>NC_057832.1:116353651-116978651 GCF_910594005.1 Cervus elaphus
AGGGAGACACATGTACCCCAGTGTCTGTGGCAGCACTTTTTACAGTAGCTAGGACATGGACGCAACCTAGATGTCCATCAACAGATGAATGCCTTTAGAAGTTGTGTGTACATATATACAATGGAATATTAATCAGTTATTTTAAAAAATGCAATCAAGTCAGTCCTAATGAAGTGGATGAATCTAGAGTCTATTATGAAGAGTGAAGTATGCCCTTATGTTTTGCATGATCCCAAAACATAAGGGCACAGTTGGGTCATTCATATCTTCACCCACTGGTGGTCTAGATATTCACTGAACACCTGCAGTGCTAGTCATTGTTCTGGGCACCATCAGGAGTAAAGACTCTGTCCTTGTTCTGTGCAGTTTATAGTCTAGGGAAAAGGGAGACTAATCAAATAAGCATATTATTAAATGTAAGCCACTATTTGGACAACAATATAAAATAAACTATGTGATCTTCCCAGTTGGCTCAGTGGTAAAGAATGCGCCTGCCAGTGCAGGAGACACAGGAGATGCAGGTTCAATCCCTGGGCAGGGAAGATCCCCTGGAGGGGGAAATGGCAACCCACTCCAATATTCTTGTCTGGAGAATCCCATGGACAGAGGAGCCTGATGGGCTACCATCCGTGGGGTGGCAGAGAGTCGGACACTGTTTAGCAACTGAGCACACACACACATAAAACAAACTAGGGGTGGTGCTATGGAGATATAAAGGATAAATTTAAGTTCATGAGATTGTTAAGTAGGAGCCAGTCAATGAAGCCCACTCTGCAGAGGTGATGCTTGAGCTGGGATCTGAAAGGTACATAGGTGTTAACTTGGTAGAGGGAAGTGAACATTCCAGGTGAAGGAATAGGGGGTATAAATTCCCAGAAACATAAGCAAATGTATGTGTTAAAGAAACCCTCCCCCTAAAACCAAGACAGGAAGAGCAAGTTTAACCTTGAACGAAAATAAGCTCATGCAAGGTTAATCTGTGGACAGGCTAAAGCAAAAAGGTTGGGGTGAAGCATCCCATATAAAATAGTGCCCAGATGCTCAGTCATGTCTAACTCTTTGCAACCCCATAGACTGTAGCCCACCAGGCTCCTCTGTACATGGGATTTTGCTCCCAACTAAAGCATTAAAATTTGTCATTGCCAAGGTTAACAAAATCCTTGCTCTTCCTTCCAAGTCCAATTAATCTTTTGAGTCCATTTCTTGACCTTTAAAGTTTTTGATTGAAGAAGTGATAAATACATTTCTAAGTGAATACATTCTCTTTATTAAAAACAAAATAAAATGTGAGCAATTAATATCTACTTATCTTTCCATATTTTTACAACTATTTTGGCTTCAAATATCTTCCAAGTATTTTACCCCTTCCCTTTGACTTGACTGATAGATATTTTCACTTAATTTTCATCACAATGTTCTTGTACATATATATGCTTTGTTTTTCCTTGAACAATCCTCTTCCTTTTGCATCTGAGAAAACACACTCTCCCCCATGTTTAATTTTTTCATGCCATTAATGATTCTATTCTGTCTCTTGTTCAAACTAAATCCCTTCTCTTCTATTTTATTATTTTATTTCACATGTTTTCATTTGATTCTTAGTAAGAATGCTAAGATTACCAGGAATAAGTTTCCCAGCTAGCACACTGGTAAAGAATCCACCTGCCAATGCAGGAGACACAAGAGATGTGGGTTCCATCCCTGGGTCAGGAGGATCCCCTAGAGAAAGAAACGGCTACCCACTCCAGTATTCTTGGTTTGAGTGTGGCTAGCCTGTGAAGATCTCTGGTGAGCAGAGAAGGAAATGAGATGAGAGAAGATGGGAAACCACTGAAGTCTTTCCAGTAGACACAGCAGCACACCCCACAGCGTTGTTGAGAACCTGAGAACCAGATACGGCCAAGCTCAAGTGACTGGCAGAAGTCCAGTTGAGAGATGACCATGGCTCATGCTGCGGTGACGATGATGTTATCGACAAACACCCTCACCTTTAGCTGGTATTTGGTGGGTGAAAAAGACAGGATATTGTGACCGTGTGGACATGGGGATTAGGATAGGAGATCCACCAGGAGTGAGTCCTTGCCTCTTGTTTGTATAAACAAGAGTAAGAACACTAAAAGGAGACCAGTCTTGTGAGGTAAAACCATGATTTTTGCAATTGAAAATGTTGAGTTGAATGTGTCTTTGCGATACCAGGATGCAGAGAGCAAGGAGGCAATTGTATCTTCATGTCTGGAGCTTGGAAACACATCTTGGAGAGATGTAGACATTCTGTAGCCAGCTGTGTGTAGCTGACAAACCTCGGGATAGGGTGAGTTGTTGCCTAGGGAGGGAAAATAGAATCAGAAGAGAACTGTACCTAAAAATCATCTTTGAGACACCCCAACATTTAATTCCTAGGTGAGAGAACATATTTAAACAAGAAGGGTAGTATAATAAAAGGAGGAAGGACCCAGATGCTAAGAGATCAAGTGAGATGGGAACTCAAAGGATCCAGCAAATTTGATGACATGGAGTGATATGGTGCCCTAAAAACTGCTTAGGTGGAATAAAAGGAGAGAAAGCCAGAACAAAATAGGATTAAGGAGTAGAAAAATGGACACAGCAGGTACAGATTAAATGAACAAACACTCTGGAAACAGGAGGTCGTGATAGGAGTTGGAGACGCTTAAATTCCAGGTTTTGGAGATGGAGAAAATGCAAGGTCAGTGAGACATAGTAAGGATATATGGATGCATGCTGGATTAGGAGGCTGAAATGAACAAGAAGAGACAGTTATCACATGGGGGGGATTTTATTAGTCACTGTTCTTAGATGAGCGGCCTGTGTGCATTAGGATGAACAGGTCCAGTCCTGACTCAGAGACTTCAGTCTCACTGAAGAGGATTTGGGGAAGATTATCATGACAGCAAGGAGAAGATAGAGAGGGTCGCCTGCTAGACCGCCTGGCATGAGCATCTTAAGAGCAGGTTGTACGTGAGGGGGTCCAGGCGCTGATGACGTGGAATGGATAGAAAGTCAGACCTCAGTCCCACCCACAAGCCTGGGTCCCTGGGCGTGGAAGAGACAAGCAGCCATGCCTTGGGAAGGCACAGGGGCTGCAGCGATCAGGAAATGCAGCCGTGTAAGAAGGAAGACTTGGGCATTGGTTTAGGAGCTCTAGGGATTTTAGACATCCCAGTCAAGGATTTCGGTAGTGAGTGGGCAGGCAGCTGAGTGCAGGGAAGAAAAGAACAGGCCAAATGATCAGGACGATGTCATTGCTGAGGAAGATGTCAGGGGGTGAGGGGAGGAGGCACTGACACTTAATCTAATGATGAAACGAGAGTTGCAAAGCATGTGGGGCAATCGTAGTCCCAGGGGTTGAATGGCCCCTGGTGTGATGTGGATGGTTCACATTCACCAGATGCAGCTCACAGGAAATGTTCAGAGGAGCAACTGAAATTTCAGGCAGTTCTGTAGATACAGTTATGTAACTATATTTTTAATGGAAGGAAAAATCAGGAGTGGCACACAGTCAAGGCGAACTAACAATTATGTGTAAAGAAATTCCACAACAGTGACTTAACACCCAGTGGTTAAAATGATTAATTATTGGCTTGAATTATTCATTATTTTTAGCTGATTTTGTATCATGTAGTTATAGCTAAAGGCTGTACTTTAACAAAAAGCTACAATATTGACCTATTTGAAGTTACCAGATACAGGGATAAGAGCTGGTAATTTTCGAAGGTGCTTGGAAAATTGACTTGTAGAATAGGAGACTTTCACACACACACACACACACACACACACACACACACACACACACACACGCACAAACACTACTGAGAAAGCTAGTTATTAACATCCCATTAGCAAGACTTTTTTTTTTTTTCATTTTATTACAGGTAATTAGCCAACCACATTAGGCAACAATGAGAGTTAGTAATCACTTTTTTTATTAAAGAAAACAAACTGGACTTGTTTTAAAACAACATCCAATACATATGTTGTAATGAATATGCAAAAGGTGTAAGTTACTTAAGCAAAAGCCATAAGCTCTGGTCCCCTTCAACCAAAAATAATGACTCAGGAAGGACTGAAAAGCACAGTTACTTTTATCCACTTATATAACTACATTCTGTTTGTACCTCCTGAATTTACACGACAGTTGAATTTACACAAGCAGACTGAATTTTATACATTTTATGATGTATTCTGAGCAGGTTGCATTCAATTTTCATAGTACTTTTCCACCAGGGTTGGCAACAGAAATCATTGTTTCTCTGGTTATATGCAGTATCTTAAATTGTTGTATATTTGAGAAACCCACAACTACGTGGAGAGTTTCAAACATGAACTTGGGTGTAGATTGCTGTCAGCTGTGAAATTTGATGAAAACTGAACTATCCTAATCAATTTTGCCTTCTGGAAATCTTAAAGAAGTAACCTTTGTAGGAAATAAAACATCTGACTTCACCCTCTATGAAATTTGATAATTCTATGGTCCTTTCAGGCTGTGGGAGATTTAGATGTTGTTACAACCACTCATATTCCAGAGAAGCTAACAAGGGCTTCAGGAAGTTAAGAGACCTGAGTTCCCAATGCAAACTCTGCTTCTTTGATGCTTATGCTTTTTGCTGTTAAAAGTCATGGCGTGAAGATCTCCACTGTGAATTGCTAGTAGGTAATCTCCTCATTTCCAGGGCTTTAAATACCATCTATATGCTAATGCCTTTCAAATTGGTATCTGTCTTGCAACCCTCTTCCCTGAACTTGAGACTTGACATCCAGCTTGTGGTGGTCAGCCCCCTTCAGAGGTCTGATTTGCATCCTGATCTTGGTGTGACCGCACATGCCCCTGTCCAGCCTTGGCCATTTCAGGAACAAGGACCCACCACGTACCCAGATACCAATGCAGAGAGCTCCAAAGCCTCTTCTCTTCTTCTTTGCCCCACGTCTTATCCAGATCCTCTTCATCATCCATTAGGTTAAAAACGAGGTCCTGTCACTGTCGACTTTAAGATCACCCTAACCTTAACCTCTCTCACCAACATCCTAGATCGCAATCCTCTCTCACTCCACCACTGCCATCGCCTCTCGGCTGGTCCTTCTGTGTCCACGCTGACCTTCCTGTTGACTACATGGCAGAATATTTTGTATTCTAAAATACAAACACAACCACTCTCCTGTTCCTAATTCTCTTTGGGCTTCCCATCCCTCTTAGATGAAACTTGAAATCCTCCTCACATGGTCTGCAGTCCACTGTACCCTCGCCCACCTCTCTGCCCAGGGATACTCTGCTTTGCCCACCTTGTCCAGCCACATGTGTGAACCTGCTTAGAGCCTCCAAGTCCTCACCTTAGCCCTTACTCTGCCCGGAATGCTCTGCCCTCAAATTTTCAAATACCACGTCTCTTCATCATTCCATTTCTTGCTCAAATGTCACTTACCCGAGTCAGAAGCTTTCCCCAACAACACCATGTAAATGAGCTCATTGACACCCCCTTACCTCATTCTTACCTCCCTTCTCTCTTTCCTTCATCACTTATCTCACTATGTGAGATTTTGTTATTTGTTTATCTTACGTCTTCCCAGCTAGGGTGTGATCAGGAGGAGCTTGACTTTGCTTACTAAGGTATCCTTGAAGCGAAGGGAGAATGTTAGTTGCTCAGTCATGTCCAGCTCTTTGTGACCCCATGGACTGTAGCTCTCCAAGCTCTGTCCATGGAAGTCTCCAGGAAAGAATACTAGAGTGGGTTTCCATTCCCTTCTCCAGGGGATCTTCCCAGCCCTGGGATTGAACCTGTATTTCCTGCATCACAGGCAGATTCTTTAACATCTGAGCCCCCAGAGAAGCCCAAGGTATCCTTAGGATGTGGGGAAGGGGTAGTTAGGGAGTTTGGGATGGACATTTACACACGGCTGTGTTTAAAATGGATAACCAACAAGGACCTACTGTATAGCACATGGAACTCTGCTCAATGTTATTGAGTCTGGATGGGAGGGGCATTTGGGGGAGAATGGTTACATGTATATGTATGGCTAAATCCCTTTGCTGTCCATCTGAAACTATCACAACACTGTAGTCGGCTATACTCCAATACAAATTTGAAAGTTTAATTTCCTTTTTTTTTCTTTTGTTGTTTTATTTTTTTATTTATTTATTTTTCCATTTATTTTTATTAGTTGGCAGCTAATTACTTTACAATATTGTAGTGGTTTTTGCCATACATTGACATGAATCAGCCATGGATTTACATGTGTTCCCCATCCCAATCCCCGCTCCCACCTCCCTCTCCACCCAATCCCTCTGGGTCTTCCCAGTGCGCCAGCCCCGGTGAAACAGATCACCAGCCCAGGTTGGATGCATGAGACAAGTGCTCGGGGCTGGTGCACTGGAAAGTTTAATTTTAAAAAGGTAGAATTCATTAAGTAGTTGTTGAATGAAGAATAATAATATGCTTCTTCCATTGTAACTTGATTTTTAAGCTGTAAACATTATCAGTTGATTCACATCCCTGATAAAAGGAAATCTAATTGATTGTAGTACCTCCCACTTTCTCTACTCCACTCAACCCCTCACACTAAGGTGGTCATAATTTAAATGTTGTTATAATTAATATTATTTATATTCTAGTCTATGACTTGAGTCTCCCAGTTGTTTAGACATAGTTGTATCATGGGTTGGATTCTGTGTTCACCGGCACAACTGCCTTATCCCTCTCTTGGTTGTGGAAATTTATTATTTAATCAGTTAAAAAATATGCTCATGAGAGTTAAATTCCCAGAGGTCTTATTTGCTGGGAAATATATATCACCACCTATATAGCAGCCTGTCTAGGTATGAAAATTATTGAGTCAGACCTTCTTTCCCTGAGGATTTGCAGACACGAGTGTACAGTCTCTTGGTACCAGTCATTACAACTAAGAGAATTAAGATTACCCTGACTGCCTTTTCTTTTGTCTAGATACTTATAGAATTCTTTACCATTGTTTTTTCCATAAATTCACTGCAATATTCTCATTCTTAGTCAATTTCTGTGTGCATTCACTGAAAATATTTTTTTCTGTAGATTGGATTTTTCCTTTTTAAAGATACCTTTTTATTATATCATTAATTTTTAAATGAAATCTACAAATTACAGTTGTAGTTTTGTCCTTCATAATTTTTATTCTTTTACTAATGTTGATCAACCTTTTTGTCCTTTTCAATTTTTTTTTTTTTCTCAAATTAGTCATTGATACCTCTGATTATAGTTTCAGTAAAGTCTGTTTTTCTTTCTGCTGATTCTTATGAGACTTTCACTTATGTGATGATTCTGTTTTCCCTTTCCACTTTTTCCCAAGATCTAGCAGCTTAGCTACTTTCATTGTTTTACCACACAGAGTTGTTGTTCAGCCGGTAAGTCACATCTGACTCTGGGACCCCATGGACTGCAGCAAGCCATTTTACTCTTTACTTTCTATGTCTCATGTCTTTAAGGCTCCTGTTTTGCTTTACTGCTTTCATTGCATTAAATGAATATTTTGCAGCATTTCTTTTTTAATTTCTAACTTTCTTAAATTTGATTGATTTCAGGGGGCAAGGAGATGCAGAGGTCTTTACTCTCTTATTTTAAACAGGAAGTTCTCTATCTTGGTCTTTAGGAAGCAAATACTTCATAACACCCTGCTAAATCTATGGTAGATATGTGTGAGTGTACTCACAAATCGTTTTCTCCTGGGCATCATTTCAGCTTTGGTCATGGAATTGTTGTTGTTTTCTAGTTGCTAAATCATGTCTGACTCTTTGTGACTCCACAGACTGTAGCACGTCAGACTTCCTTGTCCTTCACTGTCTCCCAGAGTTTGCTCAAACTCATGTCCATTGGGTCAGTGATGCCATCCAACCATCTCATTCTCTGTCACCCCCTTCTCCTCTTGCCCTCAGTCTTTCCTGGGATCAGGGTTTTTCCCAAAGATTTGGCTCTTCACATCAGGTGGTCACAGTATTGGAGCTTCAGCTTCAGCATTGTTCCTTCCAATGAATATTCAGGGTTGATTTCCTTTAGGATGAACTGGTTTCATCTCCTTGCAGTCCAAGGGATTCTCAAGATTCTTCTCTAGCACTACAGTTTGAAAGCATCAATTCTTTGGCACTCGGCCTTCTTTATGGTCCAACTCTCAAGCCATACATGATATGGTCATAGAATAATAGGAAAGAAATCCTGGCTCTTATCACAGCTCTATTTTTAACCATTTATGTAACAGGATAGTCAGTGACATTTTTAGACTGATTTTTTAAACTGTAAAATAAGGAAATTGAATTGGGGATTTCATTTGGTGTTCCTTTTGATACTTTTTCAGCATATTGCTGAAATTCTAGGAATACAGAGATTCTCTGGCCCAAAATGAGCTTCCCTCATAGCTCAGTTGGTAAAGAATCCGCCTGCAATGCAGGAGACCCTGGGTCAATTCCTGGGTTGGGAAGATCCCCTGGAGAAGGGATAGGCTGCCTACTCCAGTATTCTTGGGCTTCCCTGGTGGCTCAGCTGGTAAAGAATCTGCCTGCAATGGGGGAAGCCTGGGTTTGATCCCAGAGTTGGGAAGATTCCCTGGAGAATTCCATGGAGTGTATAGTCCACAGGGTTGCAAAGAGTTGGACAAAGCTCAGCAACTTTCACTTTCCTGGCCAAAATAAATGAGCCCATGAATCAGGCAGAGTCAGACCTTTTTACTCTTAATAGACAATTTTGTCTAAAAATCGAAGCATTTGGGGGCATAGAATTTAGCTACATCCAAAACATAATAAAATAATTGTCTCATACTGCTGACCAAATATCTCACAAAATACCCGCTAATGTGTGAGTGACTATGGGTTTGGGATGGTCAAACAGACGTTGAGGAAAAACAGACTTTGAAGTGATTATAACTTTCAGCTAGTCCAAGATGCCTCATTAGAATAAGAGCTTTGTACGCATCCTATCCCCATGCCCAATGATTTTGATTTTTGTAAAGATATTTTGTTAGCAAATCCGTTATCCACTGACTGTCGTAGAGTGTATGCCTCTCAAGGGTAGCTTATATGCTATTATATAACAAGAAGATGTGTTCCCTGCTCTAGTAGGGCCTATTTTAAAATGAAAGGGAGAATAAACATAGACGGGCACTTTTAATTATTAATGACATTTGAAGGTAACTTTAGCGCAAATAATTCCAAAGACATTTCTATTTGGCTTGGAATTTTAATTTGATTTTTGACAGACCTATTTACCTAATTATATTTTATCTAGAAGAGTATTAAAATGAGCGTCTATTCTCTAATCACTCACAGACAGAGCAGTAGAAGGCATGGCTACAGAGGGTGTTGGCTAAGCAGGAAGCTGGTCCAGGATTTTATAGTGTTTTGTGAATGGTCCCTAAAGACGAGAACTCTCAGGTAGATAACCAACAATCAAATGTACATAAAACCACAGATGACAGAAAAAAAAAAGCAAGCGCATTTCTGTAACTAGCACAGCTGGGCCAGGACGCACAGAAGCCCTGAAGGGATTCATGGGGTGACGGGGGCCAAGACGGTTAGTCTCTAAAAGCTTTGTGCTGCAGCCCTCCTGCTGAAAGCTTCTTTAACACTTTAAAAATGCTCCTGGTCCAGCTGTTTCATGAAGCAATGTAGACTTTTACGACCTCTCTTTTCTAGTCATCTTCATTCTTTTACCACCATTAATACAAAGAGGATTTTAGACAATCCATGTTCCAGTTACTTAACAATCAAAATCATGGAAATACTTTTGAATATGAATGCATTAAAGAATCCAGAAGTAGTCTGAAATGTGATTTTCTAGGCTAATCCACTAGCTGAGCGTCTGCCCACTTTAATTGGCTCTCACTTGGTTCTGTCATGACGCCCGTTTGTTACTCGCTATTAAGTTGCAAATCATATCCTCCTGTTTACAATTCTAGCTGGAGTACAATCTCCCCCTGATTTCATTTCTTTATTTCTGTAAGTACTTTCGTAAAAAAATTATCTCAATGAGACTCCTCTACTTAGTCATGTATTATTATGTATATGTTGAATGGGTTTGGTCTTTAATCTTCCTTTGTAACAATGTCTCAACTTACCTTTCTGTTTAATGAATTCCTGTTCCACTTGATATTTTGGATTTTAGATTCCCTTCTTGATGTTCAGTTGCTAAGTCGTGTCTGACTCTTTGCGACCCTCTAGATTGCAGCACACCAAGGGTCAGATGGGGAATTAAATAAATTTACCACTGGGTCAATTAGCATAGTCTTGCCTTCAATGAATGGAAATCACCAAAATTCATAGGTCTGCTCCAGGATGTCAGGACAGTGGTGCTATGCTCAGTTATTTTCCTGGTTTCTGTCCTTTTCTGTGTTAGCTTCATCCTTAGGCTGGAAGTAAGAGGGCCGTGTTGGTTACAGGTGTGATATATGTACACAAAAACACCCAGAGGAAGGAGAAAGACTCTACCTTTACTCAGGAGTAAGCAAGTTTTCCTGGGAATCCCTAACAACTTTCCCTCACATCTCTTTGGCCAGAATTGGGTCATATGCCCATTTCTGGGACTTCCCAGGTGGCTCAGATGGTCAAGCATCTGCTTATAATGCAGGAGACCTGGGTTCGATCCCTGGGCCAGGAAGATCCTCTGGAGAAGGAAATGGCACCCCACTCCAGTAGTCTTGCCTGGAAAAATCCCATGAACAGAGGAGTGTGGTAGGCTACAGTCCATGGGGTCACAAAGAGTCGGACACGACTGAGCGACTTCACTTTCACTTTCCCATTCCTAAATCCCAGCAAGGGGAATGGGATGACTATAATTGGCTTAGACAAATCAGAATATTCTGGAGCTGGGGAAAAAGGCACCTTTTCCCCCAGCTCCTTGGGAGAAACAGGTTTCAGTGGAAAGAAGAAGGAAAGCAGAAAATGAATATTGAATTGTAACCAAGAGTGTCTGTTCCCCAATATGCAGGGTCCCTGCTTGGATTTTATACTGTTTCCCTTTATATTGAACTTACCCACCTTCATTGCAGGCAAAGAAAGTGGACGTTGACTGAAGTTGGTCCTTTCTCCTCTGCCCTTCACATGCAGAAGCAGCCAATATGAAATTCCAGGTTTTTTTGCAAATCAGTATGCTGGGCAGCAGGAGAAAGAGCAAGAGATAGATACAGGAGTAAGAAGAAGAGGAACAAGATTGTTCTGCTCTTATCTCACTGATCATATAAGTCACTTCTGCTCAGGGAAGAGTAAGTGAAAGAATAGAAAGAATGGTGGATATTGCTTCCTACTTATGCCCCAGTATGTATTGGCAGAAGTTCCTATCTAATCAAGTAGCAATTCCTGAACAGAAAGCCAGGGTTTTCTTATGAGTGCAGAGTAGCTTAGGAAAAGTGGGCAGTCACGCTGGTTTTAGGTACCAGCTGTCTTGTAGGCATTCCTTCATCCTGCAGTCAGTTACTCATTCCTAATCACACGAAGACCTAGATCCTGGATAAGGACTGTGACGGAGACATATTCCAGACCTAAAGGTATCCATGGCCTCTGCCTCTACTATGATATGTGGTGGTTTAGTTGCTAAGTCGTGTCTGACTCTTGCGACCCCATAGACTGTAGACCACCAGGCTCCTCTGTCCATGAATTTTTTCAGGCAAGGATACTGGAGTGAATTGCCATTTCCATTTCCAGGGGATCTTCCTGACCCAGGGATCGAACCAGGGTCTCCTGCACTACAAGCAGATTCTTTACCAGCTGAGCTACCAGGGAAGCCCCACGATGATAGAACAAGTAGACATAATATATGGGAGAGACAGTTTGATAGTTTTATCTACAAAGTGCTATGGACAAAAACCAGGGAAGGTTTGTTGTTGGTTTTTTTTTTTTTTCCCCTGCCCAGTAGGTCCAAAAATACTTCACAAATACATGAAATTAGTTTAGGACTTGGGAAGATATAGAGGTTGTCATCAGACAGACTACAGGATTAAATGTATTTCAGGCCAAGTGAAGATCCTAAGTCAAGGCATAGATGTATGGGACCAAAGGTTGTGTTCAGGAAATCATGGACAGAGGTCTGTGGTTCAGGGATGGTGCCCACTGTCGGGTGATCACTGAGGCAGAAAAGCAGCCAAGAAGGGAGATTAGGATCAGGTTATGATGAACGTTAACCTCTCAGTGCCGCAGTTGAGGCCAGAGAGTGTTTTCCTCTCTCCACCTTGAACTTTGCAGTGAAGTCTTTCAGGGGAACTTATATACTGTATGATGTATGCACTAAGAGAAAATAATTAACAAGCCTTCGCCTTAGGCACTTGAAGATGGGCGCAAAAGAAATAGAACACATAAATTCTTCGCACAACGAATATAGAGAATGTGTCAAGATTAAATTAGATAATAATATAAGACAATGAGGCGGTATGCCGTTGCTTGTGGCAATTTTTAATTCCATTTTGGAGGCAGTAGCACCTGATTTCAACTCTCCTCCCAGGTGTCTAATTCAATCATGCTGCCATCAAATATTTATTGTGTGCTATGTGCTAGACAAAAAATCTTCACCTTTGAAGGCAGATTTGATTTGGAGAACCCTCCCAAAGTCATTTGTATCAAAGTCAGCTGAATAAGGGAGCCAATCAGGATAAGGAATGTCATTAAAGAATTAAACTCCAGTGCAAGTATGAAATGAGACTTTTTTCTTTTGTTTGACCTATAAAGGGTGAAGCATAAAATAATCACTATAAACTTAAGGCACTTTAAGAAGAGAATTTTAAGCAAAAATTTTAAGATGCTTTCTTAAAGCAAAAATGCTTTAAGAAAGCATTTTAAGCAAAGGCAGCGTCAATTTAAAAAAGTGTCTAACTTTCTACTGAGACATCTTCCAAGGACATGCCTCATTAGCATGTGTCCGTCTGCCTACGTTTGTTATAACAAGGTTCGTATATCATAGTCACACCTCAACTTACCAAGTTCTATAGCCTGTGGATGAGCAATACTGCTTCAGCAGTTCAGAGAGCTTTGAAATCTTTGTGGTCTGCAACAACCAAAAAAAGATCTTTAAAATGCTTTGGACCCAGCATGGACCTTCAAAGCAAATATTGGAGCACAAAACAGTATATACAGAGTCTGGGATCTGTACTCTATTTAATATCCTCTCAAGAAGCATTCCAAATTGAAAGAACTGTGATTTGTACAGAGTTCTCAAATATATAGAGAAGATATTATGTATTAGTATGACATTATATATAATTAATATTTGCATATTAATATAGTTATATTTTATAAACACATGTATTTGCATGATTAAGTAGATATGCAGCTTTTTCCAACCTCTATGCAGTATTATCAACCTGTCCCCTGAAGGTAACATATGGTTGATGGTGATGGTTTAGTTGCTAAGTCATGTCCGACTCTTGCGACCCCATGGACTGTAGCCTGCCAGGCTCCTCTGTCCATGGGATTCTCAAGGCAAGCATACTAGAGTGGGTTGCTATTTCCTTCTCCAGGGGATCTTCATGACCCAGGAATCAAACCCAGGTCTCCTGCATTGTAGACAGATTCTTTACCAACTGAATTACGAGGGAAGCTGAAAGTAACATACATGAATTACTATTCACTTCTCAAAGCCATTGCTCACTTCAGATAGGAAAAAATAACAACCATTTGGAAGCAGCAGCAATAATAATAGTAGCAGTAATAATAATAATAATAATAAATAGCTTAAGTAGTTGAAATAAAAATATAATAAAGTGAGAAAGAAAGTGATACCGATGGGATAATAATGAACAGGAGTAAAACCTTATGGTTGTGAAAATTAGATTATAAAATGGCTGTAGAGGAAAAGTGCTGTAACTCACATTCCTATAGCTATTTGAAAAAAAAAGAGGACTGACCAGCTTAGTAATGCTTTCCTGAGAATTTAAAAGGGAAAAAAAAATCCTGTAAAGTGTGGAATTTCAATTCTCCCCTTATTTAGCACGGGTTTGTTGTGGTTGTTCAGTTGCTCATTTGTGTCTAACTCTTTACAACCCCATGGACTGCAGCACGCCAGGCTTCTCTGTCCTTCACAATCTCCTGGAGTTTGCTCAAACTCATGTCCATTGAATTGATGATGCCATTCAACCATCTCATCCTCTGTTGCCCGCTTCTCCTGCCCTCAATCTTCCCCAGTGTCAGGGTCTTTTCCAGTGAGTCAGCTCTTTTCATCAGGTGGCCAAAGGATTGGAGCTTCAGCTTCAGCATCAACAAGGATTAGCAGGCACAAATCTGCACCCAGAGAAATGTAACCTCTGGCTTTACAGTCAGTCCTGTGTATCTCAACCCCATTTCTGCTCTTTGAGCACAGGTTTTGTGTGCGTGTGTATGTGTGTGTGTGTGTGTGCACACGCACGTGTGTAGCCCTGTGTTTATATTTAGAGCAAACCTGGAAAACAGGATTCATCAGACGCCCTTGGATGCATGATCCCAGGTGAGCAGCAGGCTGGTTCTTCTCACTTACAAGTTTAGAACCTGTGAGCTCTGTCCTGAATAGAGGACACGCTCATAAGAGTCTGCTTTGTCATTTCTAACAATCACAGAGCTGGGGATTTGCTGATCATGCAACTCTCGAAAGGTTTCAACTCTCAAAAGGCAGGAGTGACATGAAAGGACAGCCCTGGCTGTCCTCTGTGGCTGCCAGAGGGCGTCTCCTCCTGGTCCCGGAAGGAATGTGTCTCGTTTCAGTCCACTCTGTTTAGCTCCCATGTTTGGCCTGTGTGGGGGCTTTCAGTTGCGGTCCAAGTGCTGCTGTTTAGAAACGGGAATGTTTCAACGCGAGTGGTTGTCTGCAGAAGTAGCGTTGAGACTGCCGCCTCCTCTCAGGGGACTCCTGTGTTCATACCCAGTAACCTGGCACAGAGCTCCGCCCTCGGCAGCAAAATGAATCACACCCACTCCCCCTCTTGCCTGGACCCCATTTCTTTGACTCATTTGCATATCAATATTTTTAAGTATAAATGAGGCTATGGATTTAGATTCCTCTGTGGCTCACGGCATCTGTGTTCTCCACCCTATAAGAAGATATAAGGCGATAGTGTCATTGTTCCTGGCAAATGATGAATCATTAGGGTTTGTTTTCAGCCAATTCTAGATAAATTCTAACCTAATCTAGTTCCAGGTTGGTCATTCAGGTCTTTACAAATACCAGAAACACTTGGAAATCTTCTGGATGTCTAAGGGCATCCATTATTGTTTCTCAGGGACTTTTTAAATAGAATAGTTGGATTCTATAACTTGATAACTTAATGATCAGATTCTCTAAGAGCCAAGTTGCCCCTGAGATTAAAACAAAATGATTTAGCCTTGATAATTGGTGGTAGTGTCTGGTTGACCAAGGTATTCCACCAAAAAGTGTAGAGTCTCACTAGAAATTTTATTCCTCCCCTTGGTCCTCCTTTGGGTCAGGGTGAAAGATTGCTCCACAATTCCAGATCTTTTCAGATTGGTGGTGTTGGTTGTTTAGTCGCTCAGTTGTGTCCGACTCTGCGACCCCATGGACTGTAGCCCACCAGGCTCTTCTGTCCATGGGATTCTCCAGGCAAGAGTACTGGAGTGTGTTGCCATTTCCTTTTCCAGATTACTCCCCTCCTAAAACTTTTCAAAGACTCCATGTTGCAGCTAGGACAAAATGTTTAGGTCCTTTGCATGACCTTCAAGACTCTCCCCACTTCTCCTGTCCTTCCCCCTCTGACTCACCGCCTCAGGCGTGCTGTGTGCACACTTGTTTCATCTCTGTTCTTAGAACCCTTCCCTGATGAGCATCTCGTCCCATACTCCTGGTAACCTCTGCTGCAGAAGAAAATCTGGGCCCTGGAATTTCCTCTTGGTCAGCTCTCCTTTACCCTTTGCTCATGCCTTTCAACAGCCTCCCCTCCGTTCTAATGATGAAAAATTCAATATCATTCTTGATTCATTTCTGCCACTTAACAAGAATGCATTTTAAGTCTCCACTGTGCTCTCAGAGCACTTGTCATTCTGTTCTTCCATGCATCCAACTGCCAATCAATCAAGTGCTGTGTTCCAGAAAAGAGGTTTTTAACCTAGTACTTTATCACTATTTAGAGTGACTATATTTCTTTAGTAAGCATCTGTTACATACTGGAGATAAAAGTTATTTGCCTCTGTGTGTAACATAGGGAGTTGGATTTAGTGGATAAGATAGACCAGTAAACAGTTTCAAATATGAAGTAGGAATAGATCAATGTTCTAAGAACATAAACAAGGGGCTCCTAACATACCATACTTTGTAGGGTGAGAGTCAGAACAGTTTCTTTAAAGCTGATTTGAAAAAAATTGAAAGTGTTAGTTGCTCAGCCATGTCTGATTCTGTGTGACCCCATGGACTGTAGCCCCCAGGCTTCTCTGGTCATGGGATTCTCCAGGCAAGAAGAATGGAGTGGGTTGCCATTATGATGATTCAGGGGATCTTCCTGAATCAGGGGTCAAACCTGGATCTCTTGCACTGCAGGCAGATTCTTTACTGTCTGAGCTACCAGGGAAGCCCCAAAGCTCCTTAGAACTAAGTGCTAAGTCATGAGTAAGAGCTACCATTTTGGTTTCCAGAAGAACCATGCCCTGTTCTCAGTGAAGCAGCTTTAACACCTTGCCAGTCACATGGGCGTGCTCCAAACATATGTGAGATTTATTCCTTAGGACTCATTCACTTGTCCTTTATTTTGAAACAAAGTGAGGGGGCAGATTTGAGACATTGTTAACTGGTTGTAAATATTAATAAACTTGGGGTGGGCGTGTCTGGGACCTCAGTGCTGAATCTACTGGGAAACCTCAATTCTCCTCCAAGTGGCCTCCCCTCCCATGTGACACCCCGCTGTCCTGGGCCTCTCCCAGCCTCTCTCTGTAGGCTGTCCTAGGTCCCCATACAGGGTGTCAGCTGAGACCCATGACAGCGAGAGCAGGAACTGCCAGAGCTCACGACATAACGTAACACAACATAGCATCGCATCACATCTGGGACCCCCGCAGGCCCAGCATCACATCTGTAGTATTGTGCTGCTCAAAGAAAGCTACAGGCCAGCGGATTCAGAGGAGGAGACTCCAGGAGCATCTCTCCTGCACATTGCAGGGAGGAGTCGCTGGCAGCCACCTCTGGATTCCCTCCTCCTGCATTCCCTCCTCCTCACATCACCTTATTCTTTCCATCCTCCCAAAGACCACAATGTGCATGTTTAAACTCATTCAGAATATTTGATGTAAATTGGTTGTGGTTAATGACTTCTGAGTGTGTCATTCCCTACCCTTATTCTTTAGTTCTCCCTGGATCCTGGAATTAATCTCTGTGCTTCCAATATTTCTTCTTTGTTTGGTGGTACTATTCATGGCCACATAAGAAGGCTGTTGGAATGCAGCTTCTTTGCTAACAGAATTAACACTCTAGTGTGTAATTGTTTCTTATCCTTCAAGAGCCCCGTTAAATCTGACTTCTCCCATAAAGCCTTTATTGATCATCCCGAAGAAGGTAAGACTTCTTCCTTTCTAAAATTCACAGCAATGTATTTCTAGAACATAGTCTAAATTCAGTTATGTTTAGATATGGGCATGTCTTACCTCTCTAATAATATAGGGAAATTCAAGGTAGGTAGTGGAATAGACTCACTGTCCAATTCCCCAAAGCGCCAAGGTGAGTCCTTTACATAGAGTAAGATGTGTTTTCATTGAGTCAGCCTGGCTTCTGGATGAGGTTCCCAGCCAGCTGGTGGGAGAAGTGGGGGAGTAACACAGTTCAGTGCTTGTTTAGAAGTCTTTGTTTCTGGGATCCTACCAGCCAGCAGGTCAGTCAGCTTCCTGGGGTAACAGATGAGGAGCAGTGTAGTTAAAAAGCTCTGAAGTGCTGCTGCGACATGGCAGGTTTCAGACTGAGCTGTCTTCTCCCCCTTGTTCTAATTTCAGGAGGCGTTAGTCCGTCTCGGGAATCACTTGCCTCCTTGGGTACTCAGGTTAACCTTTTGTAAATAGCAAGGTTACTATTTATTGAGAACTCGTTAGTGCCATGCACTGTGCTAGGCATTAATACTAATCTTCGAAATAATACTGAAAGGTGCTTTTTTCTCTGACTTCCTTCTTCAGATGAAGACCATCAGTAGAACAAAGTAACTTTCAGCAGAATTGGATTTGCAGTCTTACGTCACATGAGTCCCACCTAGCCCTATCAAGGAAGGGATAAGCTCTGAATTCCCCTTAGTCCTCACCACGCTTCTTACAAGGGATGTCAAACCCAGGCTGCTAGTTTTATTCCTTTTCTCTCAGAGCAGCTCCACTGTACCATGTTTGTTTTGTCTTTATCTTGTTCAGCAATTTGGCTGAAGTTCCTCTTGTTAATTATCCACCCATCAGCTAGCAGTTTCTTTTTGCTCCATCCTGTATCCCAGCATGTTATATTAGAATTCACATAAAGATTGAGACAGAGTATGATTTTGCTAATGAGGTTTACATTGCCGAGACAGACCTGTTTTTTCTCAGTTCCTTGAAAAGTGTTGACCATGTGCAAGTTTTTCTGCTCAGGTTAGAATGCACAGCATATTCATTCCTTCCTGATTCTGATCCAGCCCAGTCCCATTTTGATTTCTGAGTCAAAGTCTCAGTATCTAGTTTTACAGGAATTGCTGATCTTTCTTGGAGTGGACCTTTGTAAATGACTGAATAGACAATTCATTCGATGCTGCTTCCTGTTTTCATTCAATGTGTGCTTAAAGCTAATAAATGTGGAAGTAAGTAAATGTTTTCATTTGTAGCACTGTCCTATATGGCAAATGCCAACTATTTCTAAACCTAATTCTTGAGTCCTTCTTAAATAAACATTATTTAGGTTTAACTTTCAGAAAACCTTGAACTAAAGCTTAATATAATTGTATCTTTTAGCACATTGGTAACATGTTACTTTGGAAGTTTACTAAACTGTGGGTGGGCAGAGTAGAAGACATTAATTTGGACTTATAAGTTGTGTGACCTTAGGAAACCTTTCTTTCTTTGTTTACGTTTCTTATGCTAAGGAAACAAAAAGCAATAATAACATGGAAACTCATAAGTTTTTTGTCAAAGACAAAATTAGGTATTATGTTAAAGAGCTTGCCATGTAAACAATGTTTTTTCCTGTCATGGAAATTTTCTCTTAGTTAGGATATGTCCCAGACAACCTCTTGTATGTTGATTTAATCTGGTGGGAAAATCTAACATTCATTTTTATTTTATTGACATTCAAAAAAGCAATCCTTCCCTTTTGTATAGATATTAGATAAGAAAAGAACTCGTATTTTAACTGAGTCTATATTAAAGACATGTTTCTCAATAAACATTGAGAATTGCTTTGTAGAAATGTGATTATAATATGATGACATGTGAGTGATATTCTCCTGGCCATCTTTCATCCTCCCAACATGAGTAAACATTGGGTCATGCCTTCGTCCTGAGTCTATTATTTTCCCAACTCTAGAATAAATCAATGAAAGGGACCACTAAAATCAAAAGTTTTTCCAAATATTGTTTTATTATGATTTCAAATGCAATTTCATCTCCTTGAAAGGTGAAAACATTCAACTTTGCTTAACTTATTTAAAAGTTAAACAACTATTTAAAGTATTTGGCCAGTACTCTACCTAAATCAATCTCTAACAAAGAATGACAGAGGTTTCAATCTATTCATGAAAGGCAAGAACCAGTTCCCACCTGTTTTTCTGGCATTGTAGCTACATCAACGAAGGCTGAATACACGTCAGGCCTTTGCCGGCAGTCTTATTCATGAAGCATTCAGTTGCAGTGGACATGGTCATAGTTGATTGATAAAGGTTTGAGAAAGTATGAACTCTTACATGGTCTGGTCCTCCAGTTATCAATCTAAGGTGGACCACAGTATTTCTAAAGGAGAGCAGTTTAGTGCCATCAAATCCTGGGCTTTCTGACTGCCTCCTATCTCAGCAGTTCCTGAAAAGATAATATTTCAGTGGTATTTGGCATATGAAAACTCTCTAGAAGACAAGTGCCGTCCAGGGAAGCAGTACTAAATTGACAGTAAATAAATAATCATTGTCATGCTGTGATTAGATAAGTGTATGATTAGTAAGTATGGAGAGAAGAGTTTGAGATCCTTTGATGTGACCATTAAGTCTCTTTAGTGATTCGCTGACACACATAAATTTTATTTTCAGTTTTGATCCCAGTAATTCAGAATACGTTAGAATGCATTTTGATATCCTCAGGGCAAAAGATTTTTCTTGATTCTTTTTCTCATTCATTCAACAAATATGTATAAAGAGGTGGTCCCCAACCTTTTTGGCACATATGGACCATTTCCATGGAAGAAAGTGTTTCCAGGGATCAGGGGGTGGGGGGCGATGTTCTGAGGTTGATTCCAGTGCTGCCATGAGAATCTAATACCATTGCTGATCTGGCAGGAGGCAGAGCTCAGAGGTAATATGAGCAATGGGGAGTGGCTGTAAATACAGATGAAGCTTTGCTCGTTGGCCCACCACTATCCTCCTGTCCAAGAACACTGGGGTGGGTAGCCTATCCCTTCTCCAGGGGAACTTCCCAACTCAGGAATCGAACCCGGGTCTCCTGCATTGTGGGTGGATTCTTTGCCAGCTGAGCCACCTGGGAAGCCCAATATGAGCAATGGGGAGCAGCTGTAAATACAGATGAAGCTTCACTCGCTGGCCCACCACTAACCTCCTGCTGTGTGTGACCCAGTTCCTAACAGGCCACGGACTGGTCTGGTCCATGCCCTGGAGGTGGGTGACCCCCGGTATAGAGTACTTACTATGTGTTACAGAAGTGAACGAAGAAGGAGCCCCCCTGTGGGGGATTGCATTCTAACAGGGGGAAAGACAAGTTAATACATACTAAACAAAAGAACTGCAAGAAGATCCAACCAGTCCCTCCTAAAGGAGATCAGTCCTCGGTGTTCACTGGAAGGACTGATGTTGAAGCTGAAACTCCAATACTTTGCTCACCTCATGTGAAGAGTTGACTCGTTGGAAAAGACCCTGAGGCTGGGAGGGATTGGGGGCAGGAGGAGAAGGGGACAACAGAGGATGACATGGTTGGATGGCATCACCGACTCGATGGACATGGGTTTGGGTGGACTCCGGGAGTTGGTGATGGACAGGGAGGCCTGGCGTGCTGTGATTCATGGGGTCACAAGTCAGACACGACTGAGCGACTGAACTGAACTGAAACACAAGAAGGTAAAGTACGCACTGTAGCAATATCCAGAGAAGTATATAAGAAGAACCAAGCAAATAATAGCAGGGTGAGTGGGTCCTGGGGCTGGGACTGTGGAGATGGCTTAAAGATTTCCATAGTTGTGGGAGTTGACCTGAGCAGCAAGGGGACATTTGTCAGAGACCTGGACGCAGTGTGGGGATTCATTGAGTGGCTGTTCGGGTGAAGAGCCCCAGGAGTGAAATAGCCAGTGCAGAGTCTCAAGGCAAATCTGTGTCTGTGAAGTTCCCAGAACACTAAGGAAGCTAGTGTTCCTGGAGCAGATTTTGTACCTTATTCTTTCTTTTTTCACTTCCAATATGTTTTTTTTTTTCCTTTAGGGGAATTTATTTTCCCAAAAATATAGTGTTTGGTTTGCAAAAATAACATCTTACTATCAAAAGATGGAAGCAACTTGGCATGCAAGCAGAAAAAGATCATGAACCTTGGTAGAGGCACTCATTTGTTCTCCTAGGACAGAGCAGGAACAGTTTCGAGGAAAATGTTTAAATTGGGGAGTTCTTATACTAGCCCATGATGAGAAAGCTGTATTAGTTTAAAAAGGGAAAAGAACCAATTGGCATGGGCACTATCCCTTCCTTAGAAAAATGTACTGCCTGAGCTCAGCTGACCTTCAGCTGCCCTGTCCCCAAAATGTGTGTTCAGCATCCTGTCTCTGTTGCCACCACAGCCTTTGCGCTAAGGCACTGAAGCATCCTTCCTCTTCTCTAGCTGGTTCCCAGAGGGGCTGATACGCTATTAGAATCAGGGCTAAGTGACTGACAGGACAAGAAATTTTTCCTTAAAAGAATGAGTATCTAATAGGAGAATTCCACCTGGTTATGGGAAATGGGGGCGAGTTTATATTTAAGTTGATTTTCTTTATCTCAAAGCAAAGGAACATTTGTTCTCGTGATGGATCAGGTGCCCTTCTGGTATGAAATGTCCTATATTAATAGGGTGTGCTGTGAAACAAGCTTCTGTATGTGCTATGCGGGCGTGCGTGCTCAGTCCTGTCTGACTCTATGCAACTCTCTGGACTGAAGCCTGCCAGGCTCCTCTGTTCATGGAACTTTCCAGGCATGAATACTGCAGTGGGTTGCCATTTCCTACTCCAGGGAATCTTCCTGACCCAAGGATCGAATCCATGTCTCTTGCATCTCATGCCTTGGCAAGAGGATTCTTTACCAACTGCACCACCTGGGAAGCCCACATGCACCATATACGTACAAATATGTTTACTAAGGACTATAAGCACACTATAATCAAGGCACTTAAATGTAAGACAATAAATTATCTTTTAGTAAGAGGAACTTAATTAAATCACAGAATTTGAAGGAATATTTGATCCTCAGTTGATGGGTAAAATTTCACCATACTGATTTGAAAGCAAGCAAGTTTGAGTGGGAAATGGACCCATGGCTTATACTACGCCATAATGCACTGGGAGGGATTAATTGGAGATAAATTTTTATTAATGAACAAATTTTAATTTCATTAAAATGTAAATGTATACAGTGCTAGTATCATCAGGGAAAGTTAGGAACATCACTATTTCCTCCACCAGGTAATTGACATGGTCCCCTAGCGAGTCAATGGAATGGTGTATGCCTGAAATCTCTAAAAACGTGAAAGCCTTTTAAGGGAAAGAAATAGTCATCTGTCTTAAAACTTAATGTGTATGTATACGGTAGAGAGGAAACTAATTGAAACAGAAGGTAGCTAGAATTTTGAAATGTAATCGTTAATAGCCTCACAGTTGTGTTGATAGCATCCAACAGGGTTACCTTCGGAGGTGAAAACACAGATCATTCCTACTGTTCTTAGAGAAAGAATGAGGGGGAAATGAATGCATGTTCATGAGACCTCTTAGCAAATGGGCACTCTCTGGAAAAATATAGTCCACTCCCAAACCCACCCTGTGACTTTCCAATGTCAGTCTTGTAAAATAGCAGTCCTGTGAAATTACTCATCAAACTGATGAAATTAAAATATTTATATTCTGCACATGCAGGCATGAAGGAAAATCTCACTTCAATTATTGCAGTTAAGAAGTCTGAAGTAATTTTCCCAGCTAGCATTTGGCCATTCCATTGAGAGTCAAGGAATCTAGTACAATAACGGTTCTTATTAATTCACCACTCTACATTTTAAAAGAATATTATAATTCCTTTGTGATGTAAATAGTTTGGGCAATACGATGGCGCAGTGCCTTGTGACTAAGAAGTCGACAGGCTAGAAGGACAAAGTATTAGGGAACAATAGCAAACATTTACTGTTTGGCACTTTTTAAATGTTCTCTGTAAGATAATTCTTATTTCTGACTTGCTTTTCTTTTTGCCTTTCCCAAAAGGGATTTAAGTTAATTACTTTTTCTAATGTGACTTTGATATTTCAGTCCCCCCAAATCTTCCAAGGAATATGCAGCTGAAATGTCATTCTAGTTCTTTTATTTTCCTAGAAGCTCTGATATTAAATATGGGTGTCACACTGGAAAATTCCACCAGAAGAAAAAGTTAAACAAGGCATAAAATTTACATTAGTAACATCCCATTAACCCATCATCTAGAAGGCTTTTGTTACATGATTTTCATCATTTATGAAATTATTTTGTTGTCTTTTCTGGTCTTTTTCGGCTGTGGGACTGAACCTTGTTGTACATTTATCCCCATCAAAATGTTGTAGCTGCATTTGGCATCATTCCTTCAACATTCTCCTTTTTGCAAAAGGATGGAATTAGCTTAGTTTAATAATAGTCATTCCTGATTAGTCTCTCTGTGGAAAACAACTTGAGACACACCTTATTTAATTAAAGGAAGTATTCACATTGCCCTTTAAAAATTTCGTTTGATACAACCTATTGATTTTGAAACCAATGAGTCTTACATGTAAAAATGTTACTGCTTGTAGTAGAGTACTTTTACATGTCATTGGGATAGTTGCCACCATGTAAAATGTGTGTAGTTTTAAACTTTCTTTTAAAAAAAATTATTGGAGAAAAGTAGATTCACAATATTGTGTTAGTTTAAGATAAACAGAAAAGTAATTAAGTTGTACATATATTCATTCTATTTTAGATTCGTTTTTTCATATAGGTTACCGAAGAATATTGAATAGATTTCCCTGTGCTATACAGTAGGTCCTGATTAGTGTATGTGTTCATTCCAGACTCCTCATTCCAAGTTCATTTGAAACTCTAATACATACCTAGTGTGTGTATGTATTCCAACACACATATGCTACAATATATAAGATAGAGAACCTACAAGGACCTACTGTATAGCACAAGGAACTCTACTCAATACAATATTGCAAATCAACTATTCTCCAAAAATTTTTTTTAAATAAACTTTAGAACTACACACATTTTAATCCCTCTCCCAAAACTTTCAAAAACATAAAGATCACTGCTAAGTTTCAATTTGAAAAAATATATTTTAATGAAAATAGTCATATAAGTGATAGTTGGGCTTCCAGGGTAATAATCTAAAGCAAAATAATTATAATACCTGTTAATAATGTATTTAGTACTAATAATAAAGTAGTTTAAAAATAATCAACAAAATAACATCATAGCCCTAAACTATGTATTAAGACAAGGTTAAGAAGACAGCATTCTGATTGGGAGGGAAGAGTGAGCGTGATTTTTCATCTACAGGGTGGTAACTCAGATGTTGTACTGTCTGGGGCACTGGTAATTCATTATTAATAAGAGAGTGTAAGACCCTTCTATCAGCTCAGTTCAGTCTCTTAGTCATGTCCGACTCTTTGCGACCCCATGAATCATAGCACGTCAGGCCTCCATGTCCATCACCAACTCCCAGAGTTCACACAAACCCATGTCCATCGAGTCGGTGATGCCATCCAACCATCTCTCTATCTGTCATCCCCTTCTCCTCCTGCCCTCAAACTTTCCCAGCATCAGGGTCTTTTCAAATGGGTCAGCTCTTCTCATCAGGTGACCAAAGTATTAGAGTTTCAGCTTCAGCATCAGTCCTTCCAATGAACACCCAGGACTGATCTCCTTTAGGATGGGCTGGTTGGATCTCCTTGCAGTCCAAGGGACTCTCAAGAGTCTTCTCCAACACCACAGTTCAAAAGCATCAACTCTTCAGTGCTCAGCTTTCTTCACAGTCCAACTCTCACATCCATACATGACCACTGGAAAAACCATAGCCTTGACTAGATGGAACTTTGTTGGCAAAGTAATGTCTCTGCTTTTTAATATGCTATCTAGGTTGGTCATAACTTTCCTTCCAAGGAGCAAGTGTCTTTTAATTTCATGGCTGCAGTCACCATCTGCAGTGATTTTGGAGCCCAGAAAAATAAAGTCTGACACTGTTTCCCCATCTATTTGTCACAAAGTGATGGGACCAGGTGCTGTGATCGTAGTTTTCTGAATGTTGAGCTTTAAGCCAACTTTTTCACTCTCCTCTTTCACTTTCATCAAGAGGTGAAAGTTCTCTTTAGTTCTTCTTCACTTTCTGCCATAAGGGTGGTGTCATCTGCATATCTGAGGTTATTGATATTTCTCCCGGCAATCTTAATTCCAGCTTGTGCTTTCTCCAGCCCAGCGTTTCTCATGATATACTCTGCATATAAGTTAAATAAGCAGGGTGACAATATACAGCCTTGATGTTCTCCTTTTCCTATTTGGAACCAGTCTGTTGTTCCATGTCCAGTTCTAACTGTTGCTTCCTGACCTGCATACGGGTTTCTCAAGAGGTAGGTCACATGGTCTGATAATCCCATCTCTTTCAGAATTTTCCACAGTTGTTGTGATCCACACAGTCAAAGGCTTTGGCATAGTCAATAAAGCAGAAATAGATGTTTTTCTGGAACTCTCTTGCTTTTTTGATGATCCAGAGGATGTTGGCAATTTGATCTCTGGTTCCTCTGCCTTTTCTAAAACCAGCTTGAACATCTGGAAGTTCATGGTTCACATATTGCTGAAGCCTGGTTTGGGGAATTTTGAGCATTACTTTACTAGCGTGTGAGATGAGTGCAATTGTGTGGTAGTTTGGGCATTCTTTGGGATTGCCTTTCTTTGGGATGGGAATGAAAACTGACCTTTTCCAGTCCTTTGCCCACTGCTGAGTTTTCCAAATTTGCTGGCATATTGAGTACAACACTTTCACAGCATCATCTTTCAGGATTTGAAATAGCTCAACTGGATTTCCATCACCTCCACTAGCTTTGTGTAGTGATGCTTCCTAAGGCCCACTTGACTTCACATTCCAGGATGTCTGGCTCTAGGTGAGTGATCACACCATCGTGATTATCTGGGTCATGAAGATCTTTTTTGTACAGTTCTTCTGTGTATTCTTGCCACCTCTTCTTACTATCTTCTGCTTCTGTTAGGTCCATACAATTTCTATCCTTTATTGAGCCCATCTTTGCATGAAATATTCCCTTGGTATCTCTAATTTTCTTGAAGAGATCTCTAGTCTTTCCCATTCTATTGTTTCCCTCTATTTCTTTGCATTGATTGCCGAGGAAGGCTTTCTTATCTCTCCTTGCTATTCTTTGGAACTCTGCATTCAAATTGGGTATATCTTTCCTTTTCTCCTTTGCTTTTTGCTTCCTTTCTTTTCATAGCTATTTGTAAGGCCGCCTCAGACAGCTATTTTGTTTTTTTGCATTTCTTTTTCTTGGGGATGGTCTTGATTCCTGTCTCCTGTACAATGTCACGAACCCCCATCCATAGTTCATCAGGCACTCTGTCTATCAGATCTAGTCCCTTAAATCTATTTCTCACTTCCACTGTATAGTCATAAGGGGTTTGATTTAGGTCATACCTGAATGGTCTAGTGGTTTTCTCCACTTTCTTCAATTTCAGTCTGAATTTGGCAATAAGGAGTTCATGATCTGAGCCACAGTCAGTATTCTTGCCTTGAGAAGCCCATGAACAGCATGAAAAGGCAAAAAGATAGGACACTGATAGATGAACTCCCCAGGTTGGTAGGTGCCCAATATGCTACTGGAGATCAGTGGAGAAATAACTCCAGAAAGAATGAAGGGATGGAGCCAAAGCAAAAACAACACCCAGTTGTGAATTGGACTGGTGATGGAAGCAGAGTTCGATGCTGTAAAGAGCAATATTGCATAGGAACCTGGAATGTTAGGTCCATGAATCAAGGCAAATTGGAAGTGGTCAAACAGGAGATGATAAGAGTGAACATCAACATTTCAGGAATCAGTGAACTAAGATGGACTTGAATGGGTGAATTTAACTCAGATGACCATTATATCTACTATTGTGGGCAGGAATCCCTTAGAAGAAATGGAGTAGCCATCATGGTCAACAAAAGAGTCTGAAATGCAGTACTTGGATGCAATCTCAAAAATGACAGAATGATCTCTGTTCATTTCCAAGGCAAACCATTCACTATCACGGTAATCCAAGTCTATGCCCCGACCAGTAATGCTGAAGAAGCTGAAGTTGAATAGTTCTATGAAGACCTATAGGACCTTCTAGAACTAACACCCAAAAAAGATATCCTTTTCATTATAGGGGACTGGAATGCAAAAGTAGGAAGTCAAGAAACACCTGGAATAACAGGCAAATTTGGCCTTGGGGTACAGAATGAAGCAGGGCAAAGGCTAATAGAGTTCTGCGAGAGAACGCACTGGTCATAGCAAACACCCTTTTCCAACAACACAAGAGAAGACTCTACACATGGACATCACCAGATGGTCAACACCGAAATCAGATTGATTATATTCTTTGCAGCCCAAGATGGAGAAGCTCTATACAGTCAGCAAAAACAAGACTGGGAGCTGACTGTGGCTCAGATCATGAACTCCTTATTGCCAAATTCAGACTGAAACGAAGAAAGTGGATAAAACCACTAGACCATTCAGGTATGACCTAAGACCCTTCTATAAAGTGGTATTATAGACCACTTTAGCTTTCTATTATTGATTTAGCTTTCTGTTATTGCCACACAAATTATTAATATCATAAGCTTAGTGCTTTATAACAATTCAGATTTATTATTTCATACTTCTGTGGGCCAGAAGACTGAGTTGACTCTAGCAGTCTCTATATTCTGGCTCATAGGAGACTGAAATCAAAGTGTTACCAGTTGGACTCTTGTCTGGAAGAATTCCTCCCAAGCTCATTCAGACTTTTGTCAGGATTCAGTTCCTTGTTGTTGTAGTACTGAGGTCCCAGTTTCCTTACTGGGTGGCGTGAGGAGAAGGGGACAACAGAGGATGAGATGGTTGGATGGTATCACCGACTTGATGGACATGAGTTTGAGCAAACTCTGGGAGTTGGTGATGGACAGGGAAGCCTGGTGTGCTTCAGTCCATGGGGTCACAAAGAGTTGGACACGACTGAGCGGCTGAACTGAACATCTACTGGGGGCCATCTTTGTCTACTAGAGGCTTCTCTCCATTCTTACCTGTGTCTGCTACATCTCAGAGCCAGCAAGCATAGACCCTTTCTCAAGACTGGAATGTCTCTGACTTACCCTTCTTCCACATTGTTCTGCTTTCAGCCCATGAATGTTCTCTGCTTTTAAGGGCTCATGTAATTCAATCAAGTTATGATTAAAAAAAGAAAAGAAGACATAGGAGACTTGACAAATATAATATTTGTGTCTTTGGATCTGCATTTGAACATAACTCTAAGAAAAAGACATTTATAAGACAATTGAAAAATAGTTAACTATAGACCAGAATGTTACTGTTACTATGTACATAAGATCATATCATTGTTACTTTGTGAAAACAATGTACATGCTTTCAGTATTTAGATATGAGATTACATGCTTTTGGAATTTGCCTTAAGAATTTTTAACAAACGGGAATAAATGAAGCAAATATGACAAAACCTTGATAATCATTGAATCTAAGTGATAAGTTTGTCAGAATTCATTATACCATCTCACTTTGGCCATATGTTTGTTACATAAAAATTTTTATTAAAATTTTTTAAATCACTTTTTCCCACTTAATTGTATATCTTAAATCAGATGATATTCATTTTAACCAAAAGGAATAGTTTTATCATGTTATTTTCCTGTAGTGGGATGAGTGAGTATCTCTGTTATTGATTATCATCCTCTTATATTGCTGGTTTCTTGTAGTATTTGGTCTAATTTCCTTTTGTTTCTGCTCCTCGGGGCTTATGTTAATTGATAAGGTTCCTTTTCTGAAATTTCCATTAATAGGTAATCTTCAATCAGAAGCACATTAGTTCTGCTAATATAATTTGTATTCAGTTTTACCCTATTCCAAGACTTGCAGAAACTAATCGTGTACTATCAAGGGAACAGGAACAATCATTGATCGTGTTTGCATTGCCGTAGAGAGAGGTGCAGTGATCAGTCTTAGAAGCCTGACTTAATGAATCCGAAGTGATGGATGTCCAACACAGTCACGTTCGCTGCACCTCCTCATGGTGTACCAAGAGAAGGCACACAGTCTGTTGGGAGAAGCAGATGGCAGTATTATTTGCAAATATTAGATGGAGCCAGTGTCAGAGGGAAATGCTTTCTCCATTTCTATAAACACTGCAATTCTAGTTTTGTCCTGGCCTTTCCCTCTAAAAATCTAATAGTGCTAATTCTAAGTTTGTGTATATTTTTCCCAATGGTTAATTATAGCCCTTCCCCTTTATTAAGTTTCATTTTCTAGAGTTTAAAAAAAAAAGCAATTAACAAAATGGCTTAAAGGCTAAATGAGAGCAAATCTCATTTTCTTAGGAGACTCTGTCATTTTCTTATTTATAGTTACAATTCCTGTTTCCAGAGAAAGGGAAGGAAGAGAAGGTAGCTGAATATTAAAATAATATCTTTCAAGGTGCATGCATAAATGTGAAGTCAAGCAGAATGCCTCTCGATTTTTGTGGCATTGTAGAGATACTGAATCCAGTTTCTTCATGCTTCTTGTGGCATTTCTCACTTTCTTCTACAAAGTGATTTTGTTTACAGGTAATTTAAGCTTTAGATGAGACTCTGGTTAATTCAGTTTCTGGACAAAAGAAGAAGTAATTCAACCTAAAGGTCACCATGGAATTTTAATCATAGAGGTGAGAAGGCAGAGAAAGGCACAAACCTCATTAGTGATATAACGGGCAAAGAATTCAGCCTCAGATAAATGGTTCCAGCTCTGAAAGTTGTGCTGTGAGCTATGCCAGCTGAAAAAAATAAATAAATAAAAGGTAGGATTACAAATGCAGGTCTTTAAATGGTAAAGAATCTGCCTGCAATGCAGGAGACCCAGGTTCTAACCCTGGGTCAGAAAGTTTCCCTGGAGAAGGGAATGACTACTCACTCCAGTACTGGCCTGAAGAATTCTGTGGACAGAGGAGCCTGGTGTGCTACAGTCTGTGGAGTTGCAAAGAGTAAGACACGAGTGAGCAGCTAGCACTTTCAATTGTGTGTTTTCTCCTTCAGCTCCCAGCAGCCCCTTTGAAGGGGTCCACCGTCCAGTGCCATTCAATCTCTATCTCCCTTTCTCCAGCCCCAACCAAATTATGAATTCTGAATCCCAAATCTGGACCCTTATTTTTTTTATTTAATTCTTTCATTTAATTTTTAGTTGTATTGCTATTATATTAAATACTTGACTTTATTATTTTTATTGAGGTATGATATTCACATAGTAAGATACAGGCTTTGAACATAAGTTTGAATGGGTTTCTGTGTATACACTTGTGCATTCCATGTCCCTATCATATAGTAGAACATTTCCATCCACCTAGAAAGTTCCTCCATGCCCCATCCCAGGCTATCAGGGATTCCTATCAACCTAGATTAGTTCTACCTATTCCAGAATTTCATGTAAATAGTGTTATGTATACTCATTAAGGGCTTCCTTTGTGGCTCAGCTGGTAAAGAATCCACCTGCAATGCAGGAGACCTGGGTTTGATCCCTGGGTTGGATTAGATCCCCTAGAGAAGAGAAAGGCTACCCACTCCTGTATTCTGGCCCGGAGAATTCCCTGGACCGTATAGTCCATGGGGTTGCAAAGTGTCAGACACGACTAAGCAACTTTCTCTTCACTCTACTCATTGAAGCTGGGCTTTTTGCTTCATCACAGTATTTCTGAGTATTGTCCATGTTGCTAAGAAGTACTGCATTGAATCTCTGTGTTCTGTGCTCAGTTGCTCGGTCAGGTCTGACTCTTTGTGACCTCACCTGGCTCCTCTGTCCATGGAATTTTCCAGGCAAGAATATTGGAGCAGGTTGCCTCCTCCAGGGCATCTTCCTGACCCAGAGATGGAATCCATTTCTCTTTCTTCTCCTGCATTGGCAGGCAGATTCTTTACCACAGCGCCACCTGGGAAGTCCGTTGTCTTGAATGAATGTACCTAAGTTTATTCATCTATTTTCCAGTTTATGGCCATTTGGGATCTTTCTAGTTTTTTCCTGTTGTGAGTAAAGTTCCTGTGAGCACTCTTCTATAAATCTTTTGGTAGATTTCTTAAACTACACCTTGGGATGGACTTGCTGGGTCATAAGGTGGGTATATGTTTAAAGCTAGGAGAAACCATGAGGCAGTTTTCCAGTGGGGCTGTACCTGTTTATACATCTGCTAGCCAAGGGATATAGTTCCAGTTGCTCCACCCTTACATTCACTGGATGAATTTGGATCTTAAATTTAATTTATCTCTTCTTGTGGCTATGTGGTAGTATGTCATTGTGTTTTAATTTGTGTCTGCTTAATGACTAGTAACATTGAGCACTTTTTGAGCTTACTGGGTATTACACAACTTTCTTTGTTAAAAGTATGTTTGTCTATTTTTTGTTGTTGTTGTTGATTCTTAGTTATTGAGTTATAGAAGTATTTTATTTTGGACCTAAGTCCATTTAGATTTCTGCCAGTCTTTGCCCACCTACTGATTCCCTTAGTAATACATTTTGATGAATAGAAAATTTTCAGTTTTAATGAATTTAAATTTAATTTTATGTGTGTGTATGTGTGAGATTACTGCTTTCTCTGTATTATCTAAAAAAGAAAGAAAGAAAATCTTTGCCTTCCTAAGGACACAAGATATTCTCCTATCTTTTTACCAGAAGTTTTACAATTTTGGCTTTCAAACCGAGTTACAGCCTTATTTCAAATTAATTTTGATATATGGTGTGAGGTAGGGATAAACATTCTTTTTTTCCCCTATAGTTAGTCAGTTGTTTCAGAAATATTTGCTTCTGAAAAACTTAAGATTGCTTCTCTCTCCCTGTTGAATTCCTTCGGCCACTTTGTTGAAGATCAGTTGACCCTTTAGCTGTGTGGTTTTTTATTTATTTATTTATTTATTTGAGTAGCCTAGCCCATTTGTCTATCCTTATAGCAGAGTCACTCTATCTTAATTAGTGAATATTATAGTAAGCTCTTTATGTACTATATGAAAATATTTCCAAGATAGACTGTTGGATGAAACAAGAGTGTGTAGGTCAATGTGTATAGCATATTACCATTTTTCTGACAATAAAGGGAAATAACATATGTTCATGTATGTTGAAAATATGTGAAAAACCCTGGTGGAACGTGTGTGTGTGTGCTTGATTGTGTCTGACTCTTTGCGGCCCCGTGGACTGTAGCCTGCCAGACTCCTCTGCCCATGGATTTCCCAGGCAACAATACTAGAGATTTCCCAGGCAACAATGCTATTTCCTGCTCCAGGGGAACTTCCCAACCCAGGGATTAAACCAGAGTCTCTGGTGTCTCCTGCAATGGCAGGTGGATTCTTTACCACTAGTGCTGCCTGGGAAGCCCAAACAACCTGGAAGGATATATAAGATATTAATACTAATGACACTAGTAAGAACACAGGCATACCTTATTTGGGGCTTCCCTGGTGGCTCAGATGGTAAAAATCTGCCTGCAATACAGGAGACCCAGGTTTGATCCCTGGCTTGGAAAGATCCCCTGGAGAAGGGAATGACTGTCCACTCCAGTATTCTGGCCTGGAGAATTAGATAAGACAGAGGAGCTTGGTGGGCCACAGTCCATGGAGTCACAAATCAAACACAACTGAGCAACTAACACTTGCATTTTTTTTCATACCGTATTTTATTGTGCTTCACAGATACTGAGTTGTTTTTGTTGTTGTTGTTTAACTAATTGAAAGTTTCTGGCAACCCTCCATTTTATCAAGTCTCAAGGCATCATTTTCTCAACAGCATTTACCTCACTTCAAATCTCTGTCACATTATGACAGTTCTTGCAATATTTCAAACTTTCTTCTTGTATCTGTTGTGGTGATCTGTGATCTGTGGTCTTTGAAGTTACTATTGTAATTGTTTTGGGGGTACCATGAACCTTGACTGTATAAAACTGTGAGCTGCTTAATTGATAACTTTTGTGTGTGTTTTGACTGGTCCACTGACTGACCATTCCCCTTGGACCTCACTATTCCCTGAGATAGAATGATGTTGATATCAGGCCAGGTAATTGTGAAGAGGAACTAAAGAGTCTCTTGATGAAAGTGAAAGAGGAGTGAAAAAGCTGGCTTAAAACTCAACTTTCAAAAAGCAAAGATTATGGTATCTAGTCCCATCAATTCATGGCAAATACATGGGGAAACAATGAAAACAGTGACAAACTATTTTCTTGAGCTCCAGAATCACTGTAGATGGTGACTGCAGCCATGAAATTAAAAGACAGTTGCTCCTTGGAAGAAAAACTATGGCCAACCTAGACAGTATATTAAAAAGAGAAACATTACTTTGCCAACAATGGTCCATCTAGTTAAAGCAATGGTTTTTCCAGTAGTCATGTACAGATGTGAGAGTTGGACCATAAAGAAAGCTGAGCACTGAGGAATTGATGCTTTTGAACTGTGGTGTTGGAGAAGACTCTTGAGAGTACCTTGGACTGCAAGGAGATCCAACCAGTCCATCCTATAGGAAATCAGCCCTGAATATTCATTGGAAGGACTGATGCTGAAGCTGAAACTCCAATACTTTGGTCACCTAATGGGAAGAACTGACTCATTGGAAAAGACCCTGATGCTGGGAAAGATTGAAAGCAGGAGGAGAAGGGGACAACAGAGGATGAGATGGTTGGATGGCATCACTAACTCAATGGACATGAGTTTGAGCAAGCTCTGGGAGTTGGTGATGGGCAGGAAAGCCTGGTGCGCTGCAGTCCATGGGGTTGCAAAGAATGGGACATGACTGAACCACTGAACTGAACTGAACTGAATAACCCTACAGTGGCCCAAAGTGTTCCAGTGAAAGGAAGGATTGCATGTGTCTCCCTTTAAGTCAAAAGCTAAAAATGATCAGTGAGAAAGACGTGTCAACAGCTTAGATGGAATGAAAGTTAGGCCTCTTGGGCTAAACAATCAGTCAAGTTGTGAAAGCAAAAGAAAAGTTCTTTAAGGAAATTAAGTGCTACTCCAGTGAAGACACAAATGATTTTTTTTTTTTTAATGTGAAACTGCCTTATTGCTGATACGGATAAAGTTTTTTAATGGTCCCTTAAGTCAGAGCCTATTCTCTAGCAAGACCCTAACTCTCTTCAAGTCTATGAAGGATGAAAAAGGTAATGAAGCTGAAGAAAGGTTTGAAGTTCACAGAGGTTGGTTCATGAGTTTTAAGGAAAGAAAAGAAACTGTCTCCATAATATCAAAGTACATGATGAAGCAGTGCTGATGCAGAGGCTGCAAGATATATAGAATTCCAGCTCACATCATTAATGAAGTTGGCTGCACTAAACAACAGATTTTCAGTATAGAGAAAACAGCCTTCTATTGGAAGAAGATTCCACCTAGGACTTTCATAGCTAGCGAGGAGAAGTCAGTGCCTGGCTTTAAAGCCTCAAAGGACTGGCTGTCTCTTTTGTCAGGGGCTAGTGTAGCTGGTAAGTGGTAACTTTAAGTTGAAGCCAATGCTCCCTTACCTCCCAAAATCCTGGAGTCCTTAAGAATTATTCTAATGTTACACTGCCTGTGCTCTTTAAATGGAACAACCAAGCCTAGATGACTGCACATCTGTTTACGACATGGTTTGCTGAATATTTGACTTGGTTGAGACCACTGTGGAGAACTACCACTCAGGAAAATATATTTTTTTTCAAGTATTACTATACATTGACAATGCACCTGGTCACCCAAGAACTCTGATGGAGAGGTACAATGAGATTAATGTTGTTTTCATACCTGCTATTACAACATCCATTCTGCAGCCCATGGATCAAGGAGAGATGTTTACTTTTGAGTTTTATTATTTATGAAATACATTTTGTAAGGCTAAAGCTGCCACAAGTAGCAATTCTTCTGATGGATCTGGGCAAAGTAAATTTAAACCTTTTGGAAAGGATTTATCCTTCTAGATGCCATTAAAAAACTCGTGATTCATAGAAAGAGGTCCAATATCAGCATTAACAGGATTTTGGAAGAAGTTGATTCCAACCTTCATGGATGACCTGGAGAGGTTCAAGACTTCAGTGATGACCGTAGCTGCAGATCTCATGAGATTCCAGAGAACGCGACTTAATGTGCAGCCTGATGATGTGACTGAACTGCTGCAGCCTCATGGCCAAACTTGAACAGATGAGGAGTTGCTTCTTGTGGAAAAGCAAAGACAGCAGTTTCTCAAGATGGAATCTACTCCTGGTGAGGATCCCGTGGAGATTGTTGAAATGACAATAAAAGATTTAGAATATTGCATCAACTTGACTGATAAAACAGCAGCAGGATTTGAGAGGATTGACTCCAGTTTTGAAATACTATCAAACAGCATTGCATGCTACAGAGAAAGCATTCAGGAAAGAGTCAGTTGGTGCGGTGAACCCCATTGTTGTCGTTTTGTCTTAAGAAATTGCCATGGCCACCCCAGCCTTCAGCAACCTCCACCTTGATTAGTCCGAAGCCATTGACAGGAAGGCAAGACTCTCTAGCAGCAAAAAAGTTACAACTCAGTGAAGGCTCAGCTGATGGATAGTGTTTTTAATTAAAAAGTATTTTTAAATTAAGGTATATACAGAGTTTTTTTAAGATAATGCTATTGTGCACTCTACTGAAGTACATTGTAAACATAATTTTTACAACCAAATATAATTATGTGATTGACTTTATTGCAGTGCTTGCTTTATTGCCATGGTCTGGAACCAAACCCAAGATATCCCTGAGGTGTGATTGTAGTTGTTTATGACAGGTGGGAGTATATGGTGACTGAACAGGAACATAAATGTGAAGAATTCTCACTGTGTTTTTAGACAATGTGATTATATTAATTACTCAAAACTGTAAATAAGTTTTAAGAAGAGTAAATAGTAAAAAGAGTAATACTGCCTCAAAATAGATAAAACTTTGAAGTGGCAGTTCTTTGGAATAATATTTTTAAGTCAAATTTTACTTTTCAGGCCTTGAATTTTGTTAGTATATGATGTATGTATTCAAAAAATATTTGAGCACCTATTCTATGCCAAGCAATATTTTAATTCCTAGGAATGTAGATGTGAACAAAAACTGTCTTGTTCTTTATATTCATGCTATGTACATTCTAGTGGAAGAAAAAGATAAAATGACAAAACAGATATTTACCAAACGTAATAAGTGATATGAATGAAATTAATATGAGAAAGCCAAGACAAGCGTGAGATGGGAGCTCTAGAGAAAGACTTTTAGAGAAAATAACTTATGAGCTGAGACCCAATGCCAAGATGCAGAGCTGTGAAGAGCTGAGGGGGTGAGGGAGGCCCTTTCTAGGCAGAATAAACTACAGAGTAAAGGGCCCTGAAGATGGAAATAGCTGAGGAGAAACAGGAGGAAGGCAGGCAGCAGGTGGGGCATAGTGAGATGATACAGGATGAGGTCATGCAGGTAGGCAGGAGCTCAACCAAGCAGAAAGTATGGGACATGATGAGGAATTTAGATTTTATTCTACACGCAATGGAAAGTTGTTGGAGGTTATTGGAAGATTATTGAAGGAATGAAATCATCTGATCTCAGTTAAAAACAAAATACCACATTCACTTTGGGGAAGAATGGATTGATGGAGGTTGTCAATGGGAAAGGAAGAAAATCAGGAATTTTATCACTCAGCTAAGAAGGAAAGGCGTTTGCAAAAGAAGAAAGTGCCCAATTGGTCCAACTGAGGGCAGAAAACTCTAAGAGTGAGCAATATAGAATTCCTCTCCTGTCTGACGTGAGCAAATTCTATTACTATGAAGTGGTGAGCACATAAGACACACTAGAGTATGCTGGAACGGGAATGGATTCTCTGTATTTCATATCCCCATCCCCACCAGACACACACACACACACAGCAAATCAGAAAATTGGAGAAAGAAAAATTTAGACAGTTCTTTCAAGTATTCTACAAAGGCAGTAAAAACAGAGATGTGTACATCCCAAGGGGTAGATCTCTATGCTAGTTGAGCACATTGGTAAAATATTTTAAATCTTCATAAGGAAAACTGCTTTATAACAGGATGCTTTTAGTGTTTTAGTGACTTAATTTCCATGAATAATTCAAAATGAGTCTATTTTATATATTCCCAGCCCCCTGGAAGTAATACTGTTGTAAGTTTCCACTGAAGGTTTAAATCTGATTTCTAGGAACATTCTTGGCATGTTGTATGTTCCATCAGCCTCTCGGATCGTTCCAGAATGTTCATACATATTGACGGATCATCTCCTGCTCCTTTATCCACCCCACTCAGCTGTGTTCATTGTCTTTGACTAAAGCTCCCAGGGACAGGGGAGCCTGGTGGGCTGCCGTCTATGGGGTCGCACGGAGTCGGACACAACTAAAGCAACTTAGCAGCAGCAGCAAAGCTCCTTTGTTAATACTTGTCTAAGGGACGGCAGGAGATCCAACCAGTCCATCCTAAAGGAGACCAGTCCTGGGTGTTCATTGGAAGGACTGATGCTGAAGCTGAAACTCCCAACACTTTGGCCACCTCATGCAAAGTGTTAACTCATTGGAAAAGACCCTGGTGCTGGGAACGATTGGGGGCCGGAGGAGAAGGGGATGACAGAGGATGAGATGGCTGGATGGCATCATCGACTCGATGGACATGAGTTTGAGTAAACTCCGGGAGTTGGTGATGGACAGGGAGGCCTGGCGTGCTGCAATTCATGGGGTTGCAGAGTTGGACACGACTGAGTGGCTGAACTGACTGACTGACTGACTGAAGGAATTGTGGCCTCATCATTGACATCCCTTCACTAAGCAGACAGCAAATGGGTGTTTCCAAGATTGACGCTGATGATTGCCAACTGATTATTATAGAGTATCACTGAGACAGCACTGTCAAAGTATGAGGGACTGGGTGGGGAGAAGGCTGATTACTTACAAAAAACTAATAATATGTAAATTTAAATATTTCAGCTTTATTATTTGCTATTTGTCACCTCTCTAAGAGGGGACATTTAGTACAGGAAATATTATTTTAACCAAAAGACACTATCTTCTATAGTAGGTACCACCTTTTTAAGTTGATTCTGGGTGCAAGCTTGTTTAATAATCTAGAATTTTCCCAACTGTATATTTGACTTCATCTTTATACTGTCTGCTTATATCCTTCTTGTGTTTTACTACTATGGAAAGCCATGGGTCCTTTATTTTCTTTCCCCAGCCTTATACGTTACACTTTCTTTTCTCTCCTACTTTGAACTCCTATATGTTCCCCCAGTTTTCTGTCTCTCAGGAAGGCTTCAGTTCTTGCCCCTTCTGCAGCCACAGTTTTGCAAAACCTAGTTGTAATCAGCAAGCTGCCTGCTGCTCAAAGCTATTAGTTGCCAGTGTTTTTAATGAACCACCCAGTTGAACGTGGTGATTTAAGAGGCAGACTTATTCCTTGTTCGTCCCTAGGGCCTCGTTCTTAAACGATTCCTACGCTGTTTACTCCTCTAGCATAAGGAGTGTTGACCACTACCCACCACACTTTGTATATTAGTGCCTTGAATTGAAATAATGGGGAGCTAAAAACATGTCAGCACATTTCAGGTAGGAAGTGCAGAAACTCCTTCCTTGAAGAAACTCACACCCGCCCTCATTTCAGCCTAAGGAAATTGGTAACACCTCCATTTGCTCTGAAGTTATAAATACTATTTTCTCCTGGGGACTAGAGGATGAGAGGGGTACAGTTAGATTTCTTTTAGGAACTGAACACATTAGAAGTAACCTGCAAAATCAATACCAATTACTTGCAAGCAAGGACTGAAAAATCATTGAAGCCATAGAGTAAGCACATAGGTGAGCGCTTAAAACAAAGAAAATACTGACATGGCTCAGGATACTCATGAAACAGGAGCGAGGTAACAAAGTTCTCTTCCATTTATTTTGATGTTTTTGATCTTAATTTGTATAATCCAACAATTAGTACACTTGAAAAAGAAATGTAGACAGAGCAGCAAGTAACTCAATATACAAAGGATATTTTACTGACTTCCTGGCAAGACTGAGGTTTGTGTTGTTTTCTAGTAGACATCAAAGCATTCAGAACGTGATGGGTACGGCTTATCTACATAAACCAGCAAACCTCTCATTCAATACCCGGGCTTTCTGCATGCCAACTTTATGTGTCTAGTGTCTCAAGATTCTATTTAGCAGAAATTCACTTTGAAGGGCCTTCAGAGGTTTAACGGCATCGTCTCTCCTTTGTTCTAAAGACCAAAATAATGCCTTTCAGATTCCTGGGATTCTTAAGCGTGTGTCTCAGCTTCAAGAGAAAATAGAATTTCTTCCTTTCTCATTGTCTTCCAATACTGTGGGGAGAGGGCTGGGGAGGAGGGAATGTGACTGTTAAGATCCAGACCCAGAAACCTAACTCTTTAGCCTGGTCCTGATGGAGAAGCCCTTGGAGCCTCTTAAGTCTCTCTAGCCCATTCAAGACCATGACCTGTTTGTGCATGAGTGTGGGTGGGTGGGTGGGTGGAGAGAGATGCTACACAATTTCCTCATAATGCACAACCCTGCTTACAACATAAATAAAGTGATATGGAGACAATGCCTATTATGAAGTCCATGTTAGAAGGAAAAAGAGTTAAGTGTGTCTGTATTACTAGTATGAATACCTCAAAAAAAAAAAAGAACAAAAAACTATGGATCTCCCTAGACTACTCTTTTCCTGGACTTCACCTCTGCCCTCCTTAGGTATAGAATGGTGTGATTTTTAACACTTGGAAGATTCGTCTCAAAACACAATATCACCCAGGAAAGCCCCATCCTTACTAGCTTCCTTCTGTTTTTAATTACACTGCCTCTAATTAACATTTAGGAAATAAGAGAAGTGAATGGATGGCCACACAGTGCCTGAAAATAAGAGTTCTTGGTGATTGCTCGGGGGAGAACAGAAACAAGGGACGTGTGTCGTGGTGGCCATCCAGCACGGTCCATACTGGACGGCAGACTGGGAGAGGGACATGCGCTTCAGGTGAGCTCAGGAAGTGTTTAGGGTTAGATCAGCTTTGGGGAATTGCAGTAATTTTACAGGATGTCCAAAGCACTGGTGAATTCACTTGTTACAGATTCTGCTCAAGATGAGATCTTATTTTCTCCACCTAACAGTCACCTAATTTTTATTTTTTAAATAAGCATGAAAAATATTGGGATTCAATAGTTATATTTACTTTTATCCTTTGAAACAAAAATAATTCTCATCCCCACTAATGTTCAGTTGTTAAAAGCAAATCGAAAGAGGCAAACAGTGGATGTGTTTGTCTCCATGGGTTTATGCCATTTATAGGCACTCTCAGCAGCGCCTCTGATGAGTATTCTCCATAGCGTGAGGCTGCTTGGTAATGGAGTATTGACCCAACAATTTATTGAGATAAGTCCTTCTTCACTCTGTTGACACGTTTCGTGTTATAATTGCATGTAACGCTTTCCTTCACAACTGAAATTAGTGTAAGTTGGGCAGAACTTCAGGGAAGTTTATAATAAGGCTATAGTGAAAGTGAAAGTGAAGTCGCTTAGTCGTGTCCGACTCTTTGCAACGCCCTGGACTGTAGCCTACCAAGCTTCTCCATCCTTGGGATTTTTCAAGCAAGAATACCGGAGTGGGTTGCCATTTAAATAGAGTTATTACACATTGTATAGCTAAGTTTTGAGAGGAGAAAATAAGGTTATTGTTACTCAGGGAAAAATTCTGAAATATGATAATAATCATCTTTAATAAAATTTAAAATAAACGTAAAGGGTACAAGATTTTTGCTAGGATACAGAAAGCAACAGAAATCATGTGCTTACTATGTGCAGATAAGTAAAGGCACATGGTATAACAGCTGCAAGAAGGAAATGCAGAAAAAGGTATATGCAGAAAATCAGGAGATGAGATACAGCTACTCAACAAGTGGTCAAGGTCAGGGGGTACTCAGAGCTGTGGGCGGCAGAGATCTCTGTGGACCACAGAGGCCAAGACAGGTTTTCTGGAAGAAAGATATTGAGGGAGGTAAGGAAGGTGTAGTGTAACATATAAGAGCAGGTCTAAAAGGCAAAGATTTTGCCTGGTAAAACCGAGTTTTTTGACTACAGTTCCTGGGTTTTGCAGACAAGAAGTAGCAGAACCTTGAGACCGGATTACAGGGTTCATCTCAAACCAAGGAGCTGTAGGCATCATCTTTTAAGCCTGGCAATGGAAAGGCGTGGAAGGTTTGCAGGCTGGAATACATTATAATGAGTTCCACAAACAACAGTGAGGCAGTCATGTGCAGGATGCATTTAGAGAAAAACCAAAGCCAAGAAAACTAAGAAAATGTTTTAATGGTATTTGAAAAGAATTAATTGGACTTTTTGCCTGAGATTTCTTTAAAAATAAATAGTAAAAAGAATACAAAAGGAAACTATAAGCTCTAGTTCAACAAAGTTTTAAAATTTGTAAGTGATGCTATAATCCTGTAATTTATCCAATTGTTAGAAATCCATCTTTCTGATTCTGTAATTGGAAAAATTATAGATTTCGGCATCCTATTTGACATCAGTTTAACTTAAAAGATTCCCTTAAATCTCAACCAATTTGACTGTGAATAAGAATTAACTCTTAATTTGCAGTTTTCTATTCCCTCATACATAGCTCAGTTGGCAAAGAATTTGCCTGCAATGCGGGAGACCCCGGTTTGATTCCTGGGTCAGGAAGATCCCCTGGAGAAGGGATAGGCTACCCACTCCAGTATTCTTGGCCTTCCCTCATGGCTCAGCTGGTAAAGAATCTGTCTACAATGAGGGAGACCTGAGTTTGATCCCTGTGTTGGGAGGATCCCCTAGAGAAGGGAACTGGCTACCCACTCCAGTATTCTGGCCTAGAGAATTCCACGGACTGTATAGTTCATGGGGTCACAAAGAGTCAGACATGACTGAGCAACTTTCACTTTCATTGGCCAGAAGAATGGAAACTAAAGACCTGTAGCCCGTGTTCTGCATTTCATCCATAGACTTATCAGATTCAAATTTGATGACTCTGAAAACAACTATTTCATGTCTGTATTTTAAGGTTTTTTTCTAATGTTTTATCAGAGATAGCAAGGAGACTTCAAACCCAAATCACTGATGGACATAATCAGCAGCCTTCTTCAACAGATAGAAATCAGTGGGCTGGATGGATATTGCTTGAAATTTTTTCTAAAGTTAAAAAAAAATGGTATAGAAGATACATTTACAGTATCTACATGGAAAATATAGGGCTTCCTGTTACAGTAAAATTTAATTAATTCAGTTGATTCTTTCAACCATCATTATAGTCATATCAAGAAGTTAGAAAAATATCATTAAATGGATATGTTCCTTTAGTTAAATATGGAATAAATTTTAAGGGCTGAAGTCCTTGTCAGTAATAACTTCAATAATTACTACTATTAAAAAATATCCTGGTGCCAAATGCTTTCTTCATTTTGCCCATCCTTGGTGGGGAAATAGATGGAGCAAGGGCATCTTTTTTTTCCTGAAGCAAGGGTTTCTGGATCAAGCTGATCTCTCTCTGAATCCTGCCAAGCCCTGCATAGCTGTATGGTTTGGGCAAGCCACTTAACCCCTATGAAAAAATGTTACCAAGTGGTTGTGTAAGTAGCACATAATAAATGTAGATGCTTAGCACAGAGCCAGGCACATAGGTACTCAGTAAAAATTTCTTAAATAAAAGAATATTTTTACTCTAAATAGAGTGGGCTGCTAGATTTCCTAAACAAATTAGATTGTAAAATTTCTTAAGTGCTTCTTTCTTCATATTTAGTGGAGAGAAGAGGAAAGAGATTTGTGAAATAATTGAATATGTTATTTACATTTGGAAACTTTTTTCCCAAGCTTTGGGTTGGGAGTTTGAGGGCGGGGAGGTCTTAGATCCCCAGGAAAAAGTAAACAACTTCCATATTCCTAGCTGAGGAATATCCTCACAGAGCCCAAGAAGGTTAGAAGAAAATGAATAAGAAAGGAAGAGAGAAAATTGCTAGCAAGGTTGCTAACTAATTGCCCCCCAGGCCAGGACAAGTAAGCAGATGCTTCCTTGGCTTAAACCCATCATTTATTTAATTGAAGATAACATACATTTCTATTACTAGAGAGTGAAAGGGATAAGGAGATTTCCTTAAAGAAAGCACCCATTCTACCATCCTAATGTTTTCTGATGTGACCTATGCTTTTAAGATCCATACAGGGGAAGAGAACAGATGCATTTGGGGAAAAATTTATTTCTATACTTAGGTCGTTGATGGGTGAGGAAAGAAAGTGGAAAGAAAGAGGAGATATGGAAGGGTGTAGTATACCTATTTATTAATAAGATCTGAAGGTGAGCGTTGAGGTGCACAGGTGCATAGTAGTGCCTTGCTCACCTCTGCTCGTTTCCTGTGGACGCACACTCATCGCAGGGCCAGGACACTGGCACTCGAGTTAATACAGGACATAGGGAGCAGGCCCCATTGGACTCAGGTTACCTTGTTTCCTAGAACAGTGGACTGGGGCGTTTCATTCAATATCACTGAGCTTCAATGTCCTCATATGTCAAATGAGCCTCATAGAGTGGATGTAAGGAATTAAGGATTACTATATTCTTCCATTCTGTGACACACACGTTTCCACTTTAATTGGGACAATTCTTAAAATCAGTCCTATATCCATTGGTGAGGATAGAGTGATACAAAAAATAATGGACATGATACAGTAATTGGCATCTGAGTTTGACGAATCACATGAAGGTCATAAAACCAAAGGGCTCACCGTAACATCTGCAATATAATCAGCAAAAAGCGCGTGGTTTGGGGGTGATGCTGAATACTGTTGTCACTACACTGGGCTACACCATGCAGAGCAGACACCCCCCCCCCCCCACAAAAACTCTCACTTCACTGGTACTTACATTAATGCCATTCAGAATATACTCTGTGGAAGAGTAATTAAAATCTCAAATGTCCTAGTTTCTCTACTCATCTAAAGAGTCGTAATTTTCTAATGTGAAAAAATAAAGTCAGGTCATGAGTATTGAGGGTCTGTGCTGTGCTTGGCACTCTGCTAGGCACGAGTTTTTTTATTAATTTTTTCTAATATGGCTTTAACATGATTTAATTTCACCACCACCAACAGTACCATATGGCAAATTCCCCATTTTCTGTAAAATAATTTACTGAGGCTTTTGTGTGTTCAAGTGACCGAACTCTCTATGCTGAATTTTTCTCAAGGTTTCTTCAGGACATCAGAACATAATGGGGATTTTTTTTCAGGTGGCCCTCTACCAACTGGTTAGGAAATTGGATCAGCTGGAGGCAAGAACAGATGGGGTTGAGCAGCAGATGGAAAGATCCTGTTTAGGATATGCAGAATCACTCTGGCAAAATCAATCATGCCACGGGAGTTAGTTTCAGTTTGGTTAAAGAAAATGAACTGAAGTAAACAATTGAGTTTCTGGGAAATTAATATGGGCTCACACTTTAGAAATAGTCTTGATTAAGTGTCAATAAGACAGATGAGCTAATGATGCTGAATTAGAAGTCTTAAAATATAATGCTTGTCAAGGACAATAGTTCTCTTTATTTGGTGCTTACTAAATGCCAGACACTTTATGTACATATCTCATTCAATCCTCATAAAGACCCCATGAGACAGGCATCATTCCCATTTTACGAATGATGAAACTGAAACATTAAGTAAATTGATCAAGGTCACATAACTATAGGTGACAGAGCCAGGACAGGAACTTGTCTGACTTGAAAGCAATTTAATAGTACAAATCATGACCCCTCCATTATACCACCTTCCCGTGTTAAATGATGTGTACACAAGAAAAATTAGAAGAGAAAATGGTCAATTTGCTGAAATCTTAGATGTTTCCCACAGTAACTATTAGAATACGTTGTTGTTGTTGTCCAGCTGCAAAATCATGTCCAACTCTTTGTGACCCCATGGACTGTATGTAGCCTGCCAGGCTCCTCTGCCCATGTGATTTACTGGCAAGAATACTGGAGTGGGTAGCCATTTCCTTCTCCAGGGGATGTTTCCAACCCAGAGATCGAACCCATGTGTCCTGCTTTGGCAGGTGGATTCTTTACCATTGATCACCAGGGAAGCCCAACAATCAGAATAGGCTTATGATAATCCTGAATGATCCCTAGAGTACCTCCCTGAATGCTGGTGGGAAATACACAGCAATCACCATGGCCACTGGCCCATAGTCAAGAAGCGGCCCACAGGAGCCACACAGAACTGCAGGGAATCACAGGGGCTTCCTCCCTGTAGGGGTCCCCTAAAACTCTCCCAGAGTCCTGGAGCCACGCTGATCCAGAAGTGGATCTCCGTAGGAACCTTAGGCCAGAAGAGGGCTGGTACCCATGAAGCCAAAACACGCTGTGAAGAATCTTGCTTGCATTCAACAAATCTGTGAACCTGAAGGTGTGGGTGACTTGGGCTCCCCTCCTTCTTCAAAACTCTAGATAAGCCAGAAAGAAGAAAAATCACTTCCAAATATTTACCCTGCTCTAACTTTAGAGCAAGAATGGGAAATAGAAGGGAATCATCATTAATTGATTGCCTGCTATTTGTCAGGCACTGGGCAGACTATATAACTGGTTGGAGGGAAGAAAAGTTAAGGCAACAGATGGAGACAAATCTGCCAAGCACCATCCTCTTTATGCATTATTTCATTTCATATAATGTTCTCTCATGTCACCAAGTTCCTGTTGACTTCTAAGCTATGTTTTTCTCCTCAGCCAAATATTCAAGAGGCAGGTACTGGTTATAAATAAGCAGAACATAAGCCCATTCTCTAAGAAAAAATAGCAGAAATGGCAAGTATATCCTCTTAAGGAACTAAATTTCTTTCTCTGACTTATTTTCCTCGAACAAAACAAGATTTTGCTATTTCCATTACCATAGCCTTGCTATTCATGCAGAGAAATCACAGAAATCCTTGAGCCTTCAGGAAAGTAGGGGCATTCTTATTAAATATGAGAGTGAATAATCTTTTCAGATGCAACTATGCCTATGGTGTGAGAACAGTAAGTGTTTTGGAGTGCAAACATGAATTAAAGCCATAGGTGTTATGCATTATAGACACTAAATTAATAATAAATCAGTAATTAACTGATTATTTTTTAAAAAAATAGGATTATGGATACACAAGGTATAAGATGATATTTTAACAATCTATCATTATGTTTGTATTCTGGGACACTAAAATCAATTACATGCCATGAACCATACCTTGACAATAAACACATTGACGAATAGAATGTAAAATATAATTAATGAATTTTGAGACATAAATTTGTTCATATTGTATTATTTCTGAATTTTTTTTTTCATTTTAGGTTCAAAACAATGTGTCTTACACTCATTTGCTGCCAGATGTCAGTTCTGATACAGTAGGCATTGCTTACACACCTGTGAACATCAGAACTTGGAGAATGCATGTCAGCATTTTGCAGGAAAATTCCAAACACAGTAATTGTGCACTTATTATCCTGGGGATAAAGTGTTTAACAATATAATGGAAGCAAGAGTGAAAAAGGGGTCTAGCTCTGTGTCATTGCAAAATGGCTTATGAGCCAGCACCAAAGTATTTTAGTTGCTTAATAGATTTGTTTAAGAAGTGTAATGTCACCTTACCTCTTGATGGCATAGAAATTTATATTTAATAGCTTTTTTATTAAAAAATTAACTTTAAGTCAAAACATGAATCAAAGAGTCAAAGTGAAAGAAGTTTTAGAAACATCTTAAGCAATTTCTTATATATATATATATATATGCAAGAAATGATTTTAAAAACTAGTGAGAATTAGAAAGAGTTTTCTCGATAAACATGAAAATTATTTTTTGACTACTTGAAAGAATTCAACATCCATTTGTGATAAAAATAAAAACTCTCATCAACGTTAGAGTGAACATATCTCAACATAAGACCATTTATGACAAATCTACAGCTAATATAATACTCAGCTACTCAATGGCAAAAAGCAAAAAAACTTTTTCTCTAAAATCAGGAACAAGACAAGGATGTCCACTCTTCTCACTCTTATTTACCATAGTATTGGAAGTCCTAGCTATAGCAATCAGACAAGAAAAAGAAATAAAAACATATCCAAATTGGAAGGAAAGAAGTAAAACTGTCATTGTTTGCAAATTATATGATACTAACATATAAAATGCTAAAGACTCCACAAGAAAACTATTAGAACTAATAAATTCAGTTAAGTTTCAGGATGTAATATTGATATACAAGTATCTGTTACTTTTCTGTGTACTAATAATTATCTATCAGAAAGAAAAAGCATGAAGACGGCTCCATTTAAAATCATATCAAAAAGAATAAAATATCTAGGAATTGACTTAGTCAAAGAGGTGAAAGACTTATACTCAATAAATCATAAAACACTGATGAAGGAATTTGGAAAAGATACAAAGAAATGGGAAGATAATCTGTACTCTTGCATTGTAGAATTAATGTCATTAGAGTTCCATACAACCCAAAGCAATTTACAGATTTAATGTGATCCCTATCAAAATACCCATGACATTTTTCACAAAAGTAAAATAAGTAACCCTAAACTTTATGTGGAACCACAAAAGACCCCAAATTGCCAAAGCAATCTTGAGAAAAAAGAACAAAACTGGAGGTATCATACTTTCGCACTTCAGTCTGTACTACAAACCTACAGTAACCAAAACATCATGGTACTGGCACAAAAACAGATACACAGGTCAATAGAATAGAATAGAAACCCCAGAAGTAAATCTATGCACTTATGGTCAATTAATCTAATACAAAGGAAATAAGAATATACAATAGAGGAAAGACACTCTTCTCAATAAGCGGAACTGGGAAAACTAGATACATGTAAAAGAATAAGATTAGAACTTTCATTCACTCCATATACAGAAATAAACTTTAAATAGATTAAAGGCATTTAAGTATGTAAGACCTGCAATCATAAGACTCATAAAAGAGAACATAGGCAGAATACTCTTTGACATAAATCATAGCAATATTTTTTGGATCTGTCTCCTATGGCAAAAGAAACAAAAATCTTAGAAAATGGACATTATAAATCAACTATACTTCAATAAAATAAACAAACATACAAATGGCCATGATTAAACTTAAAAGTATTACACAGCAAAGCAAACCATCCACAACACAGAATGAAAAAACTTATTGAATGGAAGAAAATATTTGCAAATGATGAGACTGAAAGAGGGTAAATATCCCCAAAAATATACAAAAAGTTCATACAACTCAACATCAGAAAGCCAGACAACCTGATTTAAAAATGGGCAATGTGAGACTTCGCTGCCTCTCCGGTGGTTAGGACTTGGCTCTTGCACTGCTGTGGTCCTGGTTTCAATCCCTGTTCAGGGAACTAAGATCTTTATTTTATTTTATTTTATTTGAACTAAGATCTTTAAAGCCCTGCAGTGCAGCAATAAAAAAAGAAGAAGAAAATGGGCTGAAGATGTGAATAGACATTTTTCCATAGAAGACAGAAATGACCCCACAAGCATATGAAAAGGTGTTCAACATCGCTAATCATCAGAGAAATGTAAATTAAAACCACAATGAGATATCACCTCGCACCTGTCAAAATGACTATCATCAAAGAGACCACAAATAACAAATGCTGGCAAGGATGCGGAGAAAAGGGAACCCTCATATGCTGTTGGTGAGATGTGAATTGGTGTAACCACTGTGGAAAACAATATGGAGGATTCTCAAAAAACTATATAAGCTAGATACAGAGCTACCATATGATCCAGTAATTCCACTCCTGGGCATAAATCCAAGAAAAAAGGGAAACACTAATTTGAAAAGTTATAACTTTAAATAGAGTACAACCTATAAAAATATTGAATCACTATGTTGCATACCTGAAACTAATATCATATTATAAATCAACTATACTTCATAAAAAAGTAAATAGTAAAACAAAATGTATTTTTTCAGTAAATATGTTTATTCAGAGCTTTTGATGTTTCTTCAAAATATAATACTTTCAAGTGATAAAATGCATTCACTTTGTCAGTGTTTTTTTCTTATTTTTTCCATAAAACTATAATTGCTGATATCATAGATATGCATAGATATATGGTATATAAAAGGAACATTAGGAGATGGTCTATAAATCCAGAGATGATCGTACAGTAGAAATCTCGGATTGGTTCTATAATTAAGTGGCTGAGTAACCTTGAGCAAGTCACTTAGTCGCTCTGTGCCTCACCTGTGAAATGAGGAGCTGTGCTAGGTGATACCTGGGCCTTGAGAAAAGAATGGACATAAGGAGACAGCTGACTCAGTCAGGAAAATAGAACCTGCTCTAGATATCCCAGGAAGGAAGAGCAGTAACCTAGAGCGTTAAATGCTCTCTCAGGTAATGGAAAGGCCGAAATAACCAAGGTCAAGGAGACCACGGCTGTCTCTTAGCTTCTTCACTGGCTACCAATGAATTAGACTCTGCTTCTTACCCTCCAGGTCAGGAATTACAGGAAAATTCCACGAATGGTCACAGCTGCCTACAGCACCCATGAGAGAACTTCTAGAGGCTACCACAAAACCTTGAGTGTGCCAAAACCCACACATCGACAGACCACTGCTCACACATGTACTTCTTTGCCACCGCCCAGATCTCAAGCAAAGGCTTCTCACTGGTAGACTCTGAAAGGGCACTCTGCTGACAGGGCATTTTGGAAGACGTGTTGCCAAGCTACCAGTCCTTGGGCTGGGGGGAGATCGTTGAAGGGGAGGGAGGTGCTGAGTATCATGGACACCCTGGCCCAAGGATTAGGGGTGTGATGACAAAGCAGCAGAGCGAGACGTAAAGGAAGGCGTGCAGATACATTCAGGAGTCATGCGGGGGAAGGTCTGCGTCAGAAATTTGCTTCAAAGGAAGAAGTGAAAGATTAGATATGGATTTTTTCCTTTCACACTAGCAAGTCAATGTAATCTATAAATCAAGTCTCTTGGGTTCTTCTACTGACTATCATGTTCTTTTTCTCTGTCTTTCTTGTAACTGGGAACAATATGCTTGCCCCCTCATAGTGCAAGAATAATGATTTGCCGGCAGAAGCTCCATGAATCAGCCTTTGCACTGAACATGTTATATTGTTTGGGAACCCAGCTAAATTTTTCCGTAACTGCTTTAAAAGTGATTTCCATTTAGAGCTAGGTGGAACAAATTCCTGCTGCTGGCTAAATCTTCTTTTTCTTTTTCTATGAACAGAGTCTCATAAAAAGGACTATTGCTCTTTTGTACATCTTTTTCTGTGATGCATTTTGTGTTGGGGTCTATGAAGGAAGCTATCTAAAAATGCATTGTGTTGTAAAAATATCCTCTTAACTCTACCAGAATTCAACTTTTTAATAGTTGTCTTTCTTCCCCCTTTATGTCTCTTTTTCAATTACGTCTTTCCCTTTGGTACACTGCCAAATTAATGTTTCTGGATCTTTCATAGACACCTACAGTGACTGAAAGAATCCATCTTCCACCTTTGAAATCCTCATTACACTCCAGCAGTTTGCTGACTGCAAGAATTCAGACCCCAGATATAGGGAGAGAGAATCACTTTCAATAGGAAATCTCACATTATCAGTAGATGAAACTCAACTATTTTTTATGATACATAAATATAATAGGCATCCCTTCGAGCCGATTTCTGGTGTGTATCTAAGTTATGTTATGGCAGACCTCAGCTGATAAAAATGCTGCTATTGATTTAGTAAATGCTGTCGATTTAGCTTATCTCAACATTTTAGTGTTGTTATATTTATTTTAAGCCATACAAAGGTCCATGTTTTCTTTATAAGTCAGCTGAATCAGAAACTTATCTCTCTGCCTGTTCACACCTTCTTCTAACTTCTTAACTGCAGGGCCAAACTAACTTCACCTAGGGACTGATTTTCTACTAAGGGTGACAAAAGACTTGCATCGGTTCCAAAGTGTCACTGTGTCATCATCCAGTGGAACAGTCCCCTAAAAAAATGTTAGTCTCGGGACTTCTCTAGCCTTCCAGTCGTTAAGACTTCACCTTCCAGTGCTGGAGGTGCAGGTTCAATCCCTGGTTGGAGAGGTATGATCCCACATGCCTTGCGGCCAAAAAACAAACATAAACAACAGAAGCAATATTGTAACTAATTCAATAAAGACTTTTAAAATGGTCCACATTTAAAAAAAATTATCTTAAAAAAATGTTAGTCTCTGTGTAAAGATGTGGTAAGCCACAAGTTAGAGCTGACCAGTTGGGACATAGAGTAGGGATCCAGCTACATAGGTCAGAGAGGATCCCACCAACCTCTCCACTGACCAAGAGGAGAAAGATGCAGAGATTCTAAAGCAGGAAGTTTAGTTCAGTGCAGTCCCTCAGTCGTGTCCGACTCTTTGTGACCCCATGAACCACAGCACACCAGGCCTCCCTGTCCATCACCAACTCCTGGAGTTCACCCCAACTCATGTCCATTGAGTCGGTGATGCCATCCAACCATCTCATCCTCTGTCGTCCCCTTTTCCTCCTGCCCTCAATCTTTCCCAGCATCAGGGTCTTTTCCAGTGAGTCAGCTCTTCGCATCCGGTGGCCAAAGTATTGGAGCTTCAGCTTCAACATCAGTCCTTCCAATGAACATTCAGGACGGATCTCCTTTAGGATGGACTGGTTGGATCTCCTTGCAGGAAGACCAGGAGCCAAAAAGTCAGCATGGGCAAAGAAAATTGAGCAGAACCATCAATAGAGTCATGAAGTTATTGATCCATCAAAGAAATGTAGAGAAGCTGTAATGTATGTAGCAGTCAAGTGGAACGCCTCCTTTTAAGGGTGGGGAAAATGAGGCTCAGAAGTGATTAAGTATCATACACCAGACAGCGGCCCACCAAGATGAGACTGATGTCAGTACAGTCTAGCACTTGACTCTATAGCAACTGTTCTCTGTAGCAACAGCAAACGGATAAGGAGAACTGATATGAAGACTCTAAGAAACAATATAGCAGGAACTCACAAGTCCAATAACTTGTTGAAAATAAACATTTTTTGTGCTGTGTGTAGTTGCTCAGTCATGTCCAACTCTTTGTGACCCCATGGACTGTAGCCCACCAGGCTCCTCTCTCCATGGGGATTCTCCAGGCAAGAATACTGGAGTGGGTTCCCATGCCTTCCTCCAGGGGATCTTCCTGACCCAGGGATCAAACCCAGGTCTCCTGCAGGCCAGGTGAATTCTTTAACAACTGGGAAGCCACCAGGGGAGCCCAATAACTTGTTAAAAATAAACATCATTTTAGTAGCTTGAATTGTGTCCCCAGCAAAAAGTTATGTCCTAAAGTCCAGTTCCTGTGAGTGTGACCTAGTCGGAAATAGGGTCTTTGCCAGTTTAATGAGGTTAAGGATCTTGGGCTGAGCCCGCCCCCAGTCCAGTGATGGTATCCTTACAGGAGAAAGGATGGGGGGGAGGGGGGTACTTGGCAGAGATACAGAGAAGAAGGCCATAGGAAGATCCATGTGGAGAGCGAGACAGGGTTTGAAGTTATGCTGCAATGCACCAGGAGCCGTCAGAAGAGGCAAGGGCATTTCCCCCTCCAGCCTCCAGGGGGAGCGCTGCCCTCCTAGCGTCTGTGGTTTCTGATTCCCAGCCTCCAGAGCTGTTGAGAGAAGACATTTCTGTTGATTTAAGCCACCAAGTTTGTGGGGCTTTGTTGCAGTAGCCCAAGAAAGCAGATACAGTTGTGAATACGGATGCAACCATGAATGCTCCCAAAGTTTAAAAAAAAAAAAAAATCTGGGAAGATGGTTTAGTATTTCCAATAGTTATTTTTTATTAATTTTAATAACATGCATGTTATTAATCCTCCTGAACCCTCAGGAGACGTGGGTTCAGTCACTGAGTTAGGAAGATCTCCTGGAGTAGGAAATGGCCACCCACTCCAGTATCCTTGCCTGGAAAATCCCATGTACAGAGGAGCCTGGCAAGCTACAGTCCGTGAGGTCACAAGAGTCAGACACAGCTGAGTGACTGAGCACCTGAAGTGACATTGCTTTTAACTTTAATATTGGAAGTAACTATACATGTAAGGGCTCTTCTGAATGTTTCCACCCTAAGATCCTAAACATTTAACATTGACCTAAAAGTCCCTCCTCACTTCCCCAGCCCCATTCCCTCCCAACTTCCCTACCCCCGGTGTTTCAGGCACACCAGTCTCTCTCAGCCCACAAATACACGGACCCACTCCCACCTCGGGCTATGTCTCATGCTTCCCCCCAGGTTGTCATACCCATTTGCCAGCCAACACCTCCTTCCCCAGTCTGAAGTCAGCTCCGAAAGCATCACTGTTTAGAAGCCCCTACTGCCTCTTTAGGGCTTCCCAAGTGGCACTAGTGGTAAAGAACCCACCTGCCAGGAGACATAAGAGACTCAGGCTGAATCCCTGGGTCTGCAAGATCCTCTGGAGGTGGGCATGGCCATCTTGCTCGGAGAATCCCATGGAAGGAGGAGCCTGGTGGGCTACATGGTCCACAATGTCTCAAAGAGTTTGACATGACTGAATGGCTTACCATGCCTGAACATGACCAACTCTTTAAAATAAATCAGCCGCACCCTCCCCCTCACTTTATAAGGTATCCTAACACCTTCCCCTCCCCTCGTAGTAATCATCACTGTTTGTAATTCCCACTGACGACATTGCTATATTGCGTGTCTTTCTCACCAGCTCCATGAGCCCAGGCACAGGACTCTTTGCTCAGAACCAGTGCAGTAGCTGACAAATAACAGGCCAACCTAAATATTTGGTAAATAGATGAGTGGTAATGTTTAGACTTGCATGAAGTTATGGTCCATTATTTCCACTTCAGCTTCTTCATCGTTCACACTTAGAGCTGTCCTAGTCTCAGCATATAAAACTGAAACTGTAGGAAAATGAGTGTGCTGTGCTTAGTCACTCAGTCATGTCTGACTTTTTGAGACCCCCATGGTCTGTAGCCCACCAGGCACCTCTGTCCATGGAATTCTCCAGGCAAAAATAACTGGAGTGGGTTGCCATGCCCTCCTCCAGGAGATCTTCCCTACCCAAGGATCAAACCCAGGTCTCCCGCATTGCAAGCAGATTCTTTACCGTCTGAGTCACACATAGTCATAGCCCCCTTACTAATATATTATAATGATGTCTTAGTTTTTCTCCTGTGAGTTTTTTCATAGCTGAAATTCTGCTCTGTCCCAAAGGCATTTTATAAATAAGTCAACATAACTATAGGGGCTGTAAGAGCTTACAGTCATTTTACCACGGTGTTGATTTCCTTGGAAATGCCAGCTTGCCCTAATTATCTTTATGCATGAGTGGAATTGGTGAGCATTTGTTGGCCACCCACCAGATTCCAAAGATCGTATTCCAAAGTATCCTAAAATCTATAAATGAGAAAAGCAGCTAACCAGAGCAGTAACGAAGGTAAGCGTCATGGCAGTGGATCTGCAGAGTGCAGACTGAAGTGGTGAAGGACTGGGATGAGCGTAAAGGGCTGAATAAGACCAGGCTGTGGGCATCACAGGAATATTTCCAGAGGCAGTAGCTCTAGTTGTTGTTCTTGTTCAGTTGTGAAGTTGTATCCGAGTCTTTGCCAATGTGTTGTAGCTTCAACTTCAGCACCAGTCCTTCCAATGAACATTCAGGATTGATTTCCTTAAGGATTTACTGGTTTGATCTCCTTGCTTGTCCAAGGGACTTTCAAGAGCCTGCTCCAACACCACAGTTGGAAAAAATCAAGTCTTCAGCACTCAGCCTTCTTTATCGTCCAACTCTCACATTCATACATGACTACTGGGAAAACCATAACTTTGACTATATGGTCAAATGACTTTGTTGGCAAAATGACATCTCTGCTTTTTAATGCACTGTCTAGGTTTGTCATAGCTATTCTTCCAAGAAGCAAGAGTAACTCTGAAGATGAGTCTTAAATGAAGAGTGGAAGAAAGTGAATAAAGCTATAAAGGTTGGTCTAGGGCAGGGTTTCTCCTCCTTGGCATTTTGCATCTCTGACAGCTTGAAAAGTGATGCCAGTGTGACAAGTGAGATTCTCCGGACATTGCCAAATATCCCCTGGAATGCTACATCCCCCACCTGAGAGCTATGCCTTGGGGCAGAGAAGATCTGAGTAACTATGAGCATTTTCCCAGAGCTCTTTTGAGGAGTGCCTAGAGGGCTATGGAGGGAGATGAGGGAAAAGGTAAGATACAGTCTTAAACAGGAATTTCATGTGTTAAGCTAAGGTGTTTAGAACTTTATCCTGAAAGCTCTTGTGGGGAATTGAAGGATTTTAAGTAGGAGATAGACAAGGGTCACTTTACGTTTAAGAAAAATCACTCTGGTTGCCACTGTTGTTGTTTAGTCACACAGTTGTGTTCAACTCTTTGCGACCCCATGAATAGTAGCACTCCAGGCTCCTCTGTCCTCCACTTTCTCCTGGAATTTGCTCAGCTTCATGTCCATAGAGTTGGTGATGCCATCCAACCACCTCATCCTCTGCCACCCTCTTCTCCTCCTGCCCTCAATCTTTCCCAGCATCAGGGTCTTTTCCAAAGAGCTGGTTCTTCGAATCAGGTGGCCAAAGTATTGGAGCTTCAGCTTCAGCATCAGACCTTCCAATGAATATTCAGGGTTGATTTCCTTTAGGAATGACTGGTTTCATCTCCAGGCAGTCCAAGGGATTCTCAAGAGTCTCCAGCACCAAGATTCGAAGCTGGTTGCCATGGAAAGAATGAATTGATTAGGGGTCAGATGCAGGTTGTAATCTAGGAGAGCAGTGATGAGTGAGGATGACAAGTAAAGAGAAGTATGAGACTCAGATCAAACCTCTAGGACTTTGTCTAGGATGGCGTCTAGATTCTTGACTGGGATGAAGAGAAGGTGGTAACATAAATGTTCTCCATTAGCAGTTGAAAATTAAGCCCCATGAATCTATGAATAGAGAAACTATTCTGAGGCTTGAACACAGAAAAAATCACTTGCAAAGTTTTTTAAGTGTAATCTAGGTGAACTCATGGTGTAAAAATACAAATAGCTTTACCTAAGGCTTCAAATTCAATTAGGCCTTCAGCAAAGATTCCTTGAGCAAACTGTCAAAAAAAATTACTAGTTTTAAAAGTAATCAATATAATAGAAAACCTTAGTAAATTTCCACCACCACCACCTGCCCCCACTCAAGCAATATCTTAGACAAGTGAGGCAAACGCAAATTGAAGAATTGAAGCCATTTTTCTTTCCTGATTGTACAGAAAATTGTCTCATTTCTTTGCTTTACTTTCTGAGTCTATATCATGATAACAGAAAAAAGTGGCATGTTTGGATATTTTTAAATATCCAAGTAGCTGGATCTTTGACAATACTAAGATAAGTGATTGTTAACAGAAACTCCTAGCATTTGGCAGAAGTTCTGATTCCATTCAGCCCTTCTTAGTGTACGAGGCACATCCTTTTTGGGAGAATGGACCAGAGATAATTTTGTGAGCCCCTAATCTAGAGGGAGGAGAACAGGTTCTGAAGAGACTTCGCAGCTGGATAGCGCTGTGAAATACTCAAAGGCAACTAACAATCCAGGACTAAGCGCAATAGCTTTCATAGACTGTGTTGCAGAAAAGTTCTCTGCTCCCAATTTCACAAAGCTATAAGGGGCTTCCCTGGCGGCTCAGCAGCAAAGACTCTGCCTGCAATGCAGGAAAAGCAGGAGACACAGGCTTGATCCTAGGTCGAGAAGATCCCCTGGAGGAGGACACAGCAACCTACTGCCTGAAAAAGCCTAGCAGGCTACAGTCCATAGCGTCACAGAGTCGGCCATGACTGAGAGGCTGAGTGTGCGTGAGTGTTCCTTACTCTTCAACATGAGGAACATAGGACATTCAAGGATTTGAATGGTGGTCCAAGAAAATGTGGGCAAAGTTCAAAACAAATACTTTAGCTGAAAATTATTGTACAACTGAAAAAAGCTTTAACTAAACATACTGTCTAGATTTAGCCATATGGCCAGCATCCAGGTTGTGACTAGGAGACTGAGCAATTCCCAAATAGGAATCATTCAAATTGCAGCAAGAATGTTAAGATCACCTGAAATCTTGAAGAATACATAAGAGGTATTCATGCATAAGTAGGAGGTTTAAATGGATTTTCAATGTGTTGATTGACTGTATTTTCGAGTATTGGGCTTCAATGACATAAAAAGATAGAAATTCTTACTAATCTAGATAATGATGTATGCTTTCTTTTAAAAATCATCAACCTTACTATCTTTAAAATATCACACATTTAACAGAACAGTTTGTGTGTGAGTGCTCAGTTATGTCCAACTCTTTGGGACCCCCATGGACTGTAGCCCACCAGGCTCCTCTGTCCATGAGATTCTCCAGACAAGAATACTGGAGTGGTTGCCATGCCCTTCTCTAGAGGATCTTCCCAGGGAAGATTTGATCCCAGGGATCAAACCTGGGTTTCTGTGTCTCCTACATTTGCAGGCAGATTTTTTATTACCACTGGCGCCACCTGGGAAGCCCGACAAAACAGTTTAAGTCATAAATCAAGATAATTCAGAAATTAAAAATTATAAAACACAGTTCACACTGATCAACCTTACAATTAATTCTTTACTATTTCTAAAACACACACTTTTATTTTCATGTCACATATGCCACACAACATGCTTGGTGTTTTAAATGCATAGCTCATTTGCTCTTCACAACCATGAAGGTAGACAGAAGATTATTCCCCTTTTACTGAAAATGATGTTAACATCCCAATGAAATTATTTACCCAAGGTCAAACAGCTGGAAAGTGGCCATCCTGTGATTAGGGGGCTGAATTCCCAGGTGACTCGGTGGTAAAGAATCTGCCTGCCAGTGCAGGAGACACAGGAGGCGACAGTTCGACCCCTGGGTCAGGAAGATCCTCTGGAGGAGGAAATGGCAACCCACTGCAGTGTTCTTGCCTGGGAAATCCCATGGACAGAGGAGCCTTGTGGGCTACAGTCCATGGGGTCTCAAAGAATCGGACACGACTAAGCGACTGAGCATGCACATAACTAGTGGAGAGTATTTTCCCTCTATGTTATGAGGAACAAAAGAAACACAAGCGATAAGTTCACTGGTGGATTTTGAATAAAACTTTGATAAAGACAAGTTGTTATGGATACATCAGATAGTACAGCCCGTTCTCAGATGGAAGAAGGACTATCTGGATGACCCCATGGAGTGCTGGATTTATCTCCACATCTGTATTTTAATAATACTGTTTTGTGTGTGTGTGTGTGTGTGTGTGTGTGTGTGTGCACGCTCAGTCATGTCTGACTCTTTGCAACCCCATGAACTATAACCCACTAGGCTCCTCTGTCCATGGAATTTTCCAGGCAAGAATGCTGGAGTTGATTGCCATTTCCTGGTCCAGGGGACCTTCCCAACTCAGGGATTGAACCCACATCTCCTGCATTGGCAGGTGGATTCTTTACCACTAGCACCACCTTCACTTCAATAATACTGTTACTTCTAATAGCTGTAGCAGCTACACTCATCTCTGAGGGCAAGGGGAAGACAATAATTTTAGCAATTTTAAAATAATTTTTGAATACTTAAATATTGCACTTCCATACCAAATATTTTTCAGTGAAAATTTGGCCTGCCTGGATTCTAAAAGGCATTTGAGCTTCAAACTTTATTTAATGGTAGGAAAACATAACTGAATATTTAATTTCCTGAAATGGTTCCAAATTATAGAAACACAGAGAAAGCTTAAGTACCAGGGAACAAAAATTTTCAGAATTGGTAAGGATTCATAATTCATATCATACACGCAACACTAAACCTTTAAGTGAATAACCGTGCTGTTGGCAGCTTGAAAGAAATGTTAATTTTATTTATATTTTAAAATAATGCATTCAAAATCAAAGAAGCCTTAAACATCTCTGTATTAGAGATCATGAATAACATCAGTGACGTCAGGTTCCAGCTTAATCTTCTGAGAAGTATATTAAATTGGGATGATAATTGTTCAGTAAAATTTGTCCTCGAAGTATAGTAAATATGATTGATTTAATATATCATTGAGATTCTACTGCAAAAACGGCATGAAACAGCAACATTCTGTTGCTGTTTTATAACTTGCATTTTTCTAAAGTGACCATTAGCATAATACAGTCACATCGTTAACGACAGTCTGCACAGATGAAATATTTCAAAGCCAGTATTACATTTTCATCAAGTAAATGACCATGTGTTTCAATAAACACAATTATGAATGTTAATATACCAACAGATTGAGTAATTTGATTTTTCAGCATGAGTGTTTATAGGGGGAAACAAATTAATCATATTTGAGGTAACACTGAGGAATTCAAACTTTTAAAAGAACATAATCTGTTTCCCTGCAACTGTTCTTTGCTGGGCAGGAATCACGGTTGTCTTTCTGTGTTCCTTCTGGATAGGGATTGGCAGACTTTTTCTGAAAGAGTGAGATAATCGTTACCTAGGCTTTGCCAGCAACAACTCTCTGTAGTATCTACTAAACTATCATGGTAGGTGCAAGTAGCACAGAAAATACATAAAGGGGTGGACATGGCTGTTTTCCAATAAAAGGGGGAAAACAGATTGTGGTTCTGACTGTCCCCTTCTGAGATCATCTTGTCATTAAGTAAATAGCCAGTGCAGAAGTGTTTTCATTGTAGGGCCAGAGAAGGTGGAGTGAATCATAATCTTTGTCTCAATAAAGATCCATGGGCTCCTAGTTGCAGAATATAAACATCCAAGGAAATCTGCTTCCCCTGCCTGTGCCAGCAGCCTGGGCCATTCCTGAGGAAGCAGCTCTCTACTCTCACATCCCTGCTCTTTTTACACCCCACATCCCACACACTTCATAGTCAAGAAGGCAAGAAAGGTGTGTGGCATCACTTCACTCGAGTCCCTTTTATCTGTAGGCACACATTTGGCATTAGGATGGTGACATGGACACAAATGGAAACTTAGCTGGGATAGCCTCTCAGAATCAAACTGACGGGCTGTTTCAGCCTGCAGTAACAACTTAATGATCACGTACCACCAGGGGAGAGAGTTTGATGGGAAAAGGCAATATTAAACACTATTAAAGATTAACCCTCATGTAAGCACAAAGAAATGTTTCTATTTTCACTTTTAATAAAAATACCTCAAAAATAATACATTTTTCTGACTCTTTAAGACTGTGCTGAGAACAGATTAACCTTTACCTGACAATATAGCTAACATTATAATGATCAATTTCTGGATTCCTTTTTGGCAGCGTAGCTGTAAATGTAGATAGTGTGAGAACTACTTATCCTGGTGTGAGTCCCAAAACATAATTTCTTGAAATAATCCACATCGTGATCATAATTTTTTAGCCTTCTTTAGTCTTTTGGTCTTTTCAGTTTGCCTTTTTGCTAATTCCATGAATTCCAGTGTGAAGAGATATATACATAAAACCACAGTGGATAACATCACAAAGCTGAATTTTCTGTAGCATTAATTACTTAATATAACAAAGTGGAGTTCTCCACAGGAGCATCTCCACACTTGCCACCAGTTGTCTGAATTCCATCCCCAAGACCCGAACTGTTTTCTGTCACACTGGTAACTAGTATCTTCTTATCAGGGTCTGTCTACTCTGCCCATTTGTAAACTAAAATTACAGAGGAGGATGATAAGAAATTTTTGTATCATTTCAAAAATCTGTTAAGATGTCTTGAGAAGTTATGAGTTGTTAATCCCATCAGCATCATTAGGTGGAAAAGAACACATGCCTACCCTTCTTTCTCTAAACGTCTCATTCATGTTGACTCTTAAATACTTTAGAATTAAAATTTTTAACCTCTAATGTTGAGATTGAATAGCCTATATAGTGACTTTCTTATGGATCACATTTTTTTTTCCTTGGCTGAGACTTTCTGATTTTCATTTACAAAGCATGCTTGTAATTGCTCATTGAAGCATTCTTAAAACAGCTGCTTTAAAATCTTTACAGATAACCCTTAACATCCCTGTCATCTCGGTGTTGGGATCTTTTGATATTCTTTTTTCTCTTCTTCAATTTGAGATCCTCTTATTTCTTGGTATGATGAGCCATTTTTTTCTGAAATGTAGACATTTTGGTAATTGTCAGACCATGGATTTGATGCTGTCGTCTTTTCTCTACATTTATTTTTCTTTTCCTCCAACCTCCACCCCTTTAAACTGAAGCTCAAGTAGAACTAGAAAAAAGTTAAACATTGGCTCGCAGATAGAGCTTGGTACCTCATGCGTCACACTTAAATTCTCCAGGGAGAAGGGGCTTGTCATTGCAGCGCCTTTCTCAGCCACAGTGGTAGCGAGGCTAGGATACCACCCCCCTTCCACTTACTGTCTTCCAATGTCACTTATTTTCTGAAGTACCAAAGCAGCCCCCCCAGTTTCCAGATCATCACTCTCTGATCATATGCAACCATAATTCACTAGTGAAGACTTAACTGGGGAGGACACAAGTTTGAATTTAGGAATCACCAAAGTACTGTTTTGAAAGAAATACAAGTTTATTGACTTCAGTTGTAGGCTTAATTCAAAATCATGGATAGAACAAAGGAAATGCCTTAGAGGGCCTATTTTAAAGCATAGAGCTGACCCATTTGTACATTAGCAGAAAGTAATGTGCTTTAAATCCTTAAAAATAGCTTGTTTTCTTGAGTAGATTAACCACTGCTTTTAAAACCCTATTTATTTATTCCATTGACAAAGCTCAAGTAAATTTCAGCAAAACTCTTTTCTGAGTTTTCACAAATTCTGAAGTAGTGGAATCCAGCTTAGAAGCTTGAATATATGTGATGTTTCCACTTAAAAAGAATAAATTAAGCTGCTTTGTACCATGAGCACTAGACTCTGGTTTGGCACAATTGTTCCATGATCTGAAATCTGCACTGACTATTTTCTGGGTGAGTCATTTCCCATAAAATTTAACAGTGTGTATTACCTGATGATTTGAGTTTATGATCTGTAAATACTGTGCCTTTACCTCTTTGGATATTTATTTCTTTTTTATAGTTAATTTGGCCTTTCATTGATTAAGCATCTGGTTATACAAAGTGCTTGCTGATACCAAAGACTGAAAACACTGTACTGTACACATTTTAACATAATTTTGTTGAACATGTTTTTGCTTAAACGTGACTGAGAGTTGCAAAGTTTGACTTCGAGTAATACAATAATAAGACTTGGAAACTAAGAAAACCTAAGACAGTCTTGTAGAAGACTTGGCTCACTGTTTTACAAATGACATTTGAAATTTAGAGAACAATTCAAGCTTGGAGCAAATGGTAAATCAAAGATAGTTTAGATCAATTACACCCACTGTGCAAGATGTTTCTATGTTGATAGCTTGTCTCCCTACCCTCAGATCAATTTGGCAATTTTACCAGCTAATTCTTATATTTATGATTCATAAAATACAAATTTGCTTCCTTTTACTGAGGGTAAGTGAAGTATGGGTAGAGGAGGACTACTCTTATTTCACCTTGAAGCAGAACAATATGAATTCCTAGTAAATTTTTGAAAATAAATGTTACTTGTTGTTTGAACGCAGCGGCAGTAGTGTATCTTTTTAACTTTATAAGAAGTTAGAGGTTGATGATTCACTATCACACTCTCGGTACTAGAGTGCTGAGGCAATGAAAAAAGAGACAGAAATCAAAACATCAGTTTAGAGTGTGTTCCTCTAGCCTACAGTCTCTTCCAGTCCTCCTTTTTACTAAAACACATGAAGTGATCAAAGTACCAACTGCATGCTCACGACATTTAGAAAACATAAAAAGCCCCAGCTGCTCCTGACGTTACACTCTCAGGACAAGGTAATAGGCATTGTCCATAGTCCACATGAGCTGCTCCTGACGTTACACTCTTAGGACAAGGTAATAGGCATTGTCCATAGTCCACATGACTGTTGAGTATTCAAACTGTGATTGTTGTGACAGATATTTTCTTTTATTGGTGGATAATTGATTTAACATGTTGTATTAATTTCTGTTATATAGCAAAGTGATTCAGTTATACACAATGCATACACATTCTTTTTTTATGTTATTTTCCATTACGATGTGTCACAGGATATTGACTAGAGTTCCCTGTACTATATAGGAGGACCTTGCTGTTTATCCATTCCATATTAACAGTGTGCATCTGCTAATCCCAGACTCCCAGTCCATCCCTCCCCCACCTCCCCTCAGCAACCACGAGTCTTTTCTTTGTCTGTGAGTTTGTGTCAGTTTCATAGATAAATTCACTTGTGTCATATTTTAGATTCTACGTGTAAGTGATGTCATGCGGTATTTGTCATTTTCTTTCTGACTTATTTCACTTAGTATGATAATCTCCAGGTCCACTCATGTTGCTCCAAATGACATTATTCCATTCTTTTGATGGCTGAATAATATTCCATTCTGCCTGCATGTACCATGTCTTTTTCCATTCATCTGTCAATGGACTTTTAGGCTGTTTCCATGTCTTGGCTACTGTGAATAGTGCTGCTATGAACACAGGAGGGCATTTATCTTTCGGAACTTTAGTTTTGTCTGGGTAAATGCCTAGAAGTGGGATTGCTAGATTATATGGCAACTCTGTTTTTAGTTTTTGGAGGAAACCTCCATAGTGTTTTCCATAGTGGCTGCATCAACTTACATCCCCACCTGTAGTGTAGGAGAGTTCCCTTTTCTCCACACCCTCTCCAGCATTTGTTACTTGTAGACTTTTTTAATGATCCATTTTGACTGGTGTGAAATGGTATCTCATTGTAGTTTTGGTTTGCATTTCTCTAACAATTAGCAATGTTGAGCATCTTTTCACATGCTTGTTGGCCATCTGTATGTCTTCTTTAGAGAAATATCTATTTAGGTGCTCTGCCTATTTTTTGGTTGAGTTGTTTTGTTATTTTTGTTGAGTTGTATCAGCTGTTTCTATATTTTGGAAATTAAGCCTTTGTTGGTTGCATCGTTTGCAGGTAGTTTCTGCCGTTTAATAGACTGTCTTTTCATTTTGTTGATGGTTTCCTTTGCTGTGCAAAAACTTGTAAGTTTAATTAAGTCCTATTTTTTTATTTTTGTTTTTATTTCTATTGCCTTGGTAAATGACCTCAGAAAACATTAATATGATTTATATCAGAGAGTTTTGCCTATGATCTCTTCTAGGAATTTTGTGGTATTATGTCTTGTATTTCACTTGTTAGGCCATTTTGACTTTATTTTTATATATGGTGTGAGGGTGTCTTCTACTTTCATTGGGTTACATGTAGCCGTCCAACTTTCCCAAGTGGTTCCAAATGGTCCCAAGACCACTTGCTGAAGAAGCTGTCTTTTTCCCATTGTATATTCTTGCTTCCTTTATTGAAGATTAATTGACCATAGGTATGTGGGTTTATTTCTGGGCTCTCTATTCTATTTCATTGATCCGTGTGTCTGCTTTAGTCCCAATATCACAGTGTTTTGATTAATTTGTAGTGTTATCTGGAGTCTGAGAAGGGATATGCCTCCTGCTCATTTCTTTTTCCTCAGGCTTGCTTTGGCAATTCTGGGCCTTTTATGATTTCATATAAATTTTAGGATTATTTGCTCTAGTTCTGTGAAAAATGTCATGGGAAAAAGTTGATAGGGATCATGCTAAATCTGTAGATTATCTTGGGTAGTATGGCCCATTTTAACGACATTGACTCTCCCAATCCAAGAGCATGGGTTATCTTTGCATTTCTTTGACTAATCTTTAATTTCCTTTATTAACATTTTATAGTTTTCAGCATACAAGTCTTTCACCTCTTTGGTCAGGTTTATCCCTAAGTGTTTTGTTTTTCTTAATGTGAAATAATTACTTTGTATACAAGGGGATAAATATTAAAACAAATTTGTAATTCACTTAAACTTTTTTTAAAATTTGACTATGAAAGAATTTTGAATTACAAATGTGGCTCCCGTCTGATTTCTGTGAAACACACTCTAGTTGGTGGAGATTTAACTGTGTCTAAGGGGAGGAGGATAGACTAAAAAGAGTAGAGAGGAAGAGAAATCCTGGCTGTGGGCTCCCCTAGAAGCTGACTAGTCTAGGCTACTCCATGTCCCTACATGACTTATGAACGGAAGTGGAAGAAATCTCCCCTCAGGAGAGTACTCCTTCTGCCAGGTGTCAGCCCCTTCAAAACTGAGCCTTTCAAAGCTCCGATTGGCATCGTTGCCTCATACTTCTCCCAGAAACTTGCTTTCTTGAAGTATATACTTTCTCTAGGCTTTGGTGAACATTAACTATTCAAATTGCCATATAAAATCCCCCTTTACCATCTATTTTCCTACTGAAGCATGACTTTGCTTTCCCTGGAAAGAAAAGTGTGAAAAATGAAACACCTACCAATACTCAGTCCTCCAAAAATCTTACACTCACAGTCTGTCAGAGATAACAAACAAGACTGGTTCTCTGATATTTGAAAAGAAGTTCTGCCCATGCTGATTCGAACATGTTCCTTTTCAAACAGAGATCCTGCCCACTCTATATGGGCTACAAAACCCCCGCAGAAGTGATATTGCCTCTCTAATCCAGACTCCCTGGGAGAAAGTCTCTCGTCCTAAATAAAGAATGCCTTCTCTGCCCTATATCCAAGCTCTGCTTGATAGTTGGAGGTCCAAGAAGCCATCTGGATCCCTGAGATAAATGGTTCTCCTTGCTGAATCAAGGCATGACCTGGTACATTGCTCAGTTCTTCAACTGAGCTCAGCCTGGATGAGTTCCTGCTGCCTCCTGCTCGGTCATGCTTCTTAACCTTGACTGCATGTTGGAAACACCTGAATAAATTTAAAAAGAAACAGGGCTCAGGGCTTAGGCCATACTAACTGCAGGAGCATCTCAGCTGCTAAGCAGGGGACCTGAAAAAGAAGTTGGCTAATCAGGGGACTCACTCAATGGTTCCGTATATTTTTTTCCCTGTTTATCTTGGTGAGGCTTCCCAGTTGGCGCTAGTGGTAAAGAACCTGCCTACCAATGCAGAAGATGTAAGAGATGCAGGTTCCATGCCTGGATCGGGAAGATCCCCTGGAGGAGAGCATGGCTACCCCCTCCAGTACTCTTGCCTGGAGAATCCCATGGACAGAGGAGGCTGGTGGGCTACAGTCCATGGGGTCACACAGAGTTGAACACGACTGAAGAGACTTAGCAGCAGTAGCTTTATCTTGGTTAATTTCCTTGAAGTCTGCAGCTAGAATAGAACTATGAAAAAGTCGAAAGGGCTGATTCCTATATTTTGACATTAAATTGCACAATTGTTTTTTTTTCCAGTATATGGGATTATTACCCCTGTGGCTGTGTGATATCCATGTTATTGTTTTACTATGTTTGAAATTCATTCTTAAAATGGATTATCTCTAGTCTTCTTTAAGGTTGAAATAGTCAGGTATCATGTTGTTTAGATAACATATTGCATTGCTGATAGCAAAAGACTTCAAATGCTATGCACTTAATTTGAGAATCTTTTGCATTTTTACAAAATTACTATAATTGTGACTCTGAATTTTCATAGATTGTGTTATCAAAAGGAATCTGATAGCTATTAGGACTAGATGACTAAGTAGGGCTGATTTTGTAAGAGCCAGAACTGATCGGACAACAAATTCGTTGAGAACTTGACATTATAGGTAGAAGTTCTGCTCTTGTTGGTGCCTACTATTTATTGAGAGCAGGGATCTTAAGGATTGACATGGATAATTGCCTCTAAGAAGCAAAGCCCACCTATCATTTAGAGGCTAAAGTTCAGAAATAAAACTCTGACACAATGCACTTGAACTTGATTAGAGTAAAATCAGACAGAGCTTTAGAAAAATCAGTGAATCTCTAGTGGAGATCTACATCTCTCAGGAAATTATCATCTACAGTTTATGCTCCAGAAACCATGATTTGCATCTGATGCAGACAGTTACTGCACCTGTTAGTAACATTGAAAATACGTGAGTCACAGCAAGAACACGCGCAATGTTGATTCCCTTCAGAGACCGCACTCTGAGAAATCCTTCCAGCTCTGACTGCACAGTACAACACTTTTAAAACTGAAGTCTGTGCTCATTTCTGACCCAGATCAGTTCAGTTCAGTTCAGTCTCTCAGTCATGTATGACTCTTTGTGACCCCATGGACTGCAGCATGCCAGGCCTCCCTGTCCATCACCAACTCCTGGAGTCTACCCAAAGTCATGTCCATCGAGTCGGTGATGCCATCCAACCATCTCATCCTCTGTCGTCCCCTTTTCCTCCTGCTTTCAATCTTTCTCAGCATCAGGGTCTTTTCCAATGAGTCAGTTCTTCACATCAGGTGGCCAAAGTGTTGGAGTTTCAGCTTCAGCATCAGTCCTTCCAATGAATATTCAGTACTGATTTCCTTTAGGATTGCCTGGTTTGATCTCCTTGTAGTCTGAGGGACTCTCTGACCCAGATACAGTGAACTAATGAGGTATTGCTTTCAAGGACAAAGAATAGACATTAATTAAAACAAAAATACTCCCCATATGGAAACGAGGGCTTTCTAGTATTGATGTTTCTGTTTACTTAGAGTAGAAGAACTCTGCTAAGAAGAAAACTAGATGTCACTGGAGTGTATTTTAACAAGTTCTTGGGTGTGTTGGTCAGATTGTGCTGTGCTGTGCTTAGTCACTCAGTCATGTCTGACTCTTTGCAACCCCCATGTTCTTTAGCCTGCCATGCTCCCCTGTCCATGGGGAATCTCCAGGCAAGAATACTGGAGTGGGTAGCCTATCCCTTCTCCAGGGGACCTTCCTGACCTGGGAATCGAACCAGGGTCTCCTGCATTGCAGGCAGACTGTTTACCAGCAGATCTACCAGGGAAGTCCATGGGTTAGATTGCATCCCCCTTAGGTGGTAGGTGGAATTCCTTATCCCTGGAACCTGGGGCTGTGTTCTTATTTGCCAAGTGCAGTAGTCATGTTAAGGTCACATTAGAGCAGGGCAAGCTGCAGGGCCCTGACTGGTGTTCTTACAGGAAGGAGGAATTTGGACACAAACCCTTGGGGAGTGCCCTCACTATCTGAGGACAAAGGCAGAGACTGGAGGGATGGATCCACAAGACAGGAACACTATGGGCACCTGTCAGCCACCAGGAGCTGGAAGAACCTGGGGGAATCCCCCCTGCAGCCTTCCCAGGGAGAGCATGGCCATGTGGACACCTTGGTCTCGGACTGCTAGACTCTGGAACTGAGAGACAATGAATTTCTGGTGTTTCAAACCACCCAGTTTGTGGTTCTTTGTGATGGCAGCCCCAGCAAACTACAATGCTGGGTTATATCCAAACTTCTTACCTCTTCAAAAACCAAATCTGCATCCTTAAGAGAGTATAAGATAAAATGTAAATTCACAAATTACTCAGACTGCCCTCCGACTCTTTGGAACTAGTTCTGGGTTTGTATTATCCTTATAAATGCTGCAAGATTACTTTTTAAACCATATGTTCCCAAGAAGGAGGCAAGTTTCTGCATTAACAATACATAACTTTGTAACAATTAGCCATCTGTTTATAACACTGTTAGGGATTGACAGCATCTCAATGGAAGCAGGGAAAGCAACAGAAATATTATATCTGCCAAGTTCTAGTCATTTGTTATCTTACATTGTAATTTGTTGTCTCCAGAGATCACTAAGGAGAGAAAGAATCATGCCATGCTTCAAAATAAACTTTGTAAAGCAGGTAGCTTAATAGCAAATTAATGATGTGTTGAGAAGATCAAGACAAGATTTTTTAAAAGTACGATCATAATTTCTGCAGTGCAGCCAACAACACAAGCTTGGAAGGTTTCTCAAAAGAAGGTAATATTTATTTTCCCCAGAGAGCTATTTTAAAACTGGAGGATATTCCAAAAGTCTACAAGCAATAAATGCTGGAGAGGGTGTGGAGAAAAGGGAACCCTCTTACACTATTGGTGGGAATGCAAACTAGTACAGCCACTATGGAAAACAGTGTGGAGATTCCTTAAAAAACTGGAAATAGAACTGCCATATGACCCAGCAATACCACTTCTGGGCATACACACTGAGGAAACCAGATCTGAAAGAGACATGTGCACCCCAGTGTTCATCGCAGCACTGTTTATTATAGCCAGGACATGGAAGCAACCTAGATGCCCATCAGCAGATGAATGGATAAGGAAGCTGTGGTACATATACACCATGGAATATTACTCAGCCATTAAAAAGAATTCATTTGAATCAGTTCTAATGAGATGGATGAAACTGGAGCCCATTATACAGAGTGAAGTAAGCCAGAAAGATAAAGAACATTACAGCATACTAACACATATATATGGAATTTAGAAAGATAGTAATGATAACCCTATATGCAAAACAGAAAAAGAGACACAGAAGTACAGAACAGACTTTTGAACTCTGTGGGAGAAGGTGAGGGTGGGATGTTTCGAAAGAACAGCATGTATACTATCTATGGTGAAACAGATCACCAGCCCAGGTGGGATGCATGAGACAAGTGCTCGGGCCTGGTGCACTGGGAAGACCCAGAGGAATCGGGTGGAGAGGGAGGTGGGAGGGGGGATCGGGATGGGGCATACATGTAACTCCATGGCTGATTCATGTCAATGTATGGCAAAACCCACTGCAATGTTGTGAAGTAATTAGCCTCCAACTAATAAAAATAAATGAAAAACAACAACAACAACAACAAAATAAAACTGGAGGATAGGTTATCCTAAGATGACTTTTCTTAATGCCAGTTTAAAAAAAAAAATTGCTAGAGTTCAGATCTCCCTAGCTTGCTGTCATTCTTGATATCATGCGGTAAAGTCTAAGCTCTTTCAACCTCATCTCTTGGCTCAATGACTGGTTTCACAGAATGTGTTAATCCAGTGGGGCCTCTTTTTAAGAAGAAAGTAGCTTCAAATAAAATTCACAAAAAGTAAAACAAAGTCAATAGCAAGCATTGCCTATACGATTGGCTATAATATTATTTATTAAGAAATGAATTTTGTATGTTAGATGATAAAAGCCTTGTGGATCTCGCTCATACCCATATGCATACAATATATATGTTACAAACTCATTGTAATATGCAAAATATATGCATATGAGAATGTGTATTTTTAGATATAGATTACAAGCGAGCTTTATTTTAAATCCTCATAAGATAGATTTAATATCTGAGAACTCTCTGTGTAGAGTTCATATTTTGCTCAGCCTGAATGAAAAGCCTATATATGTTACCTCTAGAATCACTGTCTTTACCATGACAGAGGATGATAGCAAGAGACAAGTCTGGGTGAGAGATAGTGACCCATTGTTTCTTTGTTATAGATATCACTAAAGCAGAGCAGACTGATCACAACTTGTTTGCATTAACCTGTTAATCTGAGCTGTTCCTTTGTCACCACAGGTGCTAGCCTTATAATTGTTCCATTCTGTATGAACCAGGCTTCTTCTATTTGTGATAAAGATTTGTACCTCACCTAATCAAAAGAGCATTCTATTGCAAGAAAGAGCTAAGTTTTTAATCCCAAAGGACAGATAGTTTCCATTAAAGCAGAAACCACAGATACGGTCCCTTGGAACTTAATCCTGTACCTTTCCAATACAAGGTGGATTATCAAGTCGTCAGCCTGTTCTTCCAGCAGATACTTATTCATCTACTTTGTATGAAGCTTTACATTATATATGTTATAAAGGAAGGTCCAGGTCATATCTATAAATGGTTCATAGCATAAAAGGGCAGAGAACTTGTGCGTAAATGAATACAAAATAAGATTATAGCTAGGTCTCCATGATTGCTTATTTACATAAGCATTCAACAAATCCACTGAAAATTTACTACATGCCAATTTTGTCCCAAAGGGTTATGGTGCATATTGAACAAGAATTAGACAGCCACCAACCTCACAGAGTTTGCAATCCAATTGAGGAACAAGATAATTAAACCACCAGCTATATTATAAAATCATAAGGACAATGAGAGATGAATTCTCAAATACTAAGGGAGGCCATAGCTAGGGCTCCAAGCCCAACCCATAGAGACCAGAAGAAATTTCACAGAAGTTGTATATAAGTTAAGACATGAAAGGTGGGAGGCAGCCAGCGTAGAATATGTGGTGATGCAGATATAACCGATCACCAGTGAAACAGTTTTCAACAAACCACTTCAAGACAGCCTTAGAAACTAGAACTATCCTTCTGGCCTAACTACCATCAGAAAAGATATTATGTAGCCAACCATGAATTTAGAATGCCTGATATACCATTGTGATTATTATAGTAGAGGTTTAAAATGAAACCAGGGAAACATGAAAACAAGAAATTTACCTGAATCAAGAAGTTGAATAATTTCATGAAATCAAAATGTAATCCCAATAAAAGCATCCCATAAAAAAGGAGATCCTTTTGGCATAACGTACGTCCTACCATGCCTCACCCTCTTTAGCAGTATTTCCAATATGAGCATCACTTCCAGTAGTAGAATCATTAGCTTTTTAGATCAATTTCAGTTGTTCTCCCAGCATGCCTACATATTTGGTTTGTACTATAACTCAGTGGCAGCCATCTGAAATCACAAAATAAGTGTGCCGTAATCTGTGCCTTTTGATTCCACAGTATTGCATTCTGACAGTTTATCATTTGTTATAATCTATGATATAGTTCTTTACTGATTCTGTAATACTAAAGAGGGAGGTTGAAAGGTAATCTTACGTGAGAACATCCTACAAACGCAGTGCTTCAGCTTCAGATCTTTATGACTGGGGCCCTCTTCATGTGGCACTCGGTGGGGACCATGAGTAGAAAACTGTTCAGTAAAAAATTGTTAAGTGTCTCTGGGATCACTCTTTAATGAAATAAAAACATTTTTTAATGTTTTAGTATTATAAAAAGGTGAAAGTGAAAAGCGAAAGTCTCTCAGTCGTGTCCAACTCTATGAGTCCATGGAGTGTAGTCCTCCAGGCTCCTCTGTCCATGGAATTCTCCAGGCCAGAATACTGGAGTGGGTAGCCATTCCCTTCTGCAGGGCATCTTCCTGACCCAGGGGTTGAACCCAGGACTCCTGCATTGCAGGCAGATACTTTACCAGCTGAGACACCAGGGAAGCCTAAGAATACTGGAGTGGGTAACCTATCCCTTCCCAAGCAGACCTTCCTGACCCAGGAATTGACCTGGGGTCTCCTGCATTGCAGACAGATTCTTTACTAACTGAGCTATCAGGGAAGCCCATATTGGAAGGTACTTGCCACTAATTATAAACGTTTAAAAATATACATACTATCTCCAGGATTCCCTGGTGGCTCAGATGGTAAAAGCATCTGCCCGCAATGCGAGAGACCCGGGTTCAATCCCTGAGTTGGGAAGATCCCCTGGAGAAGGAAATGGCAACCCACTTCAGTACTCTTGCCTAGAAAATTCCATGGATGGAGGAGCCTGGTGGGCTACAATCCATGGGGTCGCAAAGAGTTTGACGAAACTGAGCGACCTCACCTTCACCTTCACCTTCATGCTATCTCCATTGTTTAGAGTGTGTCTCAAATCATTGCTTGTATTCACATGGCATAGATTATCTCTAGGAATTCATGCCCAAGGCTTTCATGACACTAAATGGCCCAGTGAAAGGAACTGATTTTGAAAGGTATAATCCAAAAAATAAGTTATTTACAAGTAAACCAAGTATCTTTCTCTTTCAGTGCAGCTACTTTACCAGTTCTCTAAGTGGTGGTACATGTAAGTAATGGAATATTAGTCATAAAAAGGAATGCATTTGAGGTAGTTCTAATGACATGGACTATTCATTGGAAGGACTGATGCTGAAGCTGAAACACCAATACTTTGGCCACCTGATGCGAAGAACTAACTCATTTGAAAAGACCCTGATGCTGAGAATGATTGAAGGCAGGAGGAGAAAGAGACGACAGAGGATGATATGGTTGGATGGCATCACCGACTTGATGGACATGAGTTTGAGTGAACTCCAGGAGTTGGTGATGGACAGGGAGGCCTGGCGTGCTGCAGTTCATGGGGTCGCAGAGTCAGACACAACTAGTGAGTGAACTGAAGTGGATGTACCTAGAGACTATTATACAGAGTGAAGTTAGTCTGAAAGAAAAACAATTATGGTGTCTGAATGTATATATGTGGGCTTTAGAAAGATGATACTGATGAACCTGGTTGCAGGGCGGTACTGGAGATGCAGACATAAAGAACAGACGGTGGATGCCATGGGGAAGGAGAAGGTGGGACGGATGAATTGAGAGAGTGAGATTGAAACAGCGACATTACCGTATGTAAAACAGGTAGCCAGTGGGACTTTGCTATAGGACACAGGCAGCTCAAACCCGGTGCTCTGTGACAGCCTAGAGGGCTGGGATGGGGTGGGAGGTGGGAGGGAGGGTCAGGAGTAGCAGGACGTGTATATGCCTTTGGCTGATTCATGTTGATGGATGGCAGAAACCAACACAACATTGTAGCACAGTTATCCTCCAATTAAATAATTTTTTTAAGGTTTAAAAAAAAGCTAAAACTTGGCTGCAAAAACTAGCCACTTTCAGCAACTCTCCCTGCTCCCCGGGATCTTGGAATCGTTCGCTGTGTATGTGACACAGTGCATCATTGCTTTGTTCCTGCATCAGCATGTCATTTTCAAAATGAAAACAAATACATCAATTATATAAAGTAGGATGAGAATGTATGGTTTGATCATAGGGTCTTGCTTTCAGATTAGGCCCCAAACAGTATGAATTTGAAAGGAAAAAAGGTTTGAGAATATAATAAAAAGGAAAAACACTAGGTTGACAGCAATGTGTTCAGAAAATGAGAATTTCAAACTGAACTGTTGAAGGAGCTAAATTTATGCAGACAGAGCTAAAAAGAAATGAATCCACTCTGGGGGCAAAAACCAGCACATCACAGACAAAGAAAGTAAGTAAAATAATAAAGGGATATTAATTGCAGCTTTCCAGAAAGTGATGATTTCAAAATAATTGAGGAAAGGAAGTAAAAAAATAAACTACAGTGTAAAGACTCACTTTTGATCCAGAGGGACACACAAGTCTCCCTGAATAATGATTTTCATTATGGTTTTGGTTTTCTTGTCTCCTTGCTTGAGGACAGACTGCAGAGTGATGGAAAATATAGATTGAGGCTAATAACTTTGTGTCAAGGATAGAATGGTCTGACCCAGTTTCACATCAGCTTATAATTTAGCCTAGAGAATTTTACAGCTCATCAGTTTACCATTTAAATTGATCATTGTGAGCTTCTTTTAAGTCATCTAACAAATGTTTATTAAGCATCTCACTTTTTGCTAATAGTGGGGGAAACATAAAAAATAATTCACAATCCTATGAGACAGGCATTATTATTATTATGCCTATTTAACAGATGGGGAGACTGAGGCAAAGGTGTCTTAGATGCCCAAGGTCATGAGGCTAGTAAATGGTAGGACTCAAGTGTTAACTCAGGTCCTCTAAGAAGCAGATGCTAAAACAGGATTCAATGTTCAAGAGATTTATGAAATTTGACTGGGCTTGAAAAGATGGTGAAAGAGTTAGATGTTTCCAAACTCAGGTCCAGCTGCCCGCTGCTCAGCATTCAGTGTTGGAGAGTCAAATGTTGGTAGAAATCCAACATTGCTTTAAGTCTGAAGACAGCATTCTGGGGAGAAGATAGACACATGTCCCAGATCCAACTCTGAAGATTCTGCTCAGCCATGAGAGTTTTTGAAGGGAAAAGGGACGTAATCTCAGTTAACTATTGAGAAAGGGGTCAGAGTCATCAACACCCCCACTGTGTGCAGACTTGCTGACTTCTTGCGATCTTTCTGTAGATGCTCTCTTGTTCACACAGTGTATTCACAGTTTATTTGGGAGATTACTGAAGGGGAAGCTAGGGAAGAGATCTGGTCATCTGTTACTTATTCTTCAATTCCACTTCTATAACCTATGGAAAGAACCAACAAGTTAGGCAAGGCATCGTGTGATCAAAAGATTTCGAAGGTGTGCTTGGGTTAGAGGTGGGTAGGGCATGAGGGTGCCTAGCTTAGGGTTCATTGCAATATAGCTTTGCTAGAGTGACAAGACAAAAAAGGGGCCTCCTGCAAAGAGTTCTTTCCTGCCAAAAACTGCTTACAGGAGGAGACTGGTAGACATGCCTTAGACCATAAAGCAGGTTGACTGTGTGGAGGAAGGTGGGAAAGAAGGAAGGGAGGGAGGTTCATTGAATAGGAAAATTCTCGAGACTGTGGTTCAATTCTTTGACATTATGGCAAGGCTGAGAAGCTGTTTCACTGATGCCCCAGCTGAGACCTTGACCCCCCAGTCTTGTGCCAGAGTGTACATACTCAGCCATCATGCCATGATGAGCCTGTTCCTAATATCCAATCAAAAAATACAAATCTTTACATGGATCAGTAGCAACCTCTGTTCTTACATATACATTCTTCCCATTCTTGGAGTCCACTTCTGCTTATATTGGAGCTAGAACACCTGAGCCAAATGTGGTGCTTCTCTTTCATGAAAACAGGTAGAGATCACCTTGGCTGTAAAATGGAACATAAGGAAGATAGGGTCCCTGTGTAGCTTAACCCCCTTGGAAGTTAAGAGGAGATAGATTCTGGCTCATCCCCCTGGCCTAGGATGGGGTCTCTTTCACAACCCGGTATGGTTGGTTGTTTTGTTTTGTTTTTTTCCTTGCATTTTTAAATTACTTTACATACACAAATGAAACTGATTTTAAAATCACTGAAACCCTTAGAGGAAAAAACCAGTGGCAGTGCCAGAAAGAACAAACCTCCACTTCACTCACCGCACATGTTTTACTATCGTGGATGCTCTATGGGAGTGGAGGAGCCTTCTGCCTCTGTGTCCCAACTTAGTGCACTGTTATACGAAGCATTATTTTGACTCTTTTGGAATTTCTCAAGAAATAAGGCACTTATTATTCATGTAGCGTTTAGTTTGTGATGCCTACCAGGCAGAGACCACCAGGAACACAGGAGGGGAAGTTAGGTTTCTGAGCCTCTTGCACTGAGGGAGGTGTGAACCATCAGTCCACTGGGGGTGTCCTAGTAACAGACCAGAGAGAGTTTATAGGATTTGGGTGGTGGCAGGTGATTTGGAGGAGAGTTTAAACAAATATGGGAATTCCCAGGTAGCGCAGTGGTAAAAGAATCCACCTACAAATGCAGGAGATGCAAGAGATGTAGGTTTGATCCCTGGGTCAGGAAGAATCCCTGGAGGAGAAAATGGCAACCCACTCCAGTATTCTTGCCTGAAAAATCCCATGGACAGAGAGGAGCCTGGCTAGCTGCCGTCCATGGAGTCTCAAAGAGTCATACACGATTGAGCAGGCATATAGATCACATCTCAAAGCAGTGAAGATTTATTCTAGACTCGGGGTTCTTGGGGCTTCCCTCACAGTTCAGTTGGTAAAGAATCCACCTACAATGCTGGAGACCCTCGTTCGATTCCTGGGTCGAGAAGATCCCCTGGAGAAGGGATAGGCTGCCCACTCCAGTATTCTTGGGGTTCCCTTGTGGCTCAGCTGCTAAAGAATCATCCTGCAGTGTGGGAGACCTGGGTTCGATCCCTGGGTTGGGAAGATCACTTGGAGAAGTGGATGCAATGTGATGATTGAGAGGTTACTATTTTTCTCTAAGAGGCAAGAGGAACACGCCAGGTGGGGCTATTTGTCAGTATGAAAGGAATCATACCCACTCGTGGAAGCCAGGAGAGGGAGCTGCTTCGTTATTTTTGTGGCCACACAGGGCTCTGTGTGTTTCAGTTCAGGTCAGTTCAGTTGCTCAGTCATGTCCGACTCTTCGCGACCCCATGGACTGTAGCGCGCCAGGCCTGCCTGTCCATCACCAACTCCCAGAGTTTGTGTGTTTAGACATGATGAAGTCTTTTTCGGCCTTGTTTCACCAAGGTCATGAAGTGACCCTGCTTGATGATTGCTGATATTCTGTGGAACTGGGCTTTTTCCCCAATCTAGCTGTTAGTTGCAAGCTGCCAGCTGTCAGGGCCTTTCTTTTTTTTTCTTTCTTTCTCAGGTCCCAGAATAAATGAGAAGTAATCAATCAGCCAATCCATGTATAATAGCCACGATGCCCTGTACAGGGCTAAATGTTTGGAACACCATCTGGAAAAATGCCCATTAATATAGCACCAAGAGTAAAAAAGCAATGTAAAGGTTAATAAAAGAACTAAAAACTGTGCTTAACCAAGACTTGAAACTGAAATAAATATTCCATCTCACATCAGTCTTATGCCACAGAAAGTTTTAAATCAAAAGTTTTGGCAAAGCTATTCATTTATTTCACAGCTATAAAACATATTGAAAATTAACTTTTATAAATAGCCCATTGAATTGTTTCTCTTCTTTGTTATTCAAACAGTTGAGAAAGACTTTTTTTTTATCCTAATTATAAATAAGAGATATTAGTGGGTTGTTTTTTTTTTCTTTTGCAGCAGCTAAAAATTGTATGGCCTTTGAGCCTGTATATTTAGTACTTTTACTCTTTAAAGATAGAAAGTCATTAAAAGCATTTACATGTGAGAAAAAAAGTCTAATTTGGCAGAATGATCTGACAGTGTCACACCAGTGTTTAGTGGCTGCTTGACTATTGCCAGTTGACAAATTATATTGGAAAATTCAAGGCCATGACCCTAGGAAAAGCATGGTTTAGAAAGACTGTTGGTCTTCCCCGGCATAATTTCTAGCACTCAGCTTTCTCATCTCTCAATTTTGGTAAGGCCAGACTGAGTCTGTGGATGCTTCTTGAAGCTCTGATGGTAACAGTGTCTGTCATCATTTAAGTACCTTTTTTAATGGAAAGTTTAGAGGTTTTCTTGTTCTTTTTAAAAGACAGGTAAAGATATTCTCTTTTCTTTTAAAGAATATGATATCTAAGGAAGATTGTTTTGTTTCAAGAAAAGTGAATTACCTTTGGGTTTAAAAATTATAGCAAAACATAATCCAAATATCTATTGACTGGTGAATAAATAAGCAAATTGTAGTATGTAGCAGAATATTACTCAGTAATACATGGGAATTGAATGTGGATACATCTTACAGCAGGCTTCCCTGGTGGCTCACTGGTAAAGAATCCATCTGCCAATGCAGGAGACATGGGTTCGATCTCTGGGTCAGGAAGATCCCCTGGAGAAGGAAATGACAACCTACTCCAGTATTCTTGTCTGGAAAAGCCCATGGACAGAGAAGCCTGGTGGGCTACAATCCATGTGGTCATAAAAGTCAGACATGTCTTAGTGACTGAACAACATTTTACAGTATGGATGAACATCAAAAACATCATGCTAAGTGAAAGAAGCCAGACACAAAGGTCAGACTTCTGTAGATTTAGAGTTAGTCATTCAAGTTCAATGAATTAAACTTAGCCCAGTATTATCACGCTATAATATTTCTTTGTTTCTTATGGGGAGACAAGATCATGTTAGGTCCTTTTTAACGCACTCTGATTTTATACTGGAAAGAATAAGGCAACATATGTCAAATCATTTTGAGAAGATACACATTAGTTTTCTTTTAAGTCTGACGATGACAAGCCATAATACTACTGAGTAAATTCTTAACAACTGAAGCTTCTGGGCTCAGTTTCAATGTTTTATTTAATATTATTCCCAGCTTTCTTCTGATAGGGCTCCATCAAGATGCTGGTTAACATCCTTGCAAATTGCCTTCTGGATGGGCTTACTATCCTCCACGTGCATTCCGTGCAGGTTTTCACAGGAGCACAGGCTTGTGCTGGTTTAGCACTAACCTTAGCTATTGTTAAGGAGACTTTCTTTTGTCCTCAGTGATCTAGGAAGCAGTAATTTCACAATCTTTAGACGTTTGCCTTAATGCAATGTCTGGTACACTTCTGAACGTGGTAATTTTTAGTTGCTTTCAATTGGCAAAGTAGCAAATTGATACACTCCGGGGACTTTCGACAGCATCTTCCCCAGAGCAAATGACACTCCTGTGACCGTGGTTCCGTGAGAAAAACCTGGCCTCCAGTGCTGGCTGCAGAAACTGCCATCTGGACTCTGAATTCTGAGGCAAGTGTCATCTTCTCTGGACTCGGACTCAGGGTCACAAAACGGCTCTTTCCAGGAGCAAAATGAAGTTGTCAAGAGCATATTGGCCGTGACTCTGCCAGGCACCGTCCCGATATGAACAAACGCGCCTTCCTATTTTTATTACAGATTACTAATTCTGGAGAAAGATAGGACTTTCCATCTTTTAATACAGGATCGTTCAAAGGTCAAGACAATTCAAACAAGGGCAGCACGGTCCTGCAATAAAAATGCAGCAATCCAGTCATGCGGTCCGTCTGTGCTGGGGCTGGGAGAAGTCTCCTGTTTACCAGTCTAGAAAGGGCACTTTAATCAAAAGACTGATGGCACGATGAGCTTTGAATTTGTTGTTCTGTTTCTCCCGCATCTGCATGAAATTGTGTCTTTGAAACCATGTATTATTGAAATGAGTGATAAGAGAGAGGAACATATGCTCTGAAATAAACAGAAAAATAGAGCAGCGTAATAGCATGCTTTGCCCACTTTTACAGCCTCTGTGGTGACGCGGAGTGCAAGAGGTGTGGAGGGCCGTCTGGGGGACAGTGTCCCCCATCACATACGGGCACTCGTGGCTTTCCTTCCCGGCGGGTCTCCTTAGATGGGTCATGACAGTCAGACGAAAAGCCCGTGTCTACTGTTCAAACACAGTGTGAGAAATGAACTTTGAAAGTATAAAGAACAGTGGAGATGAGATTCGATTCTCTAGTACTTCTCTCACAGATGGAATAAAAACCTTCCTTCCTGCAGTGTCAGAGCTCACTCTGGCCCTCTCAGCTCCAAAGAAGCAGGGGTTCTTAGGGCAGAGGTCTGTGCTGCCTTGGTGCAGGGGCTGAAACTCCCTCTTCTCCAGGGCTCCATGCATCACTGCACAGGCACACAGCCTTCCCCCACCCACGTGCAGAAGGTGGTTCCTCATGGGCAACAGACAGAGTCAGCAAGGTTTTGTGCATGATCGCCCCTCCATGGATCACACAGGTTTTCTACAGAAAACTCTTTTTTTTTTTTTTTTTTGCATGTGGGTGTCCAATTTTCCCAATGCCAATTATTGAAAAGGCTATCATTTTCCTATTGTGTATTCTTGAATCCTTTGTCATAAATTAATTAACCATATATGTCTGGGTTTTTTTCTTGGGTTTCCTATAGAAAAACTGTTAGAACTAATGAACAAATTCAGTAAACTTGCAGGATACAAAATCAACAGACAAAAATATATTGTGGTTCTATTTACTAATAATGAACTGCCAGAAAGAGAAATTAAGGAAACAATCTCATTTATAACTGCATCAAAGAGAATAAATTGGGAATAAATTTAACAGGAGGTAGATCTGTATATTCAAAAGTATAAGACACTAATGAAGGAAATTGAAGAAGGCCTAAATAAATGGAAAGACATTCCATGCTCACAGATTAGAAGAATTAATATTAAAATGCCCATACTACCCAAAGCAATTGACAGATTCAATGCAATCTATATCAAAATTCCAGTGGCATCTTTCACAGATATAGAACAAATAACCCTAAAATTTGTGTGGAACCATTAAAGACCCTGATATCATCTGCAAATATTAATAGTTTTACTTCTTCTTTTCAAATTGGATGCCTTTTATTTCTTTTTCTTGCCTAATTGCTGTGGATAGGACTTCTGATACTGTGTTGAATAAGAGTGGCAAGAGTGAGTGTCCTTGTTTTGTTCCTGATCTTAAAGGAAATGTGCTTCCGCTTTTCAGCATTGAAACTGATGGTAACTGTGGGCTTGTTATATTTGGCCTTTGTTATGTTGAGGTATGTTCCCTCTGTACTCACTTTGAGTTTTGGGGGTTTTTAAATAACTTTATTTAGTTAGTTATTTTTGGCTATGCTGGGACTCCATTGCTGTGTGTGGACTTGCTCTATTTGCAGCGAGCAAGGGCTACTCTTTGCTGTAACGCATGGGCTTCTCGTTACTGTAGCTTCTCTTGTTGTGGAGCTTGGGCTCTAGGTGTGCAGGTTTCAGGTGTCGCACACAGGCTTGGCTGCCCCACGGCCTGTGGGATCTTCCCGGACCAGGGATTGAAGTGGTGTTCCCTGCATTGCAAGGCAAACTCTTAATCACTGGACCACCAGGGAAACCCTGTTGAAAGTTTTTATCACGGATAGATGTTGAATTGTGTTAAATGCTTTTGTGCATCCGTTGAGATGATCATATGATTCCTCTGTGAAACAAAAGGTGAGCTCAGTTGAAGAGTGAACAGGAAGCTCCTTAGGTCACAATTTCAAGTGGGTGCATGTGTTTTGGCAACAGAAGACTGTGAGTTCTCCTGGAGACAGGTTGAGATGGAGGCATCTGTAACACAACCACCTGCAGAAGTTCGTTGTTAGAAATGCAAGCCTGGAGCTCAGGTAGGAGTGTGGGCCTAGACATACGTGCGCAGTGTGAACGTGACCACAGGTGTGTGTTGTAGCCACAGGATTGTATGCATGCACCATTTAATACCTTTAAACTGAATGACAATTATGAACTCCAAGGGCTGCAGAGAACATGAAGATAAAGTGACTTGGCTTACAGTTTCCAAATAGTCACAGTCTGAGGGAGGCAGACTTTTAACAGGTGATAATAGTGCTACATGATAAAGGTTCAACAGACAGGACAAACTCTGTAACTGTCATATGAAAATATACCTCCCTCTGCTAGTGAGACTCAGAGAAAGCTTGAACGGGAAAACAGCATGTGTGTTTAAAGGAGAAGAACACATATCAACAAAGCTGGTAAAAAAAAAAAAAAAGAGGGGGAGGAGAATATTTCTGGCAGTGGGAACAAGTGTGAGTGGTGTTACTACAACATGTGAAATGTTTAGAAAATACAGATGCTGTGACATAAACCAATTAGGTCACTTCTTAAAACACAGACAGAAAAATTAGAGTGTCCTGGTGGTATTAAAGCCAGAAGCAAAGACCATCAAAGTCTGTGGCCCCAGATTACAGAACAAGAAAGAGTCCAAGGGAGAAAGGAATGGGATGTGAAGACAACCATGGAAGGAGAGCTGGAATACAGACCCACTGATTCCCACTACAGTGTCTGCAAGGCAGTGATCTCCATCTCATAGACAAGCTTCCACTGGTTGGAATACACAAGGTCTGGAAGTCTGCCTGGGAAGGGACAGAGTTTTCTGAGCTCCACGCCCAAGCAGATGGTGCCTGGATCAACTGTGTCTAGACTAGGTGGTGCTTTATGTCCACAATTATAACCTGGTCACCTCGTGAGTCTCTAGGGTCTCCTTTATGTACCTGTAGGATTTATGTTATGCTGGAGGTATAAATAAATACTCCACCCCCAGGACTGGAGTACTGACTAGCAATATCTGTCTGGAGAGCCTCAGGTTATGAGCTAAGTTTGTACAACACATTGCTTCCCCCTACTTCACATGGTTATGCTGTGTGTCTCGAGAATCTCCTAGAAATCTGTCAGTGTATCGGCCTTAATTATACATTACTGTAACCCTAAAGGGGCTTCCTAGGTGGCACTAGTGGTAAAGAACCTGCCTGCCAATGCAGGAGATATAAGAGATGCAGGTTCAATCCCTGGGGCAGAAAGATCCCCTGGAGGAGGGCATGGCAACCCATTCCAGTATTCTTGCCTGAAGAATCCTGTGGACAGAGGAGCCTGGCGGGCTACAGTCCATAGGGTCACAAAGAGTCAGACACAACTGAAGCGACTTAGCATACACAATCCCAAAAGATGCGAAGAATTGAGGATAGAACCCAAGAAATCCAACCCTACAACTGACTGCAAAGTTTAATAGAAAAGATTCTGTTTCAACAAATATATGCAGTGATGTGCTGTTTGCTTGTTTGTTTAAACTCAGATTTGCCTGCCTTTGCAAACATAACAGGCAACTTACAACTTAAATTTATTTCTTTATTTTGGTAAAATTTTCCTCCCGTTATGATTCTAAACACTGATAATGACTGTACAACATGACCTATGTTGCAGGTAGAGAAAATGGTGCTGTATTGACGCTGACTGCTGTCTATACCAGGGTCTCCCAGAATATAGGAAGCCTGGCGCTACTTGGAATATGGACTGTCCTTCTCTGCAGGCCAATTAGTCTCCTGCCAAGGGAACAGACTGCAGGCTGGGCCGGACCTCCGCTCGTCCCCCTCAAATCAGCCTGCACAATGATAGCCCATGACAAACTGTCAGAACAGGTCCTTGGTTTACCATTAAAAAAAAAAAAAAATCAGTGTAAGATATGAGTAGATTATTAAGCTTCCCGAGAAGTTAGATTCAGAATTAAGGTTTGATTTTAGTGCTGCCTTGGGATATAATACGAAGTCAAGATGCAAGGCTCACAAATAGGATCATTGCTAATGGATGAGGCATACCGAAGGACCGACACAGTTGTAAACACCAGTGCTGACTGAGAATCGTGCTTGGTGATGGTTACACAGTGGCATAATTGCTATGACTTTTCAGAGACAAATTGCAGTGTTTCCAAAATCACCTGAGGCCAGGGTAAACTGTGATTAGGTAGGATAAAGTTGCCTCAGGTGAAATCAACTATCAGCGAATAGGGCAAAGCATAGTGAAGGTAAAGCCAAAACAAAATTTTAAATTCCCAAACACCAGAATCCAGGATGTGCTTATAACCTTTTCATTACTTGCTTGGATTGGGGAAAAAAAAATAGAAGTAAGAACTTGCATTTATGTGTTTGAGAAAATATTTGTTGAACACACACTAGTATTTATCAAGTATTTATCCAAGATCAGAAACAAAAGCTGGGCTCTAATGGATCTTAAACTCTAGTGGGAGGAGGGGGAGACAGAAAGTAAACAATAAACAAAGCAGTATGTATCATGTATCTGGCAATAATAAATGCTGAGGAGTAAACAGGTCTGGGTAGCGGGGAGGAAGGGGAGGAGTGATGCTACTCTAGGCAGGTTATTAAGAGCAAGCAGCACTAATAAGGTGTCACCGAGCACCTTATTAGTGCTGAATGGAGAAAGGATGAGATCTGGTGAATATTAGGGAGGGAGGATTCCAGGGAGAAAAGACCTGAGGTGGGAGTGAGCTTGGATGTTTGAGGAACAGCAGCAGGTGGCATGGCTGGAACAGCTAGAGGACAGAAAGAGGGAGCAGATGCAGTTAGAGCAGGGAATGCAGAGGGTGGAGATGGAGGTGGTGGTCGTTCAGTCGCCAGCCCCATGGACCGCAGCATGCCTGGACTCCTTGTCCTTCACCATCTCCCAGAGTTTTCTCAAATTCATGTCCACTGAGTCGGTGATGCCATCCAACCATCTCATCCTCTGTCGCCCCCTTCTCCTCCTGCCCTCAACCTTTCCCAGCATCTTTTCCAATGAGTTGGCTCTTCACATCAGGTGGCCAAAGTATTGGAGCTTTAGCATCAGTCCTTCCAATGAATATTCAGTGTTGATTTCCTCTCGTATTGATTGGTTTAATCTCCTTGCAGTTCAAGGGACTCTCAAGAGTCTCCTCCAGCACCACAATTCGAAAGCATCAGTTCACCAGCACTCAGCCTTCTTTATAACCTAGTTCTCACATCCATACATGACTACAAAAAGCCATGGTTTTGACTATATGGACCTTTGTTGGTCAAGTGATGTCTCTGCTTTTTAATACACTGCCTAGGTTTGTCATAGCTTTCCTTCCATGGAATAGGCAGAATCCTTATTATAAAGGTTTTGGAGACTGGATTTGACATTGAGGCAGCAAACAGTTACTGAAGAAAGCAGTTTTTGTGAAAACTCCCCTGGGGAGAGTGAGAGGATGTGTTCAGAGTGAGCACACCTGGAATAAGGAGATGCAGAGGAGACTAAGGTGATGCTCCAGATTAGAAAAGGGGAGGAAGGAAGCAGGGAGGGACTTGAGAGAGATGGAGGAGGAAGAATGATGGAGTTGATGAGAGACAAGGAGAAAGTACAGGGACTCTGATCTCCATCCTAAGAGATGAAATAACCCTCTGCCTTCTAGGGAGATGGGAGTGGGACGTGGAGAATGTCCGCAGGGAAGATTGTGTCTTCCACTTGGGCACAGCGTGTTGACTTGCATTGAAGAGTCAGCAATAGACTTGTGGCTACTTTGGAGGTTTGTCTAATATCAATAGGCAAAAATAATTATGTGTAAATTCAGCAAACATCCCTTGTGTCAAACTAAGAGCAGGAGGTGGAGCAGAGGTGAGAAAGACAGGGCCATTGCTCTTGGGGACTTACATTCAGCAGACAGTGAACAAGCAGGCAAATGATGCAATTGCAGATAGCGATTCAGTAAAAGCCGGGTGCTCAGAAAGAGCATAATAGAAGCCCCAGCTTTTAATGGATAGTCCCAGACATCATCTCTGAGGACATGACGTTTAAGCTGAAGCCTGAAGAAAGCCAAGCACAGCCAGGGAAGGGGTGACTGGCTCCAGGAGGACATGACAACAGGATAAAAGCCCAGTGACAAGCAAGAGGTTAGCAAAAGAGAAATAGAGAAAGGTATTATTCTTAATATAAGGTGGGACAGTGAGTCCAGGCAGGTTATAAGGAAAATTAGCAATTAAAATGAGAGAGGCAGGTGGCTTTGCTAAGTTTTGGAGTTTATTCCCTAATAGGCATCTTAATAAAATTACTCATCCAGAGCTCCAAGGCAACAGTAACCAAAGAATGCATCTGAACATTGTGTGATTTGTTACATTCATTATAATCACGCTGGAATCAGTTGCCTTGCTGGGGGAGAAAAAAGTGACTAATTGGCATGATGTGCAGGTCTTTGAAGAATCTCATTTAATATCACCAGGTGAATAAGCAGACTAATAAAACAAGTTTTAGTTAAATAGTTACAGGGAAACAATTCTTCTGTGCTCGGGTGTCAATTCTTTTGTTGTCGAGAAAAGATAAAAAAGAATGAGGGCAAATTTTAGAGGTTTTGCTGTTTGAATAAGCATCCCTTTTGCCTACTTGAATAATATGACACATTATTGTTATTGAATTTCTGTCATCTCACTGTTTTTCTGTGAGATCGGAGGACTTTGAACTTGTGCCACTTTTATTAACTGCTGTGCTGTCAAGAAAGGCTTTAGCATCTTAGCTCCCTGGGAGAGGGGCCCGGTAATGGATGGATAATGAGTGACTCTGTGGGTTTGGTACCCTGTGAACAAGAAAGGCGTTCAGCCTCCACTAAACAGCAGGTGTGATCTGTGACCTCCGGTTGCCCGTTATATAAGCAGTGACTTACTCTGCCGTTAAAGGATGCCCATGTTTTTCAGATAGTAGCAGGGTACTGTCTTGAGAGTACTATGACAGGGTTAAAGGTCAAGGCTAATTATTTTAATGCCATCAGTTTTTATTTTCTTGTTTAACTTGTTAAATAGTAGAGAAGACAGGATTCGTTCAAGAAGCCTTGGCATTAAGGCTTATCCTTCCCTCCTGTTCCTTTCGCAACTCCCCTGATAATGTCTTCATCAGAGTGAGCTGGAGATGAGGAAGCCAGCCCGAGATCTTCTCAGAGGTGTGTTTATGTGGGGTTGATTCAGGCTAATGCCCACTGGGAATAAACAGCCATCATAGCGATTGTAGCTATTGATCAATATCGGCCCAATCATCACAGCTTTCATCTTCTCCTCTTTGTAAATTTCTTTGATTTTTGACCACAAATATGTTCAAGACCCCCACTGTCTTGTAGAATCTGCACTTGCTTCTGGTTGGTCCAGATGCTTCTGGCTGGACCAACCCCCGCCCCCACCGCCATGGTTGGTCCCTCACACTCATGGGGCTTCCCTATTTTCTTCATTCATGCCTGCTTCCTTAGGTCTTCATTACCTTGACCTCTTGAAATGTGATTATTTGAAACATGACGCTGCCCTTCAGGTTCATCAGTGACCTACCAAGTCTTGATGTTGATCAAGCTTTACCCTTCCCCTTGCTGGGACAGCCAGTCCTCATCTACCTGCTGTAAATGCTAGGAGCTGGAGGTACAGACGCAATGTCCAGAGGGAGCATCCTGTCTGCAGGGGAGCTGAGTGCAGAAAACAGCCAAACACAACAGGACTGAATGTAGTAATGTGGGTCTGTATAGAGTGGCTTAACACAAGATTGTTGTTTAGTTGCTGAGTCATATCCCACCCTTTGTGACCCCAGCATACCAGGCTTCCCTGTCCCGTCACTATCTCCTGGAGTTGGCTCAGACTCATGTCCATTGAAAACTTTGACTTCTCATTACTAAAAAAAACTGAAGTGCAGATATCATGAAAACACTCATAACCATTTCTCCAACCACAAATTCTACTTCTCAACACTGACCCCACCAGTCTAACTGATTGCCCCATGGTTCCTGAAATGAACCATGGGCTTCCCTTGTGGCTCAGCTGGTAAAGAATCTGCCTGCAATATGGGAGACCTGGGTTCGATCCCTAGGTTGAGAAGATCCCCTGGAGAAGGGAAAGGCTACCCACTCCAGTATTCTGACTTAGAGAATTCCATGGACTGTATAGTCCATGGGTTGCAAACAGTTGGACACAAATGAGCCACTTTCACTTTCCTGAAATGAGTTGGATGTTTCCTAGCTTCACACCTTAGCCCAGCCATTCAGGTTCTGAAAGGCTCATATCCTCTTTACAGTTTTCTAAAACCTACCTGTCCATCAAAGCTGCAGTCAGATCTGTGTCTTCACAGAGGTTCTCCAATGTACCTTAGTCCTTGGTAATCACTCCCTTCTGCAAAATCCCACAGGACCCATTGTCTGAACCACTCCTATGATGTTTCATGTGCATTTTTTCCCTCTTATTCTGTGTGCCCTATCAGAAATCAAGGCCCAAGGCTGTCATAATTATTGTTGCTGTTTTTCATGTTGGATTCTTTGCAACCCCATGGACGGTAGCCTGTCAGGCTCCGTCTGTCCTCCACTGTCTCCTGGAGTTTGCTCAAACTCATGTCCATTGCAGAGAAGGGAATGGCACCCCACTCCAGTATTCTTGCCTGGAAAATCCCATGGACAGAGGAGCCTGGTAGGCTGCAGTCCATGGGGTCGCAAAGAGTCAGACATGACTAAGTGACTTCACTTTCATTTTTCACTTTCATGCACTGGAGAAGGAAATGGCAGCCCACTCCAGTGTTCTGGCCTGGGGAATCCCAGGGACGGTGGAGCCTGGTGGGCTGCCGTCTATGGGGTTGCACAGAGTCGGACACGACTGAAGTGACTTAGCAGCAGCAGCAGCAGCGTGGTCATTGAGTCGGTGATGCCATCCAACCATGTCATCCTCTGCCACCCCTTCTCCTTCTGCCTTCAATCTTTCCCAGCATCAGCATCTTTTCCAATGAGATGCTTGTTTTATATTTAAGAATAAAATGAAAATAAATAAAATCAAGGCACAGCCTATCGAGACAGTCCGTATAAATAATAGGCCGAGGGAAGGCATGTTTTATCAGATGACTACTGTACTTAATGGAGAATTAAAATAAAAGGAGCAGCCAGGATGCATACAAATCATTGTTCCTGGGATTCAGTTAATTCCTTCTTCACTTGTTCTATAAAGAGGAAAAGAAATGTTGAAATAATTGGCCAAGGTTTTTCCAGGAAAAAACTCAAATAGTGCTTTCCTGTGTCCTACAAACAATATGTGGTTCCATTCGATCACGTTGGTATTATTAATCACATTTGTTACTGGGGCGATGGTTCAAAGGAATTAACCAGAGTTGCTGAGGGGACATGAAGGCCCAAGACCGCTATATAAACCGAAGCCAAGTTAACTTAGAGTGAGTCGGTCTATTCGGTTCCCTTTAATACTGCTCAGAATTACAAACTCCCATCTAATCTGCCACTTCAATTCCATTCAAATTAACAAAATCTAATTCATTTGAATAGGATTCAAAGTGATTTGATTCAACTCAATCAAATTCTGCTCAGTGGAATCAGTCCTTGATTGAAATCTATTAAGTTCAATTCAATAAAATAAATTTAAATATTATGCAGTGAAATTAATTTTTAATTGATTAGCATTTCAGTTCAGGTCCATCTTGATCTGAACTTCAATTCTCCATTTCTAAATTTGGTCCCTATTCAAATTAATAAAATACAGTAAAAATCTGATGTAATTCTGAAAGATGCAACGTGAAGCTAATCAGCTTCATTCATTTCTATTCAGCCCTAATCAAATGAGTTTAGTGACATTCAATCACAGAGAGATAATATGTTCACCTTTAATGCCAAATTGAATGTTTATATTATAACTTCAAAATTATAAGTTTTCCCAACTTCACATCACTGTCTGCAGTATGAACTCCACAGGACATTTCTGGATTCATTCTTTGTTTTGTCTTTTTCTTAACACAGAACAACTTAGAACTAGATGGTTGGGAATCAAAAAATAATATTGTTATCTGGTTTAGCAAAGTGATTTCACAGAAGTTATAGGTGGCATTTTGATAGGCTCTTGTGCCCATGAAAATGCCAAGATACATGATTTTTAATTTTATTTTTAAAGCTCTTAGTCTAAATGGTAAAATATAGGCATTCAGACTCAGGATTGTAGTTATGAAACTGCAAAAAGTAAAAAGGGGGATTATAGTGACTGACTTATTCAGAGAAAAAATAATTGTAAATTTTAAGTGGAGGTGTTGCTGTGATCAGTATTATTATGACTTCATCAGATCGAACCTAGAAAACAGGTCCTGGACTGGTGTACCAAGGGAACAATATTTCTGTGAAGTGAAGCCACACTGTCGTTTCCCCAGGTCAGTGTGTGGATAAAGATAAGGATCACTAGGACATTAGTGACAGGGTCTCAAGAATTTCCTCTGAGATTCTTATTCCGTAGATCTTATTCTGTAGACCAGGAAATCTGTATGGTTCACAAGAGCCTGAGATGAATCTTATTTTAGTTCAGTTGGAAACCCTTCCCTATACCGATTTCTCACTAGAGGGAAAAATCTCAGAAGCAGTCACTTCATGATGTCCCTTCTGAGCCCGCTCCTTCTCTGAGGATCCTGAGACGGGCTGCCTGGATCTGGTGCCTGGAAGTGATTGCGTTAAGGACCAGTTTCACATGGTGAGAAAGAGAGGCTTCCTCCACTTAAGCCCCAGAACTCAGGACTAGTGGCCCGTTCCTCCTTCCTGTTCTGGGGGTCAAGGACAGCTGTCAGTGACATCTTTAGGGCTCTGCAACCCTTGGACTGTGCACACCTCTTACTGAATGAAAAAGGGATTCTGGTCTGCTCAATCTTTCAAGTTATACCTATCAGATTATTTGGACAGCTCTGTAGTAGCTATGGGGCTTCCCTTGTGGCTCAGACGGTAAAGCGTCTGCCTACAGTGTGGGAGACCTGGGTTCGATCCATGGGTTGGGAAGATCTCCTGGAGAAGGCAATGGCAACCCACTCCAGTACTCTTGCCTGGAAAATCCCATGGATGGAGGAGCCCAGTAGGCTACAGTCCGTGGGGTCGCAAAGAGTCAGGTAGTAGCTATAAGACCTCCAAATTTCCTCTCTGCTCCAAGCCTAATCTGGAGTTTAGGGTAAGGGCTCTTTTATCTTCCTTCTTCTATAGGTCATTTGCATTGGGAGAAGGTTCTCACAAGTACCAAAATGTTTTGCACCTACTGTCTAGAATTATACCAATTAAGGTTGTCTTTACTTGAGAAGGCTTTCTTATTTCTCCTTGCTATTCTTTGGAACTCTGCATTCAGATGGGTACCTCTTTCCCTTTCTCCTTTGCCTTTTGCTTCTCCTCTTTTCTCAGCTATGTGTAAGGCTTTCTTTGCCTTTTTGCCTTTCTTTTTCTTGGGGATGGTCTTCATCCCTGCCTCCTGTACAATGTTATGAATCTCCATCCGTAGTTCTTCAGGCTCTCTGTCTATCAGATCTAATCCCTTGAATCTATTTATCACTTCCACTGTGTAAGGAATTTGATTTAGATCATACCTAAATGGCCTAGTGGTTTTCCCTATGTTCTTCAATTTAAGTCTGAATTTGGCAATAAGGAGTTCATGATCTGAGCCACAGTCAGCTCCCAGTCTCGTTTCTTTGCTGACTGAATAGAGCTTCTCTGTCTTCGGCTGCAAAGAATATAATCAATATGATTTCAGTATTAACCATCTGGTGATGTCCATGTGTAGAGTCTTCTCTTGTGTTGTTGGAAGAGGGTGTTTTCTATGACCAGTGCTTTCTCTTGGCAAAACTCTGTTAGCCTTTGCCCTGCTTCATTTTGTACTTCAAGGCCAAACCTGCCTGTTACTCCAAATGTCTCTTGACTTCCTACTTTTGCATTCCAATACCCTATGATGAAAAGGACATTTTTTTTCCTTTTCTTTCTTTTTTTTTTTGGTGTTGGTTGTAGAAGGTCTTGTAGGTCATCATAGAACTATTCAACTTCAGCTCCTTCAGCATCAGTGGTTGGGACATAGTCTTGGATTACTGTGGTTACTTAATCCATGGTGACAATATGCTTATAATAATAGTAATCAATCCATGGTGACAATATGCTTATAAAGTAATCATAGTAATCCAAGACTATGTCCCAACCTACTGATGCTGAAGAAGCTGAAGTTGAATGGTTCTGTGATGACCTACAAGACCTTCTACGACCAACACCAAAAAAAAAAGAAAAGAAAAGAAAAAAAAATGTCCTTTTCATCATAGGGTATTGGAATGCAAAAGTAGGAAGTCAAGAGACACTTGGAATAACAGGCAGGTTTGGCCTTGAAGTACAAAATGAAGCAGGGCAAAGGCTAACAGAGTTTTGTTAGCATATGACAAAAAGCATATTGTCACCATGGATTAGCTTATCCCTGGTGGGTATAGGAAAAAATGATTGGGTTGTGCTGCGGTAAGAATGGAAGTGTATTGGTAGATTTTTCAGAGGATGAGTCTTTCTTTAGAATGAGATCTTGCACCATAGGGGTCTTCGACAGCCAAAATAATCCAGACAGCTTGAGCCCAGGGCGTACAATAAAGGAGCTGCCAGCAGGGGGCTCTGTTTCCTCTGCTAAAAAGCCCCCAGCGATTTTTTTTTTTTTTAATGTAATTTGTAGATAAGCAGATAGTAGGAGATATAATAAGGCTCAGTTTCATCAAGCTCCAAACAGGCTTTTAAGTTTTAATTTTGGAGACAATAAACCTTTCTGGTATTGTTTTTAATATTCTGTAGAAATGGATGGAATGGAACTAATTAAATGTCCAGTGACGGTACTGGGTCTTATCGTAGCTATGCCAGGATACTGTTTCTGTAAGTAAACTGTTAGGTTATTTTGCGTAACTCCGAGATTCTAAAGAATATACTGAAAGTCACAGGTATGCACCACATTTGTATCAAGTGGTCCCCATGCATTTGCCCTTGTGTTTCTGAAACAGCTTGTTATTGGAGAAAATAACAGAGGTCTATTGGCTTCTTTTAATTTGGGTAAACCAAGTTGCCTCTTGTCTTCCTCTCTTCTTCAGTCATCCAACCCATAATGAATCCTCAACATAATAAAATCTGGTCTTAAGTGAGTACAAAGTGCTGTGATCATTTAATTCACTCCATATCTGGCTGTCTTAGTACAATATCCCTTTCTTTCATAATTTAGCTTCTAGTTAACCTTGAACATGGTTTATCAGTACATAATCTTGTTGCAAGGATTACTCCTATTCAATGTAGTTAACAAAAATCTTCATATACTGAGGTCAGAGAAATTCTTGACCTCTTAGCACTGGGTAATTAAATTGTTTCTTTTCTCACCACTTCTTATTCTTGTCTTTTAAAAAGTCTTCCCATTTTTATCACCTTTCACTTCTTTTCTCCAATGCCAATTAACAGGTAAATAATGATCTGTAAAGCAAAAAGTAGCACTTCGTTAGCATAGCACTGAAATAAGGCAGTTCTTTGCTCAACACAATTTGAACCATTCTCTTCTCACTGAATATAAAATATGTGCCAAGTTAATAAATTATAATGATTTGATTTGACCAAATTAGCCAGTGCTAATAACAAAGGGTACAACTTGATTTTGCTATGGAATGTGTTGTTCTTATTGGCATTCGTCTGTTCCTGGGAGATGTGGAAACAGCTCAGTAAAACATTTTGTACTGCACTTAACTTATTTTCCTTGGAAGGAGAACAAAATAACATTGATTTTGCACCACCCGAACTGGGAACATTAGCTATGTAAGACAAAGGTGACTTGAGTAAAAGGTAGGGGATGAGGGGAAAGGGCTGGGAAATTGAACTCCTCTCCCCTGGTCACTAGCATGTCTCCTTGCGCAGAACACGGGAAACATGATCACTGCTGATCATCTTCTTGGATTGCATTCTGACGTCTGTCGAGAGTCCCTCTCTGCAGGACCTGAGGTCTGCCATGTGAGGTTGGTTCTAGCGTGGGGCTCCTGCTGGAACACCTGCGGTCCAGACCCCTTAATAGTGTGACTTCCTCTCCTGGGCTTCCTGATACTTCCTGTAGGTGTGGTGGGAACCAGGCAGCTCTTTCTCCGCTTCCCCTATAGTGCATTTCTCAGAGTTCCATGCTACAGGAGCAGCCGATGATAACCTTGCTCCCTTGACTGACGTTGTCCTGATTCCATAAAGAATCCTGAGCCACACAGCTTCTCTGGTCTGTGCAATTTATCATCACTCTCTGTGACAAGAATGTAACCATGGTAGGTTGTTTCTACTGGCACCTGGAAGGAACAGTCAGAAACTGAACTGACGTTCTGAGATAGACCCTTTCATTGCCTATTTCATGTACAGGCAGGACAAGGGTGCTTCCTGCCAGCTAAGCCGTCGCCTCCAGTTCTTCAGGTGGTCTGATTGTTTCTTCCCCTCCACCATGTGGGTTAGTATCCCCTAATTTCCCAAAGCAATGAGAGTAAACGAAATTTCTTCTCAGAGAAAGAATTTAGCTTTAGGTAAGCTTGGAAAGGTGCAGTGTGATGACAAAAGAGGATAATCAGTCCAGGTCATGTTCTGCACTTTGAGTGACAGGCTGTGGCCTACAAGGCCCCAGGGGCCTTTACAGTGTCAGCATGGCACCGTCCACCTTTGTCCTCTTCCTGTAACACGGCCAGGGATGGAATCAGCAGAGACCTGATGTGGCTTACTAACCCAGTGACCCAACTCAGGTTTTATTGTTTCCATAAATGCAATTTTTAAGCATTATTTTTTTAACTCTAGACTACATCAAAAGAAAATAAGAGTAGTTTATTATTGACCAAGGTTCCAACATTAAAAAGCATCAGAAATTGGATATGTTCCTCTGCTCTGATGGGAAGAGAAGAGAGAAGCAAGACAGCTTGGCCGTAAAAAGAAAACTCAGCCCCCTGTACGCTGGGACAGGGCCCAGAGAGATAGGATACAGGGTTTCAGAATGGAAGAGCTGGCTTCTTCTCCCTTCAGGGCATGGTGCTAAAATCACCCTCTCCACTATTGGCCAGATCAAGTCTAATGTATTTCTTAAAAATCAGGTGCCAAAAATGATCTCGCAAAGGGAAAAATAGTTAACTTTTCCAAATTAAGTCAACGCAACTGGAAAATCTGGAAATTTGTATGGAGTTAGAGTCTACCTGCATAACTCCCTTCCAAGTTCAGAGATTTTACTCCATTCATTACATCAAGCCTGAACTCAGTACAGTTTTATAACTTTAAGTCGCCTACCTCTAAAAAAAATAAAAAAGCAGAAATGAAAAACTATTGGCATCTCTGAGAAGACGGAGGAGCAGTTTTTACACAGTTCCAATGTGACTTTTTCTTCCTTTATTGTGTTACTTGCTTAGGTGCTGTTGACTGTGCAGGGGTCCCGCCCTCTGGGATCCAATGTCTGATTTCTATCCTTATGTACTATGGGCTTCCCTAGTAGCTCAGACAGTAAAGCCTCCACCTACCATGCAGGAGACCCGGGTTTGATCCCTGGATTGGGAAGATCCCCTAGAGAGGGAAATGGCAACCCAATCTAGTATCCTTGCCTGGACAATCCCATGGACAGAGGAGCCTGGCGGGCTACAGTCCATGGGGTCGCAAAGAGTCAGACACGACTGAGCGACTAACACACATGTAGTCATAACAGAAATAAAGTGTGCAATAAATGTAATGCACTTTTATCATCCCCAAACCATCCGCCTCCAACCCTGATCTGTGGAAAGGTCGTTTTCCATGAAACCAGTCCCAGGCAGCAGAAATTTGGGGCACCTCTGGTTTAGATGATAGCTTACAGAGTGCAAGATTTTTATTTCTAAGCACAAGCACGTGCACAGATGTGTGCTTGAGACAAGTGTGCACTGGCATCCTGAAAGGCTGGCGAGTGATTAGAATGGAATTTTAGCCCCACGCACGGAGATTCTCACTGTTGAGTGCGGGTTTGCTGGCTGCCCGGCCTCCACCAGATTCTGTTCAGTCCCCAGGCTCCTGCAAGGCAGCTGTGCTCAGGGTCTCCCCCCACCCCTTCCTTTCCTTTTCCTTCCCTCCTCTGCCTGCTGCTGCCTGGCCACTTCTTCCCATCATTCGCCTGAAACTCCTCTCCACAAACCCTGTCTAGCTGTCAAACTAAAAGAGAAAGTTAAAACCTTCATCTTAATGAACTCTGCTATGAAATCTCACGATGCTGACCACACCACTCTTCTGGAAATTCTTTGCTTGTTTCTCCTCCACCCTCTTGGACAATCTTCTTTCTTGCCCTCCACCATGGCCAGCTCCTCCTCTTTTCTGCTCTCTAAATGCTGCTGGAATCCAGAAGATTCCAGTGACTTCTCTCCTGCTGCCAGTGATTTAGGCGGATGGCTCCTAAAAGGGGATTTTCAGCCCAGAGAATGCTTCTGAGAGCCAGTTGCCCACTTCATGTAGGAGGGTCATCATCTTTTCTTCTTCGTTCTCTAGATTTCTCATCTTCCCTGTGATCTACTGGATGGTGAAGCACATCACCATCCTCTTAGTCACCTGAGCCAGAAATTTGAGATTAATCCACACACCATCTCCCCACCTAAATCCAAATAGTTCCAAGCCAGTTGTACCTCCTACATTGCTTTGCATGTTCTCTTCCTCTCCATTTTCACTGCAATCTTATTATTTCTCTTTGGTATTAACACAGGAGCATCACATCTGGCCTCCATGACTCCATCCCCCAAAGTCTGCCTTTTCATCTCACTGCAGATCTTTACAAACACAAACGTGACCATGAAAATGCCCTGCTTAAAATACTTCAGTGGTTTCCCATTAGTTTCAGAATGAAGTGCAGCTTTCTTAAAAAGGGGAAAATCAACACTGAAAAGCAAGAATAAAGCAATGCAAAATAGCTTAATTGGACAAAGTTTGTTGTGCTATGGCCCTCACCCACTGTCTGATGTGACATATTCCTGCTTCCCTCTCAGATATATCTCTTCAGCCCTATTCTACCATCAGTGAATATACTACTCAATGTGTGCTCCGTACAGAACTTTACCCTTCTTTCTCCTTTTGCCTGGGGGGTCCTTGTCTCACTTATATCCTTATTCACCAGGGTAACCTAACCATCAAGACACAGCTCCAGTACGTTATCTCTTCTGGGAAACTTCCCTTCCTCACCTACTCTCCATAATTAAATTCCACACTCAATCTGTATCTTTTCCTCCATTATCCTGCTGAGTTTCTTATAATGTTTGACACATAAAGGAAACACAATAGATGTCTGACCAGTGAATGAATGAGTGAATGAATGGGTGAATATTAGGCCAAATAATAAAGCAAAATAGGATGGGATAAAGAGCATTGTTCAATGTCTTATGAAGAAAAGTGTCAAACTTCCAGTCTGGGAGCTGCTCTGCTGTATAATTGAAAGAATGACTTAACCTTTCTGTACCTAGGTTGCTTACTTGAAAATAAGATCATACTAGAGCATGATGAAAGTCCACATTGACCTCTGATAGTCTGTCATCTCCATGACTATTCTTGCATAGAAAAGCACAACTCGCCATGAACTTAGTTGTACATTAGAGAATTGATGCTTGGCGAACACACCCTCACACTTTGGGGTATACCCCATCTGGGTAGCCACTTTACAGAACAGGCTTCTTAGCTCCGGGAGCTTGAATGTAAAATCTTTCAGAGGAAGAGGTGCTTATCCTGGTGGGAAAGCTTGAGCTTACCATTCCCTCTGAAGTTTCTTATTACACTTCCCTACTGTTGAAACACCGTGACTTGTAAGAGGGCTGAGTGGGGGGTCTAGGTATCAGAGAGCATGCAGCTCCTAGACTGGGGGGATGTGACTGTGTCGTGATGGTGACTGGGTGCGGGTACCATCTCAGTGTGCCCTTCCCCTTTCTTGCAGATGGAAGCCCTTACACCTGGTGGGTTGGCAAAGCCAACGAGAAGCATTACTACTGGGGAGGCTCTGGGCCTGGAATTCAGAAATGTGCCTGCGGCATCGAGCGCAACTGCACGGACCCCAGATACTACTGCAACTGTGACGCGGATTACAAGCAGTGGTGAGTGCAAGGGGCCGGGCCCGCGAGCTCCCCTCCCAGCCTGCCTGGAGGCCAGACTAATTAGATGGGAGAGAAAGTGTGAAAAGTGCTGAAATAATAAGAGAGGAGGTTAGAAAGGTTCGGACCTAACCCAGCTGACAAATGTCAGGAACGTTCTGAAAACTATAAAAGCCGAAAGAGGTCAGTGCTACAAGGGTATGCATTTAGAAATAGAAGAACACATAATTGATGTATTCATATTTTATTCAGAGAGGAAAATAATGAGGCATGTAGTAGACAGTGATTTGCATTATAAAATGTGCTTTGTGACAATACAGGGGGTGGCCACGGGCAGGGAGCCGCGTGCAGGCGTGTGCAAGCCCAAACAGCCTCCTACAGTGAGTGCTCCCACCTCCTACCGCGTTTGCTTTGAGGAGCTGGATGAGGGAGAAAAAAAAAAGATAGAGGTGGGAAAAGAAAGGGAAGATGGTGCTTTGCTCCCGTCTTCAGCAACAGTGCTTGCCAGCCTGCTTTTCTTTCATGCCTTGAACTGTTTATAACTTTGATACAAATCAGTTCAAAGAAGATCTATTTGGGGTTTCTTTCATCCCTCTACTGGCTTTTGTCCTGCTTCACGGCGAATGGCTGTGTCTGTGTCCGTAATAGATAAAGATAAATCAGCTGTCATTCTGTGGGGGAAAAGGCCCCAGAAGTTTTGAGTGGAAAATGTAAGCCTGAGTCTGGTTCTTTCCATAAAGCGCACATCTAGTAACACGGGAAGAGATGGCTATGCTCCATCCCTGCCTCTGGGTGGCAGCAGAGAGCAGGGCCCCGAATTTCTTCAAGTGACTGATTCCAGTTGCCTACAGTTGCCCCGGTTTTAATTGATACTAACTACTTAGAGGACGGTTTACAAGATAAGTTCATCCTACCAGTTAACTGAAAACTAGTTCTTCCTGTAAAGTTGTGTGCTTGTCAGGTTGGATGCCTACCTATTTTCCAAAAGCCATTTTTTTTTTTTTAATAAATGATATTATTACAGAGGCTATACATTTCAGTGGCTTAGAATTTCTGTGCATGTGTATAAATAGCTATCATTACTCTTTAACGGTGGTTTATGGTCAAGAGGAAATAATGATATATTCACTTTTTAATTTTGTTTGAAAGATGTGTCTACAAGCACATGCACACATGTACACACATTGATACACTATAGGAAGACTAGAAGTCAGGAGAATGAAATCAGAGAGACCCAGTCTTCAAAGGTGACTTTTCGGTCAGGCAGTCTGTCGACTCAGTCAGTCCTTCACTCACGTTGATATTGATGGAGCTCTTTTGTGCCAGGGAGTCTTCTGCTGCTGCTGCTGCTAAGTCACTTCAGTCATGTCCCACTCTATGTGACCCCACGGACGGCAGCCCACCAGGCTCCTCTGTCCACAGGATTCTCCAGGCAAGAATACTGGAGTGGGTTGCCATTTCCTTCTCCAGGGAGTCTTCTAGGTTCTGGGAATAAAACAGAGACTGGCAGTAACAGGAACCCCTTCTCCGACCTATGTTCTTGTCACTTCTTACTATTTGCATGTCTGCAAGTAGGTTCTGCGGGTTCGCGCAGATTCATTCATCTGCTCAGCTTTGACTCTCAGAGCCTTCGGGGAACAGACTTTGGTGCAGCCTCCCAGACCAGAAGGGAGAGCCTTATTCCCAGATGGTTCATTGTTCAAGCAACCTACACTGTTCAGTGCTTTTGTCCTGCTGTATGGAGGGGAGTTGAGATATTCAAAAAGAAAAAGGAGATCTCGTGCGTGAATCCAAGTGAAATTTGTTTTTGTCAGATGTCGTCCCAGGGGCTCGGGATATAGTAGCAAATAGAGCATGGTGTTTGTCCTCAAGGACTCAAAAACTAGTTGGGAAAACACACACACACACACAGATAGACAACACAATACAACCAGCGCTCTGATGAAGACATCGCAGGGTCCAACAAAACCAGTGCAAGGAAATTGAAGTCCAACTGAGGGAGAGTGGAGAGGAGCTAGGACAGTCCTTATGAGTCAGGGATGCTTGAAGGTGTGCGGGGCACACTCTTCCTTGCAAGATTGACTTGGAGGAGAGGCAGGAGTGAGGACAGCCAGTTTGGGGAGCCATCAGGGCCTTAGATCTGGGCTGTGATGTGGAGAAGAGAGGAGAATGTTCATTGAGGCTGAGCAGTGGGCAGCGAACACTAGAGCTGCCGTTCTTTTCCGTGGGTGGTGGGAGATGGATTTACTGCAGTGAGCCCTGTGGAGGTTGCCTTGATGGAGAGGGTGGGGAGTGGGGGAGAGATCCAGCAAAAGGAAGTCACGAGGGTTCTTGAAAGGCGTTGAGGACCAGACAGTGGAAATGGTGGAATATATGTGAGATATTCAGGAAGTGGTCCCTCCAGGACTTGATAGTTATGACTATGTAAGAAGAAAAAGACGGGTCTGGGTAGGCTCCCCACTGGGCACCTAGAAATGGTTAAATTCCTTACCAGGCAAAGGAATAACCGTTCAGTGGGTAGATGATGGGTTCGGCTTTGAAAATATTAAGTTTGACATGACATAACATATTATAACACCAGCGTAACACCATGTCTAAACCCAGAGGGACACCATTTGTAAGATCACTGGTAAGACATTCAGGCTTCAGAGCAATGCACTTACAAGAACATGAAAGTGAAAGTGAAGTCGCTCAGTCATGTCCGACTCTTTGTGACGTTATGGACTATAGCCCACCAGGTTCCGCTGTCCATGGGATCTTCCAGGCAAGAATACTGGAGTAGGTTGCCATTTCCTTCTCCAGGATATCTTCCCAACCCAAGGCTTGAACCCAGGTCTCCCGCATTGTAGGCAGACGCTTTACCGTCTGAGCCGCCAGGGAGGATAGTACCTGAATTCCAAGAACAAACCTGAATTCAGATCATTCATGAGAAGATGCTGTAGACAGACCTGTTCAGCCTCACTCAGACACATGCCTCTGCAAGCTCTTGATTAGATCGTAACTTTTCACAGTTGCTCAGGGACTTGGACATGGCTGATGTCTTGTTTCCTTCGGGTTGAGTAGAGCTAAGACATCCTCACCCTTTTGCTCCTTTAAGATGGTCTAATGTCTCATAGTAGGAGCACTGTATCTTGAGCAAACTGAAAAGTAAAATGAGTATGTTTACAATAAATAACTATTGAAACGATCTTTCCTATTCGGCACAAGAAAGGAAGCTTTTGGTGATGTCTTCTTGGGCTTTGAATTCACCAGCACCTGGAAAATACCTATACTGTTGATGCTTTCAGTATTTCAGAATGAACAGATCTGTTTCTAGAGATGTGAACCAAAGTTCCTGGAAGCAGAAAACTTTACATTAAGTCCAGATCTGCCACTTTGAGGGGAGGCGTTTAGCCAGCCTTAAATTTAGGTTTGTGGTCTGTATAGTAAAACTGAATCTTAACTGGTAGACTACTGTGAGAGTTAAATAGAATGTGGACTAGGAAAATAATATTCTGTGAATTGTACAGTGTGAATACATAGCTGATTGCAATTCTTAATTATGTAATTTTCATTGCAATTCTTACCGGTTCCAAATGAATCTTAAGAAATGAAAAGGCACCAGGTAAAGGGGTCCCTGTGCTTTCTCGACCTGCCATGCCACAGGGCACACGTCGAATTCCACAATACCGTGAGGCAGTGACACAGAACAGGCTTTGTCAGAGAAACTTACAAACCAGAGATCATCAAGAGAAGAGAAAGTCTAGGTCCACTAACCCCATCAGCTCTCAGAGAGATGCTGGACCAGGCTCTTGTGCTGGGCACAGGGTTTCACAGAACGCCTGGCTTCTCCCCCCTCACAGGGCAAGAATGAAAACAGCTTTGTCGGTGGAGCCATCAGATTCTTAGGGCACCAGGAAGGCTGAGCGCAGGGCCAGGGGTTTACTGCATTGTCCAGGGGTCCTGCCGGAAGAGGGAGGAAGCCAGAACCCGGGTAGGAAGTAGACTCCTGCAGCTTCCCCCTTCCACGATGGGCAGAACCAGGGAGCATTTCTGGCTGGCTCACTGTCCAGGCTACACAGACTGTAGCTCCATGGTCACTGGTATCCAGCTCTTTTCATCCTACCACAGAGGGCAGCTGAAGACTCAGGAAAAGGAAAGTCTGGTGCACACACCCACGTGAAACCCACACGTGTGAAACAACATCTGTAGTGACATGAAAATAGAAACTCAAATACTTTGGCCACCTGATGCAAAGAGCCAACTCACTGGAAAAGACCCTGATGCAGGGAAAGATTGAAGGCGGGAGGAGAAGGGGACGACAGAGGATGAGATGGTTGGATGGCATCACCGACTCGATGGAAATGGGTTTGAACAAGCTCCAGGAGACAGTGAAGGACAGGGGAGCCTGGTATGCTGCAGTCCACGGGGTCACGAAGAATCAGACATGACTTGGTGACTGAACAACAACAACAACAAATAACGAAGGCAGAGGTTCTACTGAATCTCATGTTTTCAGGGTCCATATCCAGCTAAGAAAGTTGCTTCTACCAGTAATCTTACCTCAATCAGAAAAATCATTTCATTAAACTAAAACATCTATTTCTGCTTTATTGACTATGCCAAAGCCTTTGACTGTGTGGATCACAATAAACTGTGGAAAATTCTGAAAGAGATGAGAACACCAGACCATCTGACCTGCCTCCTGAGAAACCTGTATGCAGGTCAGGAAGCAACAGTTAGAACTGGACATGGAACAACAGACTGGTTCCAAACAGGAAAAGGAGTACGTCAAGGCTGTATATTGTCACTCTGCTTATTTAACTTATATGCAGAGTACATCATGAGAAACGCTGAGCTGGAGGAAGCACAAGCTGGAATCAAGATTGTTGGGAGAAATATCAATAACCTCAGATATGCAGATGACACCACCCTTATGGCAGAAAGTGAAGAGGAACTAAAAAGCCTCTTGATGAAAGTGAAAGAGGAGAGTGAAAAAGTTGGCTTAAAGCTCAACATTCAGAAAACTAAGATCATGGCATCCAGTCCCATCACTTCTTGGGAAATAGATGGAGAAACAGTGGAAACAGTGTCAAGACTTTATTTCTTTGGGCTCCAGAATCACAGCAGATGATGACTGCAGCCATGAAATTAAAAGATGCTTACTCCTGGGAAGGAAAGTTGTGACCAACGTAGACAGCATATTAAAAAGCAGAGATATTACTTTGCTAACACAGGTCCATCTAATCAAGGCTATGATTTTTCCAGTGGTCATGTATGGATGTGAGAGTTGGACTATAAAGAAAACTGATTGCTGAAGAATTGATGCTTTTGAACTGTAGTGTTAGAGAAGACTCTTGAGAGTCCCTTGGACTGCAAGGAGATCCAACCAGTCCATCCTAAAGGAGATCAGTCCTGAGTGTTCATTGGAAGGACTGATGCTGAAGCTGAAACTCCAGTACTTTGGCCACCTGATGCAGAGAGCTGACTCATTTGAAAATACCCTGATGCTAGGAAAGATTGAGGGCAGGAGGAGAAGGGGATGACAGAGGATGAGATGGTTGGATGGCATCACCGACTCGATGGACATGGGTTTGAGTAAACTCCGGGAGTTGGTGATAGACAGGGAGGCCTGGGGTGCTGCGATTCATGGGGTCACAAAGAGTCAGACACGACTGAGCAACTGAACTGAACTGAACTGAGAGACCAAAGTAGGTACAAAGTTCTCCTTTGCTATTTCCTCTGTGTGAGATCTAAGTCAGGGCGTTTCGGTTCTCTAATTTTTCATATCTACACAATATAGATGGTACTTCCCAATTCATGTCAAGGTCTGGCAAAGTGCTATCATGAATGAACATTTAAAATTGCTGTAGGGTATGCTATTTTTATTACCTAAATGATGAATGGAACTCTAGCTAAAATCATTAAAAACTTTCTTTTTTAAAAATTGTATGGAAGTATAGTTGATTTACAATGTCGTGTTCATGTCTTCTGGACAGCAAAATGATTCAGTTACACAAAATGACTCAGTTATACATATATACATATCGTCTGTGTATATATATATGTATTTACATATGTATGTGCCTATATATATACATACCTTTATCTCTCCTTCCCTTGGCAACCGTAAGTCTGTTCTCCAGGTCTATAGTCTGTTTTGTTTCATAGAGAGTTTGATTTGTCTCTCATTTAGGTTCCACATATAAATGTTATATGGTATTTGCCTTTCTCTTTCTGGCTGTACTTTGCTTAGTATGATGATCTCCAGGTCTATCCATACTGCTGTAAATGGCATTGTTTCATTCTTTTTTATGGCTAAGTAATATTCCATTGTGTGTTTGTACTATACCTTCTTTATCCATTCATCTGTCTGTGGACATGTAGATCGCCACCATGTCTTGGCTATTGTAATAGTGCTGCTATGGACACTGGGCTGCATGTATATTTTTTTAATTTGAGTTTGGTATGGGTATATATCCAAGAGTAGGACTGATGGAATTATTAAGAATTTCTTAAAGCACAGATGCATAAACTGGGGCCCAGGAAAATTTTACTTCCAATTACATTGGAAATAAGTAGAGAGAAGAATAAGACCCAGATTTCCAAACTTCCAGTCCAGTGTTTTTCTACAATATCATGGTCTAGGAAGACTACTCATGTTGTTTTTATCTCTTTTAATGATATATGAATTTAATGTTTTCACTAGTTATATATAAGTTTTAAATTTAAAGCTTAAACAATAGACCACATATTATATGTTCTTTTTTAAAGGACTCTAAAGCTTAGATTAAGCATTTATTCTTATTTACTAGAGTAAAACACACAAAAATGAAGCTGAGATAAATTAGATTGTAGCTCTGAGCATACTTCTGTCTCACAGCAAAGTGGCAATGGGCTGCAAGAACTATAACCATCTCAATAATTGCCTGATTATCTATGCCTTGAGAAGTTTTGCACAGTTATTTCTGAGATTGGATGTAATTTAACATTTATGATTTACTATTCACAGCAATAGTAAATATTCCCACCTACAGTGCCAGAATCCTAATTAAGTGAGCCTGGTCTCAGCTAAGTGCCCACCACTGGGTAATTCCTGGCCTCGGACAGCCTGGCTCAATGAGCTAAATCATCATATCGGACACTAGTGATTCCAAAATGGAGCTGCAGGGAAGGCAGGCCGTTCGCTGCTTCAGCGCCCGTCTCACACTGTACTTGTAGAATTTCTGGACAAGTGTTTGCTGGCCAAGATGAGCACAGACATGGGAGCATGTGGTACGATTAGTAATCAGTTCTCACCTCACTGGGACGGTAAAGAATCTGCCTGTGATGCAGGAGACCTGGGTTCAATCCCTGGGTCGGGAAGATTCCCCTGGAGAAGAAAATAGCTACCCACTCCAGTAGTCTTGCCTGGAGAATTCCACGGTAGAAAGGTCGGTCATATACTAACTGGCCGTGCCCTACTCCATGGGCCCTGAAAGGAACTGATGTGTCTGGCGAGCTTTTTCCTGGGCCAGAAATAACCCATGACAATGTTTATAGGCAGCGGAATCTCTTCATTTTTTCAAAGCCAGAACCTTCACAAATGATCAGCTCAGCTGATTATCAAATCACTAACAGCAAAATATTTGGAATACTTTGAAAAGTATTTATTCTACATTTTCTCATCGTTGATCATTTCTTCTAATTTTCTCAATAATATTTTTCTTTGAAACATGTTCAGTGTTACTCAAAGTGAAATATTTCTATGCACATCTCATCCCTCACGTTGTTCAACAATAACAATAGTGAACATTTATTGAGTGCTAATTATGCACCAGACACTGTTCTAAAGTGTTTAAATGTATCATGCCATTTAAACATCACATTGACCCAATGAGGAAGGTGCTGTTTTTCCTCATTTTGCAAATGAGGCAATTAAACCCCAGAGAGCTTAAATTACTTCCACAAGGTCACACAGTTAACAAGAGGGATAGCAGAGATTCAGACCCAGGGCACACAAACTCCAGACTCATGCTTAGATGTTAACCAGCAAGATATGAAGTCTGTAGAAATTTTAACATTTGTACTATATACAGTGTGATTTAATTTCTTCCAATATTTAAAACTGCGATAAAACATATATATATAAAAATTGACTATCTTACCAAATTTTTAAGTATAGTTCAGTGGTATTAAGTACATTCACTTTGTTGTGCAACCAATGCCACAATCTATCTCCAGAGGTCTTTTCATCTTGCAAAATCGAAACTCTCTATCCCTTATAAAATAACTCCCCATTTCTCCCTGCCCCCAGCTGCTAGTAATCACCATTCTTCTTTCTGCCTCTATGAATTCTACTGTTCTGGTACCTCATGTAAACGGAATCATGCAGTCTTATTTCACTTAGCATAATGGCCTCAATGGCCTTTCATGCCATTGTTGTTCAGTCATTCAGTGGTGTCCAACTCTTTGTGACCTCATGGACTGCAGCACGCCAGGCTACCCTGTCCTTCACCATCTCCTGAAGCTGGCTCAAACTCATATCCATTGAGTCTGTGATGCCATCCAACCATCTCATCCTCTGTCATACTCTTCTCCTCCTGCCCTCAATCTTTCCCAGCTATAGGGCCTTTTCCAGTGGGTTGGCTCTTTGCATCAGGTAGCCCAAGTACTGGAGCTTCAGCTTCAGCACCAGTCCTTCCAATGAATATTCAAAATTGATTTCTTTTAGCATTGGCTGATTTGATCTCCTCGTGGTCCAAGGGACTCTCAAGAGGTTTCTCCAACACCACAGTTCAAAAGCATCAATTCTTTGGTGCTCAGCTTTCTTTATGGTCCAACTCTCACATTCATACATGACTACTATGTTGTTGCATGTATCAGAATCTCCCTTCTCTTTAAGTCCGAATACTATTTTATTGTATGTGTATACCACATTTCGTCTTTCATCAATAGACACATGGTTTGCTGCTGCTTCTTAGCAATTGTCAATAATGCTGCCATGAACTTGAGTGTATGATTTCAATTTTATTATCTACTTTTACTCACCTCTATGCTGTTCTTTATTTGGTTTTTAAGAAATCTCATTTTGATTTTACTTTAAGAGTAATTTTATAATGAAAGTAGTGAAAGCAATGACAAAATAAATGTTTGGGGAGTATTTACCAGTGAAATGGAGAAGGAAATGGCAACCCACTCCAGTAGTCTTGCCTGGAGAATTCCATGGACAGAGGAGCTTCATGGGCTACAGTCCATGGGATTGCAAGAGTCAGACAGGACTGAGCAACTAAACCTAACCTACCAGTGAAATACACATGTGCACTGTCACTTAGGAGTATCCTCTCATTTTAACATCAAATCTATCATACAACATAGGTATTATTGTGTCTGACTCTTTGTGACCCCATGGACTGGAGCCCGCCAGGCTCCTCTATCCATGGGATTTTCCAGGCAAGAATACTGGAGTGAGTAGCCATTCCCTTCTCTAGGGGATCTTCCCCACTCAGGTATCGAACTTGAATCCTCCTACATTGCAGGCAGATTTTTAACCATCTGAGCCACGAGAGTACAATTTTATCATAAATAAGTTCAAATTGTTTTCTAAATGTAATCTGGTTTTGAGTCTTCTTTCTGTGGCTAGCTTAGTGACCTTGAACAAGTTGCAAAAACGCTCTGTGGGCCAGATGGCTTCACAGCTGAATTCTACCAAAAATTTAGAGAAGAGCTAACACCTATCTTACTCAAACTCTTCCAGAAAATTGCAGATGAAGGTAAGCTTCCAAACTCATTCTATGAGGCCACCATCACCCTAATTCCAAAACCAGACAAAGATGCCACCAAAAGAGAAAACTACAGGCCAATATCACTGATGAACATAGATGCAAAAATCCTTAACAAAATTCTAGCAAACAGAATCCAACAACATATTAAAAAAATCATACATCATGACCAAGTGGGCTTTATCCCAGGAATGCAAGGATTCTTTAATATCCACAAATCAATCAATGTAATACACCACATTAACAAATTGAAAGATAAAAACCATATGATTATCTCAATAGATGCAGAGAAAGCCTTTGACAAAATTCAACACTCATTTATGATTAAAACTCTCCAAAAAGCAGGAATAGAAGGAACATACCTCAACATAATAAAAGTTATATATGACAAACCCACAGCAAGCATCACCCTCAATGGTGAAAAATTGAAAGCATTTCCCCTGAAATCAGGAACAAGACAAGGGTGCCCACTCTCACCACTACTATTCAGCATAGTGTTGGAAGTTTTGGCCACAGCAATCAGAGCAGAAAAAGAAGTAAAAGGAATCCAGATAGGAAAAGAAGAAGTGAAACTCTCACTGTTTGCAGATGACATGATCCTCTACATAGAAAACCCTGAAGACTCTACCAGAAAATTACTAGAGCTAATCAATGAATATAGTAAAGTTGCAGGATATAAAATTAACACACAGAAATCCCTTGCATTCCTATATACTAACAATGAAAAAACAGAAAGAGAAATTAAAGAAACAATACCATTCACCATTGCAACAAAAAGAATAAAATACTTAGGAGTATATCTACCTAAAGAAACAAAAGACCTATACATAGAAAACTATAAAACACTGATGAAAGAAATCAAAGAGGACACAAACAGATGGAGAAACATACCGTGTTCATGGATTGGAAGAATCAATATTGTCAAAATGGCTATTCTACCCAAAGCAATCTATAGATTCAATGCAATCCCTATCAAGCTACCAACGGTATTTTTCACAGAACTAGACCAAAGAATTTCACAGTTTGTATGGAAATACAAAAAACCTCGAATAGCCAAAGTAATCTTGAGAAAGAAGAATGGAACTGGAGGAATCAACCTGCCTGACTTCAGACTCTACTACAAAGCCACAGTCATCAAGACAGTATGGTACTGGCACAAAGACAGAAATATAGATCAATGGAACAGAATAGAAAGCCCAGAGATAAATCCACGAACCTATGGACACCTTATCTTTGACAAAGGAGGCAAGGATATACAAGGGAAAAAAGACAACCTCTTTAACAAGTGGTGCTGGGATAACTGGTCAACCACTTGTAAAAGAATGAAACTAGAACACTTTCTAACACCATACACAAAAATAAACTCAAAATGGATTAAAGATCTAAATGTAAGACCAGAAACTATAAAACTCCTAGAGGAGAACATAGGCAAAACACTCTCCGACATAAATCACAGCAAGATCCTCTATGACCCACCTCCCAGAATATTGGAAATAAAAGCAAAACTAAACAAATGGGACTTAATGAAACTTAAAAGCTTTTGCACTACAAAGGAAACTATAAGGAAGGTGAAAAGACAGCCCTCAGATTGGGAGAAAATAATAGCAAATGAAGAAACAGACAAAGGATTAATCTCAAAAATATACAAGCAACTCCTGCAGCTCAATTCCAGAAAAATAAATGACCCAATCAAAAAATGGGCCAAAGAACTAAACAGACATTTCTCCAAAGAAGACATACAGATGGCTAACAAACACATGAAAAGATGCTCAACATCACTCATTATTAGAGAAATGCAAATCAAAACCACAATGAGGTACCATTACACGCCAGTCAGGATGGCTGCTATCCAAAAGTCTACAAGCAATAAATGCTGGAGAGGGTGTGGAGAAAAGGGAACCCTCTTACACTATTGGTGGGAATGCAAACTAGTACAGCCGCTATGGAAAACAGTGTGGAGATTTCTTAAAAAACTGGAAATAGACCTGCCATATGACCCAGCAATCCCACTTCTGGGCATACACACCGAGGAAGCCAGATCTGAAAGAGACACGTGCACCCCAATGTTCATCGCAGCACTGTTTATAATAGCCAGGACATGGAAGCAACCTAGATGCCCATCAGCAGATGAATGGATAAGGAAGCTGTGGTACATATACACCATGGAATATTACTCAGCCGTTAAAAAGAATTCATTTGAACCAGTCCTAATGAGATGGATGAAACTGGAGCCCCTTATAGAGAGTGAAGTATGCCAGAAAGATAAAGAACATTACAGCATACTAACACATATATATGGAATTTAGAAAGATGGTAACGATAACCCTATATGCAAAACAGAAAAAGAGACACAGAAATACAGAACAGACTTTTGAACTCTGTGGGAGAAGGTGAGGGTGGGATATTTCAAAAGAACAGCATGTATACTATCTATGGTGAAACAGATCACCAGCCCAGGTGGGATGCATGAGACAAGTGCTCGGGCCTGGTGCACTGGGAAGACCCAGAGGAATCGAGTGGAGAGGGAGGTGGGAGGGGGGATCGGGATGGGGAATACGTGTAAATCTATGGCTGATTCATATCAATGTATGACAAAACCCACTGAAATGTTGTGAAGTAATTAGCTTCCAACTAATAAAAAAATTAAAAAAAATTAAATAAATAAATAAATAAATAAAGCAAAAGCGCTCTGTGATCATCTCCTTAGAAAAGAATTGAAATGGTGATAATGCCTACATTATGTGATAGATTTGATGTTTAAATGAGAGGACACTCCTAAGTGAGAATGCACATCTGTATTTCACTGGTAAATTCTCTAAAAAACATTTATTTTGTCATTGTTTTGACTACGTCCTGTAAGCACACTCCCATCACACACTCAGAGTTCTGTCATGATGTCACTTATGAGTACTGCTCTTCCAGTTGCTAAAAAGGCCAAGACAGTAGTTAATACTCAAATGAGTATGTGCATATAAAATAAAATATTAAAATGGGTAGCTACTGATACATTTCCCTTTTAGATACATAAATGCAGATGCCCTTTTGATCTAATGAAGGCCATCTTAAAATTTAAAAAAGAAGAAAGAAAAAGAAAACTTTATTTTAATCCCTTTTAGCCCCACAGCATGCATTTCAGTATCACAGCATTGCCAGAATGGACTGCAGAAAGGTTCTACAGCCCTGGGTAGAACTCCTTATACTTTACTGAAGTTCACTGGCCAGATTTTCTGTACTGTAAAGATGCATCTGAACAGGATTTTCCCTCAAAACATCTAGCAGCTAAACTCATTCAGAAGAGGAACTGCTTTCCAATATGTGGGTCAGGGCTAAGAGCCCAAGGGAAGGGCTTCTGCTGTTTCATCAGGAATCCACCTCGGGATGTGAAACAAAGTATCAGCCAGGCTCATCCAGCAGGTGCCAGATAGTCAAGGTACAGCACAGCCTGTGAGTTAAAAGACCCCTTGGCATCGAGGACAGGGAGATGTCTCTCTTAGTTTTCAGAAGAAGCATAAAAATGATAAATTATATTCTGTCTCAGGGACATTTTGGTGCCAACTTGCTTGGCACAGCATAGAATTCTCCTGTCACTTTTTGGATTGTATCCTGACAGAAAGGTAATTGGGCACCAGAGAAGATGTCAGCAGAGTGTCAATATGGTTTGACCAGTGCCCCTAAATAATATTGATGACAGGAAAGGGAGAGGGATTAATCAGGTGTGAGCCTGTCAAATTCTCAGAGTGTGCCATGGGTTCCCGAAATAGATACAACTACCCACAGAATGCTAAATGGACTTCAACAGAATGCGTTATTTAGTGATCTTGAGAAAAAACAGAGCTAAGATCCAAGAGAGATTTATAAGAAAGCACAGTTCATTTTCCATCAGCATCCCTCTCTCCAACATGCTTTAAAAAGAGGGAGAGCTATTATTACATTTGCCAGGAAAAAAATTGCATTCTTCCTAAAAATCAATCATGAGAAAAGGCTCAAATTAAAAGATGCGTCACTCAGTTGAAAGCAAAGTGCTGACGAAGCAACAGTGAGGCAGGTTGTCAGTGTGGTTTGTAGGGAATCCACACATGGTGAAGCCTATTTATTTCTTTACTCTGTGTCCCACTGAAAGATAAAATTGATCATCACATTTTCATCAGTGAAAAAGCTGGAGTAAGACTCAACATTCAAAAAACTAAGATCATGGCATCTGGTCCCATCACTTCAAGGCAACTAGATGGGGAAACAATGGAAACAGTGAATCTGTCTAACCATCCTTCCTCTACTGTCCTCTTCTCTTTTTGCCTTCAATCTTTCCCAGCATCAGGGTCTTTTCCAATGAGTCAGCTCTTTGCATCAGGTAGTCAACGTATTGGAGCTTCAGCTTCAGCATCAGTCCTTCCAATGAATTGATTTCCTTTAGGAATGATTTCCTTTAGGATTGACTAGTTTGATCTCCTTGCAGTCCAAGGGACTGTCAAGAGTCTTCTCCAACACTACAGTTCAAAAACATCAATCCTTTGGTGCTCAGGCTTCTTTATGATCCAACTGCTTACATGACCTCTGGAAAAATCATAGCTTTGACTATATGGATCTTTGTTGACAAAGTTATGTCTCTGCTTTTTAATACACTGTCTAGGTTTGCCATAGCTTTCTTTCCAAGAAGCAAGAGTCTTTTAATTTCATAGCTGAAGTCACTGTCTGCAGTGCCTTTGGAGCCCAGGAAAATAAAATCTGTCGGTGCTTTCACTGTTTCCCCATCTATTTGCCATGAAGGGATGGGACTGGATGCCATGATCTTAGTTTTTTGAATGCTGAGTTTTAAGCCAGCTTTTTCACTCTCTTATGCAGGGAGGTAAATGATTGAGATGGAAATACAGAGTGTTTGGAAAAGCTGAGGAAATGAGCTTGGGTGATAGTATTTGCCCACCTGTCTTTGTCAGCACTGAAAATGATGCACTTTGACTGTAGGCTAGTGTGGTAGGGAGGATAACGGTTCCCAAAGATGGTCACATCCTAATCCTCAGACCCTGTGTAATGTCCCCTTACCTGGCAGAAGGGACTCTCAGAATGTGGCTAAGGATGAGAACCTGGAGATGGGAAATTATCCTGGATTGTTAGGGTGGGCCCAGTCTAATCAGATGAGTCCCAGCTATGATCACAAAAAAAATCTGACATCTAATGACAGAAAAAGTACCAGAGAGATGGTATATTGCTATTTTTGAAGAAGAAAGAGGGTGTCCATGAGCCAAAAAATGTAGGCATTTTCTAAAATCTGGAAAAGAAAAGAATATGGATTCTGTCATAGAAGCTCCAGAAGAACAACTTGACCCTGACAACACCTTGATCTTAGCGCAGTCAGACTCACGTAGGAATTTCAGTCTACAGAGCTGTGTTGTGCTGGGCTTAGTCACTCAGTCATGTTGGACTCTCTGTGACCCCGTGGACTGTAACCCACCAGGCTCCTCTGTTCATGGGGATTCTCCAGGCGAGAATACTGAAGTAGGTTGCCATGCCCTCCTCCAGGGGATCTTCCCAAAACCCAGGGATCAAACCCACGTCTCCCTCATTGCATGTGGACTCTTTACTGTCTCAGCCACCAGGGAAGCCCAGTCTACAGAGCTGTAAGATAACTCTGTGTTGTTTTAAACCACTCAGTTTGTGATAATTTGCTATGGCAGCAATAGAAAGCTAAGGTCTACCTTCTACTGTGCTAATGTAAGTGAAAAGATGCTGCAAAGCTTTTTTTCTCTGTTTTGTATTGGTGTAAAGTCAAGGCTGACTGATAAAATAGCCTTGCAGATGACTGAAGAGTATGTCCCGTAAAGGTACTCGGGGCCAACTCACACTCCTGCCTGAGCACTGGTTGCTGATGGGGGAGCTTCAAGCCTGTGCAGAGGACATGTTGGGTCTTCTGTGTATGGCCCTCTTGACCAGAGAGGATTGGCTGCCTGTTCTTACCTGTGATCAGATACCCTTCAGTTGGGTGATTATACTGCTGAAGAAAGTAATTTTGAAGATCCAGAAATATCCATTTATGTATCCAGACATGTGGTCCTCAGAAACACAGGGTGGGGAGTTAGCATTAATGTTTGTGCCACCTGCTGAAAGTTAGATGTAAGACGACATCTTCTTGATCCTTCAAAATTATAGTTTCACGGACCTGATCCTCTTCCCATCCTTTTAAAATTTTAATTGACAGGCAGAGAAATGATTGGATAATGAAGGCTTTATCCCTTTTCTTATTTTCATAATAACTAATGAATTAAAGAGGGATGTTATGGGCCTTATGGGATTTCCAATTGTAATAGCTCTATTTTATGGCAGACACCATTAGCCTTCATTGCAGGCCATTCTTAATCTGGCCTCAATCTGTTATTTGCAGTCTGTTAAACTCCTCACGATCCAGACAGCCACAGCCCTATTAGCAGCAAGGCTTCATAGCTAAGACAATGCCTGGAGATGATAAGCACTATTATTTTCTCTTATTATTATTTGGACGTATTTTGGCCAGCTTACTGCATTGCGTGGAAATTATCCTATTTCCTAAGGACCTGGATGAAATTGTTATTATAAAATAGATTTTTTGAGAGTCATTTATTTCATTAATTCATTTGACACATTATTCAGTGAGTATCTACTAATCCCTCTGCTAGTACCAGTGACAGTAAAAGACGATGCCACCTCTGCTGCTCTTAGCTGAATGACTTTGGCAACTTGTGTACTTAACTTGTCTCACCTCTGTTTTCGTGTCCATAAAATGAGAATAAGAGTATCAGCTCCACACAGAGTTTTATGAAGATTCGTATTTTATGCAGTATTTGTTGCTATTTTCTTAGGCTTCTAAATTTCAAAACCTCATGAGACTAATAAAGGACAAGCAATGGGCCCAGTGGGCTGCAGTCCATGGGGTCTCAAAAGAGTCAGACATCACTTAGTGACTAAATAACAACAACAGGCCAAATAAATACAACTGAGGTGGATTTATTCAACATACATTTATTGAGAGCCCACTCTTCACAGAGTTGTACACAAATATGAGAGAGGGATTCACCGAAGAGAATACAGAGTAAGTCCAAGACACTGGGGTGGGACTTTAGAGTGTGCATTTTTGCAAATCAAAGAGAACTTATAAGCCCTTTGAGAGAAAGAAAACACTCCAGAGGAAATTGTTAAGAATGATCCTTTCGGGTCCCAATTAGTCACCTACAAATTATCCCCATTGCGGACTATCCCTAGTATATATTTCTGGTATAGGAAGCATTACAATAACCATACTGAATCCTTGTTACATTTTAAATATGCATGTCAAGGCAAATTGCAAATATTGAAACAAAAATGAAGACTGGAAAAAAATAAGTTGAGGAATATACTAAGGGAAAGGAAAACCATAATATGAACTAGCCAATCTTTCTTGCAGGGAGCAGCCTTCCCAGTTCCAAAGGAATGTGTTAGTTTTGTGCTGACTGTGTCTCAGTCCTGCTTATAATTCTGAGTCAATACTGAGAGAAGTCCATCCTTGAGACCAGCATGGCCGCTGTCTGAAGGGCCAGGCCCAGGGCTGGAGACCACCTCCCAAGCTCCCTCCTGCGTCTGTTGAAAGGTTCAGACCCCTTCTTTGTCTTCTAAGAAGATGCTGATGATTTTCCCGGGTCTCTCAAGGACACTGTGGGGTAGGAATTCCAGAGGGAATGTGATAACGTCCAAATGGCAGCTCTGATTTTTTTCTAGTGATGGATTATGTACCACAGCAGGTCTGCCCTGCCATTGGTTTTCTTGGTCCAGGTTGTAACGTCTGGAAGCCACTCAGACTACACATAGTATTTCCTGTGACTGCCAATCCATTCCAATTCTAGGAGCCATCAGACCATGTTCAATAGTATTAACTCTCTCAAGAAAGCATTCAGAAAAAGAAAAATAGGCTGAAGCAGCAAGAGCGATGGTTACAAACTGTTAGTAATGTTGTTGGTTGTTGTTGACTAAGTCATGTCCAACTCTTTGGGACACCATGGACTGTAGCCCGCCAGATTCCTCTGTCCATGGAATTCTACAAGCAAGAATACTGGAGTGGATTACCATTTCCTTCTCCAGTGAGTCTTCCTGACCCAAGGATTGAACCCGCATCTCCTGCATTGGCAGGCAGTTTCTTTACCACTGAGTCAGGAAGGGATTTTTAAAAAGCAGCTTGTTGTAATTTATTCCACACTCAACATGAAGCATCTGTATGATGCGGCTACAGAAATACACAACAAAGCAAAGTACTCCTAATGTCACCTCAAGTGTCCAAATTACAGGACTCTATAGCAAGCATCAGTGGACCACACCTGAAATATTATATCTGATAATAGAAAACCAGAATGGGGGAAATGAGGTCAGGGGATCTGACAAGTGTTCTAAGTGAGAAAATTGAGAAAAAAGAGGAAGGACTGGAGAGAGGAAGTTAGGAAGGGGAGAGAGAGGGGAGAGGGTGGCTACTATCCAGGGCAAGGGTCTCTTCCCTACTGTTTAGGGGTTAAATCGTGTGTCTAAAGAGATGTGTTTAAGTCCTAAGTCCAATACTTGTGACTGTCATTTTGTTTGGATCTAGGGTCTTTGCAGATGTAATCAGGCTAAGATGAGGTAGTTAGAGTGGATCCTGGTGCAACGTGACTGGTGTCCTTGTGAGAAGAGGAGACACAAATAGAGACATACAGAGAGAAGAGAACAAAGGCAGAGATTTCTGTCGGGTTGGGCCACCCAGTTAATGGCACCAGGTTACAGCAGCCACAGGACCCTACCACCCTCCTCCCCCAGCTGGCTCCCAAGCCAGTGCCTGTCGCTATTGGGCAGCTCTGGGTATTTACTAAGGGCTTCCCAAATCCCAAACACCAGTTTAAGTACTTAGTCTGTGTTTTTCTTCATGTAATCCTTGCAACAACCCTGTAAAGCAGTTACCATCTTTATACCAAGTTTGTAAGCAAGGAAACCAAAGCTTTGAGAGGTCGATTACCTTGCCCAAACAGTTAATAAGTAATGTAATGGGACAAACAGGGGCAGTCTAATCCTGGAGTCCAAGACCTGAACCATGAGGCAGACTTCCTCTGGAGAGGAAGGGGAGCTAGAGCAGTGGGTCAGAGAGCTGAAAGTGGAGAAGATGTAGTAGGGAGGAAGTCAAGGTGCAACAACAGGTCTTTGAGAAAGATGAACAAGGTAACTGCATGCAGCCTGAGACTGGGGTCTTGGGCACTGAGGGACCCTTGTGCACCTTAAATAGAAACTGAAAGTGAAAGTGAAGTCGCTCAGGTGTGTCCAGCTCTTTGCGACCATGTGGACTATACCTTACCAGGTTCCTCCATCCATGGGACTTTCCAGGCAAGAGTATTGGAGTGGGTTGCCATTTCCTTCTCCAGGGGATCTTCCCAACCCAGGGATTGAACCCGGGTCTCCCACGTTGGAGGCAGACGCTTTACCGTCCAAACCACCAGGGAAGCCTGGTGTAATGTGTAATATGGCTGACAAAGATAGAGGGAGAGTTGTCAGGCCTCTCAGATCAGGAAGAAATGAATAAAAACAAATATCACATATTAATGCATATATATGGAATCTAGAAACACGGTACTGATGAACCTATTTCCAGGGCAGGAATAGAGTTGCAGATACAGTGAACAGACCTGTAGACACAGGAGCGGGTGGGGAAATTGAGAGAGTAGGTTTGACATATGTACATTACCGTGTGTAGAATAAATGGCTGGTGGGAAGTTGCTGTGTAGCCGGGAGCTCAGCCTGGTGCTCTGTGACCACCTAGAGGGGTGGGATGGAGGGTGGGAAGGTGGTTCAAGAATGGGGGGATGTGTGTTTATAGCTGATTCATATTTTTACACAGCAAAACTAAAGTAACACTGTGAAACAATTATACCCCAATTAAAAATTAATTTAAGAAGGAAAGAAACAATATGTGTAGAAATTGGGATTGATAGGAAGATTCAAAGAAGTTTCAAGAAAGAATAGGCAAAGTAAGTTAAAAGGTACCATTCAATCCCAAACTCTTATTAAACTAAGATGCACAAAATTGCATCCATGTTTTATCCTCAATGTGCCAGCCTTATTATTTTAGTGAGTGTAAAAGCACGTATGATGTGCTGTTTTGAAGAATCACATTTCAGCTCTTGCCATAGTCTTTTACTGCAGCCTCTTGTTGTGAGTATAGGCAGACTGCAGAGACATTGAGGGGTTCGGTTCCAGACCCACCACGATGATGCAAATACTGTAATAAAGCAAGTTACAGGGTATTTTGTTTGTTTGTTTTGGGTTTGTTTTTTTTTTTTTTTTTTTGGTTTCCTAGTAATGTGGGCTTCACTGATAGCTCAGTTGGTAAAGAATCTGTCTGCAATGCGTTCAGATTCAATTCCTGGGTTGGGAAGATCTGCTGGAGAAGGGAAACGCTACCCACTCCAATATTCTTGGGCTTCCCTTGTGGCTCAGCTGGTAAAGAATCTCCTGCAATGTGGGAGACCTGGGTTCAATCCCTGGCTTGGGAAGATCCCCTGGAGAAAGGAAAGGCTACCCACTCCAGTATTCTTACCTGGAGAGTTCCTGGGACAGAGGAGCCTGGTGGGCTTCAATCCATGAGATCGAAAAGAGTCAGACATGACTGATCGACTAAGTGCATGTAAAAGTGGTGCTGATTCTATACTGTAGTCTGTTAGTGTGGGATAGCATTATATTTTTTTAATGTACATACTTTAATTAAAATCACTTTATTGCTAAAAACACTCTAACCATCATCTGAGCCGTCAGTGATTCTTTGCTGATGGAGGGTCTTGCTTCCGCATGGACAGCCACTGACTGAGGAGACTGGTGATTGCTGAAGGTTGGGGCTGCTCTGTCAGTTTCTTAAAATAAGATGTCAGTGAGGTGTGCCGCGTCGACTGCCTCTTCCTTCCACAAGCAGTTTCTCTGTAGCATGCAGTGCTGTTTGATAGCATTTTACCCACAGTAAAACTCCTTTCAAAATTGGAGTCAGTCCTCCCATGCCCTGTCACTGCTTTATCAACTATCAATATTCATGTGATATTCTAAACCCTCTGTTGTCATTTCCACGCTCTTCACAACATCTTCTCCAGTAGATTCTATCCTGAGAGATCATTTTCTTTGCACCCTTTTGGAAATATAAGAAATTCTAGGAAGTGAATTGTGAAGATGTCTACTTAACATAGGTCTCCCTGGTGGCTCAGATGGTAAAGAATCAGCCTGCAATGCAGGAGACACAGGAGATTCGGGTTCGATCCCCGGGTCAGGAAGATCCCCTGGAGAAGGGAATGGCTATCCACTCCAGTATTCTTGCCTGGGGAATCCCATCGACAGAGAAGCCTGGCGGGCTACAGTCCATGGGGTCGCAAAGAGTCGACCATGACTGAGCGACTAACACACAGGTTTAACATAATACTACAAGTAAGCTAATTTTATTGTTAATAAAAAAATAATTTAGAGTAGTTTTAAGTTCACAGCAAAATTGAAGAGAAAGTTCAGGTGTTCCTATTACCTTTGCCCTGCTAAATGCACACAACCTCCCCACCATCAAGAATGGGATATTTGATGAATGTACACTGACATATCACTGTCAACCCAAGTTCACAGTCTACCTCAGTATCCACTCTTAATTTTTACATCCAGTGAGTGTGGATAAATGTATGGTGACATGTATCCACCATCACAGAATATTTTCACTGCCCTAAAAATCATCTGTGCTCTACCAGTTCATCCTTCTTTCAACCCTAACTCCTGGCAACCACCCATCTTTTCGCTGCTTCCATAGTTTTGCCTTTTCCAGAATGCCATATCATGGGAATCACACAGTAGGTAGCCTTTTCATATTGAGTGGGTTTTAATGATGAAAAAAAAATGTTAAATAGTACACGGAAGTATTTAAGGATGTTGAAATTGTGAGAACAAATACATTTAATTATCCTCTACTTGAAATTAAAATCAGATACAAATATCCTTTGCGCTGGGTGTGCCTTCTTCAAATGAAATCCTAGTTGAAAGTGTAATAAGAAAAGAGATTAAAATGGAGCATCTTGGGGCAAACGGAGGGAGCAGTTAAGAACTCCACTTGCCACAAGTCCTGACCCTCAACAGTGGATGTTAAAGACGTGAATGAAACCTCCAGCACATCATGAAACGCAGCATCAAAACCACAGACTGCAGAGATTAGGCCTTAAAATACTTAGGGAGCTCAGAATAAGAACAGAACAAAAATGCTTTCTACTTCCACAACAAAACGTGAAAAGTAGTGTATAAGATTGTCAGAGTTTATCTGATGCCTTTGATTTATGTCTTTTAATCCCTCGTCACATACTTCCTCAACTTTGTTCAAGATCTAATATTTGTAGACCAAAGATCTTACTAATATTCAAAGAAAATTAAAGTCAACATCTTTTTTACACATTGAATGCATCAAATCACGATGATCTACATATAATTTCATCCTTTGCAAATTAAAATTAAAATTTGATTGATTGACTAATATATATATGGTAGCCCCCGTAAAGTCTCTATAATCTCTGTAATAGAGATTGTCTTGTGAACACTTAGGATAAATGTCAAAAAAAAAAATGAGAAAGGTGAAAAGAAAGATTTTATGAAGGAAAACTGAGACCACAGGGGAAATATACATGAAGAAAATAGTGTTTTTAAAATATTTTCTTGATTTATATTCACGTAATAAGACAATGGCATTTTTGACTCTTAAGACAGGTTGACATATTTAAAAGTAGTTTCAATGATTTGGATATGTCTGAAGACTATATTTCCCCTCTAATTTGAATTATTTATAATCCCATAATTAATTATAGAGAGCAAAATTGAATTACTAATAAATGCCAGAGAAACCAATTTAAATTGACGTTCATCTCTAAGTCAGCTCTCATATGATAACAGCAGATTTTTCAGGGCTTAGTATTCACTATAATAAGACCACAAAACAACTCTACATATTAGAAAGGGTAGGAGAAATGACTTGGAAGGTAAATATAATGTACATACATTATTTTATTTAGCTTTAGATTCATAAAGAATTTTTTTTTAAGATTTCTGCTTCTCAAAGTGAACTTTTTAAAGCAAGGGAAATGGACAGCCTTCTACTCCCCCAAACAGTTATTGTCCAACCCTCTAGACCTCTGTTAATCTTATCTAACTTGGATGGATGGCAGTGGCAACCTGTGCAATGCTAAAAAAAAAAACCTATGAAAGTCTCGTTAGAATGGCTGAAATATGGTGGATGTTGGTAGCTAAATAAAGTTTAGAAAGAAGTTTGATTTACTCTAAGGCTTAGAAAAGTAGAATAAATACAATTTCAAATATTGTGAAATGAATCAAATAGCTTTTGTTCAAAGCAATCGGCAGGCACAGGCTAGTAAATTGACCAATGCCATCATTCTTTTAGAATAAATTTCTATACCCAAGTCATTTCTTTTCACATATGCAATAGCTTCAGATTTTCTTGGAGGAAAATAAGCTGTGTTTCACCAATGAACTTTAGAATGTTAAACTAAATGCAGACTTGCTCTTTCCTGACTCGTAAATAACTCCTGATGCTGGCTGGGAAGTTTCCACACACAGGAAGCAGACCCCCAGAGTCAGGCTCTTGTTGTGCAGTCTCTCAGCCAACCTCGTGGACTGCAGCTTGCCAGGTTACCCTGTCCTTCACCATCTCCCAGAGTTTGCTCAAACTCATGTTCATTGAGTCGATAATGCCATCCAACCGTCTCATCCTCTATTGTCCTCTTCTCCTCCTGCCCTCAATCTTTCCCAGTGTCAGGATCTTTTCCAATCAGCTGGGTCTTCTCATCAGGTGGCCAAAGTATTGGAGCTTCAATGTCAGCATCAGTCCTTCCAATGAATATTCAGGATTGATTTCCCTTTGGGATTGACTGGTGTAATCTTCTTGCTGTCCAAGGAACTTTCAAGAGTCTTCTCCAGCACCACAGTTCAAAAGCAGCAATTCTTCAACATTCAGCCGCCTTTGTGGTCCAACTCTCATATCCATACCGACTACTGGAAAAACCATAGCTTTGACTATATGGACCTTTGTTGGCAAACTGATGTCTCTGGTTTTTATTATGCTCTCCAGATTGGTGATAGCTTTTCTTCCAAGGAGCATATGTCTTTTAATTTCATGGCTGCAGTCACCATCCACTGTGACTGGCCACTGCACTATTGTCCTCTTCAGGAATGTCCTGCACCTGTCAAATCAGTGCTTGTCCAGCCTGTGTGCCTGCTATAATCTGTATTTATACAAGAGAGTATTGTTCTAGATGATTAACTTACACATCTTTATATGGAGTAGTTTGGGCACAAAATTGAAAAAGTACTGAATTTTACCACCTCCTGGTTGTGTGGCATGTAAACTGTTTCTTAATCTTTCAGCGCCTCTGTTTCTTTACCTTGTAGAGTGGCACATAGTTAGAACTCAGTTATTCCTCCAAAGCATGAAGTCAGTTGGTTCATTGCTTCTCTAAGGCACCTGGCCTTGTTTATCAAAATTTGCCAAGCTCTGAGATTTCAGAATCACCACATGATGGAAAGCCAGCATGCAGTGATGATTAGTAAGTGAATTAAACTGGAAAAGTCACACTTTCAAGCACAGAAAAGATCTGAAGTGTCTACTTCAAGGTTTTTTACCTAAGAGAGCAGAGGAGATTATAAATACAAATATAATCTCCAGGTCTGGAGTCATAAACTTGGGTCCAAATAACCACATGTTACCACAGAATGGCAAGGATATATGTCTCAGAGTCTATGAGTACAACAGATTCTTGCAGCTTATAACAGAAGTCCAGAAGATGAAAAGCTTGTGTAACATCCTTTTCAGACCGTGCACAGTAACCTTTATGCAAACACTGGACAGCTGAAAATACACAGAGATCTGTATTTCATACAGTTCTCTTGTTGTTCATTTACCAGAGCCTTCACCTGCCTTCCAATTGTGCTTAAATTTGCAAGACAAATATAGAGACATTTGGAATGACTTATGTTATATAATGAATTTTAGAGCTGACTTTGGTAGAACATTTAGATATGGTTTTGGCCAGGCAGTTTAAAAATTTACAGTGACCAGTTATCAGATGCAAAATCATTCTTTTTATTTAAGATATTTGGAGAAACCACTCTTTCAAAAATTATCAGGCTGAATTTAGTAACTCTGTATTTGCATCAGCTCAAAATTGGATTTTATGCTACCTTTCGTTAGATTGCAAGTTGAAATTGTATAACTGAAATTATTTTACAAGATTATGTTAAATCAGAGTCGAGAGAGAATATATTTTTAAAGTATGATTCAAGGCTAGTATTAAATTGTATCCTTACATATTTTAGCTACTTTGTTAACTATTATAAACACCCAGTGAATTTTATGTTCTTGCCCTTTTCTTCTAGTCAGATAATTTATGCTTTTTTAAAGAGCTTCATTTTAGAATAATATTATTTTTCATTTAATATGCTAGTGAAAAACTTAGTATGCCTCTTTTGTTCAAAAATGTTAAGAAAAATCATCTATATATTTGCCTTCTCCACTTTGTTAAGTTTCTCCTCATAGATTTGTTTACCTGGAAATCACAGACACATTGTAGCATGCAGGATGTCAGCTTATTCAGAGAGATAACAGTATAACACTTGCTGAAAACACTTATTTTCATTCTTCTCCTAGATTTATAAAACTCTTAATTTGAATCTAGCTAAAAGCTCAACTGACAGTGTGCTTATTGAGAGAATAAGTTCTCAAACAGGTTATATAGCTACTCTTTTCTTGTACTCTTTCAGATGTATTGATTTTTTTTAATAGTTGCACTAAAATGGCTAAACATCATTATAGGGGACTGGAATGCAAAAGTAGGAAGTCAAAAAACACCTGGAGTAACAGGCAAATTTGGCCTTGGAATACAGAATGAAACAGGGCAAAGGCTAATAGAGTTTTGTCAAGAGAATGCACTGGTCATAGCAAACACCCTCTTCCAACAACACAAGAGAAGACTCTACACATGGACATCACCAGATGGTCAACACCGAAATCAGATTGATTATATTCTTTGCAGCCAAAGATGGAGAAGCTCTATACAGTCAGCAAAAACAAGACCAGGAGCTGACTGTGACTCAGATCATGAACTCCTTATTGCCACATTCAGACTTAAATTGAAGAAAGTAGGGAAAACCACTAGACCATTCAGGTATGACCTAAATCAAATCCCTTATGACTATACAGTGGAAGTGAGAAATAGATTTAAGGGACTAGATCTGATAGACAGAGAGCCTGATGAACTATGGATGGAGGTTCGTGACATTGTACAGAAGACAGGGATCAAGACCATCCCCAAGAAAAAGAAATGCAAAAAAGCAAAATGGCTGTCTGAGGAGGCCTTACAGACAGCTGTGAAATGAAGAGAAGCAAAAAGCAAAGGAGAAAAGGAAAGATATACTCATTTGAATGCAGAGTTCCAAAGAATAGCAAGGAGAGACAAGAAAGCCTTCCTCAGTGACCAATGCAAAGAAGTAGAGGAAAACAATAGAATGGGAAAGACTAGAGATCTCTTCAAGAAAATTAGACCTACCAAGGGAAATTTCCTGCAAAAATGGGCTCAATAAGGGACAGAAATGGTATGGACCTGACAGAAGCAGAAGATATTAAGAAGAGATGGCAAGAATACACAGAAGAACTGTACAAAAAAGATCTTCACAACAACAAAGGTGTGATCACTCACCTAGAGGCAGACATCCTGGAATGTGAAGTCAAGTGGGCCTTAGGAAGCATCACTATGAACAAAGCTAGTGGATATGATGGAATTCCAGTTGAGCTATTTCAAATCCTGAAAGATGATGCTGTGAAAGTGCTGCACTCAATATGCCAGCAAATTTGGAAAACTCAGCAGTGGCCACAGGACGGGAAAAGGTCAGTTTTCATTCCAATCTCAAAGAAGGGCAATGTCAAAGAATGTTCAAACTACCGCACAATTGTACTCATCTCACATGCTAGTAAAGTAATGCTCAAAATTCTCCAAGCCAGGCTTCAGCAATATGTGAACCATGAACTTCCAGATGTTCAAGCTGGATTTAGAAAAGGCAGAGGAACCAGAGATCAAATTACCAACATCTGCTGGATCATCAAAAAGGCAAGAGACACACCATGGAATATTACTCAGCCATTAAAAAGAATTCATTTGAATCCGTTCTAATAAGATGGATGAAACTGGAGCCTATTATACAGAGTGAAGTAAGCCAGAAAGATAAAGAACATTACAGCATACTAACACATATATATGGAATTTAGAAAGATGGTAATGATAACCCTATATGCAAAACAGAAAAAGAGACACAGATGTACAGAACAGACTTTTGGACTCTGTGGGAGAAGGTGAGGGTGGGATGTTTCGAGAGAACAGCATCGAAACATGTATATTATCTAGGGTGAAACAGATCGCCAGCCCAGGTTGGGTACATGAGACAAGTGCTAGGGCCTGGTGCACTGGGAAGACCCAGAGGGATTGGGTAGAGAGGGAGGTGGGAGGGGGGATCGGGATGGGGAATACATGTGAATCCATGGCTGATTCATGTCAATGAATGACAAAACCCACTACAATATTGTAAAGTAATTAGCCTCCAACTAATAAAAATAAATGAAAAAAAAAAAAAAAGGCAAGAGAGTTCCAGAAGAACATCTGTTTCTGCCTTATTGACTATGCCAAACCCTTTGACTGTGTGGATCACAATAAACTGTGGAAAATTCTGAAAGAGATGGGCATACCAGACCACCTGACCTGCCTCTTGAGAAATTTGTATGCAGGTCAAGAAGCAACAGTTAGAACTGGACATGGAACAACAGACCGGTTCCAAATTGAGAAAGGAATACGTCAAGGCTGTATATTGTCACCCTGCTTATTTAACTTGTATGCAGAGTACATCATGCAAAATGCTGGGCTGCATAAGCTGGAATCAAGATTGCCAGGATAAATATCAATAACCTCAGATATGCAGATGATACCACCCTTATGGCAGAAAGTGAAGAAGAACTAAAGAGCCTCTTGATGAAAGTGAAAGAGGAGAGTGAAAAAGTTGGATTAAAGCTCAACATTCAGAAAACTAAGATCATGGCATCTGGTCCCATCACTTCATGGCAAATAGATGGGGAAACAGTGTCAGACTTTCTTTTTTTGAGCTCCAAAATCACTGCAGATGGTGATGGCAGTCATGAAATTAAAAGATGCTTACTCCTTGGAAGGAAAGTTATGACCAACCTAGACAGCATATTAAAAAGCAGAGACATTACTTTGCCAACAAAGGTCCATCTAGTCAAGGCTATGGTTTTTCCAGTGATCATGTATGGATGTGAGACTTGGACTATAAAGAAAACTGATTGCCGAAGAATTGATGCTTTTGAACTATGGTATTGGAGAAGACTCTTGAGAGTCCCTTGGACTGCAAGGAGATCCAACCAGTCCATCCTAAAGGAGATCAGTCCTGGGTGTTCATTGGAAGGACTGATGCTGAAGCTGAAACTCCAGTACTTTGGCCACCTGATGCGAAGAGCTGACTCATTTGAAAAGACCCTGATGCTGGGAAAGATTGAAGGCAGGAGGAGAAAGGGATGACAGAGGATGAGATGGTTGGATGGCATCACCGACTCAAAAGACATGAGTTTGAGTAAACTCCAGGTGTTGGTAATGGACAGGGAGGCCTGGTGTGCAGCAGTCCATGGGATCGCAAAGAGTTGGATACAACTGAGTGACTGAACTGAACTGAAAGACTTCCTTCCTCCTTAGCCCCAGGTCTCAATAATAAGTTTATTTAAAATGCAAGGTCTTTTAGGAAAAGCAAATAAAACATAAAGATGTTATTTTAGATCACCAATCTGGCAGATCTAGTCTCTTTTCCAGGGCTGTGTTTTACACACAGTTTTCTTTTATACCCATCTACTATGGAGTGGTGAATCTTGACCTGTTCCCAAAGATGAGTGAGGGTTGTTAAAATCTTGTCACTAAAGTATGGTTTAATCTGAAAGGCAGAGGGGGACTCGTTGTAAAATAGGGTGAGATGTTAGAAAGGAAAGAGTTTTTGTTTATTTGCAGCCTCCTGGATATGAACTCATAAGAGAATATACAGTTCAGCGTGGAATGAGAAAGTCTAATGAGTATCTTCTGCAGCCAGCTTTGCCTCGTTCAACAATGAAATGAGTACATGTATTCTTTTACTCTCACTTCCCTCATCTGAAGGATCTGATAAGTATGTGTTTCTCCGTTTCTCCTTTGCCTCAAATCTATCTTTTTGAAACAGAATAAAGAAAACCAAGGCTCCACTCCCCACATCCCTTGGTAGCTGGCATGAACCTATTGCCTTAAGCACACCTGAGATTCAAGCATCGATTTTGGGGACACTGTACTCAAAATAGGAACATAATGATTGGCTTCCTGGTTCCTTCCCCTCTGTGCCCTGGATCTCCTAAATCAAGCTCTGCGGGTTTCTGTGCTCCTTGGATACAGAAAGTAAATCAAGAGAGTGAATGAATTAGAAGAAGCTTTGCAGCCACAAACAATGTGAACCCTCTGCTGTCGGGCAGGGGAGCCATCAAGTCACGGGGCCTCAGTCTCTGCCCGAATTTTCTGTGGTGTCAGGAGCCACCACCCCACGCCCAGCCATCGCTGCCACCTCAGTGACCCCACCTATCTGACTGTGATCCAAACTTTATTCTTAGATCCCCCACAACTTGACCTAAGAGAAGGATGGAGCAGGACAGGCAGTCTTGCCTGGATTGTGGGAAGAGTCAGAGACAGAACCAGACAGGTTGGGTTGTGAATCCTGTGACCGGCTTTAGAACTTGTTCTTATTCAGGTTTCCATGCCCTTTATGTTTTCCCACAAAGAGTTTTAAGTTGCTTTCCCCAGCTTCCCAGCAACATGCGTTCACCCCACATCACCTAAATTACAGTAGTTGGCAGTGGTTTGACCAACGCTGAGCAACAGTACTTAGATCCCGCTGATGACCAACACTTGTGCAAAACAGCGTGGTCAATGAGGCACAGCTGAGGCTGTTCCCTGAGGCTGCTAGACCGCCTGTTCTGGAAGCTTACTCAGGAGTCCCGGTGCCCTTCTTCCCTCTGCTCTTATTCGCTTTCCATGGGCATCCCCTCTCTACCCCCTACACCTTATTTTCTGGAGCAGATCTGCATGTTTCAGATCGTGTCTGAGTCAACTGGATAAAAGCCATGACTCATGAGTGTGTATCTTAATTCCCTGGGTGATACCAAAAAGCAACACCAAACTCTTATATCCTAAATCCCATGGAGGCAATCATGATTTCCCTGCTTGTTCTCTATGAAGTGTAGGTTGATGGTTCAGCACTAATCGTGAGATAAGAGGGATTTTGCACTAGAGACTCTAACGGTCCTTTAAATCATACCCTGTGATGACAATGGCAATAATGAAAGTAGCTGCCATGAACAAGCACCCACTGTGTGCCAGGTGCCTCGTATCTTTCCCATGACTCATCCTCATGACTGTGTCCCCACAGGGAGGGGCGTAGTTCCTATTTCTCAGGTGAGGGATATGAGTTTTCACAGCAGCAATGCTTTTCCTATTCATCTTGCAGCTTCAGATGGAGAGCTATGTTTTGACCCCATGTCTGACTCCAAATTCATTTTATTCCTACAACACCAATTCCTGGGTAGAGATGGTAACTTTGAGCAGATATCACTGTTTTATTTTCCTGCATCAAAAAGTGTTTTTCTAAAATTAGGGCTGACTTGCACCACTCATAAAAGTGTGTATATAAGAAAGAGAAAGAAATGGAGGAGAGTATTTTGCTATCAGATACCAGACTATACGGAACTATATAGTATTTAAGCATGTAGGACCAAGAAAACAAATCAGTTACTAAACAGAATACAAATTATAGAAAATGATCCATACATAAAAGAATTTGATATATTAAAAGGAAACATGAATAATTAATGGGAAAGGGAAAATAAATATTATAAGCACTAGATTTCAATATCTGAAAAAATAAAATGGATTCTCCCTCCTCAAACAAAAAAATTCAGATTATAAATCTCAATGTTAAAAAAATGGAAATGCAAATATATTAAGAGAAAAAACTTTAAAAATATTGAAGGCAATCTAAATAATGTCTCTATGACATCTGGGTAGGAAAGAGGAAAATCATAAAGAAAATATTGATTAACTGGACCTCATCAAAATTTTATAATATTCATAAAAAATCACTATCAGTTCATTTCTGTCACTCAGTCACGTCTGACTCTTTGCATCCCCATGGGCTGCAGCACACCAGGATCCCCTGTCCATCACCAGCTCCTGGAGCTTGCTCAAACTCATGGCCATCAAGTCAGTGATGCCATCCAACCATCTCATCCTCTGTCATCCCCTTCTGCCTTCAATATTTACCAGCATCTGGGTCTTTTTCCAGAGGGTCAGTTCTTCACATCAGGTGGCCAAAGTATTGGAGTTTCAGCTTCAGCATCAGTCCTTCCAATGAATATTCAGGACTGATTTCCTTTAGGATGGACTGATTTTTTCTCCTTGCAGTCCAAGGGATTCTCAAGAGTTTTCTCCAACACCACAGTTCAAAAACATTAGCTCTTCGGTGCTCAGCTTTCTTTATAGTCCAACTCTCACATCCATACATGACCACTGGAAAAACCATAGCTTTGACTAGATGGACCTTTGTTGACAAAGTAATGTCTCTGCTTTTTAATATGCTATCTAAGTTGGAAATAACTTTTCTTCCAAGGAACAAGGGTCTTTTAATTTCATGGTGGCAGTCACCATCTGTGGTGATTTTGGAGCCTCCCCCCAAATAAAGTCTGTCACCGTTTCCGTTGTTTCCCCATCTGTTTGCCATGAAGTGATGGGACCAGATGTCATGATCTTCATTTTTTTAATGTTGAGTCTTAAGCCAGCTTTTTCACTCTCCTCTTTCACTTTCATCAAGAGGCTCTTCAGTTCTTCTTCACTTTCTGCCATAAGCATGGTGTCATCTGTGACCTGAGGTTATTGATATTTCTCCCAGCAATCTTGATTCCAGCTTGAGTTTCATGCAGCCCAGTGTTTCTCATGATGTACTCTGCATATAAGTTAAATAAACAGGGTGACAGTATACAGCCTTGACTTACTCCTTTCCCAATTTGGAACCGGTCTATTGTTCCACGTCCGTTTCCAACTGTTGCTTCTTGACCTGCATACAGGTTTCTCAGGAGGCAGGTCAGGTGGTCTGGTATTCCCATCTCTTTCAGAATTTTCCACAGTTTGTTGTGATCTACACAGTCAAAGGCTTTAACATAATCAATAAAGCAGAAGTAGATGTTCTTATGGAATTCTTTTGCTTTTTCTGTGATCCAAAGGATGTTGGCAATTTGGTCTCTGGTTCCTCTGCCTTTTCTAAATCCAGCTTGAACATCTGGAAGTTCACAGTTAATGTACTGTTGAAGGCTGGCTTGAAGAATTTTGAGCATTACTTTGCTAGTGTGTGAGATTTGTGCAATTGTGCAGTAGTTTGAACATTCTTTGGCATTTACCCTTCTTTGGGATTGGAATGAAAACTGACCTTTTCCCGTCCTGTGGCCACTGCTGAGTTTTCCAAATTTGCTGGCATATTGAGTGCAACACTTTCACAACATCATCTTTTAGGATTTGAAATAGTTCAACTGGAATTCCATCACCTCCACTAGCTTTGTTCATAGTGATGCTTCCTAAGGCCCACTTGACTTCACATTCCAGGATGTCTGGCTCTAGGTGAGTATCACACCATCATGGTTATCTTGGTCATGAAGATCTTTTTTGCATAGTTCTGTGTGTTCTTGCCACCTCTTCTTAATATCTCCTGCTTCTGTTAGGTCCATACCATTTCTGCTACTGTGCCCATCTTTGCATGAAATGTTCCTTTGGTATGTATAATTTTCTTGACAAGATCTCTAGTTTTTCCCATTCTATTGTTTTTGTCTATTTCTTTGCATTGATCACTGAGGAAGACTTTCTTATTTTGGTCAAAATTATTTCAAAATTATTTTGTTTTAATTAATATTTTTATTTAATAGCCACCATATTTATACCCTTATCATCTGTGTTGTATTAAATGTCTTAGTGTTTTTGGTATTCTTTCAGACTCTGTGAGAGTAATTACTAGAACATAAGATACTTGGTTTGGTCTTCCAGGTGGCACTAGTGGTAAGAACCCACCTTTCAGTGTAGGAGACACGCATCACAGGTCCAATCCCTGTGTCAGGAAGATCCCTGGAGGAGGGCATGGTAACCCACTCCAGTATTCTTGCCTGGAGAACCCCATGGACAGAGGAGCCTGGCATGCTATGGTCCATAGGGTTGCAGAGTCAGACACAACTGAAATGACTTAGCATGCACACATGCATGTGTAAAATACTTGATTTATCTACACTGTATTTACATGAAAGTAACCAAAATGCTAGAGAAGCACTCATTCTGGGCCATAGAGGTGAGCACAAATGTTTTAGATGGAGATCTCTAATAGAACAGATCCAGAGAATGGAAATTTTAAAACAGATCTTCTAACTTCATTTGTGAATAATTTTAAGTGGTAAGAGGTAATGTAGAGGGGTTTTTTGGTTCTTTGTTTGTTAGAGATTTTTTAGTGACTACTCTTAAATTTTGTACAATTTGCAAAGTACACATTTCCAAAAACAGGTCTCATGTGAGTCTGGGCAGATTCCAGGACTGCATTCACTTTTCACCAAACACAGATAGCCTGGTGCCATTATGTTTCTCTATGGGCTTCCTTGGTGGCTCAGATGGTAAAGAATCTGCCTGCAATGGAGGAAACCCAAGTTTGATCCCCAGGTCAGGAAGGTCTCCTGGATAAGGGGATGGCAACCAACTCCAGCATTCTTGCCTGGAGAATTCCATGGACTGAGGAGCCTAGTGGACTGTAGTCCGTGGCGTCACAAAGAGTCAGACACGACTGAGGGACTAACACTTTTCACTTTCATTATGTTTCTCCAGCTTTCCTGTTAAAAAGAAACACCAGAGTACCAGCTCTCCTGTCTGGGATCCCAGCTGGTCTCATGCCAAACCCAACTGGAGGTTAAAGCCTGCTCATCAGAGCACCCCTCCGGAGCCAAAAGTAATTCCTGAAAATTCCAATTTTGATTCACAACTTTCATTCTGCTTTTCAATGTTAGATTTTATTACTCCACATTCCCATTTCCCCAGCCCAAGGACTCATTTATCTTTAATATTAATTGGCTAAATATAAGTACAATAGCCCACTCTTCACCACATATGACACAAATTTTAAAATCAATAAAAAGATGTTAACATAAGATATAATCATATAATTAAATATGTATCAGGAACTGAAAAAAGTGAAGACAGGGAAATCAGATAATATTTTACTTGCGTTTAACTAAAAAGCCATATACTTTAAGTCTATGAGATAAAAACAATCATAAATCTATCTGAATCCTATAGGAACTACTCATGTAGAATTTTGTTGCCACATGCCTGTAGTTTAAGCAAGGAAATTAAAAACAAAACAAAAAACATAGAAATTTTTAAATGCATTGAGAAGAAGAATGAAGGAGATTTGAAATAATCATATTACAATAAAAAATAAAGGCAACTGCCCACATCCAGTCACACACACACACACACATACACACTGGATTTTCAGGGAAAAGTAAATAAATACCTCATTCAAAAAGGTTTTCTTTCTTTTCCTGCTAGGTTCTAAAAGTTATTTAATATAACCTGAGTCACCCTTAGTGTCCTTCAAAGCAATAAATTTTGCTTTTCCACACAATTGCTTTAAAACAAAGAAGCCTTCAAAATGATTCTGGAAGCAATTCAACACCAAAATTTACCAATATATTTAGTTGCCCAGACTGTTTTGTCTCTGATGGGAGAAAGCAAAAGGCATAGTATAGTAAAGAGGAGAACAGTGATGGGACAACATGATCTCAAAAACCAGCTTCCCTGGGCAAGGGTTTCCAAACATAAGAGAAAATCTTCTAGATAGATCCATATGACAAATAAATGATCATACCATTTCACTATATGTTCTAATAATGGTCTTAGTTATGATATTAGAAGCAATCAATATAGAAAAGAGAAGCATAATTTCTCTTACAGTTCTGTTGTCAGAGAGTCATTGATCATGGCCAGAGTAGTATTAACTGGAATCACCCCAGTACTTTTCCTCTGTTTGTGCTCCCTGGCCGACACTCTCGTCCGCTCTCCCAGCCTGGCCCCAAGAGTGACGGCCCAGACCTGAAGCAGTTCCCAAGAAACCACTGACTGTACCAGGGGCCAGGGTGACAGATTTGAGGAAGAGAGAAACCCTGAGCAGCATTCCGGGGGCCACGGGCTCCTTTGTCAACTAGGGGCGGCATGTGTAGACTTGACAAGGCAAGCAAAATGGTGGTGGAAGGTGGAAAACCTGCCTCACGTCACGATTCTCAGTAGCTCCTCTGAAATAGCGAGTCCTCCCTTCTCTCCTGCCAGCACCAAAATGTTATTCGTAACACATACAACTTGCTAGACAACACACACAGCCGAAGTTGTCGTGGCCAAGAGATTGTCTCTTCCCAGAGAGCTAAGCAGACGGAAAATAGCTGTGTGTCTTTATAAACAAATTTCTCAGTGAATGACAGTGGGTACACAAACATGTCAGCTCTCTATCTGAGTACTTCCTCGCTCAAATGCCAGTTTTGCTCCTATTTTGATTACAGAGTTAAAATGTAATTAGTCTGATTTTAATGAGTCCAAACGTGACACATTAAGATTCAGTAATTACTATAAAATGATGAGTTGCGATTGAATGTCCCCACAAACAAGGGACGTTTAAAAGGAGTGCCATTTATTGCTCAGTTGTTGCTGCATTTAAAACCATTGCCCTTCCCTCCATGAATATATAGCTTTAGGATTTAAGTGATTATGCTGGATTCTTGCATTACAGTTGGAGCCAGTCATCCTGATATTTTTAAAGCACGTCAGCTCTTTGATAATGTGATCGTGTCTACTTAAGAACCCAGTGCCTTTTTGGAGGGGAATTGGGGCAAGATCCCACATTTCTCTGAGTGTTGGCTGCCCAGTTAGCTCACCATTGCAATTCATCTCATGTAGCATCACTTTTTCTCTGCAATCTGACACAGGACCTCACTGCTACTAATATTTCTGGGGTTCTCTGTGCCCTTAAGTCTCAGCTGTGCTTAGAGCCAGTCTAGAAACATGGTCCTAAAGATTCAAGGTCCAGTCCAAGAGTAGCAGCAGTAAATGAAGCACCTGCCTCATACAACAGTCTGGTCTTTTAACAGCGCCCCCCCCCCCCCCGCCCCGCCGCCCCCGCTGCCCGTTTCCTGGGCTGCATCAGAAACAAGTTAGTGGGGACCAATACTAATGAATTTTCCTGATACTGGAATCTCAGATTGCTGTTCAGTCACTAAGTTGTGTCCGACTCTTTGCGACCCTATGAACTGCAGCACACCAGGTTCCCCTGCCCTTCACTGTCTCCCGGAGTTTGCTCAAACTCATGTCCATTGAGTTGGTGATACGATCTAGCCACCTCATCCTCTGTCACCCCCTTCTCCTCTTGCCCTCAATCTTTCCCAGCATCAGAGTCTTTTCAGCTTCAGCCCTTCCAATGAATATTCACAGTTGATTTCCCTTAGGAATCTTAATTAATATTGAAATAAATAAGTTCATTGTAGGATTAAACCTTTCATTCTCTAGCAAATCAAAAACAAAAACATCATGAGTAAATGTTTTCTGACAACTCAAGACAGACCGCCTAAGATAAGAATCATTAAATCCTATGTAATTTGAGATCATCCCACCTGAATTTCTACGCTTTATGGGAAAGCCATCCATGCCATATCTCATCAGATACTCCAGAAGCCTATTTGAATATCTCAGTGTCTCCTGTAACAGTTTAGAGCATGGTCAATGTTTTGGAGGCATCATATTTGCTTGGAGTCACAATTGTCTTCCTACAGCTTAAATTTAGCCATCCCTGTGCTCTGCCAGTGCAGGGGGGACCACAGAAGGCATGCCCTTCTTACTTCTCGGTCCTTTAAGTCATGAAAACTACTGTGAAGCCTTTAAAATATCTTCAGACTGAAAATTCCCATTTCCCACAGTGGTTCTGGAATCTTTCTGTCCGCTGATACCATCAAATTTTTCAATGTTCTTCATATCATGGCAACCAGAAATAAATGCAGACGTCCACATGTGTCCCGACCAAAGCTGATTACAGTAGGACTGTCCATATCTACTCCAGTATTCTTGCCTGGGAAATCCCACGGACAGAGGGGCCTGGTGGGCTACAGTCCATAGAGCTGCGAAGAGTCAGACACGACTGAAGTGGCAGCGCACACACGTATTAGCTTGCTCTGTTTTGGACACCATTTCCTTCAATGCATGCCAAAAGCAGATTAACTTTCTATGCAACTTCATTTATTTCACTATGGCACAGATGGTATTTTTGTGTAAAATCTTCTAATCATTTTTACATGATGTCCAGTCATGTATCTCTATTCTGTACTTTGAATTTAAACCAGGAAAATTTCCACTTAATCTATTGGATTAGATATTGTCAGTTTATTCTTCCAGTCTATCTAGATCATATTAATCTTGCTCTGAAAGCTGTATGGAAATATCCACATTTGGCTCATCCCCGGATTTCATAGTATGCTTCCTCTGCCAAGTCGTTGCCATAATATCAAACAGAACAAGTCCAAGGACAGACATGTGACACTTCTTCCAAGAGAAGTCTCTCTCCAGGAGCTCCGAAGTGGTGAACACACCAGCGTCTCCATCATCCAACCATGTCCCCACATATAGACACAGACATAGGCTTAATCATTCTCTTTCCTGGAATCAACACCTCTTCACCATGGGACTTTACTGGTCTCTCCATCTCCATGAAGAATAACTTCTAGATGTGCTTCCTTTCATTTCTAAATGCCAATGAATCCTCTATTTAATGGAAGAGCTAGCGTACCAGCTTCTCATTCTCATTTTTTATTCTTTGCACCGTTTTGAAAATCAAAACAGCATAATACCCATATTCTTCAGAAATGTTTAATATAAACGTACAAAATGTTGCCCCTATCTGTTATGTGCAAGGCATGAAGACTCACATGAAGTGAATACCATGTTTCAGCCTATGAGTAAATAGTACAATTATCCTTCATTGACTACTGATTTTCCAAGATGTTCACGATACATGAAGTAGAGGTGTTATTACTTAAAAACAATTAAAAGGGCATGGAAATGGCAACACATGAAAAAAACAGCGTGTCATGTTTCTAACAAGACCATCTGCCTATGGGCAAGATTTTTTAAAACTCCTAATTGAAAAGAAAATAGTGTTAAGAGACATATGCCCATGTTTACAAGCTGAGGGGAATTGACAAGTGTCTGTGTTTTGCCAGAACTTTTACAGGCAACTGTTATACATAATGGGGAAAATTAAAATCAGTAATTACCTTTCTGCTCTGTCGTTGTTTTAAATGTGCTTGGAATGTCTTAAGCGTCCATTCCAAATAATTACTAGTGATAGACCAGGACATTTAAAGGGTTGTAGGACAGAAGCTCAGCTATTTTGCAAAGTGAAATACTTTGATGATAACAAATTCTTTTTCCCCTTGTTTCTCCCCAATGTTGGCAACATTGTGTTTATAGCTCAATCTGTAGATAATCCTTCAAGCTACACTTTTTTTTTTTTTTTCAGGCATGGCCATTATAAATGTCTTCTTCCATTTGGCCTTGGCACTGCTTGGAACCTGAAATTACTATTTGCTGCCTGCCAATTACAGAATAATTTAAGCCTTGATGCTTCCAGGCATAGTTCTTGAAATGCACAAAAGGAATATGCTAAGGTGAAATGCATAATATTTTCTCTGTATTGCACAGCTTCAATAGATTGCATAGAATTATATCCAAATTGCTTTTTAAAAAATCAGTGGAAAAAACTTCTTTCCTCTCAGAGGTGTTTTATAACAGTTTTACTCTTCTTTCTCTTGGTAGGATCATAGCAAATATTTTTTAAAAGATTCATGTTGTTTACCACTGACTGATTTGAATCTATAAAAATATGATGGGCATAAGTATAGATAAAATTGTAGCATACATTTTAAATTTCTAGGAAACAGAGCAAGATGTGATTTTTTTTTTCAGTCAATCTGAAATAATTAAGAAGGAAGGGGAAAAAAAGAGTTCAGTTTCCTGGATCTTTTCAACTCTAAAACATAATCATTTTTCTTTTTTGTGCATTTGTGTCTAAATCACTCAGCATTTACAGTACAAAGCAGGAAAACTGTAAAGCAGAATGAATTTATGATTTAAAGGGGTCAAGTATAATTTCGAGGATTCAAAAAATGCTTTTCTTTCAGGACAGTGGAAGGAAATATGCTGATTGCCATGAGAAGAAGAAAAAGAGCAATGAATTATTTATGTGAGCCTGCCATCATGCCTACAACATCTGGAAGGGTGTTCAGGCACAATTTATTATCACAAAGGAGGCTCATACAAACAAAAATCTCCCCCACTGCCAATCACAAACATGCTCAGATTCCGGAAGATAACTCAAAATTTATTCTCTTTGCTCTTCCCACCTGGGTACTTTAGATGTACTTCCAGGAGTCCTTTCTCCATTCTCCGTATTCTCTAACTCATCCTCCAAACACGCAACACAAACACACCGCAGCTGAGGTCTGCCAAACCTTGCCATTGTCTTCAGTATAGAGCCCCAGCAAGGTAAACAAACCTAGCTTCTCGCCTGGCACCAGTGTGAAAGACTCTCCCTCCCTCCAGGGCAACGCTGGGGAGGAGAGAAGGGGAGACCCCCACCTAAACTTGTGCTGCCACGATGACCTTTTGGTTTACATAAATCAGATAACTTGGCTTAAGTGGGAGAAGATAACCAGAACACCGTCAACATGAGCCGCAGCAGGAAGTTTTCTATGGGGCTCTCGCGGGAGAGGGTCCAAATTTCAGCTGGTTTCAGGCATCGTTGGTGGGAAGCAGGAAAGACTTTCTACCCGCCTAGGGTCAATACCTGAGTGTGTGAAATAATCTGACTGAAGGGACATTCACAGGAGAAAAAGTATATGTGTTTATTAATTTTTCATGTTTCACACAAGGGGGCATCACGGGTGGTAAAGAATCTGCCTGTCAATGCAGGAGACGCAAGAGACGTGGGTTCAATCCCTGGGTTGGGAAGATCCCCTGGACTCGGAAATGACAACCCACTCCAGTATTCTTGGTGGGATAATCCCATGGACAGAAGAGCCTGGTAGGCTACATCGCATGGGGTCGAAAAGTGTCGGACATGAGTAAGCACATAAGCATGGTCATCACAGGTGGAAAAAAGTGAATACTCCAAAATATATTGAGCTATGAGCTTATATACCATCTTAGTAGGGGAAATGGAGCCTTATGGAAGGCTCTGAGGGGAGAGTAAATGATCTTTAGGAAAAATGAATGAGCCCTTAAAAGAATGGGTGGGAGATATGACTGCTTTTGACAAGGTTTGTCTGGGTGTGGTGTCAACTTTTATTCTCCTTCCCTGTGATAAGAGTCAGTCCACACTGGTTGATGAAACTCTAGGGTAGGGGATTCATGACAGTTGAGTTTCTTTTGGTGGATCTGTCTTCAGACAGCTAAGGGGAGTTCAGGGAAAGTTTCTCCCTGCATTGGCTGTCTTTCAAGTGTCCTTAGCTCAAAATAATCAATATATCAAGGTGACATTTTGGGGTGAGGTGGCATGTTCTAAACTCTCTCTGTGGTCAAGTATGACTTTCCAAATTAATCACAGAAATGCTTCTAGGGAACTCTGAGAAGCTTGGTGCTTTATGTCTCAGCACAGAAAGAATTCAGCAAGATTCAAAGTGATAGATTGTTGTTGTTTAGTTGCTAAGTACTGTCCAATTCTTTTGCAACCCCATGAACTGAGACCCACCAGGTTCTTCTAACCATAGGATTTCTCAGGCAAGAATACTGGAGTGGGTTGCCATTTCCTTCTCCCGGGGATCTTTCCAACCCAGGGATCAAACCTGCATCTCCTGTATTAAAAGGCAGATTCTTTACCACTGAGCCACCAGGGAAGACCAAAGTAATAGATAAGAAGTAATTTATGAGAATTGGATGCTTATGAGACTTACAAGCAGGTGCACAAGAGAGCGCTTTGCCTTGAAAACCTAGCGGGCTACATTTTTATAATCAAAGGAAAAGTAGGGAGGAGGAGAGACCACTTTCTTCTTCATTCTTGAGTAAACTCAAGCTTCCATCATCAGCTCCTTGCCCACATCGGGTGGGGGAGTTTTCTTGTCCCTGCATGATCAAGCTGGGATTGTCTTGTCTCACTGGAAATGAGAAATGAACAAAAAGGCAGTAACACATACTAAAATATGACGAATCTTTTCAAGTTTTAGTATAATGTCACCCTTTCCTTAGATTTGTATTTTTAGCACAAAGGAGCATGTGCTAGGAATCACTCTTACTGAGCTCGCTGGGCAGGACGTGGGTCTCATTCCACCATTGTTTTATTGTTTGGGGTCGTGTCTTGTGTTTCTGTTGCATAGTTTTAATGCTAAGCAAGCCTGCTTGACTTTGTGGTTAAGCAAACCTGCTTTCTTGAGTGATCATGAATTTATAAGGGATCTCCAGCACTTTTTCTTTACTTACAATCCCGATGGGATTAATTGTTAAATCAATTACTTTCTTCTTTACTCTGCCCTATCACAAAGAGGGAGGAATTGTTCTTGCTGATCAGTGATGTAGCCTGGGCAAGTGGGTTTCATTAGAGAGAGACAAAGGTTCAAATCCTGGGTAAAAGTGAGTGAGGAGGAATAGCTCTGAGAGACCAGGACATGTCAAAGCCACATGAGTGTTTTCAGACACTCTGGGTCTCTCGCATTACAAAGGGAAGTAGGGAACCTTCGCACAATACAGCGTGAATGCCCTGCCCACAGCAGGAGCTCTGTGACTCTCAGTTGGAAATGGCTTTCTTTTTTGGAAGTTAATTCATTTTAAAAATAAACTTTGACTTATTTGTTGTTCATAATCTCTGGAGATGGTAAGGTTTTCAGAAGGAAACATGGTTTCTCTTGGCTTAATGACTAGTGATAATATTAAATACAATTTCTATACAAAATTTTTAGATTTGCCTCATGATCTAGGAAGAAAGGGGAAAAATAGCAACATACCTGAAAAAAAACTCTTCTCAAACCCTTGTTTATGCAGATTAAGTCATAGTTTATTCAAAATCCATTGTAAACTTTCCTTCATCCTAAGTACCCTCAATGCTGAATTTAGGATTTCATTCTTGCCATTTTAGAAAAAAAGGAAAAGCCACAACTTGCAAGCAAGATGATGAAAATCACACAAAACAGCTATATATATGTAAAAACATAAAACTATATATACATATATATATATATATAAAGCAATATATATACATTGCATGTGTGTGTGCTAAGTCACTTCAGATATGTCCAGCTCTTTGCATCCCTATGGACTGTAGCCTGCCAGGCTCCTCTGTCCAAGGGATTCTCTAGATAAGAATACTGGAGTGAATTGCCAAGCCCTCCTCCAGGGGCTCTTCCTGACCCAGGGATCAAACCCAGGTCTCCTGAGCCTCTTGCACTGTAGGTGAACTGCTTACCCACTGAGCCATCTGAGAGGCATTTATAAAGATTTAGAGCTATTGCAGAAAAAAAAAATCTCTGCAAAGCCATGGATTTTATGAGAGTAATCCTATCAGGCTCAAGACATCCCCAAGAAGAACTTTATACCTAGAAACACAGAAGTCAATGAATTATGGCTCAGGGTAATTAGTTGCTCTTCCAGAAAGAAGGAATTTGAAAGAAAATTGGTTTCTATCAGGAAACAGAATTAGTGACCTTAGGGATATTCTACTTAATGGAAAGATCAGGAAGGTTTGGTACAACTCTACAAGGTAAGATACAAGCCAGAAAAGCTGGTGGGGACTCTGTAGAGCCTTGACCCTGGGCTGCAAGTCAAGGAACCCAAGTAGGATTCAGGGAACTCCTTCATAAGAAGCTTCAAGAATGGTTTCCACCGAGGACTGTGGGTTGAGCAAAGGTTCACGTAAAATCTATGAGTACCTCATCACTGCCCATATGAAAAAAGAGGGAACTGTGGTTTGAATTGGTAGCAATAACCAAGAAGTAAAGCAGTCATTTTCTATGAGTACAGGGTTATCCAGAATTCTCTCAGAAGCCAAATGCAGGTGACATTTTCCTGTCAGGTCCTAATTCCCACCCGTGAGGAGCTTGAGGAGAAAGGAAGTCAATTTCAATGAGCTGATTCTGGATGCCTCTGATATGTAGAATCCTGACACTCCATCCAGAGCCCAGGATGGGCTGTGGAATGCTGAAGGCCAAGTACAGTTGTGAAGAAATAATAACTTATCATGCACCAACTTTGCAAGCTGAAGACTGTTTTCAGCTGTGACTGTGTCATTATAATTAATGCAATCCATACAGCTGGCTAGCACATCAGACGGGTAAAACGAACCAGCTTCAGTCTCGTGAGAACTGGCTTTTACACCATCCTTTGAGCTGTTCACCTAGAAAAGCTAAAGGGAAAAAAAAAAGTCCTTACCATTTTGTTTATTGTGCTTATCACAAATGCAGGAAGTTCACATTTGCATTGCTAATAGTCTTCTTTCGAAGTTTGTTGACATTTCAGCTGATCTTTAGTGTGCTTTCCTTTCAGTGTGATCTTTCCACATGGTTGGATGGCATCACTGGCTCAATGAATATGAGTCTGAGAAAACTCTAGGAGATAGTGAAGGACAGGGAAGCCTGGTATGCTGCAGTCCATGGGGTTGAGAAGAGTCAGACATGACTTAGCAACTGAACAACAACAACGACAGATTCGTGGGCTCTAATGTTATAACACCTTTGGGCAAAGTCAGTTCTCCCTAGGAAGATGGACAGCCATGAAATTAAAAGAGCCTTTCTCCTTGGAAAAAAAGCTATGACAAACCTAGACAGCATATTAAAAAGCAGAGACATCACTTTACCAACAAAGGTCTGTATAGTGAAAGCTATGGTTTTTCCAATAGTCAATCTGGATGTGACAGTGGGTCCATAAAGAAGGCTGAGCACGAAAGAATTGATGCTTTTGAATTGTGATGCTGGAGAAGATTCTTGAGGGTCCCTTGGACTGCAAGGAAATCAAACCAGTCAATCCTAAAGGAAATCAATCCTGAATATTCATTGGAAGGACTGATGCTGAAGTTGAAGCTCCAATACTTTGGCCACCTGATGCAGAGAGTCTACTCATTGGAAAAGACCCAGATGTTGGGAAAGACTGAAGGCAGGAGGAGAAGCGGGTGACAGAGGATGAAATGATTGGATGACATCACTGACTCAATGGACATGAATCTGAGCAAGCTCTGGGAGATAGTGAAGGACAGAGAAGCCAGGCGTGCTGCAGTCCATGGGGTTGCAAAGAGTCAGAGAGGACTTATCAACTTAGCAACAACACATCCTTATGGAACCTGAAGTAACATACATACACCCATGCCCTAGTCCACAAGACTGGGTGACCTGCTTGCCCAAACCACCCCAAGCTAGAGCCCAAAAAGTGAGTGATTGGGCTCTGTAAATAGGGAATGGGGTGGGGGTGGGGGGGGGGGAATGTGTATGTCCCTCAGGAGAAGGTGAGAACTTGTAGGAGATTTAAAGAACAATAGTAGGGAAAAGTACAGAAAGGCGCATTTATAATATGTACTGGAGGGTAAGGGCTTCCCAGGTAGCTCAGTAGTAAAGAATCTGCCTGCCAACGCAGGTGATGCAGGAGACATGGGTTAAATTCCTGGGTGGGGAAGATTCCCTGGAGAAGAAAATGGCAGCTCACTCCAGTATCCTTGCCTGGAAAATTCCATGGAGAGAGGAGTCTGGGGAGCCATAGTCCATGAGGTCGCAAAGAATCAGACATGACTGAGCGACTAAGCACACACTCTGGAGGATAAATCAGGATTTTTTTTTTCCCTGTAATTGGAAAAGAGGAGAAAGAAAATTCTCTACTAAGCATCAGTAGGCTTTAGTGGAGAGAGAATTGTCCAAGCCTCTGTATAATAAAAGAAATATTATGCTTCTTGGAATATGTGTCCCAGGTTAAATTAGGTGATGGTGGTACTGTTGAGGAATAGGTACTCAATCTGGAACCAACAGGTTTAGAAAAGTCAGGGATGAGCTGTTATGGTTGGGAAATATATAAGCAGCTGAATTCAAAATGAAAACTCTAATAGAAAATGTTAAATCAAAGAGCAATTCAAAAATTTAGATCAATATGTATTTTCAAAAGCAATGTCATCATGAGAACATAGGTGGTATGATTTTTTTAAGCTGGGTTTAATCCAGCTAGATGGGTAAGATTTAGAGGGAGATTTAAAATCTAATGTTGATGTTGTATGGACAGAAAACATTTCCTTGCCTCCCTTCTCAGTTCTTTGGCTGGCTAATAATTAAATTGACATAAAGACATTAAGAGGAGAAAAGCAAATTTCATATGTTCAGGAATCGCTTAAAAATATGACACTCTCTGGCAGTCAGGTAATTTAAGTTTACATACCATCCTGAGCTAAGGAAAAGGGGTTAGGAGTCCGAGGCTTCAAAGAGGAGGAAAACAATTCACCAGAAGATAAGAAGAGCAAATGTTTGGTGAACAGATGTCTGCCAGGCCATGCAGATAAGTCTTTCTTATCTCTGGTGATAGCTCACTTTCTGGCACAGAAATATATTAATTACATATATAGATTTATAAATTATAATTTTTTTAGGCAATTAGGAGTAAGGTAAAAAGCTCTTCCTGAGCCTGCTGGGCCCTAACTATCTGCCCTTGCCAAAGTGACTTCCCAGGTGTCACTAGTGGTAAAGAACCCACCTACCAATGCCAGAGACCCAGGTTCAATCCCTGGGTCAGGAAGATCCCCTGGAGGAGGAAATGGCAACCCACTTCAGTATTCTTGTCTGGGAAATCCCAAGGACTAAGACACCTGACAGGCTGAAGTCCATGGGGTCACAAAGAGTTGGACATGCTTAGAGGCTGAATGACAACAACAAGTATATATTTACAGCATCTTTTCTTTATCCATTCATCTGTTGAAGGACACTTATGTTTTTTTTCCCCTCTCTTGGCAATTGTAGATAGTACTGCAGTGAAAGTGGGGGTGCAGATATCTCTTTAAGAGACTGATTTCATATCCTTTGAATCTATACCCAGAAGTGGGATTGCTAGATCATGTGGTAGTTCAATTTATAATTTCTTGAGGAACTTCCATACTATTTCAACAATGGCTGAACCAATTTACCTTCCCAGTAGTGCACATTCTCACCAGTACTTGTTTTCTCTCTCTCTTTTTTTTTTATGACAGTCATCCTAAAATGTGCGAGGTGATGTCACACTGTGGTTTTGGCTTGCATTGTCTTGACAATTAGTGATGTTGAGCACCTTTAGATGTACTTGTTGGCCATGTGAATGTCTTCTTTAGAAAAATGTCTATTCATGTTCATTACGCTTTGTTAATTGGGTGTTTGGGATTGAGTTGATTTCTTTTTATATTTTGGGGATTAATATTTATAGTATATGTGGCTTGCAAATATTTTCTCCCATCCCGTAGGTTGCCTTTTCATTTTGTTGATGATTTCCTTTGCTGGGCAGAAAGTTTTTAGTTTGATGTGGTCCCATTTGATTATTTCCCCTTTTGTTGCCTCTGCTTTTGGTGTCAAGTACAAAAAGTCATTGCCAAGACCATTTCAGAAGTTTACCTTCTGTATTTTTTCTAGGAGTTTTGTGGTTTCAGGTTTTACGTTCAAGCCTTTAATCCATGTTTAGTTGATTTTTGTGTATAATGTAAGATAGGGGTCAGGTTTTTTTCTTTTGCATGTGACTATCTGCATGTACCAGTTGGATGTTTTCCCACTATCATTTGTTGAAGAGCCTATCCTTTCCCCATTGCATATTATTGGCTCCCTTGTTGAAAATAGTTGACTGTGTATCCATGAGCCTATTTCTGGGCTCTCTATTCTGTTACAATGAGCTGTGTATCATTATTATGCCAATACCATACTGTTTTGCCTTCTCTAACATTGTAATATAGTTTGAAATTAGGAAACATGAAGACTCCAGCCTTGTTTTTCTTACTCAGGATTGCTTGAACTATTAGAGGTCTTTTGTGTTTCAATACAAATTTTAGGTTTGTTTTTTCTATTTCAATGAAAAATGCCATTGGTATTTTGATAGAGTTTCCATTGAATCTATAAATTGCTTTGGATACTATGAACATTTTAACAATATTAATTTTTCCAATCCATGAACACAAGTATCTTTCCACTTATTTGTGTCTTCTTCAGTTTATTTCATCTATATTAGTGTTTTCAGAGCACTTTATTGCTTTTTACAATCATGGCATTTACATCTTTATCACATTATAAGTATCTCCAATTCATTTGGTAAAATGTGTTTTATACAAATACACACACACACACTATGAGTTCAGAAATAAACCATACATATGTAACACTTAATTTATGACAGTATTGCCCTGACAAATCAGTGAGAAAGGGATCAAAAGATCGTCTTACAGATAAATCGTGGTAGGACATGAAGGTGTCCGTAGAGGAAAAATGAAATGGCCTCAGCTCGAACCACAGAAATCAATTGCAGGTAGATTTAAAACCCAAGTGTAAAGGCAAACTAAACAGGATTTTATGAACTAAAATAGAATATCTTTATAAATGTGGAGGTAGTTTTCTTTTTCTTAATTTTATGTATTTATTTATTTTGGTTGTGCTGGGTCTTCATTGCTATGCAAGCAGGGCCTGCTCTCTACTTTCTGCGCATAGTCTCATTGTGGCGGCTTCTCTTGTCGCAGAGCACAGGCTCTAGGGCTCATGAGCTTCACTAGCTGCAGCGTGTGGGCCCGGCAGTTGTGGCTCCTGGCCTCTGGAGCACAGGCTCAATAGCTATGGCGCATGGGCTTAGTTGCCCCAGGGCACATGGGGTCTTCCCGGATCAGGGATCAAACCTGTTCCTGCATTGGCAGGCAGATTCTTTACCAACGAGCTACCAGGGAAACCAGGGGTAGTTTTCTTAAACATGAATTAACAAAAAGAATAATAATAATAATAAAAAAAAAAAAAGCTAAGTTTCCTTGGAAACAGAAAGGTAGGTATCAACACATAGAACATTTTTATGTTTTAAATATTTGAAATTAGTTATGTGCAATTCCTTTTAATTACTTCTTTTACTCTCCCTATTAATTATATAATTTTGGTCTACAGTATGAAATCTTAGAAGCTGTTTGTAGCTGTACAGAGTGAAATAACAAGCTCATTTCTAATTTTAAACAGTGTCAACAACAAGTAATTGATCATTTTCATTACAGAGACCTTGCTTTAGGAAAGACTGTGCTTACAATGAATTTTAATTAATAAGCACATTCACTGTTTAAAAATAGACAATCCACCTAGAAAGGGGATCACAGAGCCCAGCCAGGCTTCCCTTCCCTGAGGATTCCGTGTTTTCTGGTTGACCACTTGCTTGTGGTATTTTGTTTCTTTCTTTTCTTCCCCTGGAAAACAGCAGGAAGCCAGCCTTCCACTTTTTCCAGGAGGGCCTGCTGCTGAGAAAAAATGCAGAAATGATGACAGGCATCTGTGTTGGGTGCCCAGGTCCCGATGAGGCGCTGGGTGGGGGTTTATGTGCTGGCACCATCTTTGGGGTGCCGTGAACCTTGTGTCATGGATGCCTGGAAAAGTCAGGGAGCCCCAGTTTCCCCAGGCCATGATGAGAGAATTTCCACCCTGGTTTTTTTTTTTTTTTTCCTTTTTGTCATGTAGCGAGGGGAATGGATTTAGTGATATGGGATCAGAAGAAAGAGAGCAACTACTGGGCTGCTCACCCCTCAGCCGTTCTGTGATGCAGTCTCTGGCCTGAGTAGAGCAGAAGTCCTTCTGGTTCTAGGAAGGATACCCTGGGACATACAAGCTGAGATCCAGATAAGAGAGCAAAAAATTTATACACAGATTGGACCGCAGCACAGCAAGTCCCCAGGGGATGGCTGGTGTTCACATCTGACCTTAGCATCACTGATTGTGATCAAGCCATGATTTAATCTAGGAGCTATTCACAGTGAAGTTAGCTTTCCCTCCAGAAAGACTTTCACAGCAAAATGAAATCATGGTTTGCACATTGCAAAGCTTGAAAATAATTCAGTATTTATAGCCCACTTAGCCTATTTAGCTACTTGCTTTGCTTATATATACCAGTTATTTCAACTACTGTAAAATAATAACTATATTTGAGTAACTCAATAAATACACATTTTTAAATCTGCATTTTACAACATAGAATTTGGTTACTCTTCATGTTTTAAAAAGGACAAAATGCAGGAGTATTTATCTGTATATTTTTCTGTAACATTTTCTGAAAGACTCTTGGAGAGTATCTCAAGAGGATTATTTCTCTGGCAGGGGGAGAAAAGAATAGCCCTCAATAAGATAAGCAGAACACATCAGAGAATCTATTTTCTTTTGGGTTGTGTTTAAATGGACTATGACACATAATAGGAATTCTGGAAACACCTAAAGGAAAATTTGCATCTCCTCGGATTTTTCCTACATCTGGATAGAGTTGGTGGCAGAGATGTGAATGAAAGTTTGTCAGTTTGAGAAGGTCATTGTGTGTGTTAGTTGCTCAGTCACATCTGACTCTTTGCAACCCGTAGACTGTAGCCCTTCAGGCTCCTCTGTTCATGGGATTCTTCAGGCAAGAATACTGGAGTGGGCTTCCATGCCCACTCCCAGCTTCCAACCCAGGGATTGAACCTGGAGCCTCCTGCATTGCAGACAGATTCTTTACCATCTGATCCACCAGAGAAGCTCATTAGAAGAACCAAATGGTACTGAGCCTTCACCCTGCCCAAAGGCCAAGGTGCCCACGCTGAAGCACACGCAGACACCCTTTCTTGTGATGAGCTGGGTTGCAACCCCCGCCCCCAGCACAGATTCATTCCTTCATGTCGTAGCCCCCTAGAATCTCCAAATGTGACTATACTTGGAGATAGGGTCTTTAAAGAGGTGATTAAGTTAAAATGAGGCTGTTGGAGTGGATCCTTACACAATGCGACTGATCCCCTTTTAAGAAGAGGAGAGTAGATTCTAGAGCAAAGATCATGTAAGGACTCAGTGAGAAAGTGATCTTCTCAAGTCAAGGAGAGAGGCCTCAGAAGAAACCAGATTTGTTAACGCTTTGATCTTGGACTTTTCCCCTCCAGAACTGTGAAAAAAATTAATTTCTATTGTTTAAGATACTCCATCAGTGGTATTTTGTCATGGAAGTCCTAGCAAACTAATCATTTCTTAAACAGACTCAAATAACCATGAACCCCTGGGTTCTCCTGTGAGATTTTAGTTTATCTTCTACTTTTTTATCTCTGTCAAAAATCAGTTTTCTTTTTTAAAATAAGTAACATATTTCCTTCTTTCAAGAACCAAAAAAATACACATACACATACAACGGAAGCTTTTCTCTCACCTCTAACCTCCATCTATCCCATACTCTCTGTTATTAATGTATTTTTGCAAAGCTTTTTTATTATAATATAGAAGGCATCTAGAAAGGCATACAAGATCGAACATGGCATAACTCAATGCTTTATCCCAAGGCAATCACTCAGGCAACCATCACAGATGAAAATACAAAATAGAGCAGTACTGGCAGCCTGAAAGTCCCTCTCTGAACCACTAATGCTCTCTCCTCCCTCGCTAAAGTATCTGCTATTCTGACTAGTAATAGCATAAATTTGCTTTGCAAGTTTCTTTATATAAGGGAAATCCTGCCTGGATTTTCTGCCCGGATTGCTTTTTCTCACTATTAAATTTGTCAGATTCATTCATGTCATAGAACATAGCTGTGGCTGATGTCATTGTCATAGCATCCCATGCTATAAATATGCCACCGTTTAAACTGATGACGGACTCTAATTTTGTTTCCAGTTCTGAGCTGATCAAATAATGCCATTCTGGTTCATATCTGCAGATGCATTGCACATGGTTTTTTGTTGTTGTTGTTGGATCTATTAACATTTTATCTCAAAGTAGATTTGCTGGATCAAAGACTCTGTCAGTCTTCAGCTTTAGTATATGATGCAAAAGGCTTTGTTAAAAGCAGTTTAATCAATGGACATGTCTGCGTGAGTGACAAAATTTGTCATTCTACATATTCACCATCACAGGGTAATGGCAATTTTTAGAAATATTTTTTAGGAATTCTAGTAGTTGTGTAATGACATCTAATCAAGGTTTCAGTGTTCATTTCTCTGATGCTCATGAGATTGAACAACTTTTCTTAGGTTTATGGGTCTTGTGGATTTCCAAAAATGATAGTTATAGTCTCTTACTTTTCCAATGAAATGTTGTCTTTCTTCTCAATAATCAGTAGGAATTGTTCATGTATATTAGGTATGTTCCTTTTTCAGTTACATGTATTGCAAATTTCTTTTCTCACTTTGTGGATTTCTTTTTCACTCTTTTCATGTTATCTTTTAGTAGCATTTTGTAATGCTTAATTTTACTATAGCCCTATTTTTTTTACTGTAGTTAGTGTCTGTCTTAATCTATTCAGGTTACTGTAACAATACCATTGACCAGGTGGTTTATTGCAGTTGTTCAGTCACACAGTCATGCCCAACTCTCTGTGACCCCATGGACTGTAGCACACCAGGCTTCCCTGGCCTTCACCATCTCCTGGAGCTTGCTCAAACTCATGTCCACTGAGTTGGTGATGTCATCCAACCATCTCATCCTCTGTCATTCCCTTCTCCTCCCACCTTCAATCTTTCCTAGCATCAGGAGCTTTTCCAATGAGTCAGCTCTTCGCATCAGGTGGCCAAAGTATTGGAGCTTCAGTTTCAGCACCAAGCCCTTCCAAGGAATATTCAGGTTGATTTCCTTTAGGGTTGACTGGTTTGATCTCCTTGCTGTCCAAGAGACTCTGAAGAGTCTTCTCCAGCACCACAATTAGAAAGTATCAATTCTTTGACCCTCAGCCTTCTTTATGGTCCATCTCCACGGTAGAAATTTATTTTTCACAGTTCTGGAGAATTCAGAGTCCTAGCTCAAGTCACTCATGGATTCTGTGCCTGGTGAAGATCCACTGCCTGATTCGTAGACACCACCTTTTTGCTATATCCTCCCAGGGCAGGAGAAACAGGGGAGTTCCATGAGGGTGTCTTTCATAAGAGTATTAATCCCATTCATTCGGGCTCCGCCCTCAGAACCTAATCACCCCCAGAGGCTCCACCTCCTGATACCATCACATTGGAGATTAGAGTTTCAACATATGTATTTTTGAGAACACAAACATTCAGTCTATAGCAGTGTGTTTTTAAAAAAAAAAAAAAATTGGAGTATATTTTCTTTACAAGTTTGTGTTGTTTTTTTGCTGTATAACGATGTGAATCATCCACTGTTGTTGTTCAGTCACTAAGTCATTTCTGACTCTTTGTGATCCCACGAAATACAACACACCAGGTTCCTCTGTCCTCCACTGTCTCTGAGAGTTTGCTCAAATCATCAGGATCTTCTTCAGTGAGTTGACTCTTTGCATCAGGTGGCCAAAGTATTGGAGCTTCAGCTTCAGCATGTCCTTCCAATGAATATTCAGGGTTAATCTCCTTTAAAATTCACTGGTTTGATCTCCTTGCAGTACAAGGGAATCAGCCATAAGTATGTGTGTGTGTGTGTGTACACATATTGCAGGAACTAGCAATATGTGTACATATTGCTTTAGCTCTAGCACCACCTGGGAAGCCCAATATATGTGTTAATGTCTAACTTGGGCTTCCCAGATGGCTCATTGGGTAAATAATCCCATGCAATGAGGGAGACACAGGAGATCTGGGTTTGATCCCTGGGTCAAGAAGATCCCCTTTAGAAGGGAATGGCTACCCACTCCAGTATTCTTGCCTAGAGAATTCTATGGACAGAGGAGCCTGGCGGGCTACAGTCCATGGAGTCACAGAGAGTAGGACAGAACTGAGCAATTTACACTTTCAGTGTCTAATTTAAGAAGTCTTTCCCTACCCCCAAATCATGAAGACATTTTCCTCTGTTGTTTCCTAAGAGTGTACTTTATATTTTATTTTTAAGTTTACCTTCAGCTGGAATTGGTTTTTGTCACTAGTATAAAAGAGGGGCCAACCTTCATTTCTTTTCCTTTGTCCCCAGCACCATTTACTGACAAGTCTTTCCTTTTCCTAAAACATTTTATAGTCAACTGTATCATAAATCAAAGGTCTGTAAATGTGTAGGTCTGCTTCTGAGCTCTCTTTTTATGCTATTCCATCATTCTATTCTTTTCTCTTTCTAGAACATTAGTACTGATTACTTTAACTTGTTCAAGTCTTGATATCCAGTGGAATTAGTCATCCCATTACATCTCTTTTCGTCAAGTGTGTCTACAGATTTACATACCAGTGAAGACATGTAATGGTTTAAAAACAAAATCTCTTTTTCCTTCTCTTTGGAAAAATGATTTGGGGTTAACTCTAACTCTAGGGGCTTCCCTGGTATTTCAGCAGATGAAGAATCCACCTGCAATGCAGGAGACATGGGTTCAGTTCCTGGGTTGGGAAGATCCCCTGGAGAAGGGCATGGCTACCCAGTCCAGTAATCTTGCCTGGAGAATGCCATGGACAGAGGAGCCCAGCGGGCCACAGTCCATAGGGTTGCAAAGAGTCAGACGTGACTGAGTATGCGCGCATTGCCCTGCTGCTCTAACTGTAGTCTCTCGGAAATTGGAGAACGTTAGAACATCAGCTGTGTTTCCAGACACATCAGTTCAATTCAGTTCAGTCGCTCAGTCATGTCCGACTCTTTGCGACCCCATGAATTGCAGCACGCCAGGCCTCCCTGTCCATCACCAACCCCGAGTTTACTCAAACTCATGCCTATCGAGTTGGTGATGCCATCCAGCCATCTCATCCTCTGTCGTCCCCTTCTCCTCCTGCCCCCGATCCCTCCCAGCATCATACCATAAGCTAAAAAATGACCCTAATTCGTAAGGTGCTTCTGAGTTTGGGAGGACTGTGGGTGAAATAAATAGTTTGGGGGCTTTCCTGAGTCTGCAGCATTCTTGTAATTGCACACACCCTTGCTTGGACCCATGAGAGCTGTGCCTATGAGTCTGTAATAGGAGATATTTGCTCCTGTGTGTCCTGGGGCTTTTAAGCTGGAGTGGCACCAACACTCACTCAATAGCACTTGTGTTACGCACTTGAATTGATTACTTGGAGACCCAAGAGTAGCCCCTAAACTCTAAGAAGACACAACCCCTTCTAATGTCCCTGACTAGTACTAATCCTATTTATAATTAGACCTGATTTGAAACCTTCTGAATAAACTGATGATAAGAAAGAGTCCTTGCCATTTTTCACAAAAATTGAAAAAACAACCCTAAAACTCATATTGAACCACAGGTGACCCCCCAGAAGCCAAAGCAATCCTGGTAAAGAAGATGATGAAAGAAAGAGAGAAATGAGGTGATCAAAGAAATATGAGGTTCCTTGGTCATAGACCAATTGAAGAAAGTCTCCGATATCAGTTTTTATTGCATCCTTAGCAGTAACTTGTACCATCTGAGTGTCATCTCATTCTATTCAAAATTACGTTTTTGCCCCAAGCCTGGTCCATCCACTATTTAGGGTCAAGCTCTAGCCTTTCAGCTCTCTTCTTCCTTTAGACTCAAAGCTGCAGACCACTTCATGCAAACACCACTTTGACAAGCCACCCCTTGGCTCACCTTTCCCACAAGCCCGGCAAAACCATTGGGATCATGGAGTGATTATAGTTTAGGCTCTCAGCTGGGATTCTTTTGGACACTAACATACTTCCTGCAAGGGAAAACAATAACCAATGCTTATTGAGGGCTGAGAAAAGCAGTTGAATTAACTGGTAGATTGCGTAAGTCATCATCTGGAACTGATGAATGTGTGTGTGCGTGCATGCAAAGTCACTTCAGTCATGTCCCACTCTCTGTGACACTATGGACTATAGCCCGTCAGATTCCTCTGTCCTAGAACAAGCCAGAGGAGCTATATGCAACCACTGGCATCACCAGAGGCAAGATTTGAAGCAGGAAAAGGCAAGGAAACCCAGTGCATAGCAATGATTAACTACTTAGGTGAGCCTGGTTTTCAGTACTGGTGTTATTAAAGGTTAAACCGTATTCAATTTAAATACATATCTAAACTTGGGGTGCCAGAAATTAGCATGCAAAATATAAAAATATTCCAGATGGACAAAGAAATATAAAAAAATGTATAATAATGATGATAATATGCAGCAATATTTGACCAGAATCAACTGAATATTATCTCCTATACTAAGAACGTTAAAAACAAGATGCTGGGATCAGAAGGGAGGGGGCATTGGTGTATCAGGCTCTCTCCCTGGGTCAGCCAGAGTCACTGTCCCTGCCAAAGATGCTATATCCAAGTGTACTTGGATTTTTCTTTCTTATTTTTGAAGCCCTAGAAATAAGCCTTTCCCTTCTTTCCTACAGATCATGGTGATTAGTAGCAGCCTTCATGTAGATAATTATTTAGTGCAACAAAAACAGAGTTGGTGATGTTAATTAAGGGCCTTCCTGGTGGCTCAGGTGGTAAAGAATCTGCCTGCAGTCTGGGAGACCTGGATTCAATCCCTGGTCCAGGAAGATTCCCTGGAGAATAGAATGGCTGTCCTCTCTAGTATTCTTGCCTGGAGAATACACAAATTCTATGCAAGGAGGTAACTGCCCCTAGGTCATTGAAGTCCATTGTGTCCCCATTTTGTAAAAAGTCTTCTGAATCAAGAATCTTTCAATTCTGCCTCCTCCTTAAACCACACCTATTTGCATCAGATATCTCCAACTTGGTTCCTTGAAAAGTTTATATTTTCCTTCTAACAATGATTTCTATTCCCTGTACTGAACTTCTGTCTTCTGCTCATCTCAGCATTTTGTCTTTCTTTTATCCTCAGAATACTGAAATGAAAATATCCATTTTTTCATCTCTCTTCTGCTTCCTTCTAATAGGCCTCCTTTAGGTGCAGTTTACTTTCTAGACCAAGAATATTTGATATTGCCTGGAGAAGTCAGAGAGAGTGGTACCTCTTGTTTGCCCATTTGGAATGAGCTGGTGTGGTCATTTAACAGACACGCAAAGTGTTAATGCACAAAATGGTGAAAAATACACACAGAAAAGGGAGTTCATGTTGCTTGTTTATTTTTAATCATTAGGATCTATAAACTGTACCGTTGTCTACCTTCTCTGAGGGTGTTCGTATCCATGAATGGCATTATTAGTAATGTGTTCTATAATCTTCCCATAAAAGAGATCAAATAAAGGGGAGGCTATTTCTATCAGGTAATATTAAAACATTTATTTTCGTACGCACTGACTTTAACCAGCTTCAACAAATCAGCTATTCCCAATATATTATTCTTATTGGTAACTGTAATAAAAGATTCTACTTATTGTGCATTTCAGTCACTGACATGGTAAATTTTATTTCAGAAGCTCAGTAATCGAATATTCATTATCCACTTATAATTAAAATGTGTGATTCCCTTAAGAATGCTTATAACTGTTTAAATGAATATGGAATTAATTAAAGGAATTAAATTAGGAGATTAAAATTATTCAAAAGGGGGTAAAATTTGTTCTTAAAGAACTGTAGAATGAGATATGAAGAAAGAAAAAACAATGGAAGGAAACAGAAGATTGGTAAAAAGAAACAGCCAAGGTGGGGGAATATTGTACTAATTTAATTTGATTATGGAAAAATAAATAAGGCATGAATAGCCTACTAAACCACATACTTCTTAATAATTGGAATTAAGATTCATTAATTTTTTGCATTCCCATCAGACCAATGGCAGAAGCCTAGTGGATAGTCAATTAATATTTGTTAAATGAATAAAGGACAAATTCTGTCTGAAAGTTATAATAAGTATATTCATGAGTCCTTTTTCAAGTCAGCTTGTAGAAACAGTGTTTAAAGAAAATTACATTTAGATCTCATTAGAATATGTGCACTTGAGTGAGAATGTTATGTTAGTTTACGTGCTCTGGGCTTTAAGTTTGAAGCTGATGAAACTGTACGGGAGGTAACTCTTCTCAGAGCAGGAGTTGGAGACTGTTTAGTTCCCTTTCTGTCTGTAGCAGGACATCCTTTACTGCCAAGAAGAGAAAGTGTGAGTTACAGCAAAACTAGCCTACTTTATACACGTGCTGAGTTTGTGTGCCAATCATGCTAAATATTTAAAGGGAGCTGATTATGAGCCCTTTGAAGGACAGCATTATAAAGACAAGTGATAATGATGGTTTTAATATTACTTTTCGTTATATCATATGAAACTGTCGTTTTTTATGTGAAATACAATTGAATATTGGCAATTTCACATGGCCTACACTAATGTTGATAGTATGCTTACTTTGTGCTAGGCATAATGCTAAATAATTTACAGTCAGTTAACCCATTTGACTTTCACCGAGAAAAATTTTTAACAGTTGAGACTTAGGTTAGATAAGCCACCCAGTGTGGGAGGAGGACCTAAAAATTGAGCATGATTTGACACCGTCCCCCATTTTTTAAAAAGAATCCCTTCCCGCCCATGAAAAAGATGGATACTATAAATGATGTAATCAAAAATCTTGCCTTCTGATCATTTAATTATGTCAACAAAAATGTGACAGAGAGATATGCAGCCCATTGTGCAAACTGTCACAGTGCAAACTGTCTGCTTCTAGAAAGGTGAAATTTACAGAGATGACTGCCACTTCAATGTCAAAGTCAAGTCCCACGGATACAAAAATGAGTAATAATCTTTATTCGAGGAAAGACGATCACAACTGGATAAGGAGGACAGAGAATTATAAAACTTACTGTATCATTAGAACGACATTTTTGTTGACCACATGCTCCAATCCAAAACTGAGAAAATAGTAGCAATGTACTATATGAGGACAAAGAGATACATATTTGAAAGCAGGTAAGTCTCAGAAAATTCCTAATCTATGTCAACTGTAACTACATTGTCAGTGTGGATGGATTGCTGTGGGTTGCCAGATGAAGAGCAATACTTCATTTTGGAGACATCAGGGAAGCTTTCACAGAAGAGATGAAAAACTGGTCAAGAATGCATGGAATTACCACAGCAGGAAGAAAAGGAAGGGTGTTTCAGAAAAGGGAACAACCTGTGCAAACAGAGGAAAGTGTAAAAGTCAACAGCAACATTGAGTAATAAATGGTTCAGATGTCCAGGAAGCAGGGAGTGGATGCTACATTATATACTATATGTCCAGACCCCCCAGAGTGCATGGAGTACTGGAAGGATAACTTAGGCTCATATCACAAAGGGACCAGGATTGGGAATTTCAACCTTGTCCTAGAAAGCAATAATGAACCATGATGCTTTTCCCTCTTGACTATAATTTTTGTAGAGTGAAGTGTACGAATATTAAAAATACAGCTCAATCATTTCATGTCTTGGTGTACTCATGAAATCATTTCCTGGATCAAGATCTAGAGCATGGTCAGCTTCTTAGACCCCTCCTCGACAATCTCCAAAAAGGTATCCTAGGTTCTGTTATCCTAGGTTATTTTGCCTGTTCTTGGCCACCATAACTCTTTTCATGTTTGACTTTTCCTGTCAGTGATTTTTTTTTTTATATTGATGATGTTTTTGTGTGTAGCTATGGTTCATTTTATGTCACCACTGTGCTTTTTTCCCAGTATCACAATTTGTTTATCTTTCCTCTATTGATGGACATCTGGGTTGAGTAACTTCTCATTTTTTTCCCATAGAAGGAATACTAATTTAATAGGCTTTATTACAGAAGCCCAAGCATTGTTCTATACTAATTGATTAAGACACACTATCTTTGTATGGTGGGAATAAGTACACACAGGGGTGAACAAAGCATCTACAATTAAGTTGTTAAGTACACACTAGTGCTCTCTACTTTTCCATCTTTTGATCTTATCTGTTAAGCTCTGTAAATGATTTGCTGTTTAAGCTGTATTTGAAAAGCCACAGAATGTCAAAAACCGTGCCTCACAGACTAGTACAAGGCAGAACATTGTTTCTTAGAGTATTGGTATGTGTGCCGAGGAAAAAGTCCCTCTTCCAGGATTCTGGGTTAAACAAAGTTAAATAGGTTTTACTCAATGTAGGGAACATCAGGAGTGAAATATAGAGCAGATACAGTATTTCCCACACTTGGGAAACCAAATCTTTTTTCTTTCCAGAAAACACATAATCATCCCCCAGAATTAATGTTTCCAAAACTCAGCATGGAAAGTTGTATGCAACTGTATAGACATAACTGTGAATTATGACATCTCTTCCCAAATTTCATATGTTAATGCCCTAACCCCCAGTGAGACTATAGCTGGAGATAAGGCCATTAAGAAGGTGATGAGTTAACTGGGGTCATAATGGTGGAGCCCTAGTCCAATAGAATGAGAGTCCTTATGAGAAGAGGGAAGACTCCCAGAGCCAGCTCACTTTCTCTGGGCATAACAAAGGAAGGGCCATGAGGGGACGTAGTCAGAAGATGACTGTCTGCAAGACAATGGGCGAGGCCTCACCAGACAGCACTTCTGGCACTTTGAACTTGGACTTCCAGACTCCGGGACTGTGAGGAAATAAAAAATGTCATGCAATCCATGATGGCTTGTTATGGCAGGTCAAGCAGACTGACATAAGCTCTAAGTAAGGTTAGAATCTCTTCACTTCCTACTTTTGCCTTCCAGTTCCCTATAATGAAAAGGACATCTTTTGGTGTTAGATCTAGAAGATCTTGTAGGTCTTCATAGAACTGTTCAATTTCAATTTCTTCAATGTTAGTGGTTGGAGCACGGACTTCAATTACTGTGATACTGAATGCTTTGCCTTGGAAACAAAATGAGTTCTGTCATTTTTGAGACTGCACCCAAGTACTGCGTTTTGGACTCTTTTGTTGACTATGAGGGCTACTGCATTTCTTCTAAGGAATTCTTGCCCGCAGTAGTAGATATAATGGTCATCTGTATTAAATTCACCTATTCCCGTCCATTTTAGTTCACTGATTCCTAGAACATCGATGTTCACTCTTGCCACCTCTTGTTTACCACTTCCAATTTACCTTGATTCATGGACCTAACACCCCAGGCTGCTAGGCAATATTGTTCTTTACAGCATCGGACTTTACTTTCACCACCAGACGCATCCACAACTGGATGTTGTTTCCACTTTGGCTCAGCCTTTTCATTCTTTCTGGAGCTATTCCTCCACTCTTCTCCAGTAGCATATTGGGCACCTACCAACCTGTGGAGTTCGTCTTTCAGTGTCTTATCTTTTGCCTTTGCATACTGTTCATGGGGTTCTCAAGACAAGAATGCTGAAGTGACTTGCCATTCCCTTCTCCAGCACACCACGTTTTGCCAGAACTCGCCACCGTGAGTGTCAGAACTTGCCACCTTGGGTGGCCCTCAAGGTGTCGACTAAAAAAATGCACAACTTGAGAGTTGCAAGTTAAGTTTTATTTGGGGCAAAATGAGGACTGCAGCCTGGGAGACAGCACCTCAGATAGCTTGGAGAGACTGCTGCAAAGAGCCAGTGGGAGGAAGGTCAATAGCTAAGGTTTTGGTGAAGGCAGAATTCAGTACCATTAAGCCCTAATTTTACAAATGGTTTTCTGCTAGTCACAAGGATCTGATGTCACCATGAAGGGATTTAGTGCTTTTCTAGATATGAGGAGATGACTGAGATCATAAAGTCTGTTTCTAGAAACATCCAACTCTCTAAAGACCTGTCCCACCAGATTCCTGGAGCCCAGAGTGCCTCATTCCACTCTGAACTCCCTCAGGGGTGTTGAAGGTCAATAGGTCCACAGAGGCAAATGGCAAGTGCCCCTGTTGTTCAGTCATTGGCAATGCTCTTGGCAAGTGCCAATTTGCAGTTGACAAAGGCATGGCTCATTGTTTCATTGAGTTAGACAAGGCTGTGATCCACGTGTTCAGTTTGGTTAGTTTTCTGTGCTGGTGGTTTTCATTCCATCTGCCCTTTGATGGATAAGATTGGGAGACTTGTGGAAGCTTCCTGATGGGAGGGACTGGCTGTGGGGAAAACTGGGTCTTGCTCTGGTGGGCAAGGCTGTGCTCAGTAAATCTTTAATCCAATTTTCTGCTGATGGGGTGGGGCTGTGTTCCCTCTCTGTAGCTTGGCCTGAGGCCAAACTACAGTAGGGGTGATGGTGACCTCCTCCAAAAGGACGTATGTCAGCCTGCCATGCCTCCCAAGACTGCTGCAGTCAGTGCCTGTGACCCCGCGGCAGGCCACCCACACCTCCACTGGAGACTCCTGACACTCAAGGCAAGTCTGGCTCAGTCTCTTGTGGGGTCATGTCTCCTTTCTCCTGGGTCCTGGTGTGCACAAAGTTTAGTTTGTGTCCTCCAAGAGTCTCTGTTTCCCCAGTCCTGTGGAAGTTATGTAATCAAATCCCACTGGCCTTCAAAGTCAAATTCCCTGTGGGTTCTCAGTCCCTCTGCTCTTTATTTGAAAAAGAAAAGCAATTTGCTCTTTATTTTCTTGGGCTCCAAAATCACTATAGATGGTGACTGCAGCATGACATTAAAAGACACTTGCTCCTTGGAAGCAAAGCTGTGACCAACCCAGACAGCATATTAAGAAGCAGAGACATTACTCTGCTGACAAAAGTCCATCTGGTCAAAGCTATGGTTTTTCCAGTAGTCATGGAGGCATGTGAGAGTTGGACCATAAAGAAGGCTGAGCATGGAAGAATGGGTGTTTTTGAACTGTGGTGTTGGAGAAGACTCTTGAGAGTCCTTTGGAACTGCAAGGAGATCCAACCAGTCCATCCTAAAGGAGATCAGTCCTGAATATTCATTGGAAGGATGACGTTGAAGCTGAAACCCCAATACTTTGGCCACCTGATGCGAAGAGCTGACTCATTGGAAAAGACCCTGATGCTGGAAAAGAAGGCAGGAAGAGAAGGGGACAACAGATGGGATAGTTGGATGGCATCGCTGATTCAATGGACATAAGTTTGAGGAAGCTCCAGGAGATGGTGAAGGACAGGGAAGCCTGGTGTGCTGCAGTCCATGGGGTTGCAAAGAGTTGGACACAACTGAGCAACTCAAGAACAACAAAAGGTTAGTCATCAAAATCATGTGCACGTCAAGGAAATGAGACAGCTAATCCTCCCCAGATGTGTTTGCATCACTTTTTTCCCCCATTTTCAAATTAGTTGCAAACTGGATACTCTGCCTATTAGAAGAATGTGGCTGTTTCCCCTCCTGGTTTCTCATTAGAGCAAAATAAATCTACACAAACAAGACACTCATATGCTTTATTCTCTCCATAAAACTGCCGCTAAATTGAGTTTTGCAATGTTCAGGACTTGCACGGCCCTACAAGTTTAGCCCACTCACTCTTTCCTTTGACAGTATTTGTTATCCCTCAGTTAACAGTGATGGATTTTTATTGCCTTTCTTCTGAGGGGACGATTTATATGCCTTTTAATTTGTATAAGTTGGACTGCATCATAAATGATTCAGCCTCTAAATTCTGAAGTTAGGTTGCCAAAGAAATGACCTTGTTTATTAAAATCTAATTAACTGAAGTTTTAGAATGTCCCTGAGTGGGTTACTGAATTTCTGTCTTTGTCTAAACCTAATAAACTTCAAAGCACCAATTGACTAGAGTTAACCACAAAACTCCAACCTCACTGTGAAATTATCTAGTTAGCTCTTCTTTCAGTCCTTGTCTCCAAGATGCAGGCCCAAGGATCTTTTCCCAAAATATGTTGGCTATCATATTTCAGAAAGATCAGGGATTCCTCACTTGATTTGTTTGGGGGTTTTTTTTTTTTTTTTGGTCTTTTTTTAAAAATTTATTTATTTATTTTACTTTACAACTTTGTATTGGTTTTGCCATGCATTGACTTCAATCTACCATGGGTGTATATGTGTTCCCCATCGTGAACCCCCCCAAACTCCTCCCCCATCCCATCCCTCTGGGTCATCCCAGTGCACCAGCCCCGAGCATCCTGTCTCATGTGCTCACTTCAGCAGCTCATATACTAAAATTGATTCATTTTTATTTGAAGAAAACAATCAGGTGCTCTTTGTTCCCTGGATGAGAAGCAAGAGGAATCTGCACTTGTTATTAGTGTTACCCAGCAATGGTCAGAATGTCCTAATTATGTACCACTTCAGGCCATTCGCTGACAGAGTTTTATGCCATCTACACACTGCCTGTATACATAGGCCAGTCATGAGTTTTGCTTCCAAAAGTTTGTAAAATAATGTTGGCAAATTGATTACAGACATATGTTATAAAACCTAATTAACTCAGCACGCAGTGTATAAACAAAATCCCCTAATGTTGCAAACTCCCCAGCTTCTATCCTATTGCTTCTTCCACTTCTCATTGCAACTTCAGAATAGGAGTTTAAGGCTGGTCTCTGCCCTTTCATTTCCCATTTGATTACCAGTCCCAAAAAATGTTCTTCATTACTCTAAAGGAAGTCTTTGAGATATGTCCACCAATGATCACCATATTGATATACCTAATTTCTCCAAAATCACGGCAGCCATGACATTAAAGAACACTTACTTCTTGGAAGAAAAGCTATGACCAACCTAGATAGTGCATTAAAGAGCAGAGACATTACTCTGCTGACAAAGGTCCCTATAGTCAAAGTTATGGTTTTTCCAGCAGTCATGTATGGATGTGAGAGTCAGACCATAAAGAAAGCTGAACACCAAAAAATTGATGATTTTGAACTGTGGTGCTGGAGAAGACTCTTGAGAGTCAATTCTAAAGGAAGTCAGTCGTGAATATTCATTGGAAGGACTGATGCTGAAGCTGAAGCTCCAATACTTTGGTCACCTGATATGAAGAGCCGACTCATTAGTAAAGACCCTGATGCAGGGAAAGATAGAAGGCAGAAGGAGAAGAGGATGACAGAGGATGAGATGGTTTGATGGCATCACCGACCTAATGGACATGAGTTTAAGCAAGTTCTGGGAGATGGTGAAAGACAGGGAAGCCTGGTGTGCTGCAGTCCATGGGGTCACTAAGAGTTGGAGGTGACAGCAACTGAACAAGAGCAATAATTTTTTATATACTAGACATCTTTGCAACATTTAATATAATTGACTTTTTCTCCTTGAAGATCTCTTCAGCTTATATTACTCATAATTATTTTGTCTTTCTCTCTCCCAAATTTCAGATCATTTATTTTTCATTTCCTTGGGTTATCCTTCTTCATTCATGCTTGAGACTGATAGTTGTCTTAAGCCTCTTTCCATGGGTCCTTTCTGCCTCTCATTAGTCCCAGGTACTGAGAGATGTTTTGGAACTTTGTTTTTATTTGGACCATCTCATCCTAACAAGTGCTTTTACTTACTATAGCTGAGGCCTTTTTCACATGTTTACACCTCACACCATCTTCAAGATATTGATAACATAAAAACAAATATTGATCATCTTAAGGGCCCTACAGATTTCAGAAATGGATGAAGGAAACAAGTCTTTTTTGTGCACTAGGGGAGCAAAATGCACTCCTGAGATGAAGTGGGATGACAAAATATGTCAAAGATGATGTGATGTCTGTAGAGAAAAGAGTGTGGTAATAATCAATAAGAGTCATTTTTATGGATTTGTGTTACATGAAGGGGGCTTTGGAAATGGTGATGGAAAGGAAAAGCAGTGATCCTTAGTTAAAAGAAGAGTGCTTCTATCATTGAAAAAAAAAGCTACCTTTTAGAGTGATCAACTCCACAAAATAAAAATTCAGAGTGTATTGAACTTTCTTCTGAGGCCAAATTCATCAGAACCAATACTCTTATAAGTAATCTATTTAGGAAAAAACTTAGAGGGTGGAGAGTTTGATTGTTGTCTTTCATGATTGTGAAGATCTGTGGGAACAGTGAAGGAATACTTTACACAGAGAATAAATCATATGGAAATTTGATGTTACAGAAATTGGCTAGGTTTAGGGTTTTTTCATGTTCAGGGAAACAGTCATAAATTAGGTTGTTTCTGTTGTCTTGGAGTTTCAGTACTGGCTCCAAGGCTGTGAACTTGACTAAGTGGTAAGTACCCCCACATTCTAAAGCAAAGTAGAGCCCTGACTTGATTATCTACCTCAAGTGACATACAAGAAACCCAAAAATTCCTGGAGAAGAGACCAATGGGAAAGATTTGTTTGCAGAGTTGTTAGCATGTTCTTTCTACCTCTAACCACCCCAGCATTATGGGAGAGGGAAGGGTCAGCTCCACAAGAATGAATCAGAGAGCTCAACCCAACCCCACCATTATGGGAGAGGGAAGGGGCAGCTCCACAAGAGTGAATCAGAGAGCTCCACCCAACCCCACCACTATGGGAGAGGGAAGGGGCAGCTCCACAAGAGTGAATCAGAGAGCTCCACCCAACCCCACCATTATGGGAGAGGGAAGGGGCAGCTCCACAAGAGTGAATCAGAGAGCTCCACCCAACCCCACCATTATGGGAGAGGGAAGGGGCAGCTCCACAAGAATGGATCAGAGAGCTCTACCTGACCCCACCATCGTGGGAGAGGGAAGGGGCAGCTCCACAAGAATGAATCAGAGAGCTCCACCCAACCCCACCACTATGGGAGAGGGAAGGGGCAGCTCCACAAGAGTGAATCAGAGAGCTCCACCCAACCCCACCACTATGGGAGAGGGAAGGGGCAGCTCCACAAGAGTGAATCAGAGAGCTCCACCCAACCCCACCACTATGGGAGAGGGAAGGGGCAGCTCCACGAGAATGAGTCAGAGAGCTCTACCCAACCCCACCACTATGGGAGAGGGAAGGGGCAGCTCCACAAGAGTGAATCAGAGAGGTCTACCCAACCCCACCACTATGGGAGAGGGAAGGGGCAGCTCCACAAGAATGGATCAGAGAGCTCCACCCATGACTGCTGGACCTGGAGAGGACAGGACAGGCTCACAGCAGCCTGCTGTCTCCCTGACTTGCTTCAAAGTGACAGGACGCCAGCCTGTAGTCAACACCACCTTTCAGGGTTCAATGAGACGAGAATGCAGGTACTAAATGTCAGACCTGTAGGAAGAAGCCAGCCACACGCTACCTTGAGAGGAAAGGCCGTTGAGCCAGGAAGAAGGCTGAAGAGGAGCCATGCCAAAGCAGAGGGGAGTCAGAAGTGATCGGATTTGTCTGCGATTGTCTGTCGGTTAGAAGGAAATCTCTAGGAAACCCTGAAAGAGCCCAGAATATTCACCCTTAATTTTTAAAAATTTTTTTAAAAAATGTATTTATTTATTTTAATTGGAGGCTAATTACTTTACAATATTGTAGTGGTTTTTGCCATGTATTGACATGAATCAGCCATGGTTGTACATGAGTTCCCCATCCTGAACCCCCCTCCCCCCTCCCTCCCCCTCCCATCCCTCAGGGTCATCCCAGTGCTCCAGCCCTGACTGCCCTGTCTCATGCATTGAGCCTGGACTAGCGATCTATTTCACATATTCACCCTTAGTTTTTAAAGATATACGGAGCCAATAATAGTGAAGATTTTCCCATTGAATACTTCTGAGATGCCAAGTGTTGGCCATTAATTGCTGGAAATGAAAATACATGGACTTATCAAGGATGCCACACATCAAGTACCCCATCCTTACCAGTCATATAATATATGAGGCACAGTTTCCAGAAACACAAGGAGGACTTCCCTTGTGGCTCAGTGGTAAAGAATCTACCTGCCAATGCAGGGGACATGGGTTCGATCCTTAATCCAGGAAGATCCCTTATGCCTCAGAGCAGCTAAGCCTGTGTGCCACAACTACTGACCCCACATGTTGCAACTAGTGAATCTCGTGAGCCTAGAGCCTGTACTCCACAGCAAGGGAAGCGACTGTAATGAAAAGCCCAGGTACCACAGCTAGAGAGGTGTCTCCACTCGCTGCAACCAGAGAAAAGACCTCACAGCAACAAAGACCCAGCACTGCCGCAAACAAATATATCATAAATAAATAGCAATTGAAAAAATAAAAAGACAACCAAAAGTAGTCATTCACCAAACATCTTAAAAATAGACACACATACACTCGAGGAACCCTTGCTTAGGGAAAAGAAGAGTGTAAAAAAGACAAAGTAAACTGTAATAGTTTACAAACTAGTCTTCAAATTAGTGAAACAATCTTCCTTTGATAAAATAATAGATTTTCATATAATTCATGAGAAAAAAAAATGGAAATTATTGTAGTAGAATTTGAGAAATGTACACATGCATTTCCTTTAATTCTACAGTGATGAAGATTGGTCTTCTTTTCCTAGTTCATCCACTAATTAGTTGAATACTTTAGACCAGGTATAGTTTTATTCCAAATCTGTTACCTAATCTGAAAAATAAGGATGATAACTAGTCTCCCAAACCGTATGTTGGATGCAGTACTAGTAATTTCTGGGGAAATTAAATAAAACCACAAAGTCCTCTCCTCAAAGAGCTACCAATAACCCCATGCCATTGAAAAACAGACCGAACATTTATGTTTTAAGCCACATGTTTGTTTGCCAAATTTATTCAGATGATTACTATTTGTTTTCTATAATAACAAAATTAACAAACACAAGTAGAATAAGAACTACAGGGGAGGCAAAACTCTATTTTCCTCCACCCATCTTAGGCTGTTCAGTTGGGGGTCCTCCAAACTAGCAAGAGAAGGGCAAACAGAAAGTGTTCGTTAACATGTGCATCGTTCATACACCTATGGAAGCACCCCGTGATGAATAACCCAAGCAATGGTTAGAACGTGGGCTCATAAGCAGCTTAAGCCGAAAGACAAGGGGCTCGGGGCTTCTGGGCTGGGGAGGCAAGTTATGAGAAAGTGAGCAGGGAAAGCGTGGCAAAGGAGATGTTTAGTAGGATTTGTTTTGCAGGTTTAAGTCAGTACCTTCGTCACTGAAAAAATTCGTTAAGAGCCCTTTCACTCCAGGTGCAGGAGAGAGACATCTCTACAAGTGAAATTTTCCTTTACAAAAAGAACACTGGTGCCCTGTGTTTGGAGTTTTTCTTGAGTCTACTGATCTCAGTGGCCTTTAGCTCAAAATACTCTACATGCCAAAGAGGCCTATTTTAGAGCTGCATATTCTGATACTCTTCAAAACCAAAATATATATGACTTACCTATGTAAAGAAACAATGGCCCAGATAAATTTAGTAACTTACTTTTACATAGACTCGGAGTTGCAATCGGACTCCTGTCTTTAAGATTTAATTATTTCCGCTGTATTAATTATATATGAAACATCTAATTGAATACTACTTTCTAAAGAAAAAAATAAAACTTCAATTACAGAAAAGAAATAATGAAAGTGTTACAAGAGCTTTCAAGGAACTCCAATTATAAGAAAGATCTCTTTCTCATTTCTTAGCATTGATAGTCAGCACATACTGAAGACTATTATAGGATTGGCCTAGTTGACTTCTATGTTTATTCATGTATTTGTTCAGTCATGAAACATATGGAATAAGCCTCTTTTAGGTGCACTAGTATTTGGTTTATAAAGTTGCAGGAGACAATATATCTGGCCTCAGGGAACTTGCATTCCAGAAGGAAAATCAAAAGAGAGCAATTTGCATAGAATCCTGAAATGGTTACAAAGGCTTTCTAAGAGATTCTAAACTGAACAGATAATTGTCATGCATTTACAAAAGGCCTAAGCTATTCCCACTGAAAAGGAGTAATTGAATTTGTAATTACTTTCATTTCATAGGGGACATATTCCGGGATTCTAAAGATCTAATTGTGATGGTTGTTTTCTTAATTACTCTAATTGCTTTGTAGAAAACACTACCTTACATCCATTGAGGAAAACACCATAGTCAGTGGAGACTGAGGACACCATTAGAAGTATTTTTGAAGTTCTACTTTATTGTGTATCAGATAGCTGTGTTGTTTATTTCAGACTGTAATGAGATGGCCACACTGAGATAGCCCTCATGTGCACTGTGAACAAAGGCATTGACTTCGGATCCTGATTTTTTTAAACGAACATAAAGGAACTGGCCAACCTCCTCCATGTGATGGTAGGCCTGCCATTTTAAGAGCATGTGATCATCTCCATGTAGTTGCTTCAAGGATGCTAGGAATATTCCTCTTTGTTCCCTGTCCTGCCTCTATCATTCATAGAGATCTGATTTCCAAGAGCAGTCTTTTGCCTCATGAAGGCATCACTTTAATTAAACATGAATGAAAAAAAAAAATGGTTTGTCACATTATTCTCTGAAAGTGGTTTTAATAGGGGTGAAGACAGAGGAAGAATGAAAGCATTAATATCCTATTAAAGGAAAGGCAGTGGGTTGCATCCCTGGGAAGAGAAGATATAGAAAGATGGAGTTCAGGAACAAAAACAAACAAAAACAAAAAAGAGTAAAAATTCTCACTGAATTCAGAACAAATATGTTAACTAAAATTGTCCATAATCCCAGGTGGCTCAGTAGTAAAGAATCTGCCTGCCAATGCAAGAGACACAAGAGATGCAAGTCAATCCCTGGGTGAGGAAGATCCCCTGGAGAAGGAAGTGACAACCACCTCCAGTATTCTTGCCTAGGAAATCCCCCGGACAGAGGAACCTGGTGGGCTATAGTCCATAGGGTTTCAGGAGTAGGATACAACTTAGCGACTAACCCACCATGACCACCACCACCGCCACCCAGGAATGTAGGTCTTGACTCCACCTTATTTCCACTCCTTCTACCCATCTTGTGGTTCCTTTTTATATCTGTAGTCATGAAAAATCTTTTCTTCTGGTCTTCAGGTCAATCTGGAAATAGTTGTTATTTTGCTGTGCCCATGAAGGAGGTGAGTTCAGGGTCTTCCTGCTCTGCCAGCTTGGCCACATCCATCTCACCTGCTTTTTCTGAGTATTTGTTATGGAAAAAGTAAAATCTACTTTTCCTGAAATGGCAATCCATTCCATACTGGAGTCCATGGGATTGCAAAGAGTAGGACACGACTTAGCGACTACACAAGAGCAACAACTTTTTCCAAAGTAGCACGGGAATGGCTATTAGGAGATATAAGAGATCCAGAGGAAAGATGCAAAGACTTATAGGTAATGTGAACATATTGCTTGAACCAAAAATTGCATAAAATACTCCAAGAAGTTTAGAAACAGTCCTTGAGGTAAAGATTTGATGCTATAAAGTACTGGCATTTCCAGGAGATTTGAGTTGCAAATGGTGACAGTTGAAGAGAATTTTACTTTTAGGCATGTCCTGGAAAACCATGGATATTTGGCTTTTGATGAATGAGATACGGTTCCTATTTTAAAGGTAGTTTGGGAATTTGCCATTGATCTGAATTCCCAGACCCTGGCACCCATTAATCTACTTTCTATCTGTAAATATTTGTCTTTTCTGGACATTTCATATGAACAGAATTATGGCATATGTGGTCTTCTGTGTCTGACTTCTTTCACTTAGCATCATGTTTTTGAGGTTTATTCATTTTGTATTGTGTGTGTTTACATTTTATTTCTTTTATTGCTGAACAATGTTCTATTGTATAGATATACTATCTTTTGTTTATCCATTTGCTAGTTGATGGACATTTGGGTTGTCTCCACTTTGGGGCTATTGTGAATGAAGCTTCTGTAATCATCTGCCTAAAAGTCTTTGTGTGGACATGTGCTTTTCTTTGGGTAGATACCAGGAATGGAATTTTGGGGTCATACGGTAAACCTCTATTTAACATTTTAGAAACTACCAAATGGCTTTCAAAAGTGATTGCACCACTTTACAATACCATCAGTGATGTGTGATGATTTTAGTTTCATCCAATCCTTGTCAACACTTGTTATTACCTGTCCTTTCTATTATAGCTATTCTGATGGGAGTAAAGTGGCATCTCAGGAGACTTTTAATTTCATGTCTCTAATTAATAATTCAAAAAGGCAAAATAGTTGTCTGAGGAGGCATTACAAATAGCTGTGAAAAGAAGAGAAGTGAAAAGCAAAGGAAAAAAGGAAAGATATTCCCATTTGAATGCAGAGTTCCAAACAATAGCAAGAAGAGATAAGAAAGCCTTCCTCAGCGATTAATGCAAAAAAATAGAGGAAAACAACAGAATGGGAAAGACTAGAGAGCTCTTCAAGAAAATTAGACCTACCAAGGGAATATTTCAGGCAAAGATGGGTTCGATAAAGGACCAAAATGTTATGGACCTAACAGAAGCAGAAGATATTAAGAAGAGGTGGCAAGAATACACAGAAGAACTGTACAAAGAAGATCTTCACGGTCCAGATAATCACAATGGTGTGATCACTGACCTAGAGCCAGACATCCTGGAATGTGAAGTCAAGTGGGCCTTAGAAAGCATCACTACGAACAAAGCTAGTGGAGGTGATGGAATTCCAGTTGAGCTGTTTCAAATCCTGAAAGATGATGCTGTGAAAGTGCTGGATGCAATATGCCAGCCAATTTGGAAAACTCAGCAGTGGCCTCAGGACTGGAAAAGGTCAGTTTTCATTCCAATCCCAAAGAAAGGCAATCCTAAAGAATGCTCAAACTACCACACAATTGCACACATCTCACATGCTAGTAAAGTAATGCTCAAAATTCTCCAAGCCAGGCTTCAGCAATACATGAACTGTGAACTTGCAGATGTTCAAGCTGGTTTTAGAAAAGGCAGAGGAACCAGAGATCAAATTGCCAATATCTGCTGGATCATCAAAAAAGCAAGAGAATTCCAGAAAAACATCTATTTCTGCTTTATTGACTATGCTAAAGCCTTTGACTGTGTGGATCACAATAAACTGTGGAAAATTCTGAAAGAGATGGGCATACCAGACCACCTGACCTGCCTCTTGAGAAACCTATATGCAGGTCAGGAAGCAACAGTTAGAACTGGACATGGAACAACAGACTGGTTCCAAATAGGAAAAGGAGTGCATCAAGGCTGTATATTGTCACCCTGCTTATGTAACTTATATTCAGAGTACATCATGAGAAATGCTGGGCTGGAAGAAGCACAAGCTGGAATCAAGGTTGCTGGGAGAAATATCAATAACCTCAGATATGCAGATGACACCACCCTTATGGCAGAAAGTGAAGAGGAACTAAAAAGCCTCTTGATGAAAGTGAAAGAGGAGAGTGAAAAAGTTGGCTTAAAGCTCAACATTCAGAAAACTAAGATCATGACATCTGGCCCCATCACTTCATGGCAAACAGATGGAGAAACAGTGGAAACAGTATCAGACTTTTGGGGACTCCAAAATCACTGCAGATGTTGATTGCAGCCATGAAATTAAAAGACGCTTACTCCTTGGAAGGAAAGTTATGACCAACCTAGATAGCATATTAAAAAGCAGAGACATTACTTTGCCAACAAAGGTCCGTCTAGTCAAGGCTATGGTTTTTCCAGTGGTCATGTATGGATGTGAGAGTTGGACTGTGAAGAAAGCTGAGCGCCAAAGAATTGATGCTTTTGAACTGTGGTGTTGGAGAAGACTCTTGAGAGTCCCTTGGACTGCAAGGAGATCCAACCAGCCCATCCTAAAGGAAATCAATCCTGCATGTTCATTGGAAGGACTGATGCTGAAGCTGAAACTCCAGTACTTTGGCCACCTCATTCGAAGAGTTGACTCATTGGAAAAGACCCTGATGCTGGGAAGGATTGGGGGCAGGAGGAGAAGGGGACGACAGAGGATGAGATGGATGGCATCACCAACTTGATGGACATGGGTTTGAGTAAACTCCGGGAGTTTGTGATGGACAGGGAGGCCTGGAGTGCTTTGGTTCATGGGGTCACAAAGAGTTGGCCACGACTGAGCGACTGAACTGAACTGAACTGAACTGAATGACTAATAATATTAAGTATCTTCTCATGTGCTTATTCCCCATTTCTATGTGTCTTTCTGTGACATCCTCTGTAGCTAAATCTTTGACTTCCTGGATTCTTCCAGAAATTTCTACCTTAGGTGATTCTGTGATGGGAATACGTGAAAGTTCACTGACTGTAATTCAATGTGTTTAATACAAGTATTTCTAAAACTTCAGAAAGTAGGAGAAATTCTTCTCTGCTAGAATTATGGAACATACTCATAGTGTGGTAACTTTTATAACATCTGGTAGAAAAGCAAGCTTATAATTGCAGAAGCTTAGACTGTTTATTTTCCTTCAGGGTTTTTTGTTTTTGTTTTTTACTGAGCTGAGGGCAAGACCAATCTGCCTAGAGGCTTGTTTGCTTTCTCAGCAGGAAAAGAGAAGAAGGCAAGGGGAGAGCAGCAGAGTAAGACAGAATTCCTCAGGAAAATAGTACTGAAGTAAAAGGGCCATCATGCCAGGTTAGAGAAGCAAATTCTGTAGAATCAAGTTTTATTTTAATAACAACACTAATAAAAAGATTACAGGAGAGTCTGAGTTCAGGGCCTATTGGAAATGGATGATAGAATTTTTTTTAATGTACCAGCCCAGCAACAGATGTAATTAGATTATGCTAACATGATAAATAGTTACTGAATATCTCTCTAAATTAGATTGACCTCGATCGTTAAAGATCATAACTTTCAATGAAGTCTTGTTTTGCTTGCTAAATAATTTTCACGCTGGTGCTAAGATAGAAGTCTTATAGGTGTTTGGAAGGGAGCCTTTTGAGGTCTTAGTTTATTTTCTATCCACTCACTCATCAGTTTTTGAAAGTGGGTTTTGCCGCAGGATCACATCAGATGCTTGGTGCTAGTCAAGCCACTTTATTGCCACCCGTGAATTTGTTTCTACAACCAATTTGTTTCCAGTTGGGTCGACTGTTTTGTGAGTTTGAAACACAGCTGTTTGTGACTTTAAAATCTCTGGAGCCCTATTTATATCCCTTATCAAAAATGATGGAGCAGGTAACTTTATATAGATATTTTTGTTTCTCAGCTGATTATCCTGTCCTATTTTCTTGGTTTGAGGAGTATCTGAGGGTTATCTCTACAGTAGTCCCCCATCCAGGGTTTTGCTTTATGTGGTATCAGTTAACCTCAGTCAACAGTGATCTGAAAGTATTAAGTGGAAAATTTAAGAAATCAACAATTCAGTTGTTTTAAATTGCAGTGTTTTGAGCAGTGTGATGAAATCTGATGACATCCTTCTCCATCCACTTAGAAAGGGGATCAACCCTTTGTCCAGCATGTACCACTAAGATGGTCATTTATTAGCCTTCTGGGTTATCAGATGGACTGTCATGGTATTGCAATTCTTTTGTTCATTTTACTTAATAATGACCCCAAAGCACAAGAGTAGCAACGCTGGCAATTCAGATATGCCAAAGAGAAGCCATTAAGTACTGCCGTTAAGTGAAAAGGCAGTGATTTAATAAGGAAACAAAACCATATGGTGAGGTTGCTAAGGTTTATGGTAAGAATGAATCTTCTATCCATGAGATTGTGAAGAAGGAAGTAGAAATGCATTGGTAGTTTTGCTATCACACCTCAGACGGCAAAAGTTATATCACAGTGCTTAGTTCAGATGGAAAAGGCGTTAAGATAGTGTGTGTGTGAGAGAGGCCACATTCACATCTTTATAATGCTATATTGTTATAACTGTCTTATGTTATCATTAGTTGTTAATCCTGTATTGTGCCTCATTTATAAATTAAGCTTTATCACAGATATATAGAGTAGGTATAGGTAAAAAGCTTTTGAATTGTGATGCTGGAGAAGACTTCAAAACTATGGTTTTTCCAGTAGTCATGTATGGATGTGAGAGGTGGACTATAAAGAAAGCTGAGCACCAAAGAATTGATGCTTTTGAAGTGTGGTATTGGAGAAGACTCTTGAGAGTCCCTTGGACTGCAAGGAAGTCCAACCAGTCCATCCGAAAGGAAGTCAGTCCTGCATATTCATTGGAAGGACTGATGCTGAAGCTGAAACTCCTTTGGCCACATCCTCTGGCCACCTAATATGAAGAACTGACTCATTGGAAAAGCCCCTGATGCTGGGAAAGATTGAGAGCAGGAGGTGAAGGGGAATGACAGATGATGAAATGGTTGGATGGCATCACCGACTCAATGGACATGAGTTTGGGTAAATTTTGGGAGTTGGTGATGAACAGGGAGGCCTGGTGTGCTACAGTCCATGGGGTTGCAGAGAGTTGGACATGACTGCATGACTGAACTGAACTGAGAAGACTCTTGAGAGTTTCTTGGACTGCAAGGAGATCAAACCAGTCAATCCTAAAGGAAATTAACCCTAAATTAACCTTTCTCTGGAAGGACTGATGCTGAAGTTGAAGCTCCAGTACTTTGGCCTTGTGATGCAAAGAGCCGACTCATTGGAAAAGACCTTGATGCTGGGAAAGATTGAAGGCAAAAGGAGAAGAGGGTGGTAGAGGGTGAGGTGGTGGGATGGCATCACTGACTCAATGGACATGAATTTGAGCAAACTCCGGGAGATAGTAGGACAGGGAAGCCTGGCGTGCTGCAGTCCATGGGGTTTCAAAGAGTCAGATGTGACTTAGCAACTGAACAACATAGGGAAAAGCATAGTACATATAGGGTTCAGTACCATCCATGATTTCAGCCATCCATTGGAGGTCTTGGCACATATCCCTGAGGCTAAGAGGGATTTGTGTATTAGCTGAATTGTAACCTTTTGTAAGCTTCTATGGACCACTAAAGATCATGATTAGTTTGGGGCCTGTGGTAGTTCTAGATCACTTTTACTAAGTATGTTGATGGTGCAGGGGATGTTTGTGAGTATAACATTACAGATACCTTTGAATTTACTAATTACAAATAATTTTCTCAACATTTCAAAATAGCTAAGTATATCTTGAAAAGTACATTTTCACTTCATCTGTAAATGAAAATAAAAAGGGTTTTTAATTAACATAGTTGCTTTTTGGTTCTCTTCTGTTTTGCTTTTCCTCTCCATCCCCCGCCCCTTGGAAAATCCTTGATTAGGATCCAGATAATCTAGAACTGAATCCAGACTCTGTGGTTATTGAGCTGGTGACCTTGGTCAAGATAAATTATCTGATTCTCATCAGTTAAATGGGGATAATGATGCCTCTATGGAAGAATTGATTTCAGATTAGATGTTGTCTACAAGAAACAGTGTGGTCTACACAGGTGATCAGTGGTAGAAACCCTATTGTTATTGTTTTCTATGAATTAGAGCAGTGTTCCTATTTTTTATCCTTTTCCTATTTTTCAAAAATTTTGAATACATATTTACAAATAAGTATAAAAATAAGACATAGGTTCGGTGAATTAACATTTTATGTTCAATATAAACAAAATTTAAAAATTTAAATGATATAAAGTTGACATTAACATTTTTTCTAAAATAGTAATAGAAATTAATAGTTTTTTCCTTTAATTGGTTTTATAACTGTGATATGATTAAATACATATTATTTTATATAGTCTTGAGTTACTAATTTGAAGATCTGCCTCTCTGTTGTTTTTCATTCATTTTGACACTTGACTTTATTGGCTATCATAGTGGAAAAATATTACCTCAAGGTACATATAACAAACTAGATAAAAGCATATTTCCAAATGAATCATGATGTTAATTTTTCAGCTTTATTGACCAGAAATGCAAAGGTTTTTGATAAAATGTAGCAAATTTCTATCATCTCTGAGTCAGTTTTATTTACAAAGTAATTGATTAATGACCCATTTCAGTATTATAAAATAAGTCCAAAATCCACTGAAACTCTACATTTACCAATTTAGTACATATATTTTAAAACTATGTTTCCAAGTTGTAGAAGTATATAGATATGTAAATTCTTATGTGATTATGCACATATCAATTTTGGCAATAAAATTACATAATGATTGGAATATTTCCAAACATTTGTTTGCAAACTACTCTTATATTAGCACAAGATTTGTTCTAAAGTAGTAACTTTCTCATTCATCATAAATGAACTGACAATACCAAGTATCAGGTAAAGATGTTGAGCATCCTGACATGTGACGGTCATGTAGTGCAACCTCAATCAAAACATTGGTTATTAATAAATTCTAATTATTTCTCACTGCTAGAGTGAATAAATGTCAGCTTAAATATTTTTGTTTTCTTTCCCCACCTCAAAGATAGTCTCATGTCCCTTCCCTACACTCAAATGTGAAATAAGTTGCACATTAGGCCACCATGATTATCAGTGGGATATTAGATCCATCAGTTCCCAGAGGAAAATGGATACTGATGATTTGGAGTAAGAGTTGACAGGATTTTCTTAAAGGGCCAGATAATATTTTAGGCGTTGAGGGCCACATGGTCTCTAACACAGCTACTCAACTCTGCCAATGTAACCTGGAAACACCATAGACGGTATGTGAAAAAGAAAGAAAAATTAAAATTAAAAAGACTTTTTTTTAATTTAAAAGTTTGAAAAAACTTTCAAAAATTAAAAGTCTGATTTCAGTAAAACTTTACGTACAGACACTGACTGACTTTGATTTTTATGTAACTTTCATATGGCATAAACTATTGTTCTGCTTTGGATTTCTTTTCAACTGTTTAAAACAAATTTTAAATAGCTTATGGTCCATCCCAGAAAAAGCAGCAAGATGAATTTTTCTCAGGTCTTAGCTTGCAGATCCCTTACTTAGATGATAATGAACTTGTAGAGAATCTCAGCCTGAAATTCCACAGTAATGTACATTATTCCAGTAAACTGTCAAATTACAAGGGTGTTTGCTTTTATTGTCCCTTTAAGAAATACTAAATATGAAAATTTAATAGTAAAGACTTTCTTCCCTCTCTGACATAATATTAACTGATAGAAGTTCTAATACAAGGAGTGAAAGTATTAGTCACTGTGTCGTGTCCAACTCTTTTGGGATGGACTGTACCCCACCAGGCACCTAATCCATGGAATTCTCCAGGCAAGAATGCTGGAGTGGGTAAGCATTCCCTTCTCCAGGGGATCTTCCTGATCCAGGAACTGGACCCGGGTCTCTTGCATTGCAGGCAGATTCTTTACTGTCTGAGTCACCAGAAGGTAGGCTTACAAATTATTTGAGGCTGGATCATCAGTAGCTGCAATGTCAGTAAAAGCCACAGTGCTTTTCTGCATGATCTTGTTCTCATTTGATTAAAAAAAAAAAAGGATTAACTTTATCTTGGAAAGACTGACATAACCAAAGCAGTGGAAAATATGCTTGTTTGGGGTCCAGTGGCTAAATTCTGTGACTCCTTCCTGGGTTTCTGTGGGTCCTGACACATGAAGGAGTGTATGTTCAGTGATGTTCTAGAAAGTCAGAGGCGCAATTAACTGCTCCTAACAGCACAGCATTTTGGAGGCAGGTTTCCAAGTTTGGTTCTCCTCAACTGCCAGCAAGAGATGCAACTGGCGCATCTTTCACCTGACTACTGAACTCTCTCTCGTTCTTCCGTCATCCAAAACCAGTTGTCTTTCCTGTGATCAGTTGTACATACAGTTTCAAAATTCTCATTTACATTTAGGCCGAACAGTGCACAAAATCATGCAAAAAGATAAATTTGTGGAATGACTTGATCCTGTTGCATGCCTCCCAGCCATCCAGCCCCAAGTTAGGGGATCTCTCAGCCACAGCAGTACAAAAAGAGGATGAGGGCCAGGCATTTCCTATCAAGGTAAAATCTGTCCTGCAGCATCACTCACCTTGGCTCCATCCCCAAGAACATCTCCTGCATTTCTGTGCTTCATCCTAGAATTAGTGCTTTACAACTAGCCTTGCCCTCTCCCTCTATTTAGGGTGTGTACAGGGTTGAATTAGGAGACCTGAAATAAGATAAGCATAAACAGGAGGAGAAATCCAAGAAAAAAGCCAAGTTGGGCTTGCATCTAAACTCCACTCCTCATTATAGATGGAAATAGAGACTTAGTGAACACCTGCTCTGTGTTGGAAAATTCACATGAAGTCTTTTGGTTGTTAAAATAAACAAGAAGAGATGAAGGAACAAAAAGTGCCTCTTATTTAGCTGATGCACGGTGGGAAAAAAAAAGCAATTAAGGAGACAAGGGTATTTTTTTTTAATAGGGCTTTGTTTCTCATTTTATGCAAGAGATCACGTTGACTTCGTTGAACTTTTGATTCCATAAAAGCAGCAAACTCTGCACGCGTGCTCAGGTGTTTGATGTGAGTGCTTCAAGCAACGTGGTAGTCTACACTCAACCGGAAACAGTATGCTGTATACTGGTTGTGACTCCGGAAAGCAGGGCGTCAGTTCTGTTTTCCAGAAAGCAAAGAGGTCACAGTTGCTTCTGAGCCATGAGTTGCAAAACCACCAAGTGGAAGAGAGGAGCAACTCTTTAACTGTGGTTCTACTTAGTGAACCTCTGAGCAGTCATCGGAATGTGGTCATTTGTCGGACAACTTAAACAATAATCAGAAAAGATGTGCTTCTAACATAACCTCTTCATGTGTTTGTCTTTCCTTGTGATTCAGGAGAAAGGATGCTGGTTTCTTATCCTACAAAGATCACCTGCCGGTCAGCCAGGTGGTGGTTGGAGATACCGACCGGCAAGGCTCAGAAGCCAAACTGAGTGTGGGTCCCCTGCGCTGCCAAGGAGACCGTAAGTGTGCCTACAGTGGCGGCTTGCACCTTCTTATCAATTTTAAATAGTGTTTCCCGGCAAATCAGAGGTTGGCAGAAAAACAGATTGCTCTTTGGTATAAACAGAGCCAAATAGAGGGCTGCTGCTGCTGCTGCTAAGTCGCTTCAGTTGTGTCCGACTCTGTGCGACCCCATAGACAGCAGCCCACCAGGCTCCCCCGTCCCTGGGATTCTCCAGGCAAGAACACTGGAGTGGGTTGCCATTTCCTTCTCCATTGCATGAAAGTGAAAAGTGAAAATGAAGTCGCTCAGTCGTGTCTGACTCTTCGTGACCCCATGGACTGCAGCCCACCAGGCTCCTCTGTCCATGGGATTTTCCAGGCAAGAGTACTGGAGTGGGTTGCCATTGCCTTCTCTGAAATAGAGGGCTAGGTAGACCTTAATACATAGAGGAGAGTGACAGCTATAACGTCTCCAGTATAGGAGACTAGATCTGGGCATAAAGTGTGGACATTCATCTTTCTTGTATATTTGTAGGTAACGACTGTGACTACCTAAGTTGATGGTGATATGAGTAGCAATGCTAATGGCATAAGCAGCACTCAACAGCTGTGATTCCACTGAGAGCTGCTGTTAATGCCATTAGCATGACTATTTATATCACCATAAACTCAGTTTATGGTGATATAAATAGTCACATTATGGCTTAATGTATCATTGTAAACTCAGATTATGGTCATATAAAGTTCGACATTATTGCTATCAAGTTTCATCATCATCAGAGCTTGATGGTCCCTTGTAAGCCAAAGAGTGTTTCTGTAACTACATCTTGCTTTTGAGTTTCGGCACCACAGAGAGGAATTTGGGGCTGCAGGAAGTCAGGGAGTGAGAGCAATGATCCCACCTAATTAAGGGTACCTTTAGGATTTTATGCTTTGCAATACCCTCCAGTGTACTTTATGTGCCGTCAGAGGGAGACAGTGCCAGGTTGCTATGGGGATTCTGTGATGAGCATCCTGGGTCTCGTTTCCCCTCTCTTGTCTGTACACATGATTTGGGCAACTCTTCCGGGAGTTCTGTGCTTTTGTGATTGTGAGCAGGGCATCAGGAGACCTGGATTCTGTTCCCTGGGTAACTGACTTGCCTGAGGCCTCAGGCAGATCCCCCTGTTTTTCTCAGCTGTGGTGCTGAGAATACCACCCACATCCCAACTTCTCCTGAGGAGGCCATAAAGATTTTAGTGCCCGGATCTGGATTCCTCCTGGTGAAGCATTCTGTGAGATGGACTGTTATTACCGCTTCCATAAATCAAGGGAGAATTAGACCTATTCGATGTAATAAGTTATTGCATCCACTCAAGGAGGTGTCCTAAGGAATGTAACGATGCATGCGCAGCTGCTTACTGCTTAGTACATCGAGGTCGGCAATTAAACCACACGATGTTCCAGATACAAAGCAGAGATGGAGCCTGTTCTGATTTTTCTCTTCTTACATACAGAAAATGAATGCACTATCCTTAAAATTAAATTGGTCAAAAGAAGTTTATCATGCATTTACTAGACAATAATCCTTCTTTTGTCTAGTCAAGTTTAACAGAACTGTATGATAAGAAATTAGTTTCAACTGCTTAAGAAAAAGATATTGACAGAAAATAATGTAGGTGCATTTTTAACCATATTTTGGGAGATGGATTATAGCCTCATGCTCAAAATAGGCAGGTTCTCATGTGCTGGCCAATGAAAATCAGTTTCTTTCTGTCATAATTACTCATTCATATATAAAGGTAAAATATTTCTCATTTATCAATTCTAATTATGAAGTTAGCTTTGCATTAGATAGGGGTTCCCTTTAAATAATGGATTAACTCAATATAGTTATGAAATCCAACTTCTGCAGATTTTTATTACCATTCTTAAAAGATTCTGGCTACATTAAATAGTATATGTGGGAGTATATTAACAGTTGTAGCTAACATTATCATGTTTTCTCATACTAAATCAGTCCTCAGGAAGAATTTATTAAGTGTCTGCTATTTGTCTAGCACTTTACTAGGTGTTCTGTGAATTAAAAAAAAAAAATTCAAGTAATGTTTTGTGAAAAGCACATACAAAAGTTTTGGAAAACACAAAATGTTTGATAATCTAATAGATTTGTGATGTAAAAGTATTGCAGCTGATGCTCAAGAAAGAAGTGGTATGTTTCAGGAAGACTTTATATTTTAAATGGGAAAATAGGAGAAGTCTGGTGGTCAGTGTTCATTTGCATTTTTCTCCCAAGGCTGTTGCTCTTAGAAATATTCTTAGGACGTTTGATAGACAAAGAGCTGTCCTGTTCACTGACACTGTATGGCCTCCAGCTTCTTGTAGGACTGCAGCTTCATCAGTACTTCTTAATCCATACTTTACCTGATATTTCATGCAAACAAAAGCACAGTGAATCTTTAATTGCAATTGCGTGGAATATTTTTGTGTCCGAGAGAGAGCAATCTTCGGTTTCTGCAGGCAACTGGCAATATTCCATACCTCCTACCTGAATTGCCAGATAGCAGTTAGCAGTTTTGATGCCCACCTTCTTTTTCAGAATGTTCTAACATGGACACAGTTAAGTGCCCACATCATAGCATTTCCCAGGTTTTATACATGTGTGGTTTCCTTGTATACAGCCCCCTGTGAGCTGGGTAAGGAAAATATTAGCCTTTCTGTTTTACAAATGAACAAAATATTTCTTTGAAAGTGTCATTTAAGCAAGAAACTTCTGTGCCCCCTCGTGAGGCTCCCAGAGGAAAGACAGAGCCGAGAATATACACAGCTTCCTCTGCACAAGGTCAGGCTTGTTTCCTTGTCTCTATTTGCATCTCTAAGTCTACAGCAGAAATTAAATTGTTTAAAATATATGTCATCTGGGTCTCTCCCCATCCTCATCCAGTTACCAATACCGTGTGACTGTTGGGGGAATTAAATTCTAGTTTGTATAACTTGAAAAGTGACATCGTGCATATATCCTCTTGTTTGTAGAGATTAACTCTGTGTCATTTACTGAAGTCTGTGCCAAGCTACAGCTTAAGAAACCAAATCTGCTGCTGAGGAATGTCTTTCTCTGTTTGAGGACTTGAATGATGACAGAAGCTGTCTCTTGAATTAGGTCTGGTCCTATCCCCCCAGTCTCAGAGAATGAAACAATTTTTGTGGGCTCTGACCAACCGTTTCGGCAGCTTCAGTTGATTTCATCATGCCTGCTGAGTTTCATTTTTACTTTGATTCATCTGAACTCATAGACCCATATAATCAAAATGCTAAGAAAAATCAGTGAATTCCAGAATCTGCCGCATTTCCCATATAGCACTATAAAATGCTGATGCCCTCAGATTTTGGCGTCTTATTCAAACACATTCAAATGGAAACCTCAAATCTAAATGAAACTGAAAGTGTGACTGAGGATGGATGGTTAGCTAAGATAAAAAGTAGCGTAAAATTACGCATCTTCCCCCCACCCTAAATCGCACATACTCACCTAGGAGAAACAATGGAGCTAGTTAGGGGCTCGAAAGGGCTGATAGAGTAGAAATTGTTTTCAAATTTAAATATATAATTATTCTTGCAGGAGGTGGCTGAGCTTCTGTTTTAGTTCAAAAACAAATTATGTCAGGTTTGGGAGGTAGAAATCCTTTTTGTAACTATATATAGTGACTATAATTAATTGTAGAAGGAAAGTACTTGCTAGATAATTGTCTTATTCTCAACCATATGAGGCAAAGAGTCCCCATATCTCCTATAGGGATACAGGGACTTTAAACAATTAATTAAGAGCAAGTTTATTACAAAAGCAAGTGTTTTGAATACACCTGGGTAGAAACAATCAGGAGAACATGTTACTTAAGGACCTCTGCATGCTAAGTCATTTCAGTCTTGTCCGACTCTTTGAGCCTCTATGGACTATAACCCACCAGGCTCCTCTGTCCACAGGATTCTCCAGGCAAGAATACTGGAGTGGATTGCCATTTCCTCCTCCAGGGGATCTTCCCACTACAGGGATCAAACCTGCATTTCTTGTGTCTCCTGCATTGGCAGGCAGGTTCTTTACCACTAGCGCCACCTGGGAAGCCCCAAGGACCTCTGAGTCTGGGCCAGAAACCCATCTGGCTTGTCAGCATGGCAGGCAGAGCACTGTAGTCAGGGTGGACGTTTACGATGTCAGTTCAGGTTCTTAGAGCTGCAGAGGTGACTCTGAGCGACCAAGAAGAAAAGGTAAGGCAGACACCATCCTATGTAGGGACACTCCAAGGGCAGAGACAACAAAAGAAATAAAGATGATGATGGAGCTTTATCCAAATGACAGTGGACACGTGTTCTTTGGGAATGCAATCCTGTGTGCCAGAGATGTGTAAAGGCCACCCTCTACTGTAAGATGTTTACAAACCAGGGCCTTCCCTGGCCATTCGCTTACCAAGAAGGACAGAGCAAGGATTGTATCTAACATGTTGTTTCTCCAAAGATAAGACACTTCGGTGGGGGGTTCAAATGAGTATCATTTCCCATAAGAGGGCCCCAGGGGCTCAGACAGGCCCTTGCCTTTGCTGTTTCAGGCTTGGAAGAGACATGAAAGCGAAAGGGCCCAGCATGTAGTGATGCTGGTGGTTTAAAAGCTCAGTCATGTAGTTGCAACTGCGTGGACCGTAGCCCACCAGGCTCCTCCATCCCTGGGATTTTCTAGGCAAGAATACTGAAGCCGGTAGCCATTTCCTGCTCCTGAAATCTTCTCAACCCAAGGATCAAACCTGCATCTCCTGCATTAGCAGGTGGATTCTCTACCACTGAGCCGTCAGGGAAGCCCCTATGCAGGCTGTGAACAAGCACTTTATATTCATTTTCTCCTGATTCTTCCAACATCCTGTATGTGGTGATGTCTTTGTGTTTTGTACCAAGGAGAAAGTAGAATCAGAATTAGTGTGTGGTTTGCCATTAAGAGCTGGAGCCAGGAGATCTGGGTGGTTTCAGAGCAAATTCCAGAATGGATTACACTGGATCACTCTCAGTTATTATGTCCTCAGAAGATGCTCCAAGCTCTTTTCCTTTCCCCATCTCTTCCCATGAAATGTAGCTGTATGTCTTTGGGTCAAGTACATCTAAAACCACAAACACAGAATCATGACATGCTAGCGGTGGAAGGCACTTAGAGATCAGACAGTGCAAACCTCTCAGTTTCCTGACATGGGGACTTGGCTCCAGGGAGGTGAAGTGACCGAGCCAGGGGCTTCCAGCTTGTTTATGGCAGAGTACGTGGAGAGAGAGTTCGACAAGAGCCTTTATCTTTGATAATTCCCAGTGGCCAAGATGCATGCTGAGATCCAACGAGAGAGCTTTGACCTGGAATCCTGACCCCAGGTCCCTGCCCACCAACAGCTAAGCGGAGCACTAACGTGGTGCTGAGCACTTCCTCTTGCCCCACTGTGGGATCACCAGATTGGAGACCTGATGGAAAACTCAGGGTCGGAGACAGAAAGCCCGTGACTTCAAGGTCTTTGTGTTTTGTTCTTGCTTCTGGTTCTAGGCAGTTTTTTAGCTGACAACAAGGGCTTCCCTTGTAGCTCAGTTGGTAAAGAATCTGCCTGCAATGCAGGATACCTGGGTTCAATTCATAGGTCAGGAAGATCCCCTGGAGAAGGAAAAGGCAACCCACTCCAGTATTTTTGCCTGGAGAATCCCATGGACAGAAGAGCCTGGCAGGCTATAGTCCATGGGGTTGCAATAGTCAGACACGACTTACCAACTAAACCATGACCACCATCCAACAAGGGGGTGCAAAAAGAAAACAGAGTTATGTGTAGAAACCATTAACTCCTTTTTTTTTTTTCTTAATGTCCCAGCCTCTGCTGCTATTGCCACTGGCGACTACTGACGAAGAAGCAGGAGTGGCGCTAAGAACTAGCAGAAAGAGTGAAATTTTTAGGATCAAAACCTAGGCAGATTCCCATTAAAGGACTGAACCCTCTGGGCATGTCGGAGGGCAGCTCCAATGACAAAGGCAGCAGAAGCAGAAAGAAGGAAGCTTCTCTCTGGTCTCCAGACTCGGGAGTGATTTTAAACGGTTAGATGTGGACAGAGCCCCGGGGAACTGTCAGCTTTCATATTATTTGGCCACTTAGCTTGAACTGCAAACCCACTGTAGAAATGAGCAGTAAAATCAGTTACAGTTTGGGGAGGAAAAAAGGTATTTCTATTTGATAATGTTGTTGTTGTTAACTTGCTCAGTCATGTCTGACTCCTTGCGCCCCACGAACTGCAGCACGCCAGGCTTCCCTGTCCTTCCCTATATCCCAGAATTTTCTTAGACTCTTGTCCATCAAGTCAGTGATACCATCCAACCATCTCATCCTCTGTCGTCCCCTTCTCCTCCTGCCTTCAATCTTTCCCAGCATCAGAGTCCTTTCAAATGAGTCAGCTCTTCCCATTAGGTGGCCAAAGTATCAGAGCTTCAGCTTCAGCATCAGTCCTTCCAATGAATATTCACGGGTGATTTCCTTTAGGATAATGGATGTGATGATATTTGATAATGGATGTGGTATTTGTGTGCATGTGGCTGCCTTTCCAACACTGCTTGTGTTCAGAGGAATCACCCATCCCCCAGAGGAGATCCGCTGGGCTGAGCAAGTCTCTCTTCCTTTCTGAACTTGTCACAGGATCCCGGAGGCAGGAGGGACTTTGTTCTGTGAATTGAATCCCCACAACTTGGTTCTTCTGCTGAACTTTCTAAGCCATCTCTCTAATCTTACAGAAGAGTGTTAGACTTGCTCCATTGGTTCTAAGAATTCCTGATGTGGAACATGCTTGGAATCAAGAAAATTACTAGGTGAAACAGTTTCTTATCTGCCCAGTATCTACTCCTGGAGTTTAATTCAACCTAACAGGCTTTACTGAGGAAAGTGGGGCATGGCTCCCGTCCCGGATCAGTTTATGTTTCTGTTTGTTGGTTTTTTAAACTTTTATTTTGTATTGGGGTGTAGCCCATTAACAAAGTTGTGATAGTTTTAGGTGAATAGTGAAGGGACTCAACCATAAATATCCATTCTCCCCCAAACGCCCCTCCTATCCAAGCTGCCACATAACATTGAGCAAGGTTCTATGTTCCATACAGTAGGTCCTTGTTGGTTATAGCTTATGTTTTATCGAGGCTGACAAGTCTGATGAAGTGGAAATTTGGATGGAAATTTGGATGGAAACTTGGATTCTTAGTGGAAGTTTGAAAAAGCTTGGAGATCTTGAGTATCAGTGCTTTCCAAACTTTAACATGCTCAGAAATCACCTGGGGATCTTGGTAAGATGCAGATTTCAATTCAGGAATTCTAGCCCAGGACTGATTGCCACTGGTTAGTGGTCCGCACTCTGAGCAGCAGCCTTGGAGAGCAGCATGTTGAATAGTGTAGACTTGGGAATTCTACACACCTGGCTCCTCATCCCGGCTCCTTCCCTCACCAGCCAGGTGCCTTTGAACCAGTTCCTTAACCTCTCTGAGCTTCTACTTCCTGCTCGCAACTTTCTCTCAGCTGCAAATGAGAATAATCACAGCTGCATCACTGCAGTGGTTCTTTTAAACTGAAATCCCTGGCAGCGTTGCACGTGGTCGGCGTTATCTGACTATTATCACCTCCATTGTTACTACATTCATTCTTTGTGGGAAGAGTGACAAGTCTGCTAACAGGAAAGCTCGGCCCACCTCCCTGTCCTACATCCCACTGTCTTTACCTTTAATTCTTCTCTGCTCTTGGAGAAAATCCACCTTTTCTCATAGATGAGGGTTGGCGCACAGTGAGTAGCCTCCTTCCTGACTTGGAGTTGGTGGCCACACCCGCTGCTTGGAGCTCAGCTCCTGAAGTGATATCCGTCCATGCAAAGAACCCTCTTTCCTTCTCTCTCATCACCCTTGCTGGCAGCAAATGGAAGCCACCCCCTTAGCTTGCTGCCTTCTTCAGAAACTACCCTTGGACAACCAGGAGAACTCTAGCAAAACAAACAAAGAGACCAATAATTCACAGGCGCTCACTGTTCCCAATGACAACAAGATGAGCCTTTCATCCAAACAGGGAGTCAGTTAACCTTTTCTATGAAAGATCCACAGGAAGTATTCTAGGCTTTGGGACCACACAGGCTATTAGAACCACTCAGCCCTGCAGTGTGAAAGCTGTTGTTGACAATGTGTAAACAGATGCACGTGGATGGTTAGAACAAAACGTGACTTAGAAAGGAAACAGGTTGGATTTGGCCTGAAGGCCATAGTTTGCTGAACCTCTGACCCAGATTGTAAATTTTTTTTTTTTTTTTTTTTTTTTGGAGAATGTGGGGGAAAGATGCATAGGGCTTGAAAAATATGTGGAATTATGGCAGAATTTTTTTCAATCTTGATTTTATCTGGTTTTCAAGCTCAGTCACAGTAACCTGCCAGTTCACCCACTGATCAGCTTGAGTAGGGATTCCCATCCCTTTTGGCTACGTCCTCATCCTTCTCCATGCAGACTTGGATTTCAGCCTAGATTATGTGGTAACTTCTATATATACACTCAGCATTGATCGGAGACACCATGTGAGTGTTCAGTTCAGTTCAGTTGCTCAGTCGTGTCCGACTCTTTGTGACCCCATGGACTGCAGCACACCAGACTTCCCTGTCCATCATCAACTCCTAGAGTTTACCTAAACTCATGTCCACTGGGTCAGTGATGCCATCCAACCATCTCATCCTCTGTCATCCATCCCCTTCTCCTCCCGCCTTCAATCTTTTCCAGCATCAGGGTCTTTTCAAATGAGTCTTTGCATCAGGTGGCCAAAGTACTGGAGTTTCAGCTTCAACATCAGTCCTTCCAGTGAACACCCAGGACTGATCTTCTTTAGGATGGACTGGTTGGATCTCCTTGCAGTCCAAGGGACTCTCAAGAGTCTTCTCCAACACCACAATTCAAAAGCATCAATTCTTTGGCACTCAGCTTTCTTTATAGTCCAACTCTCACATCCATATGTGACTGCTGGAAAAACCATAGCCTTGACTAGACGGACCTTTGTTGGCAAAGTAATGTCTCTGCTTTTTAACATGCTGTCTAGGTTGGTCATAACTCTCCTGGAGTGTACTGAAGTACAAACTACATTTCTTGCTTTCAAGGAGCCTACAAAAACATTGGCCCTCCAGAGTGAAGTTCACATTCACCGTTGTAATGCACCTATTATCCAGAGGGTCTTTTCAAAGCTGCAAATCAGATTCTAGCACTTCTATCCATCGCTGTTAAAATGCCAACCCTTACCACGGCTGACCTGCCGCACCCTCCGGTCACCCCCAGTTGGTCCGTTCCAGCCCCACTGGTCTCACATCTCCAATGTGCTTCGCTTGTTGCCACCTCAAGAACTTGTCCCTGCTGGTTTCCTTGCCTGAAACTTTCTCCTTGTCAAGCCTCACCTGGGCTGCAAGTCTCAGCTGTGATATTAGGTCTTCCAAGACCATCTTCCCTGCCCACTCGGTTAACAGTCACTCACACCTCGCCACTCTCCATAGAGCTGACCCCATTCTGAAATTCTCTCTGCAATGCTGCAATAGGACTCTAACACCATTAGCCTGGCATCAGCAGAGATTTCACAATCCCTAAGAAATCTGCCTCTACTTCAAACCCCAAGGGCAAGTATAGAGGGGGTTCCCAGGCCACCTGTTCTTCTGACCAACTGACTACAAAGTTAGGGGTTCCCACCATTTCTGGGCTCCCCATTAGAGGCACTAGTGGTAAAAGAACCCACTTGTCAATGCAGGAGATGTAAGAGATGCAGGTTCGACTCCTGGGTTGGGAAGAGCCCCTGGAGGAGGGCTCAGCAACCCACTCCAGAATTCTTGTCTGGAGAATCCCATGGACAGAGGAGCCTGGCAGACTATGGTCCATAGGATCACAAAGAGTCTAGCACAACTGAAGCAACTTAGCATGCATGTACTATCTCCTCAGCACAAAAGTTTACTACAATGACTTGGTGAAGTCAGGAAAGCACAACTCTTCAGATCGATGTTTTATTATAGGAGATACAAATCCAGACTAGCTGAATGAACAGGTGCATGGGGTGAGTTCTGGGAGGGCTGCAAATGCAGAGTCCCTGTGTCTTCTCCTCATGGAGTGGGGCCTGTCATCTTCCAGCATATCAGTGTGGGTCACTAACCAGGGAAGCTCACCTGAGCTTTGGATGTCGAGATTTTTTTCTCAACGTTTAATTACGTTGGAGAAGGAAATGGCAACCCACTCCAGCTTTTCTTGCCTGAAAAATTCCATGGACACAGGACACTGGCAGGGTCAGTCCATGGAGTCGAAAAGAGTCCGACACAATTGAGCACCCATAATGTAGGCTTGGATCAGTAAGTCATTGGCCACATGACTGAATTCAGTCTCCAGTTTCCCTTCCTTCTCTTCCATAGAGATGGGGCTGAAACATGGTGGTTCAAAGCCCCAAGCCTCTAATCCCATGGTTACTCTTCCAGGCAGGGCCATTTTCCATCTTAAAAGCATCTGAGGGCCCACCAGGAATAACAGAGACACTCCTATCAATCAGCAAATTCCCAGGGTCTAGAAGCTCTAGGAACTTGGGACAAAAACCAGGTAAACTATCCATTACCCAACCAGTTCTCGCCTCCGTGTGCTTGTAGGATTATTGTCCTCTCTCCCAAGAGTAGATGGAGACTCAGGCAGAGTCTGTACCCCATGCAAGGATGGTGTCTGCCACAGTGAGATGCTCAACTACATGTCCTTAATGAATGTGTGCACGCATGCTCAGTCACTTCAGTCCTGTCCGATTCTATGCAGCCGTATGGACTGCAGCCTGCCAAGCTCCTCTGTCCATGGGATTCCTCAGGCAAGAATATTGGAGTGGGTTGCTATGCCCTTCTCCAGGGGATCTTCCCAACCCAGGGATCGAATCTCAGTCTCTTATGTCTCCTGCATTGGCAAGCAGGTTCTTTACCACCAGGACCAGCTGGAAAGCCCATGAGTGGTTAAATAAAAGATTTAAAAAAGCATTTCAGACAAACAATGGAGGCAGTGCCACCAGGCATTCCATGATAAATTTCAGAAAACTTGTGGAGACAATAATTGCTACAGAGGTCCAAGAGAGGGACTATCACTTGATTTATATGCACAGCTCTTTTTAACCTCAACAAGGCTTTTGCACATTTATTCATCTTAACTAAATGAAAACTTTTATTCTTTTGTACCTTGAAAATCCCTTGAATCCGATGATTATCTTCAAATTAAGGATTAAAAAAAGAAAAACTCTTTTGCTAAGTTTCTATATTTTCTTTGGCATTTCTAAATTAAGATGCACATGAAGCATTAAATTTATAGAACTCATTGTTTAATCTAAATTAGATTAACCCCCCTGGCTCTTCAGAGATCCAAGCACACCGTTCCACACTTTTGTTTACCCATGTCTCAAGGTTATTACTGACAAAATTACAATTAGTCAGTACTTCAAATCTATTGTTAGGGTGCTAAGCTGTGAGCTATAAACTACCTAACTCTGACATAATTAAAACTGTGTTCCAGTTCACCTATTTTATGATACCTACTTGGCTTTTCATAAAGCTTCTTTTCACAATCTGAGCTACATTCAGACCTTGCAAACTCAGGAACTTTATAGAAGAAAACTTTTCATAAAGCCTCTTTTTGAAGTTTGCTGATAGATCCAGAGAAGCAATCTGGATTAAAAAATGAAGCCTGTACTAAACTATGGCAAACATTATGTAAGATGACATTAGTATCATTAAAATGAATTATAATTCAAAACTCACCAGGTATACATATATAAAACAGTACATTTTAATTTGTATCCACCTATTGGCAAAGCAAAGTCTCATTATCTGAGAGTAAACTAACAGATAATATGAGTTAAACGTAGAATTGGACTTAAGGGAAAGACGTACCAAGGTAAGTAGGTGTGCTCAGTTGTGTCCGACTCTTTGCAGCCCCATGGGCTGTAGCCTCCAGGCTCCTCTGTCTATGGAATTTTCCAGGCAAGAATACTGGAGTAGCTTGCCTTTTTCTCCTTCAGGGGATCTTCCCAATCCAGGGGTCAAACCCGCGTCTCTTATGTCTCCTGCATTGGCAGGCAGGCTCTTCACCACTAGCGCCACCTGAGAAGCAGCTCCATGGAACTAGATTTTAAAATCCCCAGGTAAAAAGAAAAGGGACCCCAGGGTCCTATCCATACATTTTACCTTTGAGCCAGTTCAAGAGTCAGTTGTTCTAAAGTAAATGCATACCTTCAAGTGACCTATAAGGGGAAAATACAAGTTCTAGATTAACGATCGAGAATGTCAGCCAGTCCAGAAGTGTGACCGGAAGAAGCAGAATCCTCAAGGATAGCAGGGTCTTTTGACAAAGGAGAGGTGGTTTACCCATTAAGATTCTGTGCCTCTCCTGTTCAAAGTTTTTCTTGACTTAAGTGGTAGTGAAATGGCTCAACAACCTTTACAGTAATCCCTGCCTGAGGCTGTATTTCTTGATTCAACTCTAGTAGACTACCCTCATAAATTTTGTTTTATGGCATTTAGAACTTTAAAATTTAACTGATTGTGCTGAAGAGGATGCAGATTACAACTTGGACATAAAACACGCCCTGGTGTTTAGCAGAAATGTTTTGTGGACTTTCACCAGACAATTTCACCTTCCCATTGTCATACATGAGATAACAGTGAACTAGCTCAAGAAGTCAAGATTGCCATGAGATAACCTCATTTTCACTGGGTACTTGGCTTACTCTCATGGTTTGATCAAAGATACAGTTAGTCCTGACTGCCTCCCTACCAACAACGAAAAAAGGAAAGCAAAAAAGAAAAAAAAAAATCTTTTTTAATTAAAGCACTTATTAAAGCATGTTTTTATTAAATAACCTAACACCTTGGGATTGGATATGCGAGAAGAGAATATGTCCCAAGAATTAAAGCAGAGAAGACACTCTGATCATTTTATTTCTTTACTTAAGTGTCTTTATTTTTTACTTCTGTATTTCAAGAAGACATAACCTCTGCCTTAATCCTTCAAGGTTACACATGGAAAAGTGCTTTTGTTCCTGTTCCATTATAAGGATAGCTTGATGCCCAGATTAAGTTTGGGTGTTCCTTTGCCTGCAGAATGGACAGTTTTCCAGACTTATGCTATTGACCCCATGTTTTGTTTGGGGGCAGATTATGCTCAGAGATAGATTGTCTTTGCCAACAGTTTATTTACCCCATGTTCACTGCGGGTATTATAATGATTTCACAAACCAACAGCATACAGGATAGTGTCTCTTAATAAGCCAATAAAGAAATGACATACTGAAGACCTATGATAGATTAATTACACTCTTGTTTCAGGAAAGACGAGATGAAAGGAAAACAGCCCACATTTAGTTGCTGTGTACCTTTATATGAGTTGGTTCTCACGGGAGCTGGCTTAACCAACCACAAGCTGATGTCCAGCTGCCAGCAAGAACGGAAACGGGAAGTCCCTTGTTGCTAGCACCCGTTGCTAGGGAACGCAGGCCCGTGTTGGCAGCCACGATGGTCTTCCCTGGACTGCTGCAAGTAACAGTCGCCTTTCCCACAACAGCAGCTCTACCCCAAGGTCTTCAAAGAGCTATTTCCATCAGCAAAGGGTAACTTTGCCCAGACCAAACACTCTGCAACAGTCCTTACAAACTGGGCGTTTATAGCCAAATATCCTCTGTCTGTAGCTGCTTCTTCATATTCCTTTTGTTGATAAGCCTCTGGGGCTCCCTCCACTGCGGAGGGCTTGTCAGACACCACTGTTGTGGATGGTGACATCCCGACATGCAAAGACAACTTTATATCAAACCGATAACTTCATTCTGGAAAACAACCTCACTCTTCCAAACAGCTTCATTTTTGTCCTAACTAAGTGGATGTGAAATCATATCTCTTCAAAAGAAGTATCATATATCACTCCAAATCCCAACACTCCAAAAAGAAGAGCTGCCACGTCTTGAACATCTTATAAGAAATAAGACTATAGTTCAGGGTGGAATCTATAATAAAGCAAACTTTACAGCTTCTCTTTGGGATTGAGGAGAGAGAATGAACTGTTGACCCCACCCTGGGCCTCAGGTGGCCACATCACATCTGAAACTGGTCATTTCTTTGTGGGCCATGTTTGTCTTATGGCCCTACAAGTCAGAAAATTATGCTTGGTAGGATACGAGAAACCAACAAAAGTATCTCAGTTTAGAACATCAATTCCTAGGACTTGTCTTTCTTGAGAAAACTCCGGAGATGTTTTTCTTACTCTTCTGGCTTATGCAATTTCAAGAACCAGGACTCCCTCCAACTGTTTTGCTTCCCGTTGCAAGGACCACCTACTAGGGAATCAAGAAAAAAATGGCTGGCACTTATTTTATAATAAAGTAATATAGTCTCTACCGTTTCTATTCATATATAGATTTTTCTCTCCCTCTGGTCCTGTTAAACACACACACACACACACACACACACACACACACACAGATATGCTTACCCTCAGGATTTAGCATTTGTCCTTCTCTTTCAGTCACCTCAATTCTGAACCTGTGCATGTGTGTGTGTGTGTGTGTGTGTGTTCAGTCGTGTCCGACTCTTTGTGACTCCATGTGTAGCTCTTCTGCCCATGGAATTTTCCAGGCAAGAATACTGGAGTGAGTTGCCATGCCCTCCTCTAGGGGATCTTCCCAACCCAGGGATTGAACCCTCATCTCTTGTGTCTCCTGCATTGGCAGGCAGATTCTTTACCACTAGCGCCCCCTGAGGAGCCCCAAGCCTGAACCTACCTCGTGGTAACCCCAACTAGGGGCTGAAAACCACCTGAACTCAGTGCAGTTGGAGGAATTCTTGTTAGAGATGGGAGGAAGGCAAAATTAGAAGTCAGACCCCCTCTCTCCCACTCAGCCTGGTAACAACAGAACTTGGACACAGACTTCTCATAAATACCGGTAAACCATATCATATTGTTGAGTATTCTTGGAATGTGTCTGATCACAAACATTCCCTGGGGTGCTTGTCAAAATGCAGTTTCCCAGCCCCCTCCTTCCCCCAGAGAGGCTGATTCAGAATCTCTAGAGTAGAGGCCAAGCCTCTCTTTTTAAGAAGCTTTTTAAGAAGATTTTTATGACACGGAAATTAAAGAAAGTTAGGCTAAGAACACAGCATTTGGGGGCAGACAGACCTGGGCTCAAATTCTCCATGTATCAGTAGTGTGACACTGGAAAAATTATTTAATCTCACTAAGCTTCGATTTCCTCATATGTAAAAGAGAGATAATTACGCTTAGTACAAAAGGTTACGTTGGAAATAAAATGAGACAAATGTACATGAAAAGCCTAAAACAGTGACTGATACAGTGAATTCTCAATAATGATAGTTATGAATATTATACAAAAAAGAATAAAACTTTTACAAACGCCTTCATTTTGTAAAACTAATATGAATTAAGCTTAAATGCACAGTGCTAAATGCAACCACTTTTATTTCTGTCAAATTAAAGTCATTCAGAAATAATGAATTGCAATCTGAAGTGGACAAGAGAATTAATCAATGATCAATAATGAGTGTATTTTGAGCACCAGCTGTATGCAAGACATTGACAAGCTACACAGTCATGACTGATGGTTTTTGCAATCAAAGAATGCGTAACTTCTAATAAGATAGAGATGAACAGATCCTTCTGTTTATAAGAAAGCATGCAAAGGTAAAAGATAGAAGATGTGGGATCCCCTAGTGGAATCGAAGAGATTTTTCTTTTGGAGAGAATGAGGAGAGGGCATTTTACATGGGGACAGGTGCTGGAGTATCTAAGACAGTAATTAGCCCAAACTGATAAAATCAAAATATTCCTGCATAAAAATACATACGTGACACATAGGAAGCATTTGGATAAATATTCAAATGAGAAAGAGAGACCTGACTTGGAACCAGAAAAACCTGCAAATGCTAAACCTAGAGCTTCATATATTCTGTCAGCAGTGGGGAGCGTGAGCCAAAAAAAAAAAAAAAAAAAGGAGGAAAGGAGTAGTCTTTTGAAGGTTCCTTTAATTAAAACATTAAACTCTTAACTTAGGTTTAATTTCAAAAACCAGTGCTCAGGCAGTTTATCTTTCTCCAATATGTGTTTTTAAAAATAAAAGGAACATTGCTAATGAAGAAAATTAAGTAATTTGATGAAGGGGTTACAATAGGTCCACATTCGACAATAGTGTAACATAAACACATATTTAAAACTCATTGTCTGAGTCTCATAATAGAAATAGAAATCTTTTCCTTTAAGATTTTTTGAAGCTACTAATTTTAGACGTCTTTCTTAATTGTGGGAAAACTCTCCAAGGAAAATAGCTTTTAGTATTTTAATAAATCTATAAAATTGTTGGTGACTGGCAGGCTTTTCCATTTTGCTTCATTTATATACAGTGCTGGTTATAGGTTGAAGAAGGACCCCCCAAAAATGTGCTGAAGTTCTAATGCTTGTTGCCTCTGATTTTGACCTTTTGTAGAAATAGGGTCTTGGCAGATGGTCATACTGGACTCAGGTGGGGTGCCATCCTGTCTGACGTCCTTATGGGAAGAGAAAACAGAGTTACAGATACCCAGAGAAAGAGACAGGAGTTGTCCTCACACAAGGAAAGGAATGTGAGGGATTGTTGGCAACCCCAGAAGCTAAGACAGGCATGGAACACATTCAGAAGAACTGTCGGAAAGAACCAACCCTAGCAACACCTGGATTTCAGACTTCTAGTCTCCAGATGACTCAGAGAATAAATCTTTGTGGTTTAAAGCACCCGGGTTGTGGTACTTTGTTACAGCATCCCTTGAACAGAAACTCACTACCTACTCAGAGAAGCACTGTTCAGTGGTCTTTCTGCTCCAGGAGGAGCAATCTTTGTTTGTTACGTAAAGGATGGCTGAGAATTGTTGAAAGGATAAGGTGAGGTGACCTGAGTTAATGGTGAGTCTAAGCCCCACGGAGCAGTTCGCTGGAGAGGAGAGAGCTGTCTTCTTAGGAAACCAAGCTCTTCTGTTCTCTTCCTGGGGCTATTCTGTGTGCAGTGGGTACAGCTTACCTGGTACCCTCCTGGGCTAAGGAAGCCTATAAGTAAAACCCAGGAATGATAGCAATTCTCAGATAGTAATGATTGTATAATAATGATTGTAGATAGCATTTGTTAAATATCTACCATGTGTCAGGTGTGATATGACCACTTTACACATTTGACTTATTTAATCCTTCCAGGTGTTCTCTGAAGAAGGTTATTATTGTTGTTCAGTCACTAAGACATGTCTGACTCTGTGACCCATGAACTGCAGCACGCCAGGCTTCCCTGTCCTTCACCATCTCCTGGAGCTTGCTCAAACTCTTGTCTATCAAGTCAGTGATGCCATCCAACCATCTCATCCTCTGTCGTCCCCTTCTCCTCCTGCCCTCCATCTTTCCCACAATCAGGGTCTTCTCCAAGGGGTCTGTTCTTTGCATCAGATGGCCAAAGTATTGGAGTCTCAGCTTCAGCATCAGTCCTTCCAATGGATATTCAGGGTTGATTTCCTTTAGGATGGGCCGGTTTGTAGATGGTAATATTATTATCCTTATTTGACAGATAAGAAAACCAAGACAGAGATTTCAGTAATTTTCTTCAGGTCACATAGTAAATGACAGAGCTGGTATCTAACCCAGACTGACTATCTCCGGAGCCATATTCTTAGCCTTTGCGGTCTGGCGAGGCTGCCCCAGACCCACAGCAGGAAGCCCTCTGTCATCCTTTTCTGTAATAAGAGAGAGACTGCCTGCCCCCATCCAGTGGATACTAGGTTCCCAGTCGCCATGGAGAGCTGAGGACTTGCAAACACGTGAACAAGATAATAGCTGTTAGTTTCCTGCATGCGTGCATGCTAGGTCACTTCAGTTGTGTCCAACTCTTTGCGACCCCATGGACTGTAGCCCACCAGGCTCCTCTGTCCATGGGGTTCTCCAGGCAAGAATACTGGAGTGGGTTGCCATGCCCTCCCCTAGAGGATCTTCCTGACCCAGGGATCGAACCCATGTCTCTCACATCTCCTGCACTGGCAGGCAGGTTCTTCGCCACTAGCGCCACCTGGGAAGCCCATTCGTTTCCTAGGGCAGTCTTAACAAAATACCACAGTGTGGGGGCTGAAACAACAGAATTTTATTCTCTCACAATCCTAGAGGCCGAAAGTCCAAAATCAAGGTGTTGGTAGGGCCACATTCCCTCCAAAGACTCTGTACAGGGGATCCTTCCTAGTCTTTCTAGCTTCTGGTGGCTCCTGGCATTCCTTGGCTTGTAGCAACATAACTCCCATCTCTGTCTCCCTCATCACATGGCTGTCTATCTTCCCCATGTGTCGATGTGTCCCCTTTGGTCTTGTATAAGGACACTGTCCTTAGACTTGGGCCCACCTTAATTCAGCATGATATCATAGTTGTCCTTAAATTCCATCTGCAAAGACCCCATTTCCAAGCACAGTCCTATTCTGAGATTCTGGAGGAACATGAATTTTGGGGTGACAGTATTCACCCTGCCACAGTGGTCAAGAAACATGGAGCTGGTTTAGCAGAGAACACAATCTGCAGCAGAGCCTCTCAGCTCTTTGAGCCCCAGAACCTTGGCCTTTCAGCCGAGTACTCAGCACAGCTCTTTGCATACAACCTGGCTCTACACAGTGTTGAACAGAGTTCATGGCAGTGACTCACCCTACCTGGTGTCCCAGACAACCCACCTGGGGGACCCCATCACACGTGAGTTTCATTATTACTAACATTCATGTTTTCGCATCTTGTGATCAAGGTGCTTTGAAGTGGGGAAGGACTTGGTGGCTAATGTCACCATCACAGTCTTGAGTCCCCAGTTACAGAATGGGTATGGTGCAAAGGAATCAGAATTTCTTCTCCTCAAGGTGTTTTTGCCTAAAAGTAAAACTGCATTTGTGTTGTAGAAAAGCTAGGCATGAATGTGTTTCTGAATGAGCATTGGCTCTATTTTGATAAGTAACATATCTGCTAAGCCACCTAGAACCAGTTGTGAGAAAGATTTTTAAAACAAATTGTTTTTTTTTTTTTTTTTTATTTATTTATTTTTTTTTAATTCATCTATATTTGTTACAACTTTTTAAAGCAGAATGTGACTTGAGCACTGCATTTCCACTCACAAAACTTGCTCCAAGTTACTTTTCCAGCGGCTTTACAACATGCCTGAGCAGGCTTATAAGTTTGCTACTCTAAACAATATTTTTCTTTGGAAAACAAGCCCTATGTACGGACAGCGAATCCAATCAAGTTGGTTCAGCTTAACACACTAACTTCTAGAGGCCTGGCACATGCAGTCATAACTACAGGGGATGGAAGTTTTAAAAAGTATATCCCAGAAGATGAAAACTTGCTTTAACAAGTGTTTCTTTTAAACATCACGGTATATACTTCAGAACACTTCAGTGACAAAAAATTTTGGTCTACTAAAGAATCCGCTTGATAGCTAAACACTTCAGACCACAAAGTTAACACAGGTTACACACACACCTTACAACAAACGTAACCACTTCCATCTGTTAAAATAAGCCAACATGAAACTAGGAAAAAACTAGCTCTGCTTTAGTGCTAAAAGTATCACAGTATCACACTTAGTATAAAGAAATCTTATCCTCCCCTTATGTAGTTACCATGCCATACGATTTTTAAACGTTAACAAAAATAAAGAAATACTTGAAAACATATTAACAAATTGTTTTTATCAGAGCAAATGGAAAAGTTACAAAATCTTTCTGTAAGATTATCTGATGTATTTTTTTCAATTTGATATTTTTTAATAATTCAACTGTTAAATAAGTTTCATCCATTAGCTTGTGTTCAGAAATGAGCTTAATTATTCATCAGTTCACAGCCTTATATTCATGGTTTTCCAAATGAATGGCATTTTCTACACTTTTTATCATACATAAGTTATCATATGCCACCTATGAAGTCTACTCCTGAGAAAAATGATTTTGCTACTAAAAGAAAAGAAGAACAGTAAGTTCACAAATTCTCTTTCTACAATTGATGCTATCTTTCTGCACTGTAATTAGTGGCTAATGTGCTCTGTGTTCAGTTGTGTCTGATTCTTTGTGACCCCATGGACTGTAGCCCACCAGGCTCCTCTGTTCATAGGATTTCCCAGGCAAGATACAGGAATGGGTTACTATTTCCTCCTCCAGGGGATCTTCCCGACCCAGGGATCAAACCCACATCTCCTGTGTCTCCTGCATTGCAGAAAGATTCTTCACCTACTGAGCCATCAGGGAAGTCACTTATCAAAGTATAGTTGATTTAAAATGTTGTGTTAATTTCTGCTACACAGCAAAGTGATTCAATTATACCTGTATATATTCTCTTTTGTATTCTTACGGCTTATCGCAGGATATTGAATATTGTACCTTGTGCTATGTGGTAGGACCTTGTTGTTTATCTCTTCTATATAAAAGATTGCATCTGCTAATCCCAAACTCCCAACCCATCCATCTCCTACCCCTCCTCAGCAACCACAAGCCTGTTCTCCATGTCTGTAAGGCTGTCTCTGTTTTGTAGATAAGTTCATTTGTGTCATATTTTAGGTCCCACATATAACTGATATCATGTGGTATTTGTCTTTCTCCTTCTGACTCGCTTCACTTAGTATGATAATCTCTAGGTCCATCTATGTTGCTGCAAATGATATTATTTCATTCTTTTTTAGGGCTGAGTAGTGTTCCGTAATATATATGTACTGCGTCTTTATCCATTCATCTGACGATGGATATTTAGATTGTTTCCATGCCTTGGCTATTGCAGATACCGCTGCTGTGAGCATAGGAGTGCATGTATCTTTTTTAATTAGTTTCACATCCCAGCCATTCTGAAGGGAAGAGGTTAGATAAGGGCTAGACTGGAAAAGTAGGATAAAGGGTTCTTCTCCCAATCTGTAACACTTCCAATCTGCTTGCTAACGCCCAGCTTCTCTCTAGCATATAAAAAGTTTTTCACGCTCATATGAGAGAAAAATGTTTTCCAAAGTATTGACTGAAATTTATTCACCCTCAGTTTAATCTCAAAGAGTACAGGAGTGATTATTCTCCTCTCTAATCCCATTGATGAGAAGAGGTAATGAGGAGCCACGATTGGTAGAGAAGTACCATTGAGAATTGGCCAGGGCATCAGAAGTTGAGACTCGGGGGAAAGACATTCCACTGAACTCAAAAGAACTCATTCCATCTTCCTCTAGGACTGTTCCTGTTGCAAGGCCTTTACATGAGTGCATGCAGAAACCTTGTGCAATCCAGTTTGTTTTACGTGACTAGCCAGTGTCCTTCACGAAACTTTATAATTTATCAAATTAACAAATAATGACTTCTCCCCTTGGTTGATTAGCTTCCTTAAGAAGAGATTTCATTCTTAGGAGTTTCACTAATTAAGATAAATACTTAGACAATTAGCTTCTTGGCAGCAAAAACTACTTCATATTTATCTCTGAAATCCCAGTACATAGAACAGTGCCTTGCATAAATATTGTGTTTGGTAAAGATTATTATATGCATATTTCTTGAATAAAGGTAACAAAAAATATCTATTATAAATATAGGTGACTCATTAATCAATTCTAGGAAGGATTTATGTTAACTTACAAAAATTCACTCAATGAAAAATAACATCAAATATTAAAGCTATTGAAGAACTAAAATAAAAATAAAGATAATATATATATAGCTTTGATGGTATATAGCTTATAAGAAAATTTGTCTTACTTTTAATAAGTAGACCAGATGTCTCTTCATGTAGTTTGTGCACTCCCAGTTTAATATAAGCACTGCTGTTTTTAATCATGATGAATAAATAGTCCAGTATTCCAAATTCTTCTCCATTATGCCAGTCCTAGAACATAATTTTTAGTATGTGATATCCTGTATTGTCAAAAGATACTTCTCAATTGATTGCTTTATATCAATTGTATAGTTGTTTATTAGAGTCATTACCACAGAAAAACTTCCCTGGTGGCTCAGGCGGTAAAGCATCTGCCTACAATGTGGGAGACCGGGTTCGATCCCTGGGTTGGGAAGATCCCCTGGAGAAGGAAATGGCAACCCACTCCAGTATTCTTGCCTGGAAAACCCCATGGGTGGAGGAGGAGCTTGTTCAGCTACAGTCTATGGGGTCTCAAAGATTCAGACATGACTGAGCGACTTCACTTTCACTTTTCACTTTCACTTTACCACAGAAAATTTTCTTAGCTTGTGGTAGAACTAAAATAGCCTTTAAGGTCTTAAAGACATAAGCAAGGAAGTCTCCATTATGTGAATACAGCTAACAATATCCCATGTTCCTTCTGACAGGCAAAGTTTCCAGTGAATATGAGGACCTTTTATGAAATATAAGAAACTTCATTCATTGCCCTTTAGATCGAGATCCCTTAGATTCCTACATCAATTGTTTTTTTGTTTTGTTTTTATTACTCTTTCATGTGGAACCTCTTCCAGCAAGATTTCTTAAGACATCAAATGACCCAGTGGAGTATCCATTTAAAACATAATAAACAAATGGGGCTTCTTTCTTGGCCCCTGTTCTTTAAAACTTAATTAAAATGCTTCATCTTTCATCACAGAAATGTTTTGTGTTCTAACCTCTTAGCCTTGTTATTAGTTATAGTCTGGTTAGATTTTCATATAGAACTAACATTTTTCTCAAGATTTTGGTCAGGAAGAAAGAATATCACATGGGGTACCTGTCAGCCTGTCCCAAGAAATAATTTTTAATTGAACATCTATTTCCTCTTCTTTAGCTAATCCAGAGAGCTTATGAAGCAGGTATATGTGAGTCCCAAAACAATTAAGGAGCTGAATTCTACTTTCTTATCTTGAGGAAAATGTTCCCAAATGGACTGAGTTCTGCTGTTCCTTGAATGTATCCCCGTATTCCCAATTATAGATTTCTTGGTAACTTACCATCTTTGTAGCTCCTTGCATTTATTTATGGGAGGACAACTGTTGTGAACGAGCCTCAAGAATCCCTGGAGATGCCAAGGTGGAAAAGAGGGGCTGCTGCGCAGTCTTCACAACCTTCCTCATTCCTGTAACTGTGCCATCTCGAAACATGCAGACATGCAGCCTTTGTGTCTTCCCGAAGTTGCGCTGCTCATCCACCGACCTGCCCATGTCTGCTCCAGGCTGGGGAGATGCTGAAGGGGGCTGCCATAGCACCATGGCATCAAAAGGAACCTGCAGATGTCATAAACTGGAAAATTGGGGCTAAAGGCGAAACAGCATCTTACAAATAACGTCCCTCAAAAACTTCAATCTTATTTTAGGAATATGTGATCCATGGAGGGCTTTATCATAAATTGATCTGAACGAGCTAGTAAGCTTCAAAAGGTTCTCATTCACCAATAAGCATAGCATTATGCCGCTTCAGTAGTCCAGCACAACTTAGAAATATTTATTGCTCAGTTATTGAAGAGACCTTTGTTTTGACCTAATTGTCCTGCAGAATGGTTTAACTTGAGTCACTGCACTTTGGCATTATCCCAGAGGGGTGTTTTTCCTGGGGTCCCTGGTCCCCTGGGACACTATTGCTTCCAATACATTCTTAGAAGAGTTTGTGACCCTTCCAGATAGCACTCATCTAGCATCTTCAGTTCAGTTGAATTGCTCAGTCATGTCCAACTCTTTGCAACCCCATGGACTGCAACACGCCAGGCCTCCCTGTCCATCACCAACTCCCAGAGCTTGCTCAAACTCATATCCATTGAGTTAGCGATGCCATCCAACCATCTCATCCTCTGTTGTCCCCTTCTCCTCCTGCCTTCAATCTTTCCCAGCATCAGGATATTTTCCAGTGAATCAGCTCTTCCCATCAGGGGACAAAATGTTGGGGCTTCAGCTTCAGCATCAGTCCTTCCAATGAATATTCTGGTTGAGTTCCTTAGGATGGACTGGCTGGATCTCTTTGCAGTCCAAGGGACTCTCAAGAGTTCTCCAACACCACAGTTCAAAAGCATCAACTCTCGCTTCCTATTGCTCTTAAAAATCCTGTGATTTTGGAAGAAAAACAATATAAGACACAAAATTATGAGTGTATTGAAAATGAATCTCTATGTATCTGCTATATTGAAATCACCCTCTCTGAGCACAAAGACTTGTGAAAGTCCAAGGTTGGGCCCCAGTACAAAAAGGACAGTGATACCAACATCTGAAGTGGGAATACTGATGTTGCCAAATAGAAAACATGAAAAGAGAATTCCATGAGAAATAAACCTGTACTTTATGTCAATCAGCTTAAGAAAAACTTGAATGTCCCAGGCAAAAAAAAAAAAATAAGGCTTGAATTAAGTGTACAGATTTGATACCAGGTGGCTAATGCCTCAGATTTTTATTTTTTTCTTGTTTGCTTGAACACGTGCTCAGAGGGAAAAGAAAAGAATTGATGGGAGAAAATTCTAAGTTGCATTCTGCTCTTTTATGAAAGTGGGCAATTCAAATAATTTCTCTCAATTTTCTAGTAGATGTTCACAGTGATTTGCACATTCAAGAGGGGCTAAACTTCAATGACCACCAGATCCGTGGACTCATAAGAATATACAGAACAATCCAGCATATATGTCTTAGGCTGTTATATCTCTGGCTAATTCATCTGTTGAGGCTTCCCTAGAAGCTCATATGGTAAAAGAATCTGCCTGCAATGCAGCAGTCCCAGGTTCGATCCCTGGGCCGGGAAGATGCCCTGGAGAAGGGAATGGCAACCCACTCCAGTATTTTTGCTTGGAGAATTCCATGGACAGAAGAGACTGGCAGGGTACAGTCCATGGGGTCGCAAAAAGTCAGCATATGTACATCTGATTTGCCATGTGTAATCAGAAAGAAAGGTTATTTCTGAGAGCAGTTTCCAGAAAACTTATTTGGAAAAGACTAAGCACTAAAGGATTCAGGAGCTCTTGTAATGTTGGTGGTTTCAGCATCATTCAGTATACTTGCTTTACATGTTTCATTATTTAATCTCTTTTCCTTGAGAGTTTATTGATGGCAAATGGAGCCTTGTCTTCTATTAAGTAAACACATATTTCAGAAGACATCTAAGTGCTCTCAACCAAACAAAGCAAATGCAGAAAATATAGGGCTCTTTCATGGGGCTTGGGGGATTACTTCAGTTGCCTCAATAGTCTACCAGAGTAGAAATATCATATTTTCTAAAGTTCAGGTAAATAAATTGTCCTGCTTATGGAAAAAGTATGCTATTCTCCACTGTAAGCAGTCTTTTACATTGACAATATCTGAGAAATAATCTAACTCATTATAAGTTAGACTGAATGTAAAGCCCTGAAACTACAGATTTATGTGTACTTCTGGCTGAAAATAATATTGAAATGTGAAAATGAAACCTTCCACTATATCTCAGGGAATATAGGTCTGAGATTGGCTTTGGTAACACAAAAAGTTCATTTATTCCCCACTATAGGCCAGGTACTATAAGAACTGACCTTAAGACTTGATTGAGTTTGTGCTCTGGGGTTGATTATATTAGTGGCAGGTATGTGATAATAGTGATTGTACTGCTCAAAATACTCTGTCTTAGGGTAAAATTCTAGCTTCATTTGTGCTATGCTCAGTTGCTCCAGCCATGTCCGACTCTTTGCAACCCTATGCACTATAGCCCACCAGGCTCCTCTATCCTTGGATTTCCCAGCAAGAATACTGGAGTGGGTTGCCATGCCCTCCTCCAGGGGGCCTTCCCAACTCAGGGACTGAACCCACGTCGCTCATGTCTCCTGAATTGGCAGTTGTATTCTTTACCACTAGTGCCACCTGGGAAACCCAGCTTCCTTTGCAGCACCCCTCAAAAAACCTCCAAAGAAAACCTGTGAGAGTGATTTCCAACTCTGGGTTTGCTTGCATTCCAGACTCATTATTAACATGGACCTGTAAATGCCTGGGTCTTAGGCTGTGATCCTGAATTTCCGTACAGCAGCTGAACTGAAAAATTACCTGTGGTAGGAATGGGGCGTCCCACCCAAAGACATGTACACCCTCATCTTCAGAGCCTATGAATGTTACCTTGGCAGAAGGGACTCCGCAGGTGTGAGTGTTACAGATCTTAAAATGGGGAGATTACCCTGAATTATCTGGGTAGGTCCAATCTAATCACATCTGTCCCTAAAAGTGGAAGACTTTCCTGGCAGTCCAGTGGTTAAGACTCTGCATTTCCACTGCAGGGAGCACAGGGTTCGATCCCTGGTTAGGGAACTAAAGTCCCACATGTTGCTGGGCACAGACAAAATAAAAGTGGAAGAGGCGGGCAGGAGGAGAGAGGCAGAAGGATGTGATGGGGGACTCAATCGACTCTTTTTATGAATTTTTTTTTTCTTTGTTGAGTTGTTGTTGCCATACTCAGACTTCTAGTTGCAGTGAGCTGGTCTGCTCTTCTGTGCAGTGTGCAGACTTCTCACTGCTGTGGCTCCTCTTGTTACAGAGCACGGGCTAGGCACACAGACTTCCGTGGTTGTGGTGCATGGGCTTAGTTGATCCATGGCTTGTGGGATCTTCCCGTACCAGGGATTGAACCCATGTCCTCTGCGTTGGCAGGCAGATTTTTAACCACTGGACCACCAGGGAAGTCCCAAGACTCAATCTACCCTTGCTAGCTTTGAAGGAGGAAAGGAGTCCTGAGCCAAAAGAAAGCAGAGGTTCTCTAGAAAGTACAAAAGACAAGGAAATGGATACCTCCCCAGAGCCTCCAGAAAGGAATGCAAAACATTGATTTTAGTCTCACAAGATCCACCATGGACTTATGACCTAGACTGTAAGATAATAAACTACAAGTAAGTTAGTTACTTTATTTTCTTGGGCTCTAAAACCATATGGACAGTGACTACTTGCTCCTTGAAAGAAAAGCTATGACAAACTTAAACAGTGTGTTAAAAAGCAGAGACATTACTTGGCCTACAAAGGTCTGTCTAGTCAAAGCTATGGTTTTTCCAGTAATCATGTATGGATGTGAGAGTTGGACCATAACGAAGGCTGAGCACTGAGGAACTGATACTTTTGAACTGTGGTGTTGGAGAAGATTCTTGAGAGTCCCTTGGACTGCAAAGAGATCAAACCTGTTACTCCTAAAGAAAATGAACCCTGAATATTCATTGTTAGGACTGATGCTAAAGCTGAAACTCCAATACTTTGGACACCTGATGCAAGAAGTCGACTCATTGGAAAAGATCCTGATGCTGGGAAAGATTGAAGGCAGGAAGAGAAGGGGACAATAGAGGATGAGATGGTTGGATGGCATCACTGACCCAATGGACATGAGTTTGAGCAAACTCCAGGAGATGGTGAAGCACAGGGAAGCCTGGTGCGCTGCAGTCCATGGGCTCACAGAGTAGGACATGACTGAGCAACTGAATAACAACAAAGTTAGTTACAGCAGCATCTTGTCCAACAATTCATTTTACAAGATTCATAAGATAAGCGTTAGTTGCTCAGTCATGTCTGACTCTTTGCAACCTCATAGAGAGCAGCGTGCCAGGCTCCTCTGCCATGGAATTCTCCAGGCAAGAGTCCTGGGTAGCCATTCCCTTCTCCAGGGGATCTTCCTGATCTGAGATTGACCCCTAGTCTCCCGCATTGCAGGCAGATTCTTTACTGGCTGAAAAGAGCTAGATTAAATTGCAAGATAATGGGAACTTGCCATCCCTAGTTTGTGCACCATCTGAGAGGTTTTAAAGCATAAAGGCATGTCTCAGTTCTCATGTCTGATTTCTTTATCATTTCCTTGTGATCTGACAACTTTCTTTCCACTGTCCACCCACGGCATATCTCCATGGCAAACTTATTAAGAACCATAAAATCTGTTTTGAGAGTGCTTCTGAGTTCAGCCTTAGAGTTGGTTCTTGAAATTATAATATTGCCTGTAAACTGGATAGAAGGGGCTCAGTGCACTTTTATTTCCTCACTATTAGCAACTTATAATCAAACAAACAGCAAGCTTTCCAGAAACTCATATTTTCCTTAAAGATTTTGCAGTGCCTTTCTATGACTGACAGCCCAAGTCAAGGGGCTAGTTATATTTTTCAGGATTCCTTACATCTTCTATAAAAACATTATTTCTCTTTGACATGGTTATGATTTCTTTTACTTCTAATAAAAATATTTTAGACTTATAAAAAAATATAAAGTAATAAAATAATTTTCAGGTAGTCACCACCAGATAAATCATTAAAAACATTACAAGCACAGTTGAAGCCCACTGTGTACGTATCCTTAATCATATTTTCTCTTTTATATATTCCAAAGGGAATATAATATGCTGGACTTGTCATTTATCATTCTCTTACTTATCCTTATACTTTTACTTATTTATCGTATATAAGTATATATAGGCAGTCTTTGCTTTCTACAGTTCTGAGATGTAAAAACAAATGTATAGTCTGAAACGATTCAATGCAATATTAACAATCAATGACAAAGATTCCAATAGTTTCATGACCTTTAAGGGTTTTGTCAAAAGTTTTAAAAACTCTGTTGCCGTCAGTAATGAATGTATAGGAAAAGAAAAATTAGTGAAACTAATATTTCTTTCATACACTGTCATTTGAAACATTAGAAACATTGCCGGTTAAAGTGTTTAGTTTCTTTGTAAGAAAACCTTTCAGGAGAAGTTCAGACAATCCTTCCTCTCTCTTCTCACTGTATCATTGCAACATGGAGCAAGAAATCTCTTTCAGTCACTCTCCTTTCGATGTTCAAATTTGCTTCCATCATTTTACCCTCTGTTCTCTCAGTGTCGTGACGTCTCTCCGAGAGTTCCTTTAATGTGAAGTTTTGGGCTGCAGTCACTTCCTCTAGAACATCTTTCATTGTCTCTTTGGTCACAACCACTTTCATGGTTTCTGTAGACGAGTTCGCTTCAGCGAGTACCTCTGACTACATACCTCGAGTCTCCCACACAATGGCAGGGTCATCTACGTCTTCCACACCTCCATGCATGCCCAATTCACATTCACTTCCAGCCCTATCGCTCTTCTTTTCCTTGATGTACTCTTACCTTTGTTGGCCAAACCCTCTTTCAGCTGTCCATTTTTAGAAAAACGGACAGGGTTTATTGCTGGGAGACAAGGAGGTCACACAACTACACGCTTTGCTGTCTGTGTGTGAGAAGAGCGACAGGGGTGCAGTGACCAGCGGTCACGAGCAAGCTTTGAGAGAAGTGGCCTCAGTGGTTGCGATTGACGCACATCTATTACTCGTGTGGTGTCTGTGCACAGGAGAGCTAGCAATGAAGCTTAAGCATTATGCATCTGCAGAATGAAATTTATGTATTTTGCAGTTGCTCACACTTACTAGTGTCTTCAGCTAAACCCTAGTAACTGAAATGTGTGCCTATCAGGACTGCCTCTGTGTGTGTGCTTTGCATAAACTTTAAATAAATGTCATTATATAATGCATATCATTTCAGGAACTGACCTTTCTTGTTCAATATGTTTTTTCTGAAAGTTATTTATATTGATATATGTAGATATAGTTCATTACTCTTCTGCCTTATAAATTTCCATCCACATGACTATATACGGGTTATTTTATGTCCTTTTATGAAAATTTAGATTGCTTCTAGGGTTTTATTATTACAGGTATCACTCCTCTGAGAATTCGCTTACTGTTTCTGTGTAGTTATATAGAAGTTTCTCTATGGTAACTAAATCTAAGCGTGTTTTACAGGGTTTCAAATAGTTTTGTTATATATTTCCAAATTATTCTATCAATTTACACTCCCAAATAAGTTTGTAAAAGCTATTATAGAACAAGCAACTTGCTCCATAACAATTTGTTTTAACTAATTTAATTATACCAATTTAATCATATAAACTGATGACAAAAAACTAATTTAAATTGGATTTTCCTGATTAATGGTCAGATTGAGTATATTTTCATTTTTATTCAAATATTAATTGCATATTTATAGATTTGACAATTATACTGATATTATGTTGATATAGAGAGAGACCATATACTAATGCTTTATCACTTGTATACATTACAGTTATTATCTTCTAGCCTTGGTCTTGCTTTTCATTTGGATTATGGTACATTTTTATGTACAGAAGATTTTACTTTGAATATCGGTTCAGTTCAGTCACTCAATCATGTCCGACTCTCTGCAACCCCATAAACTGCAATTGAGTCGGTGATGCCGTCCAACCATCTCATCCTCTGTCGTCCCCTTCTCCTCCTGCCTTCAATCTTTCCCAGCATCAGGGTCTTTTCAAATGAGTCAGCTCTTCGCATCAGGTGGCCAAAGTACTGGAGTTTCAGCTTCAGCATCAGTGCTTCCAATGAACACCCAGGACTGATCTCCTTCATGATGGACTGGTTGGATCTCCTTGCAGTCCAAGGGACTCTCAAGAGTCTTATCCAACACCACAGTTCAAAAGCATCAATTCTTCGGGGCTCAGCTTTCTTTATAGTCCAACTCTCACATCCATACATGACCACTGGAAAAACCATAGTCTTGACTAGATGGACCTTTGCTGGCAAAGTAATGTCTCTGCTTTTTAATATGCTGTCCAGGTTGGTCATAACTTTCTTCCAAGGAGTAAGTGTCTTTTAATTTCATGGCTACAGTCACCATCTGCAGTGATTTTGGAGCCCCCTAAAATAAAGTCTGTCACTGTTTCCCCATCTATTTCCCATGAGGTGATGGGACCAGATGCCATGATCTTAGTTTTCTGAATGTTGAGCTTTAAGCCAACGTTTTCACTCTCCTCTTTCACTTTCATCAAGAAGCTCTTTAGTTCTTCACTTTCTGCCATAAGGGTGGTAGTAAAATACAATAAGATTAATCAATTTTCCTTTTTTATTTTATGTTTTATGTCATAAAAGTGTTATCTTTTGTGATTCATGAGTAGAGAGAATCTTTATTTCTCTGAGAAGTTTTAACTTTTTCTAGTATTTTGGTCACTAATATATATGAATTCATTTTTTCACATAGTACAAGGATCAAGTTTCTTATTTTTAACATACAAGTAACCAAGTTTTCCATTATCACACATGGGGAAAAAATCCTTTCTCCGCTGACTTGAAAAGCCACCTCTGTCATACCTCAAGGGCTGTTGTCATTGTTGTTACATTTGTTTTGTTTTTGTGTTATACTTTGGCTTTCAGAGAAGCTTTAGGTTCCCAGCAAAAATTGAGTGGAAGGTACAGAGACTTCCTGTATGCCTTCTGTCCCCACACATGCACAACCTCCCCACTGTCAGCACACATGGAGTTTTGTGTACACGGGTCCCTTTTGGGGATTCTCTGTCTTGTTACTTGGTTGTGTTATCAATGGTTCAGGAATCTCATTCTTAATGGATGCATCTTTTAAAGGGACTTGGTCTCAGATACACACATTGTAGATTTTTTAAAAAGCTTTTGAAGTTTCTAGCTAAAATTTACCACATCTTGCTATTGCAAATAGTATCTCTTTTTTTTTTCTTTTTATATTTCTTTAACTGTGCTGTTTCGTTTGCTGGACCTTAATTCCCCAACCAGGGATTGAACCTGGGTCCTCAGCAATGAGAGGGTAGAGTCCTAACCTCTGAACTGCCAGGGAATTCCCAGTAACTTCCTTTTTTAAAAAAAAAAAAAAGTCCTTTAACAAATTCCATTTTCTAACTACTGCCAGTATATAGAAATGCAAATTTTGACAGTTTATTGAGATATAACTCATGTATAATGTAATTCACCTATTTAAAATATATATCAATGGCTTTGATCTGTGTTTTGGAAATGTATAATACATTTAATGAAATAACACAAACTCTGTATCAAGTCTCTTTCACTCAACATTATATCTTTGAGACTCATGCAACTTGTTATGTGTAGTTGTACCTATTTGTTTTTATTACTGTGAAGTATTTCATTGTATAAATATATCACTGTTCATATATCAAGTTTCCAGTTTGGGGCTATCACTGATTATACTTTTTATTTCTAAAACTTCCTTTTGGCTCACCTCAAATTGGCCCGACTTTCTAGATGCTATTTTCTTACATTTACAATTTTGTCTTATCTTTCTTAAAACCATTATATATATATATATTTTATATATATATAATAACTATATATTATATATATTACATATATAATAACTATATATTATATATATTATAACTATATATAATATATACATAATATATAATATATAAAATAATATATATATACTTAATACATATTAAGTATATATATATATAATATATATATATAGTATCTTGTTTATAATTATTCCATATAATTATTCCATTGTTTTGAGGGTTTAGGAGTTTTTTCCTGACACTTTTCACAAAGTGTTATTGCCTCAGGTATTTTGTAATATTTCTGTTATCCTTTGGTTTGTTCTTTGTACTTTGCAGTCTCAGGAGAAATATTATCTTGGGTTGATCTGTCCCGAGAAGATTTGAGTTTGCTTCTGGCAGGTGCCTTGATACACAACCTGGGTCATGTTTATGTTCGTTTCTAGGCTGGGCCCTTCCTAGACACTCAAATAACCACATTGCAAACCTATGTGAGGGCAGGCCTGTGGTTGTGAACTTTCAGGAGAGGGTTTTTTTGCTAGCGCAGTTTCCTGGTCCAGAAAGATGACTCATCACCATTTCCTATTGTTGTTCAGTTGTAAATCGTGTCTGACTCCTTGCAACCCCATGGACTGCAGCACGCCAGGATATCTGTCCTCCACTGTCTCCCGGAGTTTGCTCCAGACCGTTGTCGGCAAAGGGATGTCTCTGCTTTTTAATATACTGTCCAGGTTTGCCCTGTGTGTGTGTGTGTGTGTGTGTGTATTAAGTCAATTCAGTCTTGTACAAGTCTGTTTAACCCTATGGACTGTAGCCTGCCAGACTTCTCTGTCCATGGGATCCTCCAGGCAAGAATTGTCGTTGTTTAGTCGCTCAGTTGTGTCTGAGTCTGTGACCCCACGGACTGCAGCACACCAGGCTTCCCTTTCCTTCACCATCTCCCGGAGCTTGCTCAAACTCATGTCCGTTGAGTCAGTGATGCCATCCAACCATCTCATCCTCTGTCATCCCCTTCTCCTCCTGCCTTCTCCTCCTATATCAGGCAAGAATCCTGGAGTGGTTTGCCATGCTCTTTTCTGGGAGATGTTCCCGAACCAGGGATGGAAGCTGCCCCTCTTACGTTTTCCTGCATTGGCAGGCAAGTTCTCTACCACTAGTGCTGCCTGGGAAGCCACCATGGTCTTAGTTCTTTTAATGCTGAGTTTTAAGCCAGCTTTTTCACTCTCTTCTTTCATCCTTATCAGGAGGGTCTTTGTTCCGCTTTGTTTTCTGCCATTAGGATGGTGTCATCTGCATATCTGAGGTTATTGATATTTCTCCCAGCAATCCTCATTCCAGGTGAGCTTATCCAGCCTGGCATTTCGAATGATATACTCTGCATATAAGTTAAATAAACAGAGTGAGAATACACAGCCTTGATGTACTCCTTTCCCAATTTTGAACCAGTCCATTACTTCACTTCCGATTCTGTTGCTTCTTGACCTGCATACAGGTTTCTCAGGAGACGAGTAAGGTGTCTGGTATTCCCATCTCTTTAAGAACTTTCCGCAGTTTTTTGTGATCCGCACAGTCAAAGGCTTTAGTGTTGTCAATGAAGCAGGAGTAGATGTTTTTCTGGATCTCCCTTGCTTTCTCTAGGTTCCAACAAAGGTTGGCAGTTTGATCTGTGGCTCCTGTGCCTCTTCGAAACCAGCTTGTCCATCTGGAGGTTCTTGCTTCACATACTGCTGACACCTAGCTTGAAGGGTATTTGCTGCTGCTGCTGCTAAGTTGCTTCAGTCGTGTCCGACTCTGCGTGACCCCATAGACGGCAGCCCACCAGGCTCCCCCGTCCCTGGGATTCTCCAGGCAAGAACACTGGAGCGGGTTGCCATTTCCTTCTCCAGTGAATGGAAGTGAAAAGTGAAAGTGAAGTCGCTCAGTTGTGTCCGACTCTCATTGACCCCATGGATTGCAGCCCACCAGGCTCCTCCGTCCATGGAATTTTCCAGGCAAGAGTACTGGAGGGGGTTGCCATTGCCTTCTCCATGAAGAGTATTTGAGCATACCCTTACTAGCATGTGAAATGACCACATTTGTACAGTAGTTTGAACATTCTTTCGCATTGCCCTTTTCTGGGATTGGAATGAAAACTGACCTTTTCCAGTCCTGTGGCCGGCCACTGCTGAGTTGTCCAAATTTGCTGACATCCTGAGTGCAACATTTTCTATGGCTGGTGGCTAGATGCTTTCCTAGCCCCAGTGGGCATTGGAGATGCATCCTGGAGGAACTTCACCTCTAGATGCCAACACTCCACCAGAGGAGCGCTCGAGGCATTTCCTTGTCCCTGGAAAACTATGCACCATCAATCTTTCTGTTTTCCAAGAGGAGAAATGTGCCCAGGAAAGTGCCAGTTCACCATTCTCCGGTTCATCCACCTCTCCTTTGTATGATATCAGGATTTTGTTGACCATCTCCGGTACTCAGCTATGCTTTGGAAGAACACATTATATTTTTTTTATAGGAATTCTTTTGGAGATTTTTCAGAACCCCTAGTCTGTCATAATACCAGAATGAGAGGTGGTTATATCTTCCTTAAAGAACTAAAGACATTTTTTTTTCCATTTATTTTTATTAGTTGGAGGCTAATTACTTTACAATACTGTAGTGGTTTTTGCCATACATTGACATGAATCAGCATGGATTTACGTGTATTCCCCATCCCGATCCCCCCTCCCACCTCCCTCTCCACCCGATTCCTCTGGGTCTTCCCAGTGCACCAGGCCCGAGCACTTGTCTCATGCATCCCACCTGGGCTGGTGATCTGTTTCACCATAGATAATATACATGTTTCGATGCTGTTCTCTCAAAACATCCCACCCTCGCCTTCTCCCACAGAGTCCAAAAGTCTGTTCTGTACATCTGTGTCTCTTTTTCTGTCTTGCATATAGGGTTATCGTTACCATCTTTCTAAATTCCATATATATGCGTTAGTATACTGTATTGGTGTTTATCTTTCTGGCATACTTCACTCTCTATAATGGGCTCCAGTTTCATCCATCTCATTAGAACTGATTCAAATGAATTCTTTTTAATGGCTGAGTAATATTCCATGGTGTATATGTACCACAGCTTCCTTATCCATTTGTCTGCTGATGGGCATCTAGGTTGCTTCCATGTCCTGGCTATTATAAACAATGCTGTGATGAACATTGGGGTACACGTGTCTCTTTCAGATCTGGTTTCCTCGGTGTGTAGGCCCAGAAGTGGGATTGCTGGGTCATATGGCAGTTCTATTTCCAGTTGTTTAAGGAATCTCCACACTGTTCTCCATAGCGGCTTGTACTAGTTTGCATTCCCACCAACAGTGTAAGAGGGTTCCCTTTTCTCCACACCCTCTCCAGCATTTATTGCTTGTAGACTTTTGGATAGCAGCCATCCTGACTGGCGTGTAATGGTACCTCGTTGTGGTTTTGATTTGCATTTCTCTGAAAATCAGTGATGTTGAGCATCTTTTCATGTGTTTGTTAGCCATCTGTATGTCTTCTTTGGAGAAATGTCTGTTTAGTTCTTTAGCCCATTTTTTGATTGGGTCAGTTATTTTTCTGGAATTGAGCTGCAGGAATTGCTTGTATATTTTTGAGATTAATCCTTTGTTGCTTCGTTTGCTATTATTTTCTCCCAATCTGAGGGCTGTCTTTTCACCTTGCTTATAGTTTCCTTTGTTGTGCAAAAGCTTTTAAGTTTCATTAGGTCCCATTTGTTTGTTTTTACTTTTATTTCCAATATTCTGGGAGGTGGGTCATGGAGGATCCTGCTATGATTTATGTCGGAGAGTGTTTTGCCTATGTTCTCCTCTAGGAGTTTTACAGTTTCTGGTCTTACGTTTAGATCTTTAATCCATTTTTAGTTTATTTTTGTGTATGGTGTTAGAAGGTGTTCTAGTTTCAAGAACTGAAGACTTTTTTTAATAAAAACAAAACCTCATAAATGAATTCATAGTTGCCTAGTGAAGTGTGTCACGCTGATAATAAACAGGAGTATAAAACAATCACCTTCATCAATATAATTTAGTTATCAAGAATTTATTAAGCTGTTATTTTCTTTCTTGGATTTCCAAGTTCCTGATATATAACTTTGAAAGGTAAAAGTTATGTTATTCTTAAACATGACCGTCATAAGCAACTCTTTTGCCCTTATACATAATACTACAATAATATCATTGTACATACTTTGTGGATACGTAGAGCCTATCTGTAGGAAACATTCCTGGAAGCAGAATTTCTGGGTTAAGTGATATTTTATTTTTCTATGACTTTTACAAAATACCCACCAAAAGTCGTAACAACTTAGCCTCCAACTGGTAAAATATGACAATACCTGTATTCCCACACCCTCACCAGTAAGAGTGACCCAATTAACTACTGCTAGTGTATAGAAATGCAAATTTTGACAGTTTTATTCAGATATAAATCACATATAATTCATCTATTTAAAATAAATAGATCAATGGCCTTGATTTGTTTTTTGAAATATGTAATATGTTAAATCAAATAGCATGAACTCTGTGTATGAACTTTGACAACCTGATAAGGGGGAAATTGCATCTCACTAAAGTTTAATAAGCTAGTCTCATATCAGGCCCGAGTGATGAGGCACACCCCATCTCCCAGTAAAATGTACAAATAGCTGATTTTCACAATGATGAAAGCGGGAAAGCATAGCTTCAATTCAGGAGAAGGTTGTAAAATATACTTTCACTCTTTCCAACCCCCACCCCAACATGCTGACAATAGAAACTCAAGTCTTGAATCGACCTTATTCAGGGTAAAAGAGGTATTGTTCCAGTGTGTTGGTTTCAAGGATTTTCCTCCATGCAGAATAAATAGTGGAACTGAAATATCAGTAAAGCTCTAAGTAAGCAGATTATGTGCTGTCAGTGGCGAATGCCCTGTATACTCACAATGCAAGAACTTCAGAAGAGAGAGATATTAACTACCATGATCCTTGAAAGAAGTAGAGAATCTCGGGCTTCCAGCATGTTCCTTAAACATCAACTAGGTGGCAACCCTACCCCATGCCCACCCTTCCTAAATGTCACACCCGTTCCAGGCATCAGGTGAAGCTGGAGATACAACATTCAACAGAAAAGAGATTGCTACTGGATTTTATTTCTATGTCTAAAGAGGGGGAAAAAGGCACTTCCTCAAAAATTACTAAGTGAACCTCTCCCTGTGTTTCACTGACTAGAAGTGAATCCTTGAATCATATGTAGGTCCCTAAGTCAATCAGCTATTGGCCTGAGGAATAGAATTTCCCTAACTGCCTTAGATTCATCTATTTGTGCTCATGACTTACAGGCTCTGCAGTAAAAACAAAAGGTAGAAGCAGCTATTAGTTAGTGTTTGATGCAGAATGAATATATGTTTGATGGTGTAATTTGTAATAAAGCTAAGTAACATCATGAGTAAAATGGACCTAAGTGGTCCATTTTCAGCTGCAAAATGAAGGACAATGATGATGAAAACAAAACAGTATCAGCTGATGTAGCTCAGAGCCAGGAAATAACCACAGTTTAGTTCGGGGGGCTTACATATGACAATACTCAGAAGTATATATATTGCAATGCTCCTGAGTGACTCCAGTGCTGAATCCTCTGCATGAATTATTATGTTTTCTCTCAGTTGGTATTAAAAGTATTAAAGTCCTCATTTGTAACTCAATCACTGTAGCATTTTAAGTGGGTTTTCCAGGTGGTCCTAGTGGTAAAGAACCTGCCTGCCAGTGAAGGAGACATAAGAGACAGGATTCCATCCGTGGGTCAGGAAGAGCCCCTGGAGGAGGAAATGGCAACCCACTCCATGGCTGGAGAATCCCATGGACAGAGGAGCCTGGAGGGCTAAATCCATGGGGTAGCAAAGAGTCAGACACAACTAAGGCAACTTAGCATGCACACACACACTATATGGCATGTATGAGAAAATAGGCTCTGAATTCCAAACAAGTTCACAAACAAAAATTTGTAGCTGAACCCATTCACCAGCTGGGTACTGCCCGGTACTGCTACATTTTAACCTTGATCCTTTACATGGGTTTTTAAAAGAAATAAAAGCAAGTAAATTTGAAAGAATCACACCTCTCTTTGACGTGATCTTTGAGATGAGCTTAAGAATGGAACAGTTTTGTTTCACAGCAATAATAACAAAACGTTGCACTTGGATACCCTGCAAAAGGGCACTGAACTAAAATACTATCATTCTTTATGTTATTTACTTGACATCCAGCAGAGATCCAAACTACCATCTCACCATAACTGTGGTCACTTTCCCTAAATGCATACATCAAAGCCTATGGGTAAAATAGAAAACTCGAGCAAGGAGGATAGCTCTGATACTTCCCAAATGTCCCCAGAACATCGTAGCAGCCGTCTCCCGTGTTCCTCTTTCCACCTGCCCCCTCTTTGTGAGTGTAAAGATCAAGGAGAGGTTTTCAAACCTATTAGTGAAACACTTAGGGCCCGGTGGCACAGGTTGGAGATCTCAGCAGAGGCCCTAATTAAAGAAGGAAAACTCCAGGTTTAAAGAAAACAAATGCTCCCTGGAACCAACCTGGAAATACCAGCAGCTGCAGGCAGTGGCGACGTGCTGGAATTAGGGCAGACCACATCATGAGGAAGGCTGCCCAACTGAGCGAGGAGGGCTGAGGAAAGGAACCTGGGGAGGGGGTTGTTTTTGTGTGAGGTTCTCATGGGATGGAATTGAGGACAAGACATCATCTGGTAGTCATTGCTGAGGAACCCCACGGCCATGCCCTTGAATTTTATAGCCAAGGTCACTTTTTTTCTCCCCTGAGAGTAAATACTTGCTTTGCAAAACCATTGTTCAGGGTTGCTTGAACAGGTCTGATGGAAAATGCCACCCTTTAGCAAGAAGGAAATCCACGATCTTACCCCTTCATTTCTAGAACATCATTTAGCAAGTTTTTAAATAGATGCAGATATCAGCCTTGCTCTTTGTGATCAAAGAGCTTTAATGGAATTTTCAACATTTCAGATGAATGAGCTCCGGGAATTGGTGATGGACAGGGAAGCCTGGCATGCTGCTGTCCATGGGGTCACAAAGAGTTGGACATGACTGAGCGACTGAACTGACCTGAAAGCACTAGTGTCCTCCATCCTCCCTGCTGAGCTGACCCCCTGGTCTCCTGAGGCTCCTTTTGTGTTGATTCAACTTTCAACTTTACAAACAAGAAACAGCTCTCCCCCTAAGACCCTCGCACAGTGGACTCTGCTCATAAGCGCCAGCGTTTGGAGGCATTCCCTGGTCAGGATCCCCCAAATCAGGAGGGCATTTGTGAGACCCCATATCACAAAGCTTATGCCCTTTGCAGCTGCTGTTCTGTGCCAGTGATCACAGATGGATGTCAGACATGAATTGGAACCTCCACACTGTTGAGCATCACTTAGTTTGTAGCCACGGCGCTATACTAAACTGACCAGGAAACATCACACCCCATTTCCCTTAAACATCCCCAGATCCAAACACACACCTGTTTCATCCTCAAACGGGTATGTAACATGTCAGAGGCACATGCTTCTGCATATACTTTGCCTTGATGCTGGTAGGAAAACTGATTCCCCACCCGCCCCCAGGATTTCTATCTGGAATACTCAGAGATTAATAAGCAGCTTTCAGAATGAGAGTTTCCAGGTGAGAGACTTCAACACTATTTTGTAGATTTGGTGGATTAGATGACATACTTTCAGTACTTCAGGAAATCAAATCCAAACCCTTCCCAATTCACCAACTCCATTTATCCAAAAACACGATGAAGTGAAGTGAAGTGAATGATGCTCAGTTGTGTCTGACTCTGCGACCCCATGGACTATATAGGCCATGGAATTCTCCAGGCCAGAATACTGGAGTGGATCGCCTTCCCTTTCTTCAGGGGTCAGAGCCTAATGAAAAGGGCTGTTGGATTCTGATTTCAAGCTTCCCTTGCCAACTATGTTCACAAGAAAGCTTTTTGAAGCTAAAAGAATTGACAAGTCTTGTGACTGATGCAGTTTTATTTACTTTTGGCTCCAAATGCTGTCAAAAGCAGAAAACAGCAGAATTCTGTAAAGCAATTATCCTTCAATAAAAAGTAAATTAATAAAAAAAAAAGCACGTGCTCCTGTGATGAGGGCACCAGTTTAGCACTAAGATGCCCTACAGTCCGTGGGATCGCAGAGTCAGACACAGCTGAGCACGCACAAGGGGGGATCCAGTCTCTTGTGCCTGCCTGCCTGTCCCCTCGTGCAGAAGAACACGGCAGATTCATCACCTCCCAAGAGTCGGTTTTTACCGCAGACCCCTGACCTCCACCCAGAGTCGGCGCTGGCACTGATGCCCGTGTCTGCCCACACCAGCCCTGGAGTGGATCTGTGATCCAGAACTATTCTGATGGCTATGGTATGGCCTTCCTGCGTGAGCCGCTTCCCGCTGCAACTGCCTGTCGCTACCTCTCAACTCCTGAGTCACCCAGGCCCTCCAGGGAAGCCGATTCCTTGCAGGATAGCTCCATCCCCATGCTCACACCAAACTGTGGATCTGTGTGTGTCAAGTTTGTCCGGGAAAAGCAGCTGAAGGGAAACAGAAGTGGAGAGATGGAAGAGAGCAGAAGATTCAAGAGGACTCACAAAAGAATGCTTTTTTCTGATTATAAATCATGAAGTGAAAAATGTTAGTCATTCAGATGTAGCTGACTGCAACCCCAAGGACTGTAGCCAGCCAGGCTCCTCTGTCCATGGAGTTATCTTCTCCAGGGGATCTTCCCGACCCAGAGATCAAACCTGGGTCTTCTGCATTGCAGGAAGATTCTTTACCATCTGAACCACCTGGAAAGCCCCATAAAAGTCATATATGCCTGTTATTAAAAAAAAAAAAAGTTTGGAAAAATACAGAGAAGAATAAAGAAAGGAAAAGTTACCATAATCATAGTCCCTGGCTAAGATTTTGCTGTATATGTAGTAGGGAAGTTTCTGGTTGTCAAGTAAGAAGGTATCTTCTCCCTATCACATAGGTTCTTTAAATAACCTACATCGTAAATTTAGGTCATTTGTGACAGCATTTAAATGGGAGATTTCTGAAAGGAGAGTGTTCCTGGAAATCATCCTTCCCTTTCTTCAACAGATCTATCCACTTGCTCGGGTTTCTTGACTAATACAGCCAAGTCTCAAAAAGCCCTTCCCAAAAGTCTCAAAAAAAAAAAAAAAAAAAGGAAAGTCTTATTCATTTTCTTAATTTGAAGAGAAATATTCAGGAAATTATATTTCCTTAAACCCGATTGATCTATCACGCATGGTAATGATGCCAAGACACGAAGCACCGGATCCCTGAGGGATGATCAGGGTAAATTACACGGCTGGCATGAGCTCAGCAAAGTCTTGCCTTCTCATCTGCATACAGTTACCAAACTTGGTCCCAGAAATATGCAAAAGGAAGATACACATTTTTTCCTTAGTAATTAAATCCTTCCAAAAATCTATCACTATGTTATGAAAGTAACTGCTGCTATCACAGTCCATTTGGTAAACAAAGAAACTGCCTGTATGCACGTTCGGTCGCTTCAGTTGGGCCTGACTCTTTGTGACCTCATGGTCTGTAGCCTGCCAGGCTCCTCTGTCCATGGGATTCTCCAGGCAAGAGTACTGGAGTGGGTTGCCATGCCCTCCTCCAGGGGATCTTTCTACCCAGTGATTGAACCCGAGTCTCAGCTTCCCAGGTGGCGCTGCTACTGCTAAGTCCCTCAGTCATGTCCGACTCTGTGCGACCCCATAGCCGGCAGCCCACCAGGCTCCCCAGTCCCTGGGATTCTCCAGGCAAGAACACTGGAGTGGGTTGCCATTTCCTTCTCCAATGCATGAAAGTGAAAAGTGAAAGTAAAGTCGATCAGTCGTGTCCGACTCTTAGCGACCGCATGGACTGCAGCCCACCAGGCTCCTCCGTCCATGGGACTTTCCAGGCAAGAGGACTGGAGTGGGGTGCCATTGCCTTCTCCCAGGTGGCGCTAGTGGCAAAGAATCCAGCTGCCAATGCAGGAGACATCAGAAACAAAGAAAATACATTTTGGTAAATATTTCAAAGTGAAGCAGGCCTAATGGAGGTAGTAAAAAGTCTTTGTATTTATATATGGGATTCACAGTTTTTAAATGTTTTCATATCTATTACCTTAAAAGGCTGCCTGTGTTAAACATTGATAGTAACTAAATATATAATATTAAAAAATTAGTAATATGAATTAAAATGGAATCTTAAGTTGGTCTCATGAACTATAAAATTTGGTTTAAATCTGTTCTATACACATGTTCTAGTTTTAGGATCTAACCCAGAACCAGAATCTAAGTTAATCTAACTATTAACTTCTATGAGGCTAGAATGATTCTAAAACCGTGTGACTCTACTCAGTCAGAAAAGCATTGTCAAGGTTTTCCACCATAGGTGTTAATAAGAAATGCCATCATGTTAGAATGATTCAGAAACTGACCATGGAGGAGTGTCCTTTAGCTAATGATATAATTGTAGCCCATATAAACCCCACCCCCTCAAAATATACATCCCATTTGTGAAAAACATTGCTTCACAACAGATAAAAGAAAGCCTGATCCAAATAAGATTGGCTACCCACAATTCTAACAGTCCAAGGGCTATTTTGGTTTGTGTGTGTGTGTGTGTGTGTGTGTGTGTGTGTGTGTGAAAGGCAGTGATGGACATTTTCAGTCTTCCTGTGCAAGTTTTCCTAAGACGCACATGCTTCCTATTTAAACTCACTGCAGAGACAGGAAGGGGAAGGCATTCTCAGATGCGCACAGACCCCAGGAACACTTTCGGAGCATCCCAGGAGCCCTCATTGCTCCCTAGAAACTGTTTTTCATCATATTGTGGAAAATAGCATGATCTGTACCTGTACTTTCTGACACCGATCTCACATCTAATCTCATTGGCTTTATGAATATCTACAAGAGACCCAAAGCCTAATTGCAACCCTGGCTAACTATTGATTTAATGAGCTGTTAGTGCTGGGTCCTTTATGAGAACACCGTAAATATGGACTGATGATAGTAGTGGTCAAGTTCCTATAATTCATTAATGTCAGTTTATTTATCTGTAATATTTACGGCTGTAAGATCGAGTCGAGTGATTATCTGTGCTGGGGGCTGAAAATTCATTTCCGAAGGTTGACAGTGAATGTTCTTGGTTGAATTTTCAGAAACACATTTCCTTAGTAGCTAAGGGGGAAAGTCACACGATGAACTAGAATCATACACAATAAGGAACAGATGGGAAATGAGACGACATGAGGGTTTAAGGAACTGAAGTTATGTCTGAGACTGTGTTCAGCATGTGGGTGTGATGGGAGAGGGAGGCTGAGGCATCTCTTTACTCAGCAGAGACCGTGACCAAGATCAGTAGCCAGCAGGATCCAGGAGCATCCTCCACGTGGTTTCCAACCCAGACCTGTGTCACAGGAGCAGGTGTAATATACTTGCACTTGTGACATGGAAAGAGTGTGACTTTCACTACGAAACCACGTCAGACTCTGTCAGAGGCTGGGCTTGTGTCTAACAAGGGCTTCTTTGCTTGTTTGTTTGCTTAGTTCATTTTCATGAACTGAAAACTTTGCTGGGGAAAATGGGTCACAGAGTCCTTTTCCCTCTAAACTGGTCCAGAGCACTCAGAAATGTGAACACCAGTGAACTCAAGGTCTCTTTCAGCCATGGGATTTTATGAAATCACTGTTTGAAATCCTTAGCATCATTTTGCTGACAAGTGCCTGTCCTTCCCCTCACCCTCCCTCTCTGCCTTCCCCCAGGCTAGCCCAGTCTGAAGCAGGGGTGAACTGTGAATATTACTGGATGGAATCATGGAAATATTTTTATTGGTGTGCAAGTAATTTTCCAAAGAATTCTCGAGGCCTTTTCTTTAGCATGACTTTCACAGTCCTCCTTAACGTGGTCCCATGTTTCCCCCAGGCTTCACCTTCTGGCTTCCTCAGACGGCATCTCCCAGCATCGTGATGGGAATTCTCACTTTTCTTGGACCCGGATCCCCTAGCGTCCTTCAAACAGACCTGTGGCTTCCCTGCTTATAGATATGGGATGTTGCTTCCTCTACTTTCCAACTGAAATCCTACAGGTTCTTCAACCCCTAATTTTGGTCTCCCTCATTCAGAGTATTCTTTTCTTACTTCTCTGAGCAACCAAAAGTCAAAGGATATTACTGCACCTTTAGCTGTCAAGTAATTAAGGTTTCTGTTATATAATAGTTATGATTATTAATTATAACTGGTAGTGCAGTTCCCCACCCTGGATTATACTTGAAGGCTACTTTTATTCTTCTTTAACCTTTACTAGGATGCTAAACCAAAAAAAAAAAAGAGAGAGAGAGTTGTTCTATTATCTGTCTTAGCTATACACCTACACACTCACAATTGCAACCTGCTTTTCAATTTTTTTCTCACCAAAAAAAAGTAAAAGCAATTTATCTTATTTTTATCACTAGTCTCAGATGAACTACATTTTCAAGTTTACTAGATAACCACACAATCTAAGAAGGCATATTTTCCCCAAACATACAAGAGAGGTGATGATGGAATGAATGAAGTTATGATTTGCAAAGATAAATGACTGAAATTATACTATCATATTCTCAGTCTACTGATAAATCATCTTCACCTGAGAATTCATATTCTTTCTGGCCCCAAAATCTACTACTTAAAGGCATTTAGTTAATTTTATCCATTTAGTGTTTGTTACATCGGAGAGACTAAGTGATTCAAGGAGAGAGTTTTATGATTATGAATCCCACAGTTTCAGTAAAACAATATTTTTCCTTCTATATATTTATTATCTGCCTTAAAATCATGGAATCTGGCTTAAGCCGAAGCAAAGTATATTTTCCTTTTCTACAGTAAACAACTTTAATTACTTTTCCTCAGACCACTTTGTTGAAACACACAATGTGTATTGTCTCCTGAGGTGAGCGTGAAAAAGAACCCCAGCAGGACTGAATTCTGCCATAATTAAAGGAAAACCAGAAAGGTCAAATCCCGGGATGGGGTAAATCTCAGGCAACTCCTGGGAACGGGCGCTGCTCTGCCATGAGATCGTCAGTCCCTGACTTGGTTATTGAATCATTTCTCATACTTCTTCTTCTCCACCTTGTGCCATGTGAAACAAGGAAGGCATCACTTCTTCACTTAGTACCTGTTCCTACCTCCCTGCCTTCTGTAGATCATTGCCTGGTTTTCTCATAATAAAGCCAGACAGAGAATAATGCCAAGAGAGTTAGACGTGCAGTTGTAGAACAAAGGCAGGATGGTGGTTTTGGGTACTTAGTTTCTCATATGTCTGCTCAATATTATTTATCAAATATACATGAAACACCTGTTGTGCACCAGCAAATCAGCTAGGTGTTAGGGACACAAAAGAACAAAAAGCATGCTCTCTACCTTAAAGGGGCTTGTTGTTTAGAAGGAAGACAGCCTTGTAAATAAGAAAGCAGACTGAATTGTGAGCCGGTGCTCAGCTGGAAGTCAGGACAGGGCCCCTGAGGAGATGGTGGGCAATCTCTGTAAATGGGCATGGCCTTCCAGAAGTGGTACCCCCAGTTCCAAGTCCGGAAGGGTCAGGGGAACTTCCAGGGGGACAGCGGAGCAGGAATGCCTGACTTGTAAAGAACTGGCAGCGTCAGTTTTGTTCAGTTGGACAAATACTGTTGAACAGCTCTACATGCCGGGGAGGGAGTGAGGGGGCCCCTGGGGACGCTGCGGTGGGCTGGACAGGATTGAATGCTCTCGGGGCTCAGAGGAGGGAAGGCAGATGGGGGCAGTACCCGCAGTGCAGGAACATGTTGACGCACAGAGAAGGCAACTCACTCAGGCCTGGGATGTCAGGGCCATCTTCCTCAAAGACCCAGCGAGCGTCCCAAAGTTGTACAGAGTCAGGGCTGGGGGACAGGAGGGGAAGGGGGGAAAGGAACCACACGGTGGACACCTGCTCTGGCCTCTTCCCTCTGCTGTCGTCACAGGAGGCAATACTGCCTCCCTCTCCTCTGTGCGTGTGAACGTTGGGCAGGGGAGGAGAACGCTGCGGCCGCCCCATGGACTTTGTCGCCACCCTCCTTCTCCAGCCCACCCCCTCCTTTTCTATTCCTGCAGCATATCCCATGCTGCTCCCTTCCCCTCCCGCTTCTCTGCCCCAATCTGACCCATAAATTGCACATAAACTTGTCACAAGGGTTCTTTAAATCAGGGCTTCATGATGACAGCAGAGTGTTTGAACTGATGGGCCAAATACTCTAAATAGGAACCACGTATAACTGTCGAGGGTTTAAAAAACAAAATAATCTACAATGATAGTCAGTGTTGCTTCTCCCTGTGGAATGAGTAATCGCCTTCATGACCATGGCTATGGGAACACGTGGGCCCATGTTGCTTCTGTCCAGGTTATACTCGCATGCCCAGTGATCATTTCCTTTGCACCCTTATTACTGCTTGTTTGTCTTTCTCCATGAGCTCTGCTGTGAGTGGCTGCCTAATGCTCTCATCTTCCTAACCTGAGCTGTGTGGGTCTGTGGTCTCTCGCAGGCCTAGCCTCTGCCAGATCATCAGTGTTCTGGAAACAGTGACAGGAACAGATCTCTCAAAGCCCTGTTTTCAGAGAGAACTTCTTCGTGCTTGAAACATGAACTTTGAACAGACTCGGTGAAGTGGAGCACCATGGCCCTGCTTATGCAACACTGTTAAAAGTCTCATCGGCAGTCACAAATCAAACCTGTTGTGTCCAGTCATTTCTTTGGGTTTCACTTGTAGCAGCTCCAGCCCTGCTCTCAGCATCGGGACACAGCACTGCCCTAATGACTCTTATAAGGATATGAGGGATCTGAGACAGCAGTTCCCCGTCAAACTTCAGCTCCACGGTTCCTCTGAAACTACCAATCCCCAGTATTGCAAAGGTGAGGAGGGAAGACAGAAGTCTCTTGAGTCATGCTCAGAATCCATCATAAACTTGAGAATCATCCACATTAACCAGGATTACTAGAGAGAGATGCACTGTGACTGAGTTTTTACTGAATTTTAATGGCATAATTTTAGCCCAGAAAGCATGCTCATGTGTGCTGGTGATTAATGATAGAGTTTATGCAGTTCATTGATCATACGTAATTTAACTTAAATAGTCATCTGTTGTTTCATCAGGCTGAATCTCTGCATTTCTTTTTATTTCTATTTTCCCTTGAGGGCTTCCTGTTGTCTCACTGAGAGCTATTTGCCTGAACTGGGGAAGAAATGCCCAATGACCCTCTATGCAGCAAAGCTCCAAGGCTGCCTGAGGTTAGAAGAGACGAGGCATGAGGCACAAACAACATTTCACCCTGTGAAATGAACCACCCACTTTTTGTGGGTGAGGTGTTGTGGTGAATTCAGCAGTGGCCAGCGTAGAGGTTCAGTTTTCCAGTTTGTGGGAAATGAAATCATTGGAGAAAGTCAGATGTGGTTTGATGTCCCGGAGACTTCCTTAATCTGCACATCAGTCTTCTAACACCCCCTTTCATGTGTATTTGTAATTTAAATTTTGAGTTGGAGATTTCAGGAACTCTGAATCCTCCTTGAATTGTGTGAATCTTCCTCCCAAATAGGAAACTTTCTGCACACTGCAGTGTTGTTTGTGGTGAAGAAAGGAAAGGCCAGGAGGCCACCATTAATGAGATTCTTTTGTAACAGAACTCTCGGGTCTTTTTAAAATAAAGAAGCAGCCACCCTGAACAGTGTCCCGAACATAACAAAACCCAGATGCAGCCAACGTTGCCTTTTGAAGCAGTAGCCTTGAGAGTACAGTTGACTGAATAGTCTACTCCAAACTTCTTCCACTTGCAAAGCATCCTATTTAGAGCAACCTATATATAAACCTTTAAAATGTAAGAAATTATTTCATTACAGTCTGAGACTTGATCCTTGGAGAGCTAGCTAGATGAACAATGGAAAATTTCAGATACTAAGAATAGCCACCTGATGCGAAGAGCTGACTCATTGGAAAAGACCCTGATGCTGGGAAAGATTGAGGGCAGGAGAAAACGGGGACGACAGAGGATGAGATGGTTGGATGGCATCACTGACTCAATGGACATGAGTTTGTGTAAACTCTGGTTGGTGATGGACAGGGAGGCCTGGCGTGCTGCGGTTCATGGGGTTGAAAAGAGTCGGACACGACTGAGCGACTGAACTGAAGAATAGTTAGAGCCCAGCTACACGGATAAATCAGTTTATGACCTCCATATCAGCTGGGCATGAAAACAAAGTGTGTGGTATACACACCACTAGTCACAAAAGAATCTGTGCCTGATCCTGGAACTAGAGTGTCCAAATTTTCCAACCATGAGGGCAGCCCTTTCTACTAATATCTGAATAAAGTACTCTTCCTCCATGACACATTCCTATAGGAATTCCAGCTTTGTTCCCAGTATTCATGATGATTCCTGGGAGTGTGCAGAGAGGACATAGCCTCCTAGATGCCAACTCTACTTTCTCTTCCCAACTTCCTAACTCTCACCATTGAATATGTGATCATGACTTCAATGGTTGGCTTTCTTCTACATTATTGGGCCACAAATATGGAGACACTATTAATCCAACAAGTGTAATTCTGTTATAAATTGTTACAGATTATCATTGGGCTTCCCTTGTGGCTCAGCCAGTAAAAAATCTGCCTGCAATGCAGGAGACCTGGGTTCGATCCCTGGGTTGGGAAGGTCCCCTGGAGAAGGGAAAGCCTACCTACTCCAGGATTATGGCTTGGAGAATTCCATGGCCTGTAGTCCATGGGGTCTCAAAGAGTTGGACACAATGGAGCAACTTTCACTTTCACAGGTTATCACTAAGTTGATAATCATGAAATTGCACATGAGATATTATTATTGGAGCTTTTCATCCATCAAGATACAAGAAACCCTTCCAGGTAAACATCTTTTCCCTTGAGTTGTGTGTCAAACCATGCTCTTAGACTCATGTCCTGCCCCCACCCTTTCCCTAAGTCCCAGGGGTTCAACTTTGTAGCATTTTGTTAGTCAAAGGGAGAAGCAAGTACTTCCTCTTACCTTATTACTCAAAACAATCTAAGGTCACTCTTCTCAACCTCTCCTCTTTCTAGACTCTTTAATCTGTTGCCTTTTATATACTTGTTTGTCATTCTGTTCAGTAACCTCTTTGGTTATCTCATCCTTATAATTAAGTTGTGATTGAACTCCCTTCAAAAAATCCATTTTATATTATCTTAATTCTAGTGCATGAAGGTTTATAATTATCCATAATGAGAAAAAACAGCAGTATGCTTTTCATAAAGGGATGTTTGAAAGCAAATATATTTGGAAATGACGTTAGATTTATATGTGGCTATTTGACAGATTTTAATGTATTGTTGTTGTTCAGTCACTAAGTCACGACTGACTCTTTGCAACCCCATGGACTGCAGCACTCCAGGCTTCCCTGTCCTTCACTAGCTCCTGGAGCTTGCTCAAACCCATGTCCATTGAGTCGGTGATGCCATCCAACCGTCTCATCCTCCGTCACCCTGTTCTCCTCCTGCCTTCCATCTTTTCCAGCATCAGGGTCTTTTTCAATGAGTTGACTCTTCACATCAAGTGGCCAAAGTATTGGAGCTTCAATATGTGACGTCCTCCTTCTTAGAGTCACTGCACTGTTGTTTGCTTCGCCATAGAATGTGTATGACTTTCTGACCTGGGAGGAGGAGGTGAGGCAGGAGCAGAAGTCTACACACTTGTCCCTTGTTACAAGCAGGCAAGATTCTCCCACTGCCTTCCAGGCAGGAGCAGCTTATCCCATGGAACAGAGAAAATTATCTCACTCTAGAAAAACCATGCTCGATATTCCATGAAGAATAAAGTGGGAGGCAGCCTGAGCAGAGTAATGAGCGCTGAGTTTGGAGCACAGAGAGCATGTAGGGTTTCGTCCTGTCTCTGCCGGTCCCTGCATTTCGATTCCTCATTTTTAGAATACCGAGTTTGGAACCAGATGCCCTCCCACCTCTCATGCAGCTCTAAAACTCTGCAAGACTGCTGTTGAAATCTGTTCCATTCCGATGTAGTGTAGACCCCTGATCGTCTTGCTACAGACTAGCAAGATTCCATGTGTGAAGATAATGACCAAACAGTTGAGAACCTGATGTCTGTGCCCGCTGCACAAACCCTCAAAACCAAACATCGTGGAACTACCTGAAGCCCACCACGGCCCTCTTCCATCACTCATGTTACAGCCCATTCTCGGAGCAGAGGGGCAGCCATTGTTCCTAGAGCTTTCTCCTATAGTGATAGAGGCTTTGATGCAAAACACAGGGCAGTTACAAACCCAAGGGGCTAACTAATTTCACCCTAGCCCTAATTTTCTTCTGTTTGGGTTTTCACAAGACTCTGTGTGACAAGCAAGAGGTTTCAGATCTTAGCAAAGCCCACTAGAAGAACCAACAAGAACAGTAGGCATGTGGTCCACAGAAGAGCCTAAATCAGCACCATCTGAAAAATCGCTCTTCCTTTCAGAGGCCTATCTAGGTTAATATCTAATTTTCTCTACATCACAGCATATATGAAGGTTGTCATGGTAACTGGGTGAAAAGTTTAGCCAATAGAGTCTATGTAGCTTTTTAGGCTTTGGGGCTTCTCCAGATAGAGTTTTTTCTTAATCGTCTTTTCTCTCAAATTCAATCTATCACATTGGGTGTTTTTTTGTTTGTTTGTTTGTTTGTTTTTGACAATCTGTTACCAATCAAGAAAATATTTTTTTCTTAACTTATTTTTTTAAGGAAGCATTTGGTGTGGACAATGATTATGGGTTCATGGGATGTTACAACTAGAAGATATTATAAAGGTCATTCAGTCCCTTCTTTTCCTATTTGTCAAATAAAAACAATTGCCAGGGAAATTATAAAATACAGATCATTAATTTCCACTCCAAAGTACTGATTCAAAATTTCATCAGACAAGGAAGTCTGTATTTTAAACAAACATCCCAGATCATCATTTCGTCAAGCAAGTTTGGGAAACATTGATCTCATTTCCTGATTTCCTTCTGTAGAACAGGATATTCATTTTGTTACAATGCATGCATGCATGTTAGGTTGTTTCAGTTGTGTCCAACTCTCTGCAACCCCATGGAGTCCACCAGGCTCCTCTGCCCATGGGATCCTCCAGGCAAGAATACTAGAGTGGGTTGTTGTACCCTCCTCCAGGGAGTCTTCCCAACCCAGGGATCACACCTGTGTCTCTTCTGTCTCCTGCATTGGCAGGCAAGTGCTTTACCACTAGGGCCACCTGGAAGGCCATACACCATATGAAAAAAGAAGAAAGGATCCCATAGCGTTGATAGGATTATAGGCCTTAAAGAATTGACAGAAATTAAAGATTGCTTCTAATGTGGCTGAAACTCTGACTTTGGTTCCTTTCAGCTTCCAGAACTTTTGACTTTGTTGAGCCCATAAAAGTTGAGATCGTGTTACGTTAATCATAGGAGTCACCTTCCATCTTTGTCGGATCTCAATAACACCCTTTGGACAGGTAGTCTCTTAGAAAGGCTGTGCTCCACCAAGAAGATTTGGATCTCCATTGGGGCCACACACTTTCTCTTTTAGGAGATGTTAATCTGAATGTGTTTTTGTCATTCTACTTATTGCATTTGTCAATTTTCTCTTGATTATTCTAGTCAGGTAATGGTGAGCTCAGCAAAGTAAGCACATGTGCAGCTCCAAAGTTCTACACTTAATGTCAGTTATAAATTTCACCAAGTAGCTAGAAAAGCACAATAATAAGGAGTATTCTAATTAGTCTTAGAGGCATTATGCTGCGGGAAATATTGGAATCATTTTCTTTTGCAGAGTTTGCTAATTGCTCCCAACAATAGGTATGAATCTCTCTTGTTATGCTTGCAGAAAATATATGGCTTTGGTTTCCAACTGGGACACTCTGGAGATATGAGAGAAGTTGCAAAAAAAATAATAGTATTTTGAACAGCGAGAGGGAATGGTTACATGACTGTTGAAATAAAAATACGTAGCAGTATTTTCCTCTCTTCATATACACATTTTGAAACATTTTCAGAGTCAATGGAAGGACTGGTCTCACTCTGCAGTTGATAGATTCAATAAATATCAGTCCAGCATCTATACTTTATTTTAATTATATTTTTAAATATGAAATGTAATACCTAAGCTGACTGTAATCTCAAGGCAAGCATGGTCATGTTTTATTCCAACTATACATTTGTAGAATAAATTTTGAGTGGTGCTATCAAAACTACCCAACTGCTTGATGATAAAAGTTGAGATGTTGTTCTAGTCACCAAACTATGAAAATAAGACCAGTTAGCTGCGCATAATCCCCAAGGAATATTTGCTGTTTTGTTTGGCTGAATTGTGGTAGGAACAAAGAGGGGGGAGTTCAAAGTGTTTGGAATTATTTTGCATCCATTCTAGGATGTACGCTTGATACCTGTTGACTACAAATTCTCCTAGGACACACACCTGGTAAATGGCCTTTAAACTCACTTCTGACACTGGGTGTGCATGTAAATACACCTTCCAGGATGTAGTCTAGGGCTTTGTACTTGTCTGTGTTGCCTTCCAGCCACTGTGCCTCAGTCCAATTAACAAGCCCTGCTGATCCTTCTGGAGTTTTTTCTTAATCCTCTCTAGACCTCTCTAATTTGAATTATTCTGTGTCATCAACAAAGATTTGACAGTTGGGCCTCCGTGAAGTCAGAAACTAGAATTGCAATTAGAGTTCTTAATCATTTTGCATTTTGTATTGCTACATTGGGAAAATATTGGAATCTAATTAAAAGAAAGAGGAATTGTTCGTTTGCTTAATATGTCACTTTTTTTCTTTTAAAATATAAAGTAAAGCTTGATTGTCCTGGAGAGTTGCAGTTATCTACCAGTGGGGACTACTGAATATACATGATACAGAAATTCAATGTCAAGGAATAATATATGCTTGAAGAGAGCATAATTACAGTGAAATTTAGAGGGCGAGAAATTCTCTAAGTTTTTTTAGTTTTAGTTTTTCTGGCTCTTGGCCCATTCCTTTGTTTGTGGAGTTATGAAAAACATGATTACTTTGGTGACCTTTTTTTTTTTTTTAAAGCCAGCTCTTTTTCAGCAGGTGGTAAAGCTTATTCTTGTAATTTAACGTGAAATATGCAGTGTAATTTCATTTATATGAAGTTCAAAAACACAAAAAAAAACTTAACAACTAGATGGTTTCAGGCTACAACATGGAGTCAACTATAAAGAAGATCAAAGGGCTGATTAGGCCCATATGTGGGAACCCAGTTTCATGTGAGTTGGGAGAAAACAGGTGGGGTCAGGTCAGGGCACAGAGCATAAAAGAGAAATTACACCAGATGCTTGGTGAGTGACGAGGAAAACTTCAGTGAAGGCCACTGAGAGGGAGCAGAGGATGAGCAAGAAACTCAACTGTGTTGGCCCAAAGGCTGGACGAGCTAATGGAAAAGTTCTGGAGGCACTTAGGTTTGCCCACTGCTCTGGTGCAAGTCAGTCTCCTACCCTCTCCCCGAGACTGGGAGACAGAGACCCCAACTCTCTGGAAGGTTACATTTCAAATGAACGGTTCTCGGGTCCTTGAGAAAGACCTTCAGCGTTGAAGATTCATGTCTCAAAGATTCAGAAAATGTACAATGGCAAGTTTCCTGCTTTTGTCTTTTCCAGTATCTATTTTGCCCTTGTGAGTTTCTGAAGGTTTATTATCATTATTGTCATTCCTTTACTATCATTTTAGTGGAGGCTGAATTTAAGGGAGAAGACTTAAATTCTCTTAGAAAAGGCAGGTGAAGAGACCTGTCTGCTAGAGTTTAGTCAAGCTGAAGGAATTGAGGTAGCACTGAGCTTCTTTTTCCTAAAATTTGGTAGATGCAAAGCTGGTCATCAATGCTGGGGACCTCCATGGGGGCTCATGGTTGAAATGGCTCATTATGTTGACCTCACAAACAAAGAATGAAGTCACAGTGACCCTTGAGACCCTGGAGATCACATTGCCACAGAAGCCACATTCTGTTGTCCCACTGGCACCTGGCTTCTCAAGGCTACAGGACCACTGGATTCCAGACCTCAGGCTACATGACCACCAGACCCTAGCTGCAGGCTAAAAATTAACCACCCCCTCAGAGATTTTCCATTGGCGGAGTATAAGAAAGACCCCATCAGAAAGGGAGGACACGGGTTCTTCTCAAGGGCCGGTCACCCTCTCGTTTTCCCTTTAATAAATTTCCTCTTCTTGCCTGACTGCCTGGCTTGCTCTGTTTTTCTCCACACTCACCTTGCATTCATGAGTCTCTGTATTTCTCATATACTTTATAAATTTTCTTCACTCTTTAGTAAAAGCAGAAATGAAATTGAATACTCCATCGTAGGAGTATGGCTCACATTTCAGTAGAAGCAGAACCAGAACCATGCTCTGCCCTGGTCAACAGTGGGGGCACACGAGGCCAGAGCTCGCAAGAGGGTGGGGATGCCCACCTGGCACTGAGCTGCCCAACCTTCTGCCGCATCCTCACTGGCCTGGTCACACGCCATCTCTTTGAAGGAAAGGGCAGCCTTTTGCCCCTTGATTTACTGATGAGGAGACTCAGGCAGAGGGGACATTCACTGTTTCTTTCAAACATCACAATAAACCCGCATTCCCTAGGGCTCCATCCCTCCCTAGGACTTCGTTAGCTGCTTAGGGAAGATCATTCACCACGTCCAGGTCTCCAGGGTGACATCCCCGGTTTTATTGCTGCAAGTCAACAAATCGCCTCCCATCTGTCTGCACGGTCTGTGTTACTGCAGCGGCAGTGCCCTGGATGATTCCCTGGCGGACTGAAAGAGCTCATGTGCCTCCCTGGGCACCTCACTTAATGCCAAGGAGGGACTTAGGCGTCAGGAAAAACGTGCCTGGCGAGGACGTACTCCAAGGGAGAAGACACTCTGCCCTGGCCACGGCTTTATCCAGAGGACACCGACAGTCCGTCTGCATCTCACTGGAAGACCTGAGTGACCCCCCGGGGGCTACTGGGAAACCAAGGTTTAGAGAAAATAATGAGCCAGCAGGCACAGGTGGTGCGCCAGACAGACCCGCCCGGTGCTATACAGAGCCTGGCATTACCATGCCGTGTATGTGGGCAGCACGGGACCAGGGCAGAAGCCAGCCAGAGGAAGCCCTGTGCTAGAGACCACACGAGATGCCTGGAGAAGTCACAGCTCCTCTGCTCAGATCTCTCAAGATCAGAGGAAGTGCAGAAGAGCCAGCTGAATAGGGGTTAGAGGGGAAGTGACATCTAGGAGGAGACAAAAATCAATCGGTTGACCTAAGAAAGAAATGGAACATTTTATTCAAGCCAAAGTTGAGCCTTCTAACCCAGAAAGAGTATCTCAGAAAGCTCTGAGAACCATTCTGCCCATTTCAAGTCGAGGCACAGTTGTATAAGTTTTTTTTGTTTTTTTTTTTTTGAGAAAGAGGGCTGTATATTAAATGATGTATTATTGACAGCTTACATAATCCAGATCTAAGCATCATCATGGCCCCTTACAAGATCAAGAAGGAATGTCATCTTTTAAGCAGCTGTATTGTTGATGCTGGGAGACTGTTGCCATTCACGGTTGAGCAGGGATTCCTGCTGATTCCAGAGCGGGAAGGTATGGTCCGTGCATAATGCAGATACACAATGTGCGGCGTGGGGAGAGAGGAGGCCAAAGAATGGAGAAGTGTGTTTAGGTTTATATGTTTCCTCTCTTATCACAAAATGTGAATTTCATTTCACAGTCCCAACATGGCACCTCACTGGCAGAACATCTCCAAAATCAAAGAATTCTCTGCACCCTCTCTTTCCTTCCCGTCTTAGAGACCTACAGCAGTTGGTCCACAGAAGCAGCGGCACTGGGCCCTGAGTGGGGAGAGAACCACCGAGGGACCATCCCCTCCACCACCAATTATGGGGGCTGCTGTGGGCATTAGGGAGTTCCCGTGTTGGCCACCACTTTGCCTTGTTCTGGCAAATGCCTCTCTAACAGCCTTTAATGAGCTCCCATTTTACTGGCCCCAAAGTTTGACTCTCATTTCCTTCCCATCATTTGCTTTGTTTCAGTTCATGAGCTCATGGCAGGCACATGGTGGCCCAGCAAAGGATGTTGGCCAAACTTCTTGCTACAGGAGCGACTGAGACTACTGAATCCCAATCCCTTAGCGACCCTCCCCTTGACCAAGCTCCCCGCTAGTCTAGAATGTAGCCCAGTCACAGACTAATGGCGGCTCATACATAAAACAATTGTATCATCCAGAACTCCTGCAGGTGGGGTGATCTTCATGTCCATACCTGCTGGTTTGCCAGCCTTTCTTCCACTTCTGTCTCATTACTAAAAGAATTTGAAGATATTTCTAACTCTGTGTGCATTATAATAACATGAAATGGGAAATTCTGCATGGTGGAGAAGGAAGATATTTGTGTTTGAGAAGGAAGATATTTCCCTCAGCTTTTCTTGCTACTTCACCCCTCACCTCCAGAAAGACATCTATACCAACCCCTAAGGTTCAGAGCAATACAGCATCAGTCTGGCATGTTTATCTCTCAGAATGTTTTAATGTTAGACCTTTAAAGTATGCATGTTTGTTTTAAAAATTGGAATGAAATCTTAGTATGTTTAGTATGTTTGAGACATTAGTTTCTCCACTATTTATATCAGATTTCAGGAGATCAGATTTTCAGAGTGAGTTTATATGTGTGTGTGTGTGTGTATATATATTTATACACATACACAGAGACAGACTTTGAGTTAAAGATAGTGGATCACCCACATCTGTTTAAGTTTTCCCTCAGCAGCCTCCATTAAAATGGTAATAAAAGAATGTTAAAAAAAAAAAAAAACACACAACTATAAACCCACAAGGACAAACCAAAGTAAATGAGGGAATCTTAGTTCATTTTAGGAAGATGGAAAGCTAATGTAGGAAAGGCAGTTGATTTATCAATAGCAGGATGGAGAAAAACCACAGCAGGAAGAGTTGACAGAAAGGGTTACAGAAAAGGAGCCCAGGTAGTTTGGAGGCAGAGTATAGACCAAAGCTGAACAAGGTATTAGCTGAAGGTCAGTACAGAGAACGGTCCGAGGCTCAGTATCTCACCCAACCAGATAACTGGGCTTACCCCCGGAGGATGGGACTGTGAAAACTTGAAGAATGTGAATAAGAAGACCCAAATCCTAGAGGTACTAGAGCCAGCTGAAAATGAGGGGAATTAATGGACGTCTACTTAAGTCTCTTTCACTTTCAGAAAAACAAAAAAACAAGCAAGTTAGTTCTCACCTCACCCCTCCCCCATGCTTCTCCCAAATAGGAAATTAGAGAAGTCTCATGGGGAAACACATAGGCAAAAATTACCAAGCATTAGAGGAAAAATGTTCGCTGTAATTGGGGAAGAAAAAAGAAGAAAAAAAATTTTTAATTGAAATAAACAAAGATAAAGCAGAAACTGGAAGAAAACTTCTCTCGAGTGAGCCATGCTGATATGCTTGCCCCTAACACCATTATCAGTGAAGGAGTCAGAACAAGACAACTTAATGTAAATGAGAAATAAAGGAATGAATCTCAAGTGGTAGAATCTCCTATGTGCAGCATCCATAGAGGTTACAAAAGGTTAAAATTTAAATTTCAAATCACCCAGTCTAATGTCCTCAGTTGGTTTTATGTGCTTTGCCATAATCATCTAATTTAATAGCTGCAGAATCAAGTTTAGAATTGTTGTTGTTCAGTCACTCAGTTGTGTCTGACTCTTTGTGACCCCGTGGACTACAGAATGCCAGGCTTCCCTGTCCTTCACTAACACCTGGAGTTTGCTCTAACTCATATCCATCGAGTCGGTGATGCCATCCAACCATCTCATCCTCTGTCATCCCCTTCTCCTCCTGCCCTCAATCTTTCATAGCAAAAGGGTCTTTTTCAGTGAGTCAGCTCTTTGCATCAGGTGGCCAAAGTATTGGAGCTTCAACTTCAGTATCAGTTCTTCCAATGAATTTCAGGTTTGATTTCCTTTAGGATTGACTGGTTTGATCTCCTTGCTATCCAAGGGACTCTCAAGAGTCTTCTCCATCACCACAGTTCAAAACATCAATTCTTCAGTGTTCAGCCTTCTTTATGGTCCAACTCTCACATCCATACATGACTTCTGGAAAAACCATAGCTTTGACTATATGGACCTTTGTAGGAAAAGTAAAGTCTCTGCTTTTTGATATGCTGTCTAGGTTTGTTACAGCTTTTCTTCCAAGGAGGAACCATCTTTTAATTTCATGGCTGCAGTTGCTATCCGCAGTGATTTTGGAACCCAAGAAAATAAAGCCTGTCACTGTTTTCATTGTTTCCCTATCTATTTACCATGAAGTGATGGGACTGGATGCCATGATCTTCATTTTTTGAATGTTGAGTTTTTTGGGTTTTGTGTTTTTTGGGGTTTTTTTAAACCAGCTTTTTCACTCTCCTCTTTCACCTTCATCAAGAGACTGTCTAGTTCTTATTCACTTTCTGCCATAAGGGTGATGTCATCTGTGTATCTGAGGTTGTTGATATTTCTCCCAACAATCTTGATTCCAGCTTGAACTTCATCCAGCCTAGCAATTCACATGACATACTTTGCATAGAAGTTAAATAAGCAGGGTTACAATATACAGCCTTGACATACTCCTTTCCCAATTTTGAACCAGTTTGCTGTTCCGCATCTAGTTCTAACTGTTGCTCCTTGTCCTGCATACAGGTTTCTTAGGAGGTGGGTGAGAAGGTCTGGTATTCCCATCTCTTTAAGAATTTTCCACAGTTTGTTGTGATCCACACAGGCAAAGGCTTTAGCATAGTCAATGAAGCAGAAGTAGATGTTTTTCTGGAATTCTCTTGCTTTTACTATGATCCGATGGATGTTGACAATTTGATCTCTGGTTCTGTTGCCTTTTCTAAACCCAGCTTGTAATCTGATGGTAAGAATTCTGATCCCTTTTTTTTTTTTTTTTCCTTCAAATTTGGAAGAGCTATTTTGAGATGATTTGCTAGGCTTCTTTGAAAAGTTAGCCTATGAAATTTTATTAGGGGCTTTAATTTTCTCTTGATAACTTGCCCTCAGATTCAATATCCAGTGTGGTCCACTGATCATTATTTTTAAAAATAGATATATAGCATGCTAATATTTGAAGATATTACTAAGGCTTTGTCTTGTGAGTGTTTGGAAAACAGAAGTCACTTAACATCTGGACTCCTCTTCCTCTTCCATCTCCTCAAATTTCAATCCATCCACAATGGCAGCCGTAATCTGCAGAAGTGAGTTATGCTCCAGCTTGAGATGGTGGGAGGAAATTGCAGCACAGATGGTATGTGTACCAGACTCTCTGCTCCTTGTTCTCTCCTCACCATTTCAAAATTAAGGAAACCTAGCATTTACCACATCAGAACCAACATCTAGCGATCAGTGCCTGACTTGAAATGGGAGGTAACGTGTGTTTGTATACATTTGCATGTACCCTTCATGAAACATCTTTTCCCCTGAAACAACTTTAAACCTTTCTGTGTTGCCCACTTGTTGCACACACTGGGTTTGTGGTCAATTTTAATGGCTTACATTTAGATCAGGGATGCAAAATGAACACAATTATCATTCAACTCACCGAACTCTGAGTCTAGCTAGCAATGCTCCAGTTCCTCTGAAAGAGGCTTTGAAATATAAATACAATTTTAAGGACTTCAAAATGCAATTAGGAAAACAGGAAAATAAAAATTAGTCAGTCCTCAAAAACCCAGGGGATCACTGTAGTTCATGTATATGAAGACTGAGATGTCGGCTCTGCTTCTCTTGGGGTTTTTACCTATTTAAAATTCACTTGTTGCTTAAGGCAAATGTTTGAATGCCTAAAATGAAACCATGTGCCCAAAGTAAGCTTAGGGGAAGCAAAAAGAAGGCAAGCAAATGGAAAATCCTCCAAAATAAGAAAAAAAACATTAAAATGATAATGAGCTTTCTGAACTAACTTAAAAATAACAGATGCTCAAAATAAGCTTAAAACTAGAGTGATGTTCTCATCTGTAAAGCCTTAAAGAAAAAGCAAAAAAATTACCTCAAGTGAAACTTCTTTCTATGTCATTTCTCTTCCCAGGATCCACCCATAGATATCCTGACTTGGTTGGTCAGGAATAGACCCCTGACATCAGTATTTTTAACTACCTAGGTGATTTGAATTTTCAGCCAGGAATAAGAGACCCAAACAAATAATGTTTGGAAACTATTCAAATGGATGTTGACACCTCCCCTCTCTACAAGTCCTGCTATACAACTTCCCCTTCCCTAAAATACACACACACACACACACACACAGCTAATTTAATTCATTTGTATATTCATTTAATTAAGTTGAATTTCGGCTTTGTGCATGGAGCCATGTTTCCATACCCCAGAGCTCCTTGCCTAAATGTGGAGAATATGAAAATGTGAATGGAAATGGGAACAACTCTTGGGGTGGAGGGAGGGCAAAGGAAAAGTAAGAAAATCCTTTTTAAAAAGGTCATTTCCAGGGTGCTCTCAGTTCTGACCTTTCTTTATATTGCCATTACATACTGGCTTGGCCCATATTTTGTATGGGAGAAAGAAAGATGGAAGATTGCCTAACAATTTTAGATAACTGTACATGCTAGACTCCCACTTTCCACTATGACTTCTGTTCATAGTTTTATCGATGTAAGACATCTATCAAGAGAAATAATCTCCAAATAAGCAAAGCCTCTGTAAATACGTGACCGTTCAGCCCCACTGGACTGCCTTTTTACCCACCTGAAAACTACTAAGGTTAGCCTCTAGTTGGAAGGGACATCTACACTCCTTTAGCCAACTACTATGCTTTCAGGCAAACCGGTCCTGGAGAATTCCAGAAAAATGACTATTGGTCTTTCTGAAAAAGTGCCTGGCAGAGGATATGAGCCCACAACTGCAATTAACAGGAAACAGAGCCGATGCAGTGTCTGCAAGTCTTCAAACCCTTAAAGGAAAGGTTGACCCTTATATGTGTGCAGACGCGGCTGGAGAGGAGACGACATTGGGCTTTGATAGGGCGCCAACTCTAACGACGTGAAAAGGTATGATAGACCACAAAAATGGAGACTGTCAGAAGTGGATAAAAACAGAGAACCGTGGCTTCACAACTCTAGATTAATCTGGGTTCCCCTTTGCCACCTCTAGCCAACAGGGAAATGTCTAGAGGGTAAGAATGTTTCCTAAAATGTAATGCTCTCTCTAGTATTCTGTTTTTTTCTACATATCAGCCTATATTTCCACAAAGTCAGAGCTAATGTATAACTAAACCTATATTATGAGGAATAATAGGATACAATCTATGTTTGGGGAAGGAATATTATCAGCATAGTTTCAAATATTTTATTGTAAATTATCTCAAGTTTAAAATAATCATCCTCTATTGAGAACCCACCTTGGACAAAGTATTATGCTAGGTGCCAAGGTTGAACAGATAAAATGAGACAAAAACCCTGCTGAAAATATACAATTAAAAAGCACCCCCACACACACAGAAATCTGGAGTGAACTGCAGTCTATCCTTCAATCAGAAATATATTCATGTAGTAAACCTTTGTCCAGGGACAGGGAAGCCTGGTGTGCTGCAGTCCATGGGGTCACAAAGAGTCAGACATGACTGAGAGACTGAACTGAAACCTTTGTCCAGCCAAATGCCAGGCTCTGTGCTTGGGGCTGGCCAAGTTGAAAGATCAGCTTAGGATACAAAAGGTAAAGAAGCTAACACAGTTGTATTCTATCGTTTTGCCTGATTTCTTTTTTTCTAATTTTTAATTGCTATTTTAAAAACCCACATAACACAAAATTTACCATGTTGACCATTTTTAAGTGCACCGTTTAGTAGTGCTGAGTATATGCACATTGTTGTGGAACCAATCTCAAGAACATTTCATCTTGCAAAACATAAATGTTGTACCCCTTAAATAAACAGCAACCACTGATATTGGTATCTAAATACTTAAATTTATATTAGCAGAATGTGTAACAGTGGTTGCCAAGGGCCGAGGGGAGGGAGACATGAGGAATTGTTGCCTGATTTCTTCTGAATTCTCAGTCTTACCTTTGACTCCTATCCTAAGTGTGTTGGCATCATGACCACCTGTCACCACCTCTAAGGGCGGGCACAGCTCTGCTTCTGGCAGTCCTGTCATCCACCTGACTTAACAGCCCTGCTCCTGCCTGCACCCAGGTTCTGCTAGCTTGGATCTACCCCCTTGTTCTCCTTTATCCTTTCTGTTTTAGGCACACTTATGACTACTGTGCCTAACTTGTCTGCTGCTTTTTCCAGGCACCACCTCTTGGGTATTCATTATCCAGTCTGGCCTTACTTTCCTCTCTCATCCTTGGCTGGATGCAGTTTACCTCATCCCTTTTCAGCCTCCTCAAAATTACTGCAGAATACACACCCATTCCCTGTCCCTCCCGACTTAACAGATACAGTCACTGGGTTTTTGGAAAATGCTTAAAACCCCACCTTTACCTTCCGAGAAGCAGGGAACAATGAATGAATTTAAACCAAGAACAACCTCAAAAGTGTTGTGGTCCTCTACCCAGTATGTGGGAATCTTGGTCTCCAGCACAGTGCTGTTCATGCATCACAAAAATGTTCTGTAAATTATTACTGAGAATTATGTGCAAATTTAAAAACTCTCCAGAGAATTCGAAATATCAGCTCCAATGCAAGACTCTACCTGATAAAAGCATCTATTTATGGTTTGACACTCTGTCTCTGACATTTTGACGTGATACATATTCCATCAGCCTGATACATTGCCACCTCCCAGTGAGAATTAAACATGTTGCTAAACCACTTTACAGCCCTTGCAAAGCACATAAAAGGCTGTTTGACAATTACTCCCAGGAAGGCAAATAATCAGTACACCTCTGATTCCCTTATTATTAACCATTATAAAATCATGTGCTGTGATAAACGTACCTAACAAAGACACTGATTTTCACAAGACTTCCCAAGAAGAGAACACATATATTTGATATAAGAAACTCACAGGGGAGCCCTCCATTTTCCTTTGTGTTTTCAATTTGCTGGAAGCTACTCCTTGTATAGTGCTGGCTTTCACCTGCCAACCTAAGGCTTTGATGACTTGAGTTATGGAAAAATCATTGCCCATTGCCTCGACTGCAACACGAAGGGACATTTTTCAAAGGAAAAGAAAAAAAAATTTCTTTTGGTTGTTTTGTAGTTAGAAGATGATTTTTAACGCAAAGATTTCTATTTGTCTATTTTCTCCTTTCTTCCTGTTTAACCACTGGTTAGACAAATAAGTAGGCATTTCAGTTCAGTTCAGTTCAGTCACTCAGTTGTGTCTGACTCTTTGCGACCCCATGAACCACAGTACGCCAGGCCTCCCTGACCATCACCAACTCCCGGAGTCCACCTAAAGCCATGTCCATCGAGTTGGTGATGCCATCCAACCATCTCATCCTCTGTCGTCCCCTTCTCCTCCTGCCGTCAATCTTTCCCAGCATCAGGGTCTTTTCAAGTAGGCCCTGGTCTGCACCCAAGTGTGGCCCCTGGGCAGACCCCTGGTGTTTCATGTTCCTTGGTTTGGTTTCCTTGTACCCTTGAAGCTCTGTGCTTGTTATTCTTTCCTCACTCAAACTAATGACACAGTCATCCTTTGCCTGTGTCCTTTTTTTTTTTTCATTTTTATTTTATATTGGAGTACAGCTGATTAACGATGTTGTGTTTGTTTGGGGTGTACAGCAAAGGCACTTAGTTAGACATATACATGTTATTTTGAATACCCAAAGAATTTTCCAAAGAAATTTCTACATATATTCATAACCCCTTTTAAGTGTTACACAGAGGAGTGTTTCTGTGTCCTATATGCTTAAAGCTATGTTTCACTTGACTTTGCATCAGAGACTTGAAAATGACCCGTTGTAAATTTGCTATGTTAAACAAACAAGCGAACTTAACGAAGAGCATGTGGTGATAGCACAGTAAAAATGAGAAGAGAACAAGCTTTAAAGCCACGGGGATGTGAGTTCAAATTTAACGCAGCCAAGCCCTAATTTATATCATATTACCTTAGGCAGGAAGCTGAGCCTCGGTATTCTAACTTAAAGCAAGAACTAGAGGGCGGTCACAATGTAAACTGAGTGTCTACTCTGAAACCATGCTAAGTGCTCTACTTATGGGTCCTTTGATCCTCACAACACTCTTTATTGACATTTTCCAGGAAAAAGAAAGGAAGTCAAAGAGCAGTTAAGTCTTATGTTCTCAAGGATACAAAGCTGGGAAGTCACAAGGCCAGGATTTTGAACACAGGCAATTTGTTTCCAGAGTCTTATTTTTTAACCACTAGGCAAAACTCCCTCTCTAAACATCTACCTTGCAATTAAATGAGATAGCATGTGAAAGTTCATCGCAGGTGTTCAGAAGAGTTAATTTCTTCCTTAAAAACAGATAATAGCAACAATTGCACTAAAAGAATAATGTTCTTTATATCACTTAATATGCCTCAAAAGATAGTCACCAAGGTGCAAAAATATAATTAAAAAGCATCAAAATTGTCAATGGCTACCTTTTATTGAATGTTTTTTATATGCATTATTTTGTTAACCTTCCCAACCATCCTACCAAGTGGGTATTATTATCATATCTTTATGAGACAAGGACACTGAGGTTTGGAGCCACGTGGCTAGTAAGTGATAAATACCAAAACCCACAATAATCTAACTATTGCACTAAATTCTATCATGGATCATTGGAAGGAGAGAGGATGGAAAACATTATCATGTTCATTCTGAAGCTAAAGTTATGTAATCAATTTCAGAAAGTTATAAGTAAAAATTAGCCATTGGTACATTCCTACTTATTAATGACTCAAGCTGCTGCAACATCTTTATTACTTGGGGGCCACCAGGAAAGTCACTTGTACCCTCTGGACTTCAGAGTCCTTTTCTAGATCAATGTCTCCATGGTCTATGACCACCAGAGTAAGATGTCACCATAGAGTAATGTGACCAAACTGTGTAAGTGTAACCCTGGTATCTCACAGAATGAGCATTTTTATGGAAAATATAAAGACTCAAGAAATAGTCTCTAAGTTAGGCTTTAGTTTTATAAATTCACTTAATCCCCCCCTTGAAAGCATTAAATTCTGTTATATAACACTGGCTTAAGAACTGCAAGGACATAATGGCATTTGATTAGATTTTATGAGTGGTAGGGGGTTATGCAAGATATGGTCTTTCCCCATTGAAAGCTTAGAGGGACAAAGAAAAGTTATGAGACAAGCACGTGAGTATTAAATAATGTATCAGAGTAGGATGTTGAGTAAGTATGAATTGTATAGTTCCAAAGATGCTTCCTTTAGAAGACTGATGGAAAGATCATTGCAGGCTGACATGATTTTGGAGTAAACTGTGTAAGATGTGGGGTTTAATTTGGAAGAAGCCATTGTAGTTGGAAAGACTCATCAGGAATATATTCTAGAGACAGTAAAGATATGGAAGTGATTGAACAAAAAATTAATATTATGGAAAATGAGAAATAACTGCAGAAGCTAGTTGATAAAAAAACGTTCTCTGTTCTTCACCTGAGAGTTTGCATCTTCTAATTAGAAGTGTTCTCAGTATCTATCAACTGAAAATATTCACTTGCATGTTATGTTACCCTGGGCATATCCAGACTTATACCTGATTCCCAGTGTTCTATCTGTACCCCATCCTTTTCTTTCCTTTTCAAGAAAGTGTGTTGGGTAGGTGAGTAAGTAGAAATAGTGATACTACTATACAGACAACAGGTCTAATTTATTAGAGTTGCTAACGGGAGGCCTTAATGTTTAATATTTATTAGTAATCAATTTCTCATGGGTCAGATCACCACCAACCAAGCCAACATATCCCTTCACCAGACCCCTGGAGCCAGAAATTCTGGAAGAACAAAGCTAGTTAGATAACTCCTCCTGCTGCGATCTAGGCAGGAAGATGAGGAAGAATGAGGAAGGAACCAAGGTGGCAGCTATGCATTGGAAAGGAAATAAAATGATTCAAGAAACATTTTAAAGGAAGAATAAATTTCAACAAATATTATGGAATGACTAGCATGTTTGCAAAACCAAAATAAACACTAGAAGGATGACAAAGAAGGGGAAATAAAACAGTTACACAATCACACAAGTAGCAATAATGCAAGGTTAGTCATATCAATTTATCCAGCAGATAAACAGTTCATATGTCATGGTTGTTCAGTCACTATGTCCGAATCTTTGTGACCCAGTGGACTGTAGCACCCCAGGCCACCCTCTCCTTCACTATATCCCAGAGTTTGCTCAAATTCATGCCCATTGAGTCACGATGCTAGCTAACCATTTCATCCCCTGCTCCCCTCTTTTCTTCCTGCCCTCAGTCTTTCCCAGCTTCAGGGTCTTTTCCCAATGAGTCTTCTCTTCCCATCAGGTTGTCAAAATATTGGAGTTTCAGCTTCAGCATCAGTCCTTCCAATGAGTATTCCGAGTTGATTTCCTTTAGGATTGACGGGTTTGATCTCCTTGCAGTCCAAGGGACTCTCAAGAGTCTTGTCTAGCCCCACAATTCAAAAGCATCAATTCTTCAGCACTCAGCCTTGTTTATGGTTCAACTCTCACATCCATACATGACTACTGGAAAAACAATAGCTTTGACTAGCCGGACCTTTGTCAGCAAAGTAATGCCTCTGCTTTTTAATGTGCTGTCTAGGTTTGCCATAGCTTTTCTTCCAAGGAGCAAGGGTCTTTTAATTTCCTGGCTGCAGTAACTGTCTGCAGTGTTTTGGAGCCCAAGAAAATAAAATCTGTCACCATTTCCACTTTTCCCCCATCTGTTTGCCATGAAGTGATGGGGTCTGATGTCATACTCTTAGTTTTTGAATGTTGAGTTTTAAGCCAGCTTTTTACCCTCTCCTCTTTCACCCTCATCAAGAGGCTCTTTAGTTCCTCTTCACTTTCTACCATTAGAATGGTATCATCTACATCTGAGGTTGTTTATATTTCTCCTGGCAGTCTTGTTTCCATCTTGTGCTTCATCCAGCCTGGCATTTCTCATGATGTACCCTGCATATAAGTTAATTAAGCAGGGTGACAGTATATGGCCTTGACGTACTCCTTTCCCAATTTTGAATCAGTCTGTTGTCCCATGTCCGGTTAGAATTCCAAAATAAGATAGATCAGTTTCTCACAAAGTGTTAAAATATGTTTGATACTATTGTCCTCATAAAATCACCAGTAATTTTTTAAAAAGTAGTTTTTATAAATGAAAATTATGCAATTTGGAAATAATTTTTACATAAAAATAAGTTTTACATAAAAATACGTTCGTAATTATGCAATAGATTGTGATAAAAGTTGATATTGGATTTGGGATCAAGACCTTTTCTCTCCTCTAATTTCTCCTTCAATATTAGTTACCCAATCACAACACTTGACTTTTTAGTTAACCACATGAAGTAAAATATCTATTTTACTTCTGAGAAATTGTGTTAGTATCACACATACATATACTTTACATCTAATTTTTTACAGGCAGATAAGCAATTTACAGGTTATAATGTCTTAAAGCTGTAGCATTCACCTTGGCTTAATTTCATATACTGCCCTAGTTTCTCTCTCATCCCTGCGTTATCCTCACACATGGTAGCATCTCAACGCAGTTCTTTCTATTTGGTTTCCCAGGTAGACTTGCCACTGCCTCTCTCTGGCCAGCAGACATCCCATGCTGGTTAGGTAGTTTAATTACTGCCAGGAATTCAAGTTCTTCAACTTACGAATAATTCACTTCTAGAGGCCATCCTGCCAAGAACAAATTCCAACAACAAAACCTCTGATTCTGATTTCAAATATTTTACCACTCTTTCCTTCTTATTTATTAATTTCTCTTTTATTTGCTAGGAATGTTAGTGGACAGCTTTCTGCTCACAGCTGTCAGTACCAACCAGCCATTTTTTTTTTTTTTTGCGTTTTCATTTCCAAGTTCAAATTTATGCTTACGAAGCATTGCACTAAAATATAATTGTTTCTTCATAATCGATGTGAGTGCACATCAAGGGAATGCTACATATTTCATCACATGCTTTAACATTAATGGATTTTAATTAATTAGTATTTATAAATTGGAATAAAATTCATAAAATATTTACTCTAATAATATAATCTGCCTGGAATAGTTCTATAATCTTTATTATGTAGACCAGCTGCTTCTGTTTCAACTTGTAGCATCCAAACTAGAAGAATATTGTTGAGCTCTACGTTTAAGAAATTGAATGGTCAGTTCTTAAAGACTATGTGTTAATGGTATTTTTCATCTTCAGAGCCGAAGAGTAGGTACCAAACAATTGTGCTAATCTTCACATAAAAATAGTGTAGTACTAAATTTTTGTCCAGAATAGCTATTAGCCATGGCACTTGGTGAATTGGAAATAGACCTAAATGATGCTTCCTTGAGCACAACGCTACCCATGCCTACCCTCCAGGAAACCTGGCTGTTTCTATGAGAATCTCCTTTTTTTTAACTTCTTCAGTTCACGCTTTGTCATTGTTGTTCAGTCATTAAGTCATGTCTGACAACTTCTAACCCCATGGACTGTGGCACGCCAGGTTCCTCTGGCTTCCACTATCTCCCTGAGTCTGCTCAAATTCACGGCCATTGAGTTGGTGATGCTTTCTAACCATCTCCTTCTCTGCCACCTTCTCCTTTTGTCTTTCCCAGCATCACGGTCTTTTCCAGAGTTAGTTCTTTGCATCAGATCAGTTCAGTCACTCAGTCATGTCCGACTCTTTGCGACCCTATGAACGGCAGCACGCCAGGCCTCCCTGTCCATCACCAACTCCCGGACCCATGTCCATTGAGTCGGTGATGCCATCCAACCATCTCATCCTCTGTCGTCCCCTTCTCCTCCTGCCTTCAATCTTTCCCAGCATCAGGGTCTTTTCAAATGAGTCAGCTCTTCGCATCAGGTGGCCAAAGTATTGGAGTTTCAGCTTCAACATCAGTTCATCCAATGAACACCCAGGACTGATCTCCTTTAGGATGGACTAGTTGGATCTCCTTGCAGTCCAAGGGACTCTCAAGGGTCTTCTCCAACACCACAGTTCAAAAGCATCAATTCTTTGGCACTCAGCTTTCTTTATAGTCCAACTCTCACATCCATACATGACCACTGGAAAAACCACAGCCTTGACTAGATGGACCTTTGTTGGCAAACTAATGTTTCTGCTTTTTAATATGCTGTCTAGCTTGGTCATAGCTTTCCTTCCAAGAAGTAACCATCTTTTAATTTCAGGGCTGCAATCACCATCTGCAGTGATTTTGGAGCCCAGAAAAATAAAGTCAGCCACTGTTTCCACTGTTTCCCCATCTATTTGCCATGAAGTGATGGGACCAGATGCCATGATCTTAGTTTTCTGAATGTTGAACTTTAAGCCAGCTTTCTTACTCTCCTCTTTCACTTTCATCAAGAGGCTCTTTAGTTCTTCTTCACTTTCTGCCATAAGGGTGGTATCATCTGCATATCTGAGGTTATTGATATTTCTCCCGGCAATCTTGATTCCAGCTTGTGCTTCCTCCAGCCCAGCGTTTCTCATGATGTACTCTGCATATAAGTTAAATAAGCAGGGTGACAATATACAGCCTTGACGTACTCCTTTTCCTATTTGGGACCAGTCTGTTGTTCCATGTCCAGTTCTAACTGTTGTTTCCTGACCTGCATATAGGTTTCGTAAGAGCAGGTCAGGTTGTCTGGTATTCCTATCTCTTTCAGAATTTTCCACAGTTTATTGTGATCCACACAGTCAAAGGCTTTAACATAATCAATAAAGCAGAAATAGGTGTTTTTCTGGAACTCTCTTGCTTTTTCGATGATCCAGCGGATGTTGGCAATTTGATCTCTGGTTCCTCTGCCTTTTCTAAAACCAGCTTGAGCAGCTGGAAGTTCACAATTCATGTATTCCTGAAGGCTGGCTTGGAGAATTTTAAGCATTACTTTACTAGTGTGTGAGATGAGTGCAATTGTGTGGTAGTCTGAGCATTCTTTGGCATTGCCTTTCTTTGGGATTAGAATGAAAACTGACCTTTTCCAGTCCTGTGGCCACTGCTGAGTTTTCCAAATTTGCTGGCATATTGAATGCAACACTTTCACAGCATCATCTTTCAAGATTTGGAATAGCTCAACTGGTATTCCATCACCTCCACTAGCTTTGTTCATAGTGATGCTTCCTAAGGCCCACTTGACTTCACATTCCAGGATGTCTGGCTCTAGGTGAGTGATCACACCACAGTGATTATCTGGGTCATGAAGATCTTTTCTGTATAGTTCTTCTGTGTATTCTTGCCACCTCTTCTTAATATCTCCTGCTTCTGTTAGGTCCCTACCATTTCTGTCCTTTATTGTGCCCATCTTTGCATGAAATGTTCCCTTGGTGTCTCTAATTTTCTTGAAGAGATCTCTAGTCTTTCCCATTATGTTGTTTTCCTCTATTCCTTTGCATTGATCACCACGGATGAAGGCTTTCTTATCTCTCCTTGCTATTCTTTTTAACTCTGCATTCAAGTGGATATATCTTTTCTTTTCTCCTTTGCTTTTCACTTCTTTTCTTTTCACAGCTATTTGTAAGGCCTCCTCAGACAGCCATTTTGCTTTTTTGCATTTCTTTTTCTTGGTGATGGTCTTGATCCCTGTCTCCTGTACAATGTCATGAACCTCCATCCATAGTTCATCAGGCTCTCTGTCTATCAGATCTAGTCCCTTAAATCTATTTCTCACTTCCACTGTATAGTCATAAGGGATTTGATTTAGGTCATACCTGAATGGTCTAGTGGTTTTCTCCACTTTCTTCTTTGCATCAGGTAGCCAAAATATTGGAGCTTTAGCATCAGTCATTCCAATGAATATTCAGGGTTGATTTCCTTTAGGATGGATTGGTTTGATCTCCTTTCAGTACAAGGGACTCTCCAATTCAAAAGCATCAATTCTGTTTTTCTCAACCTTCTTTATGATCCACCTCTCACATCTATACATGACTACTGGAAAAACCATAGCCTTGTCTGTACGGACCTTTGTCAGCAAAGTGATGTCTCTGCTTTTTAATATGCTCTCTAAGTTTGTTATAGCTATCCTTCCAAGGAGCAAGTCTTTTAATTTCATGGCTGCTGTCACCATCTGCAGTGATTTTGAAGCCCAGGAAAATAAAATATGTCACTGCTTCCAATTTTTCCTTATCTATTTGGCATGAAGCGATGGGACCAGATGCCATGATCTTAGTTTTTTGAATGTTGAGCTTCAAGCCAGCTTTTTCACTCTCCTCTTTCAATTCATACTACCTGGTATCTATTAGGCTGATGAAAAAGTAATTGCAGTTTTGTACTATGAATTTTAAATCATTCTAACTAAGCTCAAACATATCTTTATTATTCAAAATAGAAACCATTACAATCAGTACATTTTTGCCAACAAGGAATATTTTTGTTTATTCCTGTAGCATAAGAATCCATGCTTCAGGATTTGAGGAACTCTTGAAAAAACATTTTTGCCTCCTGCTAGTTGTGGAAGTGTTTTCCCTGCAAAACATTGTCAAGATGCTTGAAGAAGTGGTAATCAGTTGGTAAGAGGTCAAGTGAATATGGAGGATGACGCAAAACTTCATAGCCCAATTTGTTCAACTTTTTTTTTTTTGAACTTTTGAAGCATTAGTCATGTGACATGTGGTCAGGTGTTGTTGTGGAGAAGGGTTGGGCCCTTTCCGTTGACCAGGGCTGGCTGCAGTCATTGCAGGTTGCAGTGCAGCTCATCAATGTGTTGAGCGTACTTCTCAGATGTAATGGTTTCACTGGGATTCAAAAAGTTGTAGTGGATCAGACAAGCAGCAGCCCACCAAACAGTGACCATGACCACTTTTTTTTCAAAAGTTTGCCTTTGGAAAGTGCTTTGGAGCTTCTTTTCAGTCCAACCACTGAGCCGGTTGTCACTGGTTGTCATGTAAAATCCACTTTTCATCGCACATCACAATGCAGTCCAGAAATGGTACTTTGTTGTTGCGTACCATAGGAAGAGGCCACCCTTTAAAATGTTTGATTTTTAGTCAGCATATGAGGCACTCACTTATCAAGTTTTTTCACCTTTCCAATTTGCTTCAAATGCCAAATGACCTTAGAATGGTCAATGTTGAGTTCTTTGGTGACGTCTCATGTAGCTGTAAGAGGATCAGTTTGGATGATTGCCCTCAGTTGGCCATCATCAACTTCTGATGACGGACCACTAAGCTCCACATCTTCCAGGCTCTCGTCTCCTTTGCAAAACTTGAACCACCACTGCACCATGCCCTTGTTAGCAGTTCCTCGGCCCAATGCATTGTTGATGTTGCAAGTCGTCTCCACTGCTTTATGACCCATTTTGAACTCAAATAAAAAATGACTCAAATTTGCTTTTTGTCTAACATCATTTCTACAGTCTAAAATAAACATAAAATAAACAGCAAGTAATAAGTCTTTGGCAAAAAAAAAGTGAGAAATGCAATATTAAAATGATATATAATATAACCCCATTTATTTAAGAGTATTCTAATATCAAATGGCAAAATTCAATAATGCAAAACCACAATTACTTTTGTTCCAACCTAATATTCCCATTGGTCATTAATTACAGTTGACTCACATTATTCAGTATAAGGAGATCCAACCAGTCCCTCCTAAAGGAAATCAGTCCTGAATATTCATTGGAAGGACTGATGTTGAAGCTGAAACTCCAATACTTTGGCCACCTCATATGAAGAACTGACTCATTGGAAAAGACCCTGATGCTGGGAAAGATTGAAGGCAGGAGGAGAAGGGGATGGCAGAGGATGAGATGGTTGGATGGCATTGCCAACTCAATAGGCATGAGTTTGACTAAGCTCTGGGAGTTGGTGATGGACAGGGAAGCCTGGCATGCTGCAGTCCATGAGGTCGCAGAGTTGGACAAGACTAAGGGACTGAACTGAACTCATTATTCACAGGAATTCTGTTGTATAAAGTCACCACAAACACTGGATTAGCAAATGATGTAGCCTCCATATAAGTTAAATAAGCAGGGTGACAATATACAGCCTTGACAATATACAGTACAATATACAGTACTCCTTTCCTGAGTTTGAACCAGTTCATTCTTCCATGTCCAGTTCAAACTGTTGCTTCTTGACCTGCATACAAGTTTCTTAGGAGCAAACTAGAAAAATATACTGACATAAAAGTGATACATGTGCTGTATTTTTTAAAACTTTTAACAACAAAAAGTTAAAATAATTAACAACCAGGTCACAAAGAAAGATCCAGAATTGTTATGTAAATGGGTAAAAAGAAAGAAGTTCTTTCTATTTTAACAAATACAAACAAAAATAAAAATATAATATTTTACCATCCCTGAAACTGGTAAGATTTTGTTTTTATTTTTGTTTAAGAAGCAAAAAATGATGGGGCATTTCTGACAGGCAATTTTACAAGCCAAGTTAATAATCCGTAAACTGTTCGTAGTTCTTGAAAAAGGATTTTCACCTCTAAAACCATATCCCAAGGAAATCAGTAGAGATCACACGCAAGTTTTTTTTTGTAGATTGTTCATCCCATAGTTATATATAATTGTGAAAAATGTGAATTACTGGTATCTGCCCCCTAAAAGAGAAAGAAATAACTAAAAATATTTGTCTAGCCATCTAATGGTATTTCCTAAAAATGAATCTCCTAAAAATACTTTGAAGGTGATTTACATGAACACATGCTAATGGTTTAATTTAGTAAGTCATAGTAGAAAACTGACATAATTTTACCCAGTTTTGCAAATAGTATTTTTACATGTATTTGTATAAAGCTGGAAATAAATATAATGAAAACATTAACAGAGTACTTCTTGTCAATGAGTTAATGGAAAATTTATATTTTCTCTTTTATGGTTTTCTGTGTTTTCCAAATAGTATAAAATATTCATTTTTCATATCCTTTTAAAGTTTGAATCTTAACTACCACTTTTCATTTAATTTGCAATGTGACTATTTTTAATCCAGTAAATTTAAATTTCTCAAAATGGTCAAACTGAAATTTAACATTCTATAGATTAATTTTTTTCAGTCTTAATTTTCTTCCTAGTAAAACTGTATATCTTTAAATGCTGGCATATCTTAGCTATGGCTATGCCTGTTCAAAGCCAAAAATCCTGTCAGTTTTTAAAAACTTGAAATCACTATCTTTATTTGGTTTGTAAAATTATAAATAATTGTTTTGACTGCACTTCATCTGCTTTGGCTAAGAAAGATAACAGACGATGGGGCCGATGAAATGATCAATAAATACGGGAGAAAATCTGACACATTTTTTTGGTTTTATTATTGCTCTTTACAACCATTATGTTTGTGGACTATTTATGATATTGCTATGAAGAGTATTTTGAGTAAAGTCCCAGGTCTTGCTTCCAAAGAATGTGTTGTTTTGTTTTTATAATTCCAGATTTCATGATTATGTTAGGATCATTCAGTTCAGCCAGTTCAGTCGCTCAGTCGTGTCTGACTCTTGCGACCCCATGGACTGCAGCACGCCAGGCTTCCCTGCCCATCACCAATTCCTGGAGCTTACTCAAACTCATGTCCATTGAGTTGGTGATGCCATCCAACCATCTCATCCTCTGTTGTCCCCTTCTCCTCCCGCCTTCAGTCTTTCCCAGCATCAAGGTCTTTTCCAATGAGTCAGTTCTTTGCATCAGGTGGCCAAAGTATTGGAGTTTCAGCTTCAGCATCAGTCCTTCCAATGAATATTCAGGACTAATTTCCTTTAGGATGGACTGGTTGGATCTCCCTGCAGCCCAAGGGATTCCCAAGAGTCTTCTCCAACACCACAGTTCAAAAGCATCAATTCTTCGGTGCTCAGCTTTCTTTATAGTCCAATTCTCACATCCATACATGACTACTGGAAAAATCATAGCTTTGACTAGATGGACCTTTGTTGGCAAGTAATTTTTCTGCTTTTTAATATGCTGTCTAGGTTGATCATAACTTTTCTATCAAGGAGCAAGTGTCTTTTAATTTCATGGCTGCAGTCACCATCTGCAGTGATTTTGAAGCCCCCAAAAATAAAGTCTCTCACTGTTTCCATTGTTTCCCCATCTATTTGTCATGAAGTGATGGGACCAGATACCATGATCTTAGTTTTCTGAATGTTGAGTTTTAAGCCAGTTTTTTCACTCTTCTCTTTCACTTTCAACATAGGACAAGATTTAGTAAGTTTTATGAGTGACCAGATAGTTATGAGAACAGTTATGAATTTTCTTTAAAAAGAGTGAAGGCTAGAACATTTAGGCACTGAGGATGTTTTCCTCTGGCTGCTCCGCTGTGTGTCTCTGCAGCAGGATGAGATGGTGGAAAGGCTGAGCGGGCAGCCACGAAGGCTGGGCGTGAGTCTTTATTTCTGCTTCTCACTAGTGCTGAAACTGTGGGCAGTTTCTCAGAGAAAGCGTTCTCACCTGTAAAGTAAGAGTGAGCCCATTAGGTGTATGTCTATAATCTGATTTAATCACACAATGAGTCTGGAGTATGTAGGCCTTAAGGAATCCATCACCACCACTTCTCTCACTAGCTTCCCCCCCCCCCGCCCCCGCCACATACAAAACCAGATAATAAAGATGCAAGAATGTTATTTTTAAAAGGAAAGGAAAGGAAAGTGCTAGGCTTTCTGAGTTGCTGATAGAGGATATGCATGTAAGCTTTAGCAAACACTGATACATTTTTGAAAATGAGTCTGTGTTTCCTAACTACAACTGTGCTGAAGTAGAGGGCCAACCTTCTTCCTTTGAGAAATGACCCTGGATCCCTCCAGGATACGTCTACATGGTCAGTAAGATCCATGTCCTGATCATACCCTAAGAAAACTTTTAAAAGTAGGTCTGACAATTTGGACAACAATGGACAGAAACAGACAAAACCAGTACAACTCTCACATAATCCCTGATTTTGAGCCTGCCAAGGCTAGTCTGGTGCAAATGTACTCCCAAGGATGTACATAAATGAGCATCTGTTTTGGTCTCACTAGGCTTTGGTCAACTGGATTTTGCAGGCTATCTGTCAACGATAATTGTTTGAAATTCTCATATTTGTTTAAATATTTTTTCCTGTTAAAATTGATCCTTATCTTTTGAAGCTGCTTTAGATTGGAGGCAGTAAAAATCATTTCCTCCAATAGCCTTAGTACTGGGATGTGTTCTGCTGTTGTCTGTTGAAGGAGGCTTTGCATTCATGTCAACTAAAGGAGCGGGTCCTTATTCCATTGTGCTTTTGTAGTGTAGCCTTCACGACTTGGCCATAACCAATCAAACTGGGGCTCTGGGTTCCTTCTGTGTAGTCAAGGCAAAAACCTCATGCCTTTGTATGACAACCCTGTCTAATAGAAAGGTCCATACTGAATAGTAAGGAACCAGCCCAATCCAGCCTTCTCTCAGTGACTTTAGGTGAAAGATATGCAGATTCTATAGCATTTTATGGTGGATTCTGTTTATTTGCAAATGTTGGTACACTTGCTGAGGAGAGAGGGGAGTCTGAGAGAGAGAGGGACAGAACAGAATTTAACATTGTAGAATATTTCTTTGTCTTTCCACTTGTGGAATTTTCCAACCATCTTGTGTTTCATAAGAGTAGCTTGATATAGTTGGTTTCCAGGATGTATTTTGGTCAACATCACCAAATGGCATGCAGTTTTCCATCTAGAAATCAAATACTTTGCATGATTCTTTGACCCTAAGAAATGCATTTCTCTTATGTCATAGCTTTGGTGGCATTGATATTGCATTTTAGCAGCATAAACCTTTAACATATTCATGACACTTGGAATGCTCTCCTGAGTGGAACACATTCCCTGAAATTCCAAGTAAACCCAGAGCAGCATGTCTGTTAACTTGAGTCTGTATTTTCCTGCAAGTTCCTCACTGAGCACATAACCCTCAAAGGAATGGCTCCTATAGAGTAAGTGAAAGTCTACTGAGCTGAGCGTGCTTTTCATATTATTGTGCAATGTGGTACCTAAACAGAAAACAGCCACTTCACCTGTAGCCCACCCAAAGATACTTTGGTCTATTTTGTACTGCAGTGGAGTTATTTGTGTTGGAGTTCTCAAGAGGTGTGCGAGTGTGGTACTTTAGAGGTTATTTAAAAGCTCTCTGGTGCAGTTTTGGCTTTTCTCAATTTTTCTCCAGTTTTGTACTAACTTCAGAACCTACTACCCACATAAGCTGTGAATCTACTAGAATTAAAGCTCAAATGTTATAGCCAAACAGACCTGGGTTTAAATTTTGCATCACTTGCTTGTGTGGCTTTAGGGAAGTTGCTCAACTTTCCTGGGTCTCCATCTTGTTGTCTGTGTGATTTCTGTGAGCCTTAAATGGCATTCAAAGCTTTCATGGCCATATCTTCTGCATAGTAATAGAGCCACTGTTGTTACTGACATAGTTCAGACATTGAGATGCACAGAGATCAGGAGGAAATGATAAGCCCTATGATAGTCTTGGTCATTAGAGGCACAAGCCTTGAGGTGGTGAGCAGGGAATACCCTGTAGTTGAGAACTGCTGGGTGGTCCAGATGTCCGTGCAGCTTAGACATTCTGCATGTGAAGAGCACATTGGCAGGAAATAGAGACTGCACAGTAAAACTGACTTTCAACAATTCTGGTATCAAAAGATCCTAACATGGTGTTTCAAGTTAATTCAAAACTTTTAATCAGCTCAAGAGGAGTTCTGGGTAAAATGGTTGTAATAATACATGCCTCTTTTAACCTGGGCATTATGAGATTTAAATGTGTTTATGAATGTGACTTGATTTTGAAATGATAAAGCCTTTTGCAGATATAAGATGGTAGCAGATAAATATTAATAGCATTTTAAAGTCAGGGCTAGTTATTTAGGAATGTGAATAATAAAGAAGAAAAAGTCTATGGGCATAACTGTACCTCCTCTGCTCAGTTAAAATTTACTGAAAGAACTAAAGATTGCATGATTCTTTGTCATTAACCGTTTTATTTCCACAATGTCTTAGAAGTGTTGCCTTGGGGACAAGCTTGAGTTTTAGAGTTAAACTAACCCGCACTTTAAATCTTAATGTTGTCATTAGCTTTGTGACCTTGGGGAAGTTATGTAATCTCTCTGGGCCTCAAATTCCTTATTAAAAATATTTTCCAAGAACTAAATTAGATGACATGGGAAAGCAACCTGGCCCCTATAAGCACTCAGTGAATGGATGCATGTACCCCTAACACGATTACAGTTTTGAAGCAAAAGTAACAGACCAAATGATTACATTAAGACTTTATTAATCCCTCTAAATTAAAAAATGTAAGACAAAAGGCCCTTGAATTGTGTTTTTTTCACTTGAGAATATCTTATGTAGCTTAATATAGATAAAATGCAAAAATAGCAACGTGGTCATTGCAGTCATTCCAGAAACCAAGCCCAGGATGCATTCCACACTGTCCAGGTGGATTCTATGTGATCTGTTATCCTATGTGATGAAAGCAGTATAATAGTGGAGTCAAGTTTATTGGTATAATCCTGGCGAGGAGTATTTAAAACCAAAGCTAGCCATTTGTAAAGCAACTCCAATGTGTGGTCTCCAGAGTGTGTTGATATCGTATCTTACCACATCAGGAGATAGCAGAGAGTTAATTGTACTCTGCATGTGAAAGCAGCCTTTCAAGCCACCTCACTTGCAACAGATTTCCATTAAGAGTTGGCATACTTTCAGTGCTCAGGTTCTCCTGGAGCAGAAAGAATAGGCAAATGCAAATGTGTACCTGCCCCAGTAGTGTGTGTTTATGCCAAAGGGGAGAAACCAGAGCCTCCACACACAGTTTATACATCTCGGTGGTGTAGCCTCACTCCATGGGGCTTCTCTCTTTGCCTGGAAGTTGTGCTGGTGCCTTGGAGCGGTTCAGAGCCAGGGCATAATTCACATGCAGTACCCAGCTCTTTATGGCCTGTATTTCCATACCTACCATTCTCTGCGCATGGGAAACTTTAGGCAGATAGGCAGCATGCGCACCCAGCTCTGCATACATGAGTACATGAGAGAGTGCTCATTTCCTTCCAAAGGGGGTCCTTTTGGGTGGGAGGTGGGGCTGCAGGGGGTTGGCTGCAGAGGGATTGTTAGAGTTTTGTCTTTTGGTTTATTTATTTATTTATATATTTTGAGAGAAGAATAAAGTTTATTAGAGTGGGAGATGCTGTTAGAACAGTGGGTCAGCTCAAGGGAGAGCTGAACCCTTTCACAGGCTAGTAGGCAATGTTTATAGCCTCAAGACAGAGAAAATTCTTACTGCAATGGAGGCCAATAGGTAATTGGTTAGGATGCTATTGTTGTTGTTCAGTCACTCAATCGTGTTCGATTCTTTGTGACCCCATGGACTGCAGCACGCCAGGCCTCCCTGTCCTTCACCATCTCCCGGAGCTTGCTCAAACTCATATCCATTGAGTTGGTGATGCCATCTGACCATCTTGTCCTCAGCCGCCCCCTTCTCCTCCTGCCCTCAGTCTTTCCCAGCATCACCATCTTTTCCAGCTGTGAGTCAGCTCTTCGCATCAGCTGGTCAAAGGATTGGAGCTTCAGCTTCAGCATCAGTCCTTCCAATGAATATTCAGGACTGATTTCCTTTAGGATTGACTGGTTTGGTCTTCTTGCAGTCCAAGGGACTCTCCAGAGTCTTCTCCAACACCACAGTTCAAAAGCATCAATTCTTGGGCACTCAGCCTTCTTTAGGATGCTTTAGAGTGGGTATTTTACCTAATATGGGATCAGGGAACTGGCCGGTTTAGATCCTGAGGTTTATGGCAACAGTTACTATGGAGCTTGGCCAGTTCCAGAGATTTTTATCTTGTGACCTTGGTATAGGGTTCCACAATCCCCCCTCTTTTTATTTATGGGTCAAATCTTTGGCCCATTAACACCTGGCTCATGACTAACCATTCCCTGTCTCCAGCCATGGGGACCCAGGTCATTGGGGAAAGGACCAATGACCACTCTGGCTTCTTCAAACTGGACAGGAGCATTTTGGGGTCCTGGGTCCCAGTGCCTGCTCTCTGTCAGGGTGCATTTACGAAGGGACATGAGAGACCATGGAATGACAAGGCTTGTCCCAGCATTGTCTGGGTGTTGGCCAAGGGATATTCTTGTCATACTACGACTTGGACATTTATTTGTTGTGTGCTAGAAGAAAGAAACTTAGAAGGAATGTTAAAGATGCATGGCCCAAAGGTTAATAGAAGTAGAGAAACTGCCAAGGGACCTAGAAGAGGGGCTAGCCAGGAGAACCAGGACCAGACACTGGTCCATGACGTTAAACTGTTTCTCTAGGTATGAGAAGATGCATACCTTTTGGGCTCATAAAAATCTTTACCTGAAAACATCTGGGTCTTTTGGTTTAGGTACAACCCAAATGGATGTAAAATAGAAGGAAGGACTGCCTGACTACACCCAAAGTTTAATTTTCATAAAACATTTTTCAGGACGATTGTGTGTTGAATTGATAAATGTTGTTCCCAAACCAGCCCAGGTATTAGAAGACAGGATAGTAGAGACTCCTGAGAGAGGGTAGTGCACAAAAGAGGCACAAAGCGGGCTTCCTTTGTACAACTAATTTCTGTTTTCTGATGTGGGTTCAAGTCACAACATGGGTATGTCTGCTTTATGACAGCTCATCAAGGGTTATATTTATGATCTGAGCATTTTCCTTCAGGTTGTTATCTTTCAATTTAAATAACAACAAGAAGCAGGAAGGAGAAGAAATATTCTTCTCTCAAAAAAAAAGTTGTTTAGTATATATATTTATATTTAGACAAAGGAGGGAATACATACCATTTGGTATAAGGTCTGTGCCAACTTAGAATATATTTAATAAAATTAATATTTGAGTGTACCACATATTAACTTTTTTAAAAAATTGGTCAACAATATGAGTGGCTTTGGACGTTATAGCCATGTTCCACGTGAAACAACCATGGTCAGGTTCCATTTTACAATAAATCCAGGAATAATTATTTTTCATATTTATGTGTTTATTTATTTTAGCTGCACTGGGTCTTTACTGCTGCGTGGGATTTTCTCTAGTTGCGGTGAGTGAGGGCTACTCTCTAGTGGCTGTGCCCCAGCTTCTCATCGCAGAGGCTTCTTTTATTGTGGAACACGGGCTCTAGGGAGCACAGGCTTCAGTAGCTGTGACACATGAGCCCATTTGTCCCACACATGCGGAACCCTCCTGGGCCAGGGACTAAACCCATTACCCCTGCATTGGCAGTCAGATTCCCAACCACTAGACCACTAGGGAAGTCTAATTTTTTAATACATTTATCATAGCCTTTTCAGCATCATTTATAGATATCTGTAATCTAAGCTGTCACTATACGTGATTACCATAGCACTCACTTTGACTGTTTCAACAAGATATATCATCTAAAGTATCAATTGGATCTACCAGCTTGCTTAGTTGTGAAAAAGTATCGCTTATACAGCCATGTTGATTTTAAAAGTCATCTAAAATAAGCCTGTTATTAAATAAAAATATTTCTAATCTTATAATAGTATGAAATAATTTCAAATAGATGTTTTTAATTCCTGCCTTAATGCATAACCATAATGTTCCTGTCCCTTGTAGCTCAGTCAGTAAAGAATCTTCCTGCAATGCAGGAGACCTGGGTTCGACTCCTGGGTTAGGAAGATCCCCTGAAGAAGGAAGTGGCAACCCACCCCAGTATTCTTGCCTGGAAAATCCCATGGACACAGGAGGCTGGCAGGTTACAGTTTATGGGGTTGAAAGAGTCAGACACGACTCAGCGACTAAGCACTCAGCACACAGTTTTCCTGTATGGTGTCTGTAGTAGTTGAAAGACAAGTCTGTAGAATGATACCAAAGAGTTGATAGAAAGATAAACAAAAATTGAGAGACTATGAGACCAAAATAATTTTATTAAAGTAATTTCTAAAGGATTTAATTCATTTAAAAATAAATAAATGCCTGAGATATAAGCAGTATTGAAATCAAAGAAATTGATGAACATACATGTAAAAAAATGTGTAAAACTGGCTAATGAGATATCATGTTTAAATTAGTGTTTTAAAAGAGAGGATTGGATGAAACAATTAAAAATGAAGCCTGTAAGCCATGAAAGTTGGTGATGGACAGGGAAGCCTGGCGTGCTGCAGTCCATGGGGTCACAAAGAGTCAGACACGACTGAACAACTGAACTGAACTGAACTGAAGCCATGAAAGAAGTAATCAGTTAGTTTTCTAAGAAGCTTGTATTTGAAAAGGATTTAGAGAGGATTTAAAATACCAATTAACTTTAGACTTTCTTGAGTTTTGTGTGTGGTAAGATTCCAAATGTGCCCACTTAATATTAGATAATATAACTTCAAAATGGAATGGGACAGGAAATTGAATGAGGAAACAAACAAAATAGTCAACCCAAAAAGTTGGAAGGAAAGCAAAATAATTATTTAAAAATCAGGAAAAAGGGAAAAAAGCAATGTAAGACAGAAGGAACAAGTCTCTCTCTCTCTCAATCTAGTATATATACACAAGTGCGTACACACACACACACACACACACACACACACACACACATATGCATATAATGTCATTGGACTAAATGGACTAGCTAAAAGAATTTGTCATATTACATTAAAAAGAGGCTAAATGTTCTTTTCAGACACAAATAAAGACTCAGGCTGCATTTAAAAGGATGATATGCTTCAGGCAAATAATAAATAAAAGAAAAACTTGGTAACTATGATAATATCAGGTAATATAATCTTTAAAACAAAAGCCTTTATAGGAATAGAGAAGGTCACTAAATTATGACAAAAGATTTTATTTGCATGGAAAATATAGTAATTCTAAACTTGAATGCACTAAGCAAAATAGTCTCAAGGTATATAAAGCATATGGATAAATTAAGTCCAGTATCATATAGTAAAAATTTGCATGCTAATTTCAAAGCTGATAATTTTAATTAAGCACATGGAAGTAAATAAAAATAGAAGTTTCTAAAAATATAATTAACAAACTTGATTTGATAGGTATAAAGAGTCTGGACAAAAGAAATAAAGAACACATAGTCTTCTAAGATGTAAATGAAAGAGTTGAAACATTTTATCACTTTTTAGGAGGAAAAATCAAAAATAACTAGAAGTGAGTGGTAATAAATAATTGTATAAATGAAAATTCATTAGAGACATCACAAAGGTTCAGTTCAGTTCAGTTCAGTCACTCAATCGTGTCTGACTTTTTGTGACCCCATGAATCGCAGCACGCCAGGCCTACCTGTCCATCACAAACTCCCGGAGTTTACTCAAACTCATGTCTATCGAGTCGGTGATGCCATCCAGCCATCTCATCCTCTGTCGTACCCTTCTCCTCCTGCCCCCAGTCCCTCCAGGCATCAGGGTCTTTTCCAGTGAGTCAACTCTTTGCATGAGGTGGCCAAAGTATTGGAGTTTCAGCTTCAGCATCAGTCCTTCCGATGAACACCCAGGAGTGATCTCCTTTAGGATGGACTAGTTGGATCTCTGCAGTCCAAGGGACTCTCAAGAGTCTTCTCAAACACCACAGTTCAAAAGCATCAATTTTTGGTGGCAAGAATACACAGAAGAACTGTACAGAAAAGATCTTCACGGCCCAGATAATCACAATGGTGTGATCACTGACCTAGAGCCAGACTTCCTGGAATGTGAAGTCAAGTGGGCCTTAGAAAGCATCACTACGAACAAAGCTAGTGGATGTGATGGAATTCCAGTTGAGCCATTTCAAATCCTGAAAGATGATGCTGTTAAAGTGCTGCATTCAATATGCCAGCAAATTTGGAAAACTCAGCAGTGGCCAAAGGACTGGAAAAGGTCAGTTTTCATTCTAATCCCTAAGAATCACAAAGGTAGTTATAGTTTATTTTATAATTTAAATGCTTAAATTAGAATTAAGATGAGAAACTAATAGCTAACCTCAAATAAGCTAAAAATAATGAACTTCATGAAATAGAATTTGAAAACTAGAATATTAATAGAATCCAAAGCAAATAGGGTCAAAAGTTAGCTCCTTGAAAATAGAAAAATCTCTAACACATTAGATAAGAAAAAAAGACAATCACAACAAATAACCAATACAGGAAATGAAAATGCAAAATAATTATAGGCAGCAAAGATTTTAAATGGTAATAAGAGAATGCAATGAATAAACTTTGCCAATGCATTTAAGAATAGGTAAAATGGAAAATTTTCTAGTATACTATATGTGTGTCAAAAAACCATTTTTTGTATTGGTTTTTTGAAAGACATTCTCACTGGTTATGGAATTCTAGATTGACAGTTTATTTTTTTTTTCCTTTTTCTACATTAAAAATGTTGCTCCACTGTGTTCTGACTTACATTGTCTCCTAGACGAACTCTGCTGTCCTTCATACATATGCAGCCGTGTCCTTTTTCTCTGGCTACCGTTAAGCAATGAGCTTACAGTGTAACTTAGCAGAGTTTCCTTCATGTTTCTTTGGTTTGGGAGGTTATTGCTTTCTTTGGATCAGTAGATTACATCTTTCATCAGATTTGGAAATTTTTAAGCCATTTGTTCTTCAAATCTTTTTGTCCTCTACTTTATCTCTGGGGATTGCCTGTATGCATATTAGACCACTTGAAATTGTCACACAGTTCACTGATGCTCTCTCCACTTTTTTCAGCCTTTTTTCTCTCCCTAATAAATAGTTTCTATTGCAACATCTTCAAGTTAACTAATCTTTTCTTTTTTGTTATCTATTGTGCTGGCAATCCTTTCTGGTGTATTTTCATTTGGGATTTGATTTATGTCTTTGTATATCTTCCATGCCTCTACTTAATATGTTTAATAATCCCTCTACATTCTTGAGTATATAGAAATAGTTACAATAACTTAATGCCCTTATTTATTCATTCTATCTTTTGTGTCATTTCTGGATCTGTTTCTATTGATTGATTTTTCCCTCATTGAGGATTTTATTTTCCTACTTCTTTTCATGCCTGGTAATTTTTCATTGGATGCCAGACAGTGTGAATTTCCAACCCCCCTCCCCTTATTGGGAGTGGATATTTTTATATTCCTATAATATTCTTGAGCTTTATTCAGAGATGTAGTGAACTTACTCGAAAGTAGTTGACCCTTTTGAGACTTGCTTTTAAACTTTGTTAACCAAGGAAAGAACCGAGGAAGCCATTCTCTAGGGCTAATTTTTCCCCATTACCAATGTGATTGCCTTTTGAGTACTTTTCCTCATGCCCTCAAATTACAAGGTTTTTTCACTCTGAGTGGTAGGAACATGAACTATTCTTGGCTTTGTGTGAAACATGGAGGTTGTTCCCTCAGATCCCTTCAGGTCATGTTTCCCCCTAACCAAAGTAGCTTCCTTCCATGAATGAACTTATTTGTACTCAGCTGAAGATTCAAGGGAGAACCTCCACAGATCCTAAACCTCTCTGCCTGTGCAGGTCTATCTATTCTCTCTGGGATTCTGTGCTGAGGACCCTAGACTACCAACTGTCTCCTCAAATGAGGGAGTCTGCCAGGTTCCTGAGTTCCCCTTCTCTGCATTGAGGGCTGGATAAATATTATCAGGCAATTATCTGGAGCCATTTGGGGTTCACATTGTGTGTGATCTCTCAGGCATAACAGTCCTGCAGTGCTTGATGTCCAATGTCAGAAAGCTGATGTTTTGTATATTTTTCCACTTTTTCAGTTGCCAGATAGGATTAAATCGGGTGCCCATTATTCCATCTTGGCTGCACATAGAATTTTCTTCTGTCTTTTAAGTGTTGTTAATTAATTAAAATGTGATTTTTTTAAGGATTTAATAAAGGTATCTATGAGCTCTTAGGCTTCCCTGAATGTCCGTTTAGAATCTTACTCTTAGAGATTAGCTTTCAACCAGCCATACTCAGTGGGGCCAGAGAAGAGAAGGATGAAATTTCTTGTCTTCTAAGAAATCCCAATAGGTGACTTCTGGAGAAGATGAGGAAAGAGAGAATAAGAAATCAAAATGAAAGATAATAGGAAAAAGAGAGGTGGTATGCATCAACCCTAAAATTAAGTCTCAAACAGAGAAATCAGTGAAAATTATGTGCTTATTAATAAAGGCCTTGCTCTAATAGTTAGGTCCTAAGTGTGACTTTATTCATTATGTGTGAGTCACTTTTCTGAGCACTTTATATCTAGACTTAATTCACTCTCTGAAAACTCCGTAATGTGAGTTACCATCATCCCCCTTTTATAGATGAAGAAACATGTTAAGCAAATTGTCCAAGACCCCATAGCTAGAGAATAGCGTGGCTCAGCTTTCAACCCAGACTCCTTCAGGATTACTTCATCCTACTGTCAGGCTTGTCAAGGTTAGTTCTCTGATTTTAAGCCCACAACTTATTAAAAAGAATTGTAGATGCTGAGATGAAGCTAGTAGATGCAAATCCAATGAATACAAGGAAAAATAAACAATGGCAGTTTGGTTGAAAGGGGCAAGGACATAGAAACTTCAGAAATAAGCATTACCCTGAGCAGCTTATCACTAGCACATTAAAGAGTAAAGGTTCAAATGATGGACTTTAATCTATGCTAAGAATTATTTTCTGTTAAAGCTCTGGTTATATTTTAAATGTTCTACTTTTAAAAGATGCATTTTTACATCCAAATGACATTTTAATACCAAAAGAATTTTCACCCTGCAATGCACTGTGTGTTACCTAGTGGAAGTGAACTTCATTGTATTGAAAACTTATTCCTGAACAATGCCAGATAAAAAAGTTAAGAGTTGATTTAAATATTATTAAATAATATGTTCTACCGACAATGTGCTAAAAGCATTTTAAACCCCTAATTAATCATTACTTTTTTTTTTTTCAAAATTCTTCTCACATTGACTAAAGTAGAATTTTGCCTCCTCTTTTTTTAAATTCAGTTATTTTTTAATTGAAAGATAATTACTTTACAGACTCTAGCAGTGTTCATTGCTCGCTTCTCATGTTTCAAAGATAGAACATCTTTTCAGATGACTTTTCACTCTTACTCCCCAAAATATCCCAATTTTATGAGACCAATAGCAGATGTCTTCCTGTCATATGTCGTCAGGAGAATCTCACTTCTGCTTAGAACGTGGATTATTTAGTGTGATTACAACAGGAGGAACAAATAACGCCTTGAAGAAGGTGAGGAACATCTGTAATGCTTTATAGAGGAGAGGGATTCCTGTACGGGCAGTTTCGCAGGCAGCGTCATTGACAAAGATCCTAAAGGAAAGGAGTGATGCTGTTGACATCATTTCTGAAGGCATGAATTGTGGATTTTGATTCTTTTCCTATAAATACTCACCTTGTGAAAACTCCTCTGCAATCTCTGCTGTCAATAAGTTTTATAAATGCTGTATACAAGCCTTTAATTCACCAGTGCCTGCTTGAGGCTTATTTATTTTTTAAAGAAGAGAAGCTGGAGAAGTCATTTGAAAATTCATGGGCAGTTCACTCTTCAAGGTTGTGATGTGCTCTTGGAACAGCCATAAAAACTTCTGAACAACTACACATGGACCCTTCCCTTCAGAACAAAGAGCTTTGCTCATTCATTATCTGAATAGCGGATTAGGTAATCAAGCAAACAATTACCTCTCTATTCAGATGGCAGAAGAGTAGCCTCCTCCCCCACCTCTGCATCCCCTGGCCCCACTTGCTTGCTGATTGTCAGCCTACTTTGTCATGGTTTTTCAGAATTTACTCATATCCCTCCTCCTCCTCACACTCCCACATCCAGAAAATTATAAAAACAGTTTAAATCTCCAAGTAATGCAAATCTTCCAAGAGTTAAACTAAAGTCTGTCAAATCACCTCCCTAAATAAATGACAGCTTGTTTGATATGCCTCTGTATAAGGTCTGACAGACGTTTCCTATAAAAGGCCAGATGGTAAATATTTCAGGGTGGTGGGCCACGTGGTCCTGGTCACAACTGCTCAACTCTGCTGTGGTTCTGTGAAAGCAGCTGGAGACAACAATTGTAAAGGAATGGCTATGGCTGTGTTCAATAAAACTTTATTTATTGACACTAAAATGTGAATTTCTTATAAATGTCACATGTCACAAAATAGCATTCTTTTTTCCCAATCATTTAGAAAGACAAAACCATTGCTTATCCATAGGCCAGGCTGCTTTCAGTCATGGGCTGTGATGCCAACCCTTCTCTGGAGGATTTGCAGAATGTCTTATAAAGGGTTTCCTCACCCATAGTATTACTTACAGTTGAGGTCAGACAGTGGAGAACTCTCTTGTGTATTTTGGGATGTTTACAACATAGCTGGAATCTAGATGCCAGTAGAACTCCTGCCCTAAGTTCTGACAGCTGGAATGTCTGTAGATATTGATGTTCCTAGGGACCAAACCACCCCTGGTGGAGCCACTGGCCTAACACCCTGAAGGTCAGTGTTCACCGCATGAAATCAGAGCTAATGGGTTGCCTAGTTATATTAACAGATAGTTTCATGTATTGCCTAAGAGATATCCCTGGAGTTCTCATGCTACTAAGAGAGAAAGGATGAAGCTCCTCCCAGTTCATAGCCATTGATGAAATCCCAGGCCCAAGGCAACCCATTACGTAACCTGGATGGAGGTGTAAGAGGGTTTATACAAAAGTACCTGCTTTGGACTTAAAAGTCAGTGTTCTCCACTCCCTGTTATTTATTTCTATATTCATTTTCATTCCTTCCTGTTTTCACCTCCTCACCTCAAACCATACACTATGCACCTGGCTCTGGACTGCAAAGATAAATCTAACATTTGATTAAATTATTTCATTTATTTGACCAGGATACCTAGATGTGAGATAGGAGTGTAGGATACATATTTAACATTAAATTAAGAACCTAAATTAATTTATTTTTTGTAACTGCAATATAGTTGGTTTACAGTATTGTGTTAGTTCCAGGTGTGTTGCAAAGGAATTCAGATATATATTTTTCAGATTGCTTTTCCATTATAGGCTTTTACAAGATATTGAATATATCAGTAGTTCCCTGTGCTATATAGGAAATACTTTGTGCTTAAATGAATTTCTATAAATCATCTTCCTACATAAATTATTTTTCAATCCAAAGTTTCTTCTACTGTACAAATTGTCAGAGGTATGCTCTTAGCTTTTTAGATAATTATTTAGGCCAAAGGCACAAAGGTAGGTGATGTGTTACAATAATGACTCAAAAGCAGAGACATCCTTATTCTTCTCTACCTTTTTCATCTCCAGTTTTAAATTATAAGTATAAACAAAATTCTACTTCTCACTTTAGAATATATTTTTACCATTTTTTATAATTTATCAAAGGAAGTTTTTCTGGATTGTGCTGGAAGTTGTAAAGAATGCCAGATTGTATATTCTAAAGAATATCTACCCCTCTTACTTACCTGATAAACAACTTTTGGTCCTTCCTGGGTCATATTGTATCCAAACTATGAATATTTGTCCCTCGACTCTGAAAATTCCTCAGGATACTTAATTATTTGATGCCCCAGTGTGAGAAAGAATGAATAATATCTCTTTTGCCTGAAATGTGAGGTTTCTGGTGTGTGGAGAACAGCTTGCTCTGCTGACATAAGGTTGTTTAACTTGTATCTCTCAATGAGTAAGAAAGTCCTGTATGACCCAGCTAAAAAAATTCACACTGAGTTACATATAATAAGAAATGGACCTCCAGCAAGGACAAAAAAATTATAACATTTTAAGAGATAGAACAAGGTGTTTTGAAGAGGAATCTGAATTTTAGTTTCTGGCTCCTGTAATTGATTGGACAAGTCTTATCTTCTCTGAACCCGTTTTGTGATCCCCAAAATAAAGAAGTTGAACTGTGTAATTTCTAAATCCCTTGACTTTATGACCTGTTTACAGGTTGCAAGAACTATCAGACAGTATCATAATTTCTTTCTACAGGTGGTGCCAAAATTCTGAATCAAATATTTGGGAAAGTTTGGTGACAAGTTCAATAGACCATATGCCTCTGGATTCTTTAATGTTTCTTATTTTCCCCCTCCTTTTATAGTCTTTGTAGGTATTCATCTGTAAAATGTGAGCCTTCTGTAAGAATGGGCTTCCCTTGTGGCTCAGATGGAAAAGAGGCTGCCTGCAATGCGGTTCCATCCCTGGGTTGGGAAGATGCCCTGGAGAAGGAAATGGCAACCCACTCCAGTATTTTTGCCTGGAAAAAATCCTCTGGACAGAGGAGCCTGGCGAGCTACAGTCCACGGGGTTACAAAGAGTCAGACACGACTGAGCGACTTTCACTTTCTTCAATGAATATACATGATAAGTCACATAATTTGGTGTAATGCAAGACTTAGCTTTTCATAGAAAAACCAGAATTAATTAAAGGCTGAATCAAAGGCAATTTCTTAAGAAATTCAACAGTTCAGATTCAATAATGGCCAGTCCTCTTATGATACAGATCAATAGTCCTCAACTGTTAGAATGACCTTCCTCCTCTAGGGCACTCTTGGCAGTGAGTGGAGACATTTCTGCTAATCACACTGGGTGTGGTGTGGTGGAGACAGGGTGTGTTAATGGTGTGTAGTAAGTAAAGGCCCGGGATGCTGTTTATACCTACAGTGCCTAGGACATTGCTCCCACAACAAAGAATCATCTGGCCCCACATAGTGACAACGCCAAAGCTGAGAAACCCTGCTGTCGACTCTTACAGGTCTGATTTCTAACTGTGGTTGTCGGTCCCATCTCTCCTCTCTTACTTTCCACCATCACAGGAGCCTTTGCTTCCTACCTGCTATCAGCAGATGTCACAGACATTAGTAGAATCGCTAAAATGGGGTTTCTTGGCATAAATCTACCCACATGTATAAGCTTTTACCACAGAAACTTCATACGAACACAGTTGATTAGATCCAATAGGGCAATTAAAGCCATAATGTCTGATTTTCTTCAAGCCTGAGAAATATCATAGTACGTGCCGGTAAGATACTATTTAGTTATGGAAACATGTGACTCTACATACTTTTCTACCTATGGCTCTAAAAGGTACAATTTAGTTTCTCTGGGTAGTAATTTCTGGTCTCTTTTTTTTCTTCACCCAGATATCCTGTCTGGCTGCTTCAGAACAGCAACCCACAGACAATGTAAATGTTGGTTCTCCCCATTTTGAGAAACACTGGGAAAACTCAAATTCAGATGCCCCATCAGAGTCTCTCATAGTGATCTTGGGTGGCCTCGGCCTGCAAAAGCTTGGAGCAGGGCCTGGGATTCCAACCAGAGACTGGGCTGGGTCACAGCAGTGACAGCTCCAGACTCTAGCCACTCAACCAGTGGTCAGTGACAAGGATCCTGGCCCTTCAGCTTTGCAGAAAAGAATTTCCACAAAGACAGAATGTGGTAAAGCAAGTAAAGAATTTATTAGAAGGAGAAAGAGTAGAGTACATGTGGATAGACACACAGGCAGACTCAGGGAGAGTCCCTGAGTTGCTGAGTTGCCCCTCGTGGTAGTGTGAATTATTTCTATGGAGCATTTCTACTGAGTTTCCTTTGGCTGGTCATTATGATTTGCCTGGTTCACAGCCCGTATTTGGTGCATCTCAGGAGTCTCCCGTGTGTGCATACACATCTCTTAGCCAAGATGGATCCTACCAAAAAGGCAGTAGAACATCCCTTGACATGGCTCTCTTTTGGCCTCGAAGGAGCCTGTTCTGCCCATGTGTGGTCCGGAAGGTCTCCTAACTTTAGAAACTAGAAATATGTGGTCTGTGCAGGGACCAGCCTCCTCCCTTAATTGCCCTGCTATTCTTTTCTTGGAGTTTCCGGTCAATAGAGAATGAATCTCCAATTGCTTTACCCTGGCGAGCCCCATCTGCCTCCTGCCTCAATAGGCCAGAGTTTACATACTGTTTGTTTAAAATCTTTCTTTTCTTCAGATGTGAAGCTATATGCCCAAAGCTAAATGGAGACAGGGCAGTTACACATTTTGCGTGAATTATCTCATCAATAGTAGTATCACCTGGCTGGTTACGTCTAATTAGAATTGGCCTAAAATAGATTATTAAACAAGTGCCTTTTCCAACCATTTTAACTTATGTTACACACTCTACAAGGTCCCGGTTTGTTCACCACACACTTATTTATTTAAAAATAAAATTCAACTAGCCTTAGATGATTTATTCTGATCCTGCTTTTTTTTTTTTTTTTTTTCATTTTTTTATTAGTTGGAGGCTAATTACTTCACAACATTTCAGTGGGTTTTGTCATACATTGATATGAATCAGCCATAGATTTACACTTATTCCCCATCCCGATCCCCCCTCCCACCTCCCTCTCCACCCGATTCCTCTGGGTCTTCCCAGTGCACCAGGCCGGAGCACTTGTCTCATGCATCCCACCTGGGCTGGTGATCTGTTTCACCATAGATAGTATACATGCTGTTCTTTTGAAACATCCCACCCTCACCTTCTCCCACAGAGTTCAAAAGTCTGTTCTGTATTTCTGTGTCTCTTTTTCTGTTTTGCATATAGGGTTATCGTTACCATCTTTCTAAATTCCACATATATGTGTTAGTATGCTGTAATGTTCTTTATCTTTCTGGCTTACTTCACTCTGTATAAGGGGCTCCAGTTTCATCCATCTCATTAGGACTGGTTCAAATGAATTCCTTTTGACGGCTGAGTAAAATTCCATGGTGTATATGTACCACAGCTTCCTTATCCATTCATCTGCTGATGGGCATCTAGGTTGCTTCCATGTCCTGGCTATTATAAACAGTGCTGCGATGAACATTGGGGTGCATGTGTCTCTTTCAGATCTGGTTTCCTCAGTGTGTATGCCCAGAAGTGGTATTGCTGGGTCATATGGCAGTTATGACCCACCTCCCAGAATATTGGAAATAAAAGCAAAACTAAACAAATGGGATCTAATGAAACTTAAAAGCTTTTGCACTACAAAAGAAACTATAAGTAAGGTGAAAAGACAGCCGTCAGATTGGGAGAAAATAATAGCAAATGAAGAAACAGACAAAGGATTAATCTCAAAAATATACAAGCAACTCCTGCAGCTCAATTCCAGAAAAATAAATGACCCAATCAAAAAGTGGGCCAAAGAACTAAACAGACATTTCTCCAAAGAAGACATACAGATGGCTAACAAACACATGAAAAGGTGCTCAACATCACTCATTATTAGAGAAATGCAAATCAAAACCACAATGAGGTACCATTACATGCCAGTCAGGATGGCTGCTATCCAAAAGTCTACAAGCAATAAATGCTGGAGAGGCTGTGGAGAAAAGGGAACCCTCTTACACTGTTGGTGGGAATGCAAACTAGTACAGCCACTATGGAAAACAGTGTGGAGATTCCTGATCCTGCTTTTCATGTAAGTTTTATCAGCAAAATAATTCTTTCTCATAGAAAGCCTGGGACCATATCACAGAGTTAGAACAGTTGGATTCAATTACCTTAATAAATATGGTTTACTTTAAAACATAATAACTGATTCTTTCACTTGTGTGATCTTCCTGTCCTCCATTTCATCCTATCTAAAGTGATAGAGAAAAGCTGTTAAATACTTATTTTTGACATTGTTTCCTTGATTTTCCAAGAAGAAAAACTTACACAAAATGATAAATGCATTGAAATCTAGATTTCAAAATGTTTGCTTTCAAGAAAATTCAGCAAATCTCATTGCTTGTAGGACAGAAAAATGAGGAGCAGGACAAATTTTCCGAGTGATTGCAGGCATGTGTGCTAAGTCACTTTAGTTGTGTCCAACTCACTGCGACCCTATGGACTGTAGCCCACCAGGTTCCTCTGTCCATGGGATTCTCCAGGCAAGAATATTGGAGTGGGTTGCCATGCCCTCGGGCTCCAGGGGATCTTTACAACCCAGGGATCGAACCCATATCTCTTATGTCTCCGGCAATGTCAGGTAGATTCTTTACCACTAGCACCACCTGGGAAGCCCTTCCTAGTGATTAAATGGTAGTATCTACATTTTGAGTATTTCTCACTGAATTTGTATCCACTATCCTGTTCCCCAATGTTCTGGTTTTCCTCCTTTCAAGCACATGGTTGGACTGTATTTTCCCTCTGGCCTGAATTGAAGTTCATTGTGGTCACATGTGGCTTGCTTTGGGCTATGATACGGGAGCTCAGGTAATGTGTAGCTTTAACCTCAAAGTCTTGAAGAGCCAGCATGTGATTCACCATCTCTTCCTTCTACCATCATCACTCCAGATGGTTGAGCCTGCCCCCAGAGTGAGGGTAACACCTAGCAGAGCCTGTCTGCAGTGAAGCTACAGCAGATGCAAGAAATAAGCATTTGCTAGGTTAAGCCACTGAGATTTCAGAGTTGTTTGTTCGGCAATAAACCCCATTTCAGGCTGACTAATGAACTTGTCCATTCAAGTCATCATTTTTTTATATAAATGCCCCCAAGGAATCAGGTAATGCCTGAGAAGGTAGTTTTGAATAACTCTGCACCTATGCCTCTCCAAAGAATAGTAGTAATCCAAGAGGTATTTAATTTAAATCTTCCACTACAATATTGTAAAGTAATTAGCCTCCAACTAATAAAAATAAATGAAAAAAAATAAAAATAAAAACATAATTTAAATCTTCACTATGCAGAGTATATTTTATCTAGGAAAATCTTTATTGATATTAGTGATGAAAATTATAGAGCAGGAGAAAAAACAAGAAGAAAAATCTCGAATGTCAGCATTTATAGGGATCTTGGTTGTCCTCTCTTTGCAAATGAGGAAGTGAGTTCCCAAAAGGCTATGTGAATTGCCTTCAGCAAGGTGTGTGTAAGGTATGTGTGAGACCAGAGGCCAGGAGAAGAAAGTAGACTGAAATGCATGTTTTCCTCACCAGTGAGGTGAACAGCCTCTTCTTCCACCAAAGACAGAAACAGTCAAAGGTTCTCCATACCCTTTCCCTTAGGCATGAAAGAAAGTACTTGCATTTGAAGGAAAAGGATGATTATGTCTATTTCTTAAAACGTTCATCCTTCATGATTATGCGACTGTTATCTTTTGTTATTGTTGTTGAGTCGCTCAGTCATGTCTGACTCTTTGCAACCCCATAGACTCCAGCACACCAGGATTCCCTGTCCTTCACTGTCTCCCAGAGTTTGCTCAAACTCATGTCCATTGAGTCAATTATCTCTGGAGACTCTCAAAGGACTTTCGCAAAAGTGCGAAAGTAATGAATACCAACTGTGTGCTTAGCACAGCATCATTGATCACCTGTGTTTAGGTCTAGAAATTACATAACTAAGAGCCACTCTTTCTCTAAAAAGAGAAAAAACAATTGCCATCTTCCTTTAATGTATCACTGAAGCCAGCACCTTTTCAATGGAAGGGATAGCTCGCTTGATGACTGTAGACGCGATATCACAGATCCACAGATTTCTTAAATGCTACGTTCTCATCTTATGATAACCTGAAAGGCGAAATTTCTCATGTGCTGCAACAACACACAATTGAGAAACATTTTCATGGAAGAAGACTGTATTTTCTTGAGGCAGTGTTCCTTAATATAAATTCTCACAGGCTTCAGAATTTATTTTTCCTTTAATACATTCATTACTCTAGACCAGGATGGCAGTTTGCACACAAACCTTGTTTTCTGCTGCCATCTGGTGGAAACTACAGAGGAGTCTTGCCCAAGCCCCAGCGCTGCTGGCAGGGGGGCCAGGCTCTCCCTCAGTCGCAGGAACCCACGTGGTGATCTAAAGGCAGGTCTTTCTATTAAACTCCCTGGCAGGGAGATGGCAAAGGCTGGGCTCCCTGCCCTGGGGACTGTGCAGACTGTCTCATTTTGGACGCCCAGAGCATTTTTCTCTTCTTTTATCTTTAGACTTGCATGGCTCTCAGGCCTTGAATATAATTCTTTCCCAGAGATTCTTTAAAACCACTATTTGTTCTTTCTTTGCTCTTTCTTCCTTTTTTTCCCCTCTTTTCTCTTTCTGTGGTGTGGTAGTGGGAGGAGGCAGGGGGTGGGTGCTTTAATGTAAGGAAGATTGCACTAAAATTATAGAAATTGCTTGGTTTCATCAACTTGCTGCAATAACAGTTGGATATGACAGGTCATTTACATGTCACTCATCTGAGTCTCTTGCGCAGAGAAATCATGAGCCAAGGGCTGGGAAGTGCTTTGAGTATGATTATAAATGGTCCTCAATCACTTGGAGGAGTGACATAGATAGAAAAGAGATTGTTTTGTCATAAAGTTTCCTTCTAGGCGATTTGGTTGCTTCTCTATCAAGTATAATGGGCAAACAAGCCAGTCTTGAAATTAAATACCCCAATGACCCCTCAAGCTTTTTATTTCCTGATAAGTCAGTGCTCAATTTTACAGCAATATGTGTTACCCACGACAGTCATTTAGTCGGTCAATTTCAGGCTAGTGATAAAACTCTGAGTAATAGGACAGTAGTGGTGATGCTCCATATTCTCCGAGGAGATGTCTATAAATTAAAGTGCCCAGGTACACACTCAATTTATATTTAACAGCCATTACTAAGTGTAATATCTAAGTAAAACTGGATTATGATCTACATATATGAGAAACTAATTGAAACTGTTGGGAATAACCCATTTCTCTTTGGATTGTTTATATAAATACATGGAGACCTGAAAATTTAGGGCATATCAGATGTGCCCCTGCCTATAGCTATTACAGAAAGCAAAGAACATTTTATGAGGAAAATGGTGATTCTCAAAGACTGAGCTCCAAATAGAAATTTTCATACTTTTTTAAGGATACAGCTTGGCTTATTAAACATCAGTGCTTTTCGAAATAGCTTTCTGCTCTCACAAGATAAGTCTTATAAAAATCTCTTCTATCAAAAAAATAATAATCTTTGCTAATTGATTAACACCTCTGCTCTAAGTGCTGCATCTGAACTCATTTTAAGAGAATACCAGTGCTTTCTCAGCTCCCCAAATGAAAGACTGTTAGCTAGTACTATAATTTCTCACCTTATAATCAAATTTGCATTCACTTTGTAATGTTAAAATTTTTGACAGTCATATGAAATGTGCTTTTTTCCTGGAAACTTCCTAAGATTAAGCATACTCCCTCATAAAAGTTTCTAGATGGAATAACATCGCCATGAGCCATGTCTTGCATGTATCTGCTCTGAAGCGCAGGAGAGACAGTGCATTCTGCATTTTCTGGGGAGGCAGGTGTGACTGGTGGTGATGGGGAGAGATGAAAGCGAAGTGCGAACAGTCACGGAGCCCAGCAAAGCAGGTGAAGGCAGTGGGGGTGGGGGGTGATGCAGGCCCGTGTGCTGTAGGCTTGGCCAGGTGTTCGGTCATGACACAGAGCAACCTGTGAGGTCGCTTGCAAGTGATGGATGCGCCAGAGTGATGACAAGCAGGAGTGAATATAGGCACTGACCTGCTTTCAATGTTAACAGTCCTACCAGAAATTTCTGCTTCATTTACACAAAGTTTTTCTGGTTGTTACTGAATGAAATGAAGTCTGGTTAGCTCCCACCCCCTAAAGTAGGCAGGACATCCAAATGCAGTCATTTCAGCACGTTGAATTTAGAGTTCAAGGGGGGAGAAAAAGTACCAGGAAGAGACTTACAGGGTCTAAGAGAATTGAGGGGTCCCTTACCTGCTTGTCACTGTCACTAGTCACCCCTCTGACTCTCTTTGATTTGGGAGAGCTGGGGACCATAGATTGGCAAATGGTTGCACAAAATTGAGAAAATATGAGTTGACAGTATCCCAGGTGTGCACATCCACACTAACACCCCAGGAGGGGCCAGGCCACCCCTACATTAATTCACATACCAACTCCATCCTCTCGCCCTCTGAGAAATCCAGTGGATTTAGGCAGTGTTCCTGTCACTCTTTTAAGAAAGTAGATGACACAGCCAGACTCTTTTCAATCATATTGTTCTACCGTGTTAGTTCAGTTCAGTCGTTCAGTCGTGTCCAACTCTTTGTGACTCCATGGACTGCAGCACGCCAGGCTTCCCTGTCCTTCACCAGCTCCCAGAGCTTGCTCAAACTCATGTCCATTGAGTCGGTGATACCATGAAACCATCTCATCCTCTGTCGTCCCCTTCTCCTCCCACCTTCAATCTTTCCCAGCATCAAGGTCTCTTCCAGTGAGTCAGTTCTTTGCATCAGGTGGCCGAAGTATTGGAGTTTCAGCTTCAGCATCACTCCTTCCAATGAATTTCAGGGTTGATTTCCTTTAGGACGAACTGGTTGGATCTCCTTGCTGTCCAAGGGACTCTCAAGAGACTCCTCCAACACCACAGTTTAAAAGCACCAATTCTTCAGTGCTCAGCTTTCTTTATAATCCAACTCTCACATCCATACATGACTACTGGAAAAACCATAGCTTTGACTAGATGGACCTTTGTTAGCAAAGTAATGTCTCTGCTTTTTAATATGCTGTCTAGGTTGGTCATAAGTCTTCTTCCAAGGAGCAAGCATCTTTTAATTTCATGGCTGCAGTCACCATCTGCAGTGATTTTGGAGCCCAAAAATGGCTGTCACCGTTTCCATTTTTTCCCCGTCTATTTGCCATGAAGTCTACCATGTAAAATCTTCAATAAATTGATTTTCTCATATTACATGTATTGAGTTTCTACTGGATTTCAGCCCTAAGCATGGTCTGCCCCTATTAAATCATCAAATGTCTCATTTAATCATGGAACAACCATCAGATGCAATGTAGAAAGGGGAATAATTGCAGGGAGCTTAGTTTGGCCAACCAGTGATCTACCACAGTCACTCGGCTTCTTGCTTAGTGCTCAGTCGCTCAGTTGTGTCTGACTCTCTGCGACCCCATGGACTGTAGCCCACCAGGCTCCTCTACCCATGGGATTCTCCAGGCAAGAATCCCGGAGTGGGTTGCCATTTCCTTCTCCAGGGACTTGGTTTCTTAAGGAGGGTTTGAAACTGTGTCTTTAAGAGGATTGAGGCCTTAGAGTCCAGGGGATTTTAGAAAGATCCTTTCTGGTATAGTCTGCTCAGGCTGTCTAACAGAACATGATGCACTGCGTGGCTTGTAAACAATAGGAATATATTTCTCATAGTCCTGGGGCGGCGAAGTCTAACATCAAGGCACCGGCTGATTCGGTGCATGGTGGGGACTTGCTCCATGGTTCATAGATGGCCATCGTCTTGCTGTGTCCTCACAGGACCTCTTTTGCAAGGGCACTAACCCCATTCACAAAAGGAGAAGAGGGCAGCAGAGGATGAGATGTTTAGATAGCATCACTGACTCAATGGACATGAATCTGAGCAAACTCCAAGAGACTGAAGGACAAGGAAGCCTGGCGTGCTGCCATCCATGGGGCAGCAAAGAATCAGATAAGACTTGGCGACTGAACAACAAAATCCCATCCTCAAGACCTGAGCACCTCCTAAAGGTTCCACTTATCAATCCCACCATGTTGCATGTTAGGATTTAGTGTGTGAATGGAAGGGGAGAAACATTCAGTCTATAGCCCTTTCTTTAGAATGAAATACTTTTCTTTGTGCTTTCTTTAATGTCCACTTTTTAGTTTTATAAATTAAACAGTATCCATTTAATTCAACAAAGTTATCAACATTTCCCAAATATTGATAGATTACTTGTTTATTTACACAACTAACAATTAAAACTTAGAGATTTAACAAATTAAATTTCCCACACACTTAAACATTAATTGCAAACTTAATCAAGTTTTTATAAGAAATTCCTTTAAATAAAAATTCTGATATGTCCAATTTTCCTAAATATGCTAAATACCTGAAAAGTATATAAAACTCTCACAACTTTATACAATACAAATTTTGTATAATTTTATACAGTATAAATTGTATATACAATTTTACATACAAAAGTATATAAAACTCTTACAAAAATTTTATAAGTACAAAGGTAATCAGTAATTCTAGATTAAAATCAGTTATAAACTTGCAAATATAGTGAGTTTAATTTTTTCCTTAGTCCTTATCCTGATTTATATTTTTGTTGCTAGGCTACATTAGTAACACATAAGCTATTTTACTAGTGTTGTAGCTTCCTAGAGTTCAAAAATATTGGCATATCCCAATGAAAATAAAAGAAGTAACTGTCTCAGAGTAGCCAAGGGTTTAAGTTGTGAACCAGTTGATTCTTGGTAAAGACAAAGGCCCTGGTTTCTAAGGAGACTTAAACCCTGAGCCCGTGATCATCAGACTACATTTCACTTAAATCTGCAGACGTCAAACTGGTTTTAGTGTTTTTGCTTGCCCTGGGTCTTCATTGCTGTGCTAGGGCTTTATCCAGCTGGGGTGAGGGGGCTGTTCTTCACTGTGCCTTGCACAGCCTTCTCACTGTGGTAGCTTCTCTTGTTGTGAGCATGGGCTCTAGGAGCAGACTCAATACTTGCGGCACACAGGCTCTGTTGCTCCATGGCATGTGGGATCTTCACAGACCAGGGATTGAACCCACGCTCCCTGCATTAGCAAACAGATTCTTAACCACTGGACCACAAGGGAAGTCCCTGGTTTTAGTTTTAAATGATCTTTTTTCACAAATGATTTGACTAACATCACATAACTTCATCGTATTGATCCTATCATTATAATGTGTTGACTTGTGTTGATCTGTTAGAATATCAGGTTGGGAAATTTTTAAGTATTTTTATTAAGATTATTAGAACCATATAGGAGCATTACCTCCTAGTAGACAACACCTTGAGTCACATTTAGTTCTCGTCTTCAAGACACGGGCTCAGATGATAATTTTCTGAAGTCACTGTTGATTTCTGCTCAGCAGGGTCACTCGTGCTAATGAATGATGAGCTTTGGTGTCATTCAGTTTTCATGTTTGACTCCAGCTCCTGGCTGGTCCCTTCTGGCTTCATTACAATAACTACTTCTCTTAGGGTTATTTATCTTGCTGGTTTTGTGCCTGCCAAGCATATACTATATAATTAACAGTCAGGAATATAATTAACAGAGGAAGTAGACTATTAATCCTCTACTATTTTATTTACCCTTCTTGGTATTATAAGTGTCTTTGATATGCCTTATATTGACTTTTATAAGTATCATTATAAGCAAATGACTGTTCACAGACTAAACTCAACTTGTTTTAGTCAACTCTAACTCACGCTCACTTGCATTCCACCAACCCCACCCCCCCCACTTCGACTCATCAATATTTTGCTGACAGAAATTTCTTTACCTTGATTCCATTCTTTTATTATTCTACTACTACTCCCAGGGTTCTTAAAAACATGCTTGGTTTCTGGCAACGCGATGCACCAGACACATTCCAGTTTGTTTCATTTTGTTTTCCTGCTCTGAGACATGGAATCCACATCCCTACCAGAAATAGTAAAAAATAAAAAAATCCAAAATCTGGGCACCATGTGTAACCAGGAAAGTGAATGGTAGGTAAACACACTGCAACTGGGCCACAGTAAATAATGACAGAGATGGAATATACATGTGGTCTTAAGGCCCTAAGTTCACAGTCACTTTCTGATATAAAATTGTAGATTGCTATGATCTTCCTTTCTCAGAGCATCTGGTTTTGTTAAGACTGACTTTTTTTTTTTTACATTGAAACATTTGGTCCTCATTCTTTCATGCTTAGACAATATGCATTGAAATAGTTCTTATGCCTGGTTCTGTAAGGATTCCAAACCATATATACCTTCACAGAATTGCATTTAGAATTATGTGTGTGCATGTGTGTGTGTGTAAATGTCAAGCCCGTGGATCTATTTCTAGCAGCAGGTAGTATCTTTTTATCAAGGACTTGTGGTAAATATGTGTTGCATTTTGCTTTCCCACTCCCCAATGAATTAACATAAACCTTGACCTTTGTTTAAATTCTTTTGTTTCTATACCTGTCTATATCAGCTTCTTCATACCCTCACATAACAATCTATATTTTCCTTTTGGAAAAATATACTTATCCCAGCTCTCAAAACTGACAAGTAATTAATTAAAAAATGTGTTTAGTCATTCAGTCATGTCTGACTGTTTGTGACCCCATGAACTGTAGCTCACCAGACTCCACTATCCATGGGATTCTCCAGGCAAGAACACTGGCGTGGGTAACTATTACCTTCTCTAGGGGATCTTCCTGACCCAGGGATTGAACCTGGGTTTCTTGCATTGCAGGTGGATTCTTTACCATCTGAGCCACTGGAGAAGCCCAAATTAAAAAATAAGGTGACTTAATTTGATCTATGTAGGGTTGAGAGAAGCCAGTGCACACAGATAAAATCGGAGTAAGAAAAAACAATTTTCTTAGGATTAAAAAAAAGTCTACAAATAGCAATGTTTGCTCTTCTAAGATACCATTAAAGGAAACCCAAGGTTGGGAAGAGTTCTGTCTTCACACTTTTTCCATATGCAGTCTTCATCTTCAGTGGTTTCAACCCATCTCATGATATCCACTGCATCCTCCATTACACTCTCACTGTCCCCATGATATCCGCTGCATCCTCCGTTGCCCTGTCCCCATGCTATCTGCTGCATCCTGCATTGCACTGTCTCCATGATATCCACTACCTCCTCCATTGCACTGTCTCACTGTCCCCATGATATCCGCTGCATCCTCCAGTGCACTGTCTCACTGTCTCTGTGATATCCACTGCACTGTCCCCATGCTATCTGCTGCATCCTCCATTGCACTGTCTCCACTAATGTTGTTGTAGGTCAAGGTGTAACCTCAAAGGCACCACAAGCCAATGAGAAGCCAGCAATGTAGCAGGAGAAGGAAATCCTCCCTACCCAGCTGGGAGTCAATGCATATGTGGATGCAGGGCCGTTAGAAGACAGGCCTGGAGCATGGGGTCCAGATCAGACAGCTTCCCTCAAGTTCCAGAGACACACAGTGAAGGGTTTATGACCCTCATTAGGAGGTTTTTTGCTGAAATTCCCATCACAGAACCAAACAGAAAGAAGGATGCAGACATAATTTAATAGCACTAAAGTGTCCTGGGAGCTGTCTTATTCTACCAGTTGTTGTTCAGTCACTCATTTGTGTCCAACTCTTTGCAACCCCATGGATGCAGCACACCAGGCTTCCCTGTCCTTCACTGTCTCCTGGAATTTGCTCAAACTTATGCCCATTGTGTTGGTGATGCTATCTAACCATCTCATCCTCTGCCGCCCTTTTCTCCTTTTGCCTTCAATCTTTCCCAGAATCCGGGTCTTTTCCAATGCATTGTTGTTGTTGTTCAGTCACCAAGTCATGTCCAACTCTTCACTACCCCATGGACTACAGCATACCAGCCTTCACTGTCCTTCAGTATCTCCAGGAATTTGTTCAGACTCACGTTGCATCGAGCCGGTGATGCCATCCAACCATCCTGTCTTCTGCCATCCCCTTCTCCGCCTGCCCTCAGTCTTTCCCAGCATCAGGGTCTTTTCCAATGAGTCAGCTCTTCTCAGTGATTTTACTAAAAGTTATTTTGCCGATGACTTAACTACAAAGAACTCACAAAAGGAAAACAGAGTAAGCTCATGGAGGCTCTGGTCTGGATCTTAAGACCCCCATCTGTTTCATTTCCTTGGGGAAGCAGGTACCTATTTCTTAGAGCCATTTGGTTAAATGTGGACCAACAGAAGCAGATGTTATATCCTGTTTGATGGGCAAAGTCCTTATTTTCTGTGTAGTCTGGTGAGGCGCATCAATCCACACAGAAATATTCATGAGGTGTTTCCACCTTGAGGCATGGCATGATTCCAGAAGAGCAATGAGCCAGGAGAGCTCTGAAGCCTCCCGGAGAAAACGGAGAAGCTCGTTACACGTTCTGCTTGGCTGGGACAGATGGAGGGACGGGGCAGGCAGGTCCGTCAGGACTGCAGAGCCACTGCTTCCTGGAACCTGGGTCATAAGTAAGAAAAGAGCTTTGAAAACACTTCACTGTGGCTTTAGAATCCTTCAGGCTCCTCTGGTGGCGCAGTGGTAAAGAACCCCCCTGCCAATGCAGGAGATGTGGGTTTGATCCCGGGATCAGGAAGATCCCCTGGAGAAGGAAATGACAACCCACTCCAGTGTTCTTGCCTGGAGAATCCCATGGACAGAGGAGCCTGGCGGGCTACAGTCCATGGGGTCTCAAAGAGTCAGACACGACGTAGTGACTAAAGGACAGCAGCAACAGAAGCCCTTCACTGCCAGTGTGAGCAGCTTTCACCCTTTGAGCATACCTCCCATTTCTCAAGCATCTCCCGACGCTGGGGTTGCCACATCCACAAATGCTTTGACTAACGTTAGGGCAGGGGAGGGGCAGAAAACAGATATGATCCCCCCATTTAAGAGTGCATGAAGCTTTATTAGATGCATGAGAAGAGTTGCCAAGAAGAAAGTGCCTACAGTATCAGTTGTTTTTTTAAGGCTATCAAGCCTTGGTTTATGTGCCCGCCTCCTGATGACACGGATCAGCAGTTTAATCGATAACTCTCCACATCTTCTCAAGCAGGGATTTGTCCCAGTTATCACAATTTCTAAACCGAATAAAACGTGGTGATGTTCTTTAATAACGTCTGTGGGGCTCAAAATAAACAGCACAGTCCATATACTTATAAATACAAAGACCATTGATATTTCAGAATTCTGAAATTAGTGTTCTGTTGAATATATTTGGAAAATGCTTAACCAACCAATCTGTTTACAGTGGAAGGAGTTACAATGTTCCTTAGCCATTAACAGTTAATACATTTGAAATCTATGAGCATAAACGTAAAGCATGAATTTAAGAAGCTGTGGCCATGGACTTCGTCCTCTAAGACATATGTTTATTTTACAGGCAATATAGTGACAGGCTTACCCTGAGCCAACTGGATAGCTCAGACCCATCACTGTTCTCCACCCACCACAGAATAGAAATTATTTTAAATGCGTAGAGTAAGAATACTCTGCATAGTATTTATTTAAGCACAATGAAAATAGGCAGTCGAGGGAAATGATTGGAATTACAGGTGTTGGATTCAGTCAGGCTTACTCTGAGGCTCCTCTGACTACCCATGTGAACTTGAGCAGGTTAGTTAATCTCTGAGTCTCTACTGCCTCATCTGCAAAGGGGAATACAAGCAGCGCCTATGTTTTAGGGTTTTGTGACTCTTAAGTAGATTCATGCATATCAATGCCTACCACAGGGAAGGACACATACAGTAAACTGTCAGTAAAGACTAGCATGATCATTATCTCTACAATTCATAGCCTTTGTGTTAACTAAGATGAAGAAGAAAAGAAGGAAAACAAAAATGAAATGTCATCACAGATAGAGGGGTATGAATCTGCGGGTTGGATTCGTGACCCATGTGGCTAATTTGGTCTGTGTCAGAAAGCAGTCCTGCTGGCCCAGTGGAGGATGGCAGGATGGCTCGGAGTGAGAAGGATGGTAGCCAGGGAGACAAACATGATGGGGAAAGAGAGCAGGAAATGCCTGGAGAGGCGCCTCGGAGGTAGAAGTGACAGAATTTGGCATCTGATTTTGTGTGATTATGAGAACTGTGGCTTGGGCTAGACCACGAAGCTTCCTATTCGTGGGGGACTCTGAACACAGTGATCCTTGAGATGCAGACCCCGGAGGGGCCCAATCGGGGGGTGAGGGCAGTCCGTTTGGTTTTACACTTGCTCTTTTAAGCTTCTGGTAGGAAGTCAGAAAAATGGGCATGTCCTGCTAGGATTTTGGCACTTCGCCCTGGAACTCTGATTCAAGTCTGTGCAGGAGACATGGATGGTGGTCATCAGAGGCAGGAAAGGGGTGGTCACGGTCGGGGTGGGGGGGTTGGGGGTGCGTGGGAGGCTGGAGAGAGAAGAGTTGAGGGCCTGAGTGCAGCCTGGGGAGGACAAGTATTTAAGAGATGTGTGGAGGCAGGAGAAGCAATGAACAGCCCAAGAGTGACTTGGTGGGGAGAGAACCAGGATGAACAATGTCCTGAGCATCAAATGAACTCAAGTAAACAAGCAGGGACTGCAGGAGGAGAGCTGGGTGCCCAGTCTCTGAGTTTCTTCCAGGGACCCCCAAAGCAGCCCAGTCTGGCTCCCAGCGTGCAGATCTCTCTGGCGAAGGAAGCAACATGCTTATGCATCAAAGCTGATGACCTGCACTCTCAGGGTCTGGGAGGTTTCCAGGCTGGCTGAAGCCTGAGTCAGGAGTGAAGGCGATTTCTTGGCTGACTTTCCTCATGTTCTGGTCCAACTGCATCAAGAACAAGAAGGAATGGCACGTTTGCCCTTCACGATGTTCAAAATGATGGTATTCACAATCAGCCAGGCTTCTAGAAAGGTACCCAGGCTCCAAAGCCGTGTTTCCAGTGCTTCTGTAGAAAACATCGCCCACATCAGAAACAGCTGACGTTCTGATTAAAAGGGCAGATCCTGGACCCAGGCCTGAGTGATGCTGAAGAGCTGAAGCTGAAGTGATGCTGAAGCTCAGAAAGCTGCATGTTTAGCAAGCCCCACAGATTATTCCAAAGCATGCTAAAGTTTGTGAGCTGTTGATTATAAAAGAATAAAATGCCAGGTTGAGAGATGCACAAAGAGCTGCGCCTGGGAAAATTATCTGGAGGGAACACTGCGTTTCACTCATGGGAAATAATCCTTTGCAGAATGGTGATATCTTGTGAAAACTAATCAGGTCTAGTCTCTCACCTTCCAAATGATTTCCGTGAAAATTTGCTCCCTTTCTGCTCTGAGTTCTCTGATTAGTACACAGTAGACTGCTTTAAGTTTTTCAAGCATGTGAAATAGAGCAGAAGGAAATTTTCCCATCTATTTTCTTCAAAAAGAAAGATATTTTGAAGTTTAGTGTTAAAAAGAAAAATCATGAAATGGTTTAACCTTCCCCCCTAGAGTGGGGTAAGTTTTGTTCCCAGCGTTATTTTTATTAAGCACTTTTCAATGTAAACTTCATTTTCTGAAGTTGCTCAGTCGCTGCCTTGTCCAACTCTTTGTGACCCCATGGACTGCAGCATGCCAGGCTTCCCTGTCCTCCACCATCTCCAGGAGCTTGCTCAAACTCATGCCCTGCAACCATCTCATCCTCTCTTGCCTCCTTCTCCTCCTACCCTCCTGCCCTTTTTGTTCTATTTTTATTTAGAAAAATACTTTTTATAATTTAGAAATGCTTTTTCTAAAGTATTGATATCCAAGTTCATTGTCATAGGTCAACCCTGGAAGGCTTTACTTGATTCTTCTTAGTGAAGAAAATTAGAATTGTATGGTCTACTTTTTATTCTAACGTTTTCCCCTCATTTGCCAAGATTGTTAAGTCAAATATTTTTCTGAGGGTCTGTATGTATGCTGGCACTAAAACATAGATCACAGATGCAAGGCAACTATTAATACTAGATAATTATTATAGTTAAAATATAGACCATGGGATATTGAAATATTTATTCCCTACCCTGTGTTGATACTTGAAATCATGCCATTGAACATTAATTCGTTTGGATCCTAAAGGCATTCCAATCTTCAAGAATCACTTATTAAAATAATTTTTTTAAATAGGATGAGTAATTGTTGAGCCATCAGCAGCCACCACTTTATGAATATGGTGGACTTTATTCTTTCTCTGGATCAGGAAGAATGGCCCCTTTCTTGCTGCAGCTCCAGTATGGCTTTAGAGTAAGGTCCAGAGACCCACTGTCCAGGTGCAAAAGCCAAGGCTTCCTCCACCCCCACTGCTGAGTCCCATCATGGGATGTCTTCTCGAAAATACGATCCCAGTGACTATGTAATGGGGAGATAACCTGACCTTTATCCGTGTCCCACAGGAACATCCAAGGTCATTTACTTCTCAGCACAGAGCACGTTTACATCCTTCCACCTGCTGTGTGCCACGTTTGTCTCTCACACTCCACTCATGCTCAACCCCACCCTAGGTTCCTCCCCAGCGCCCTTTCTTGCAGCCTTGCTTCCTCTTCCGCTTAACTTCTCTTTTCTTTTTTCCTCTCTCACAAAAACACACAATCTCAGCCCTTCCCAATACAAATCCTCCATCCATTACCATTCACAAAGGTAACCAACCAGTGTTAAAGTGTAATGTGAATTCTTCTAGACTTTTGTCTTTTACTCTGTGCTTAAAGGAATATACATACCCTTGCGTGTATCAAGGTGTATGTATTCTAATTTTTTGTTTTTCAGTTGCTAGTGAAAGTCGCTCAGTCATGTCCGACTCTTTGCAACCCCATGGACTGTAGCCTGCCAGGCTCCTCTGTCCATGGGATTCTCCAGGCCAGAATACTGGAGTGGGTAGCTGTTCTGTCCAATTCTTTGCGACCCCATGTATTGCATTATGCCAGGCTTCTCTGTCCTTCTCTGTCTCCCTAAGTTTGCTCAAATTCATGTCCATTACACCAGTGATGCTATCTAACCATCTCATCCTCTGTCATCCCCTTCTCCTCCTGCCTTCAATCTTCCCCAGCATCAGGGTCTTTTCCAATGAGTTGACTCTTCACATCCAGTGGCCAAAGGTATTGGAGCTTCAGCCTCAACATCAGTCCTTCCAATGAATATTCAGGGTAGATTTCCTTTTTAGGACTGACTGGTATATTCAATATGTATTCAGTCAATATTGACTGATATATTGACTAGTATATTTAGGATTGACTGGTATATTCTATATATGTGTGTATGTACATGTATATAGGGCTTGCCTGGTGGCTCAGACAATAAGGATCCACCTGCAATGCAGGAGACCTGGATTTGATCCTTGAGTTGGGAAGCTCCCCTGGAGAAGGAAATGGCAACCCACTCCGTTATTCCTGCCTGGAGAATCCTATGGACAGAGGAGCCTGGCGGGCTATCGTCCATGGGGTCCCAAAAGTCAGGCAGAACTTAACAACATATGCTTATTCTTAGGCTTATGCGTGTATATGGCACCCCTGGTGGCTCAGACTGTAAAGAATCTGCTTACAATGCAGGAGACCTGGGTTCAACCCCTGGGTTGGGCAGATACCCTAGAGAAGGGAATGGTAACCCGCTCCACTATTCTTGCCTGGAGAATCCCATGGACAGAGGAGTCTGACAGGCACAGTACGTGGGGTCACAAACGGTCTGACACAACTGAACGACTAACACTTTCACTTCACATATGCATGTGTGTCTATAAGGCACTACACATCTACTTCTTATCAAAATGGAGCTATCATATGCATTGTATTCTGCAAATTGCATGCCACGTCACAATATACAATTGACCCTTTGCTTAGGTCTATTTTACTATTTATGCCACATTGTATTATATTTTCGAATGTACCGTAATAGATTTACACATTGTGGTTGTTTGCATTTTTTTTAGTATTAAAAGCACCTTGAAAATTTTACAAACCAGTGAAGCATCAGAGTAAAACTCTGTGTGTATGTGTGTGTGTGTGTGTGTGTGTGTGTGTGTGTGTGTGCGCGCGTGTGTGTGTTCAGCTCAAGGTAGCGTGTGGAAGATTAAGGGGAAAGTCAAGTGGATTGAAATCAGCAATAAAGCGACCATTCTCCAATACTAAATGTACTTGAAATTTATTCCCCTGCATCTGTAGGTAAATGTCCTTCTGTTCTAGAAACAATAAATCCCCATAAACTTCCCATAAAGTTTTGCAGAGGTGAAATGTGAGATTGGTTCCATCAGCATCCATTCAGGGCTCTATTTGTGCACCTTCCGATCTGAATTTTAAAGCCTTTGTTTTTCCTCCCGAGCCCGAGACTGAGAAAAGGTCAGAATGCAGCATGTTGCAAAGCCACTGTGCTCTAGGCGCTGCCAAGCTGCTGGAATCATTGCTTTCAAACCCCAGATTATGCACCATCTACTCAGTTTCAAATTAGCATAACCTACAGCATTAGGCGGTGGCAGTTAGAACTCTTGACTTTTGTGTTATAATCTAAATTCACTTTAAAAATATTGAGATTCCTGGGCAGCTGGATTCCGGGCACCCAGCCTTCGCATTGTTCTCAATAACCTCAAAGGCAAGAGTGAGACTGGAACGTCCATGTTAGAGGGACATTTCGAGGTAGAAAGTATAAGTCTGATCACAGAGTGGCATGTCACACTGAATTTCATTGTAATGACTTTAATAGCTCATTATCCAGGCATGTACTTTGGTACCATATTTCACTCAATAAATGTGGAGTGAGGCTCCACTGCATGGGGCTGTGGCAGTACCTCTGCCTTCAGCAAAAATCTTTTATACTGAAATCTATTTGGCCCAAAGGTGCAGCGGGCATGTGCCCTGGGGGTCTGCAGGGCTGTGATAACCACACACTCAGGGCATGCACCAGCTGCGCCGAGTGGGTAATAACTGCACACTCAGCAGCATCTGCTGTGGATCCCTCTCTTCACGCTTGAAGCCACTTCAGCATCTGGTCACCACTCAAGCCATCCATCCTGCCCTCTGGCAAATTCCCAGATTCCCTCAACATTAGGTCTAAATCAGCAATGGGGGCCTCCCTGGTCAGTCAGTTCAGTCGCTCAGTTGTGTCCGACTCTTTGGGACCCCATGGACTGCAGCATGCCAGGCTTCCCTGTCCATCACGAACTCCCAGAGCTTACTCAAACTCATGTCTGTCGAGTCGGTGATGCCATCCAACCATTCCATCCTCTGTTGTCCCCTTCTCCTCCTGCTTCAATCTTCCCCAGCATCAGGGTCTTTTCCAATGAGTCAGTTCTTTGAATCAGGTGCCAAAGTATTGGAGTTTCAGCTTCAACATCAGTCCTTCCAATGAATATTCAGGACTGATTTCCTTTAGGATGGATTGGTTGGATCTCCTTGCTTTCTAAAGGACTCTCAAGAGTCTCCTCTTGAGAGAGGAGTTAAAAAGCATCAATTTTTCAGCACTCAGCTTTCTTTATAGTCCAACTCTCACATACACACATGACTACTGGAAAAACCATAGCTTTGACTAGACGGACATTTGTTAGCAAAGTAATGTCTCTGCTTTTTAATAAGCTGTCTAGGTTGGTCATAGCTCTTCTTCCAAGGAGCAAGTGTCTTTTAATTACATGACTGCAGTCACCATCTACAGTGATTTTGGAGCCCAAGAAAATAAAGGCTTCCCTGGTGGCTCAGTGGTAAAGAGTCTGCGTGCCGAGCAGGAGACATGGGTTCCATCCCTTGATCAGGAAGATCCCCTGGAGAAGGAGATGGCAACTCACTCCAGTATTCTTGCCTGGGAAACCCCATGGACAGGGGAGCCTGGCAGGCTATAGTCTATGGGGTCGCAAAAGAGTCAGATTCAACTTAGCGACTAAACTAACAAGTCACATATTGGATGCCATCGCACTCACTTTATTATCTGTTTTAACTATGTAACACAAAGTTCTAAACTCCTGTGGTCTTACATCATCACAGACTGATGTGTGTTCTCTGCAGTCAGCTTTAATTCCACTTTTCAATCCTCACCTCTGTGATTAGACCAAAGCTCAATGTCTGCACACCCCAGCCTCACACTGTGAAACCAACAGCAGAGACTCACAGTCACAAAATGGAATCGTGTCCTCACTGTGTTCTTCTTATCCTTAATGTCTGAATGCTTATTTTCTCTTTGATGAACCATTCACTTTCATATTGGGAATTATTTTCACTTAGCTCCCAAACAGGATTTGTTTTTGAACTTTCTTTTGACCATGCTCTCAAGCTTTATTTTGTGTTTTCAGTTGGCAAGAAACTGTAGCAAGTATGTTATGTATAGATCCAAACCAGCTATCCCCTTCCTACATACATTGAAATACATGTTCACTTTCTACCATTATTAGTAAATACAGGCATGAAGGAATTTTCACCTTTCTGTAGTTCTTTGGTGTTTCATGAATCTGCGGCACGCCACTGTTGCTTTCTCTCGTTACCACGACCCGGTGACCAAGGAGCTGCTGCTGCTGCTGCTGCTAAGTCACTTCAGTCGTGTCCGACTCCGTGTGACCCCATAGACGGCAGCCCACCAGGCTCCCCCGTCCCTGGGATTCTCCAGGCAAGAACACTGGAGTGGGTTGCCATTTCCTTCTTCAATGCGTGAAAGTGAAAAGTGAAAGGGAAGTCGCTCAGTCGTGTCCGACTCAGCGACCCCATGGACTGCAGCCTCCCAGGCTCCTCCGTCCATGGGATTTTCCAGGCAAGAGCACTGGAGTGGGTGCCATTGCCTTCTCCAGACGAAGGAGCTCCTTTTCTAATTTACAAGCGTGTTTATTTCTGTATAGTTACAGGACGGTGTCAAAAGCTCACGTTCCTTTGCTCATCTTCACTTTGCTCTGTGGGTTGTTGGGTTCTGATGTTGCTCCTGGAGACATGAGGGCCATGTTAGTTTTCAGTACAAAACCCACAGTTATCTATGAATAGGGTGCATGAATCTTTTTATTTCCTATAATGAAAAGCGCACCAACAGGAAACTTTGATTTGTGTAACGTAATTGCAGGGATCATAGCAATCCATTACTCTGCTGGGTAGAGCAGTTTCTAAGGTTCACACCCACCATTCTGCTGAAATGAACCTCTTTTTTCCACATTTTACTCAGCCAGTGGAGTTGGTGGAAAATCTGTTTTCCTGTGGCTGAGGGGCTCTGAGGGGTTTAGTCTGTCAATACGGAAGCGCTCCTCTCATTAAAGCCTCCTCCTCTGCAAGGCAGCCGAGGTGGCTGCGTGCACAGCTGTCTTCACCATCTTGCAGGACCTTCTCCATGACAGCGGGGCGGACCATGAAATGGGAGCTTCACGGTATTAGACCATGAACTGCAATTATACCAAAAGAGAAAAAATGAGAGGTAGAGGCAAAGTAAGACCTAGTAAAGACAGAAGTGACCTCTGTGCATGTCAGATCTCTGAGAAGGGAAATCCTGCATGTGCCCAGAAGTCCAAATAAATAACGCCAAACCTAGAAAAGCTTCTGTCCCTGTGGGCCAAATAACTCCAATTCTGAAACTAGAAGGTTGGCTTTGCAGATGGTCATGTCAAGAAACGATATTAACTGGTAGTGGGATTATCAATGCTGCAAACTTTTTTTAAAAGAATATTTTTTCACTTACTCAAGAAGCACATATTGATCACCTCTGTGGCTCAGGCTGAATACTACAGGGAGAAAGAAATAGAAAATATGATCTTTGCTCTCTGAAATCCACAGCGTAGCAGAGAAGGGGAACACGGGAAATAATTGTAATAATACTGTAAGTTGGGATAGGTGGGTAGCATCACCAACTCAATGGACATGAATCCGAGCAAACTCCAAGATAAAGTGAAGCACAGGGGAGCCTGGCATGCTATAGTCCACAGGGTCACAAAGGGTCAGGCATGACTTAGTGACTGAACAACAACAACAAAAGCTGGGTGTGATGATAAATTCAAGAGGTCACAGGAGATCGGGGAAAGTGCACGGCACATGCAAGTGGAGGGGACAGAAGGCCATCTGGAGGAGGTGACACCTGGGCTGAGCCTTCAAGACTGAGAAGGAGCTAGGTCAGATACAGTGTGCAAGTTGGGAGGTGGGTGAGGGGCAGATGGAATAAAAGGAGATTCCAAAATGAGGAAGCCACACAGAGGAAAATAAGGAATCTGTACACAGCACCATGGCTGGTGGAAACTGGGGAGCCACATGTAGCTGATGATAGGCAAGGGGTAGGGAGGAAAGAGGCTGAGGAAACTGGGTTCACACATCACATCAGAGAGTTTGCAGTGCATTCTGAAGGCATTTGGAGCTATTAGGGGTTTTGACACAGTCAGTGGTGCATTTTAGAGAGATTTCCCTGTTGGCTGTGTAAAGGCTAGATGTATGATCCCAACATACTGGAAACAGAACCAAAAATTAGCACGGAATCTGGGCAAGAGGTGATGGGCGAGCCAAGATAGCAGAAGGAGTGAAAAATGCAGGCAACACCACAGAATATTCTGGAGGGTCCACCGTCAGGCGTTGGGGGTGGATACCCCGCAGTGAGTACCATGTTCCTGGCTTGGGTGACAAAGTAGGAACAGCTCTGAAGTGGAGAATACTGCAGGGAGAGCTACCATGGAAGGAATACGTGTTCAGTCTCAGGGCTTCCCTGGTGGCTCAGACAGCAAAGAATCTACCTGCAGTGTGGGAGACCCAGGTTTGACCCCTGAGTCAGGAAGATCCCCTGGAGAAGGGAATGCAACCCACTCCAGTATTCTTGCCTGGAGAATTCTATGGACAGAGGAGCCTGGCAGGCTACAGTCTGTGGGATCACAAAGAGCTGGACAGGACTGGGCGAATCTCTGTCACTCTCAGGCATTTAGTTTGAGGTATTTTTAAGTCAAGGTGAAACTGTCCAGTAAGAAATGTATGTGTTTAAAACCAACACAATACTATGAAGCAATTATCCTTCAATTAAATAAAATTTAAAGAAAGAAATGCGTGTGTTAGTCTTATACTAGACAGCTAACTGTATACATAAATCTGAGGATCATTGACCTAAGGATAGTACTTGAAGTGCTGAAAGCAGGTAAAATCACTCAGGAAAAGAGAGAAAATCGGAGAATTCATCCCTGGGACACATAAGGCTTTAGAAATTAGGCAATCTGCAGAGTCGTCCTGCTGTGGCCATATCTTTGTACTACAATACATGTTAAATACTTTGCATACCAAGCTGCATGTTGTTGTTCAGTTGCTATGTCGTGTCCAGTTCTTTGCAACCCCATGGACTGCAGCACACCAGGCTTCCCTGACCTTCACTATCTCCTGGAGTTTGCTCAAACTCATGTCCATTGAATCAATGATGCCATCCAACTGTCTCATCTTGTCATCCCCTTCTCCTCCCACCCTCAATCTTTCCAGGATCAGGATCTTTTCCAATAACCTGCATGTAGTGGATATAAATCTTTTCTACAACCTCCAGATGCAACAAATTTTTATTTTTCCTAAATCAAACAAATCTCCCTGCAATCCCTTATTCACAGGAATTTGAGAGATTCAGTCTTGCTACTCCCTTGTTCTTTGGAATTATTCACACAGAAACCTTTGGGATTTACTCAAGATAGAAATTTGAGTGAAGGGCAGGAAGCCCACATGTTTCCACTACACACCTAGATATTCATTTCTCCACTTCCGGTTATCAGCTTTTAACTTGAACCCCAGTATACTTAGGGTGACTCAGGCATAGCCTGTTGACCCAGTAAGGAAAGTCTGAGGACATTTAGGGATCTAAGGTGGAGACGCTGAAGAGCTTTACAAGAGGACTTGGACCTGATCTCCTCCCCCAAACATCCAAAAACACACAGCTATTTCCAGCATTCCAAAGGAACTAGAACTTCTTAAGTACTGGTATGTTTAGATGTACGATTAATCGATTTGATTATGTGAATTTTCATGACTAATTGGGAAAGTCCAGTTTTTTCACACACACCCCAGTCTATTTATTGGTCAGCTCACAGCCATGCAGGAGCCCCCCCAAGTGAGCATGATGACCTTTGGGGTTTCACCATCACATTCTTTTTTTAAAATTTTCTATTGAAGTATAGTTGATTTATAGTTACCCAGGTGTACAGCAAAGTGATTCTTATGTGTGTGTGTGTGTATCAGATTCTTTTCCATTATAAGCAATTACAAAATATTGAGTATAGTCCACTTCCTATATAGTAGGTCCTTGTTGGTTATCTATTTCACATATAATAGTGTATACATATTAATCCCAGACTCCTAATTTATCACTATCCCTGTCTGTCCCCTTTGGTAACTGTAAGTTTTTCTTCTGTGTCTATGGATCTATTTCGCTTTGTAAATAAGTTCATTTGTGTCTTTTTTTTTTTTTTTTAGATTCCACATATAAGCAATATCATATGATATTTGTCTTTCTCTGTTTGGCTTACTTCACTTCGTATGGTAATCTCTAGATCCATCCATGTTGCCGCAAGTAGCATTATCTCACTCTTTTTATGGCTGAGTAATATCCCGCTGTGTGTATATGCCACATCTTCCTTACCCACTCATCCGTCAGCGGACATTTAGGTTGCTTCCATGTCTTGCCTATTGCAAGCAGTGTTGCAATGAACATTGGGTGTGTCTGTGTTTTTGAGTTAGAGTTTTCTCTGGATATATGCTTAGGAGTGAAATTTCAGGATCATACATACAGTAACTCTATTTTTAGTTTTTTACGGAACTGTTTTCCATAGTGGCTGTACCAAGTTACATTCCCAACAACAGTGTAGGAGGGTGCCTTTTTCTCCACATCCTCTCTAGAATTTATTATTTGTCTCTTGGCCATGTCTCTAGAAATGTTTATTTAGAACTTTTGACCATTTTTTGATTGGGCTATTAATTTTTTTAATTTTTTTGATATTGAGCTGTATGAGCTGAGGGTTGTTATTTTTTATATTGAGCTGTATGAGCTGTTTGCATTGTTTTGGAAATTAATCCCTTCTTAGTCACATCATTTGCAAATATTTTCTTCCATCCTGTAGATTGTCTTTTCATTTTGTTTATCATTTCCTTTGCTGTGAAAAAGCTTTTAAGTAGGTCCCGTTTGTTTATTTTTGTTTTTGTTTCCATGACTCTAGGAGAGGAATCCAAAAAACTGTTGCTGCATTTATGTCAAAGAGTATTCTACTTGTGTTTTCTTCTAGGAATTTTATAGTATTCAGTCTTCCATTTCGGTCTTTAATCCATTTTGAGTTTATTTTTTATATGGTGTTAGAGAATGTTCTAATTTTGTTTTTTCACATGTAGCTGTTCAGTTTTCCCAGCACTACTTATTGAAGAGACTGTCCCTCTTTTCTCCATTGTATATTCTTGCCCCTTTGTCATAGATTAATTGACTGTAAGTCCATAGATTTGTGTCTGGGCTTTCCATCCTGTTCTGTTGATCTATGTGTCTCTTCTTGTTCCGCTACAATAATGTTTTGATGACTATAGCTCTATAGTATAGTCTGAAGTCAAGTAGCATGATTCTTACAGCTCCATTCCTTGCTCTCAAGATTGTTTTGGCTACTCAAGGTCTTTTGTGTTTCCATACAAATTTTAAAAGTTTTTGTTCCAGTTCTGTGAAAAATACTTTGGTAATTTGATAGTAATTGCTCTGAATCTATAGATTGCCTTGGGCAATATGGCCATTTTCATAATAATTGATTCTTCCAATTCAAGAACATGGTATATCTTTCCATCTGCTTGTGTCATCTTCAATTTATTTCATCAGAACCTTACAGTTTTCAGAATACAGGCCTTTTGCTTCCTTAGGTAGGTTTATTCCTAGGTATTTTATTCTTTTTGATGCAATGGTAAATAGAACCATTTTCTTAATATCTCTTTCTGATCTTTCATTGTCAGTGTCATATTCTTTTTCTCTGTGGGACCCCATCCCCATTCTTGCCCAAAGGAACCAAGTCACAAAGAGACACAGGGTGAAAACTGTATATTATTGACTCCTCTCAGAAGGTTATAGCATCACCCATTTGGGTTGTAGCCATGGAAACTGCATGCCGGAGAGGATGAAACACTGCAGAGGGAATGGCTGGCTCCAGGGCAGGTCTTAACTTGCAGCCCTTGGTTCTGGGTTGAGCTCACCCCATAAAATGAGGCTGATAGCAGAACAAAGCTACGCTTACCTCTCCTGAATACACAAAATGGTTTAATTAAGGAAGTAATTTTTTTTTCTACCCATAAGAACACCTCTACAAATAGACTCAAATCTGCATGCAAATGAAGCCATCTGGTTTATTGTTGTAAATAGCACCCAGCCACAGTAAACAATAGAGGCCTCATTGCATAACTCAAAGAATGCTCCAGTTTTCTAACCTCTGGGTCACTAAAAATTTTCAGAGTAATTAGTCCCCTCAGAGCTAGTATTTAGGTGGGAAAGTGCCTTCCTCTTTAACCAGAAGCTATGGGTATGCTTCCTGGTGCAGTCCCAGCACAGGGCCCCTTGGTGGCTCTGAGAAAACTGCTGAGTCTGGGAGGGAGCGGACGTGTCCACTGGTATCCAGGCTACTCCAGTGGCCACACACCCCACTAAGCCACAGCTGGGGGAGCCACGCACAGTCTCCTCCATGTCAGCTCAGTGCCAGCTCTTCCAGTTTCTGCCTCACCACCTTTTTCAGTTCCCTGTGCCCGCTCTGAGGAGGAAGGGAGGATAGCAGGGGTGGATGCATCAAGGTGAGGCTGCGGCTTCTCCTCCGGGCCTCTGCCCACTGCGTGCCTCAGGTCATCTTGGCTCACATGAACCTGTGTGTCATATTTGGGTAACTCTGCCTTCTTGTTGCTGGTTTTCAGTCACTCAGTCCCGTCCGACTTTTTGCTCGGTCACTTCTTTCATCAGACATTTTATGTAATGGCTTCTCTGCAAAACTGTATGTCACAGTGTCAGGGCTCAAGGAGAGTTCTCATGTGCGTGTCTGAACGGATGTTTTTCAAAGTCAATAATGAGGCAAAAGGAGAGGGTGTGCACAGCTTTGAGTTCCAGTGAATGGGGAGCAGAGAAGTGAGGAAAACAGGACAAAAGGCAGCGGGGTGTGGGTCGGGGACGGGCCAGCAACTGGAGAGGCTGGGGTTGTGGGTGAGAGCTCTGTCTGCCTGGGAAGTCTGCTGCCTTCCCCCTCAGAGAAGGGGGCTCAGGAGAAGCTCAGGGTGGTTGGGTCACACGTTTAAGGAAGGAGGTCCTCTCCCAGCCTCCCAGCTCCTTGGCCAAGCCCTGGACAGTGAGCGAATGTGACACTGAAGCCCCCTGTTTGGTGGTGGGATAATCCCAAGTATTGAACAGTTATTTTGTGCTCAGCATCCTGAATAATCTCCTGAGATTCCAACAATCTTTAAAAGAGATTCCAATGTTATTCCGTTGTACAAATGAGGACACTGGGATTTAGGAAGATAAGACATCTGTCCAGAGTCGCCCCGGGGGCAGGGATGATGAAGCCGGATTGTCTGATTCTGGAGTCTGCATGTGGACCGGTGCATGTCACCAGGTGACAGGCAGGCCAGTGCAGCCCCTAAGTTCACCTGCTGTGTCCCCTATACACCCCGCCCCTCCTCACCACCATCCAGAGGGAACCTCAGCATATCACACGTTCGGTCTCTTCCTCACTGACAGTACAGGAACATCTGTAAGTCCAAACTGTTGATGAGCAGATGAAAGCTGAGAAATTCCACAAGGTTCAGGAATTGGAGTCATCAGAAGGCTGGGGGAGGAGAAGCTCAGAACAGGATTGGCTAAAAGTCTGTGTAGACATCAGCCTGGCATGCTGCAGTCCACGGGGTCGCGAAGAGTCGGACACAACTGAGCAACTGAACTGTAGGCGTCAGCCGTGTAGACGCCAGCTATAGCCAACTTCACCTCCTCCCACCCCCCCAGGTGACTATCCTATTCTACCCCAGCGGGAGGTGAGAGGTTACACTCCAGACACGAGGCACCAAAGAGGGTGGAGGTGACACTCCTTCATTAAAACAGAATAAAAACTTGGAAATCTATGTAAGCATGAACCTGCTCAGCCTCCAGGACACTGATCATCGCATATATATGCCTCATGAAACTGCAAGGTCCTCCTCTCAAGAAGTTGAATGATCTGCAACCAAAAAATAAGCCACAGTTACTGCCACTTGGGGTCCCTTCAATGAGATGGGGAACTCATCCTTATTGTGGTGCGACCAACTGCTCAGCAGATCATCACTCCTAGACACACATTCACGGAGCACCAGGCAGCTCTCTAGGATATCACTGTTCAGTGTGAGTGCGTAGGAAGGCTCACCAACCACTGAAGGCAACATGAAAAAGGAGCCCGAGCTACCAGTAGGGCAGAAACAGAGACAACGCAGACGACAGAAGAAAACTTTTAACAATTAAATCAATATTCTCGGACAGCTAAGAGAAGATATTGCACCCAAAACTGAACAAAACCTACAACAGCGTGCTCCAAAAATGAGGACCCTCAGAAGACAAGGAGTAACACTGAGAAATTTAAAATATGATTGCTGAAACAAAAAGACAATAGCAGTGTTGGAAATAAAGCTGAAGGAACATCCAAGGAAGTCAGCCCAAAGAAAAAAGATCAAAATTAGGAATGCAAAGGATCAAGCTGCTGCTGCTGCTAAGTCGCTTCAGTCATGTCTGACTCTGTGTAACCCCAGAAATGGCAGCCCACCAGGCTCCCCCACCCCTGGGATTCTCCAGGCAAGAACACTGGAGTGGGTTGCCATTTCCTTCTCCAATGCATGAAAGTGAAAAGTGAAAGTGAAGTTGCTCAGTCATGTCCGACTCTTAGCGACCCCATGGACTGCAGCCTACCAGGCTCCTCTGTCCATGGGATTTTCCAGGCAAGAGTACTGGAGTAGGTTGCCATTGCCTTCTCCAAAAGGACCAAGAGAAAGAGATAAATATAAAACTAACAGGTGTTTAAAAAATAGGATTCAGAGAAACTATCGAAGTCCAGACCTGATGTGGGAAAGATATATACATCAAGGTCATTGTGTGAACTTTCTTTTTTTTTTTTTTTTTCTTTTTTAACTTTTTTTTTTTAAGATTTTTTCATGTGGACCATTTTTAAAGTCTCTATTGAATTTTTTACAATATTGCTTCTCTTTTATGCTTTGGTTTTTTGGCTCTTAGCACCCCAACCAGGGATGTAACCCTCACATCCTGCATTGAAAGGTGAAGTCTTAACCACTAGACCACCAGGGAGTCCCTATATGAATGTTCAATTAAGGGAGATAAAGGAAATATCCTCAAAGTTTCCAGAAAGAAAAAGTATATATAAGTGATGAAGGAGGTTAGTTTCTCTAGGGGTCTTGGCTTAGTTTCATTAACAGATAGAAAGCATACGAGTTTATTTAACAAGGATTTTACATGATGTGGGAACCTTCATGATGAAGTGAAGACCTGAAGAAATGCTTAAGTTTCAGTGTTTTGATGCTTGGTTTGGTGAAGGGCAGAAAGTCATGAAAAGATGGGATGACAGTGTGAGCTGAGTGGAGTCAATCTTGAAGGTCTGTTCTGCTCTTCAGCTGCCCCTCTGCCCCTTTGTCTTTGGAGATGGTGGGGGGCGGGGTGGTAGTTTGGTTGCTCAGTTGTTTCTGACTCTTTGTGACCCCATGGACTGTAGCCCTCCTGACTCCTCTGTCCATGGGATTCTCCAGGCAACAATACTAGAGTGGGTTGTCATTTCCTTCTCCAGGGGATCTTCTCAACCCAGGGATTGAACCTGCGTCTCCTGCATCACAGGCAGATTCCTTTCCTCTGGGAAGGAGGGGACCTCACACGAGAATCTCCTGGCCTGCTTCAGAGAAAGCCCAGGAAGTCCTCTGCACCTGCCTTTCCTCACATTCCTTCGGCTGGAAATACTCAGTCTCCCAAGGTGTCATATTTGGGGTGGCACATGCTGAACCCCATCAGTGACATGCACGATGCAGTGATCAGAAAGCTTTAGCTTTCTCAATAACAGCGCTGAGCGCCTGAAGACAGTGGAGAAATGCCTTTAAAATTCCCCACGGAAATAATTTTCTGGAGTGTCTCAATTACATGTGAAAGCTGAATAATGACTCTTCAGAGGAGCAGGGATTTAGGAAGTTGACCTCATACATGCCTTTTCTCAAGGAGCTACTTGTAACATGTGCTTCATGAAAATGAGGGTGTAAATCCAAAAAGAGGGAACATCCAAACTCAGAGAGGCCCAGGAATTAAGGGACTTAATGTGAACGATGGACAAAAGGAAGCCCCTGCAAAAAGGGCAAGAAAGAGGCCCCCGACCAGCAGCTGAGCAGCTGCCCTGAAAAGACCCAGCGTGGACGGCAGCGGAAGGATGGGGCTCTGTCAGGCAATGCCCTCAGGGGACAAAAACGTGACTGATGGACTGCTGATGTTTCAAATGTCAGGAATTTTTTAAGAAGAGTTTTTCTAGTGTGTTGGCGGATTTGTGAAGAATTCATGACAGATACAAACAAAAGTAGGCAAATGAAAAAAAAAAGTAATTCTAGGGAAACAAAAAATTATACAAAACAAGAAAATATAATTAGATTTCACTTCTTGGCTCATCAGTGAATAATACATAGTCCTGAAGAAGGGGCAAAAGTGGAGGCAGTGACAGATTTTATTTTCTTGGACTCCCAAATCACTGTGGATGGTGACTGCAGCCCTGAAATGAAAAAATGCTTGCTCCTTGGAAGGAACGCTATGACAATGCCTCTGCTTTTTAATATGCGGTCTTGGTTTGTCATAACTTGTCACTTTGCCAGCAAAGGTCCATATAGTCAAAGCTATGGTTTTCCCGGTAGTCATGTAGGGATGTGAGGACTGGGCCATAAAGAAGGCCGAGTGCCAAAGAATTGATGCTTTTGAACTGTGGTGCTGGAGAAGATTCTTAAGAGTCCCTTGGACTGCAAGGAGAAAAAAATCAGTCAATCCTAAAGGAAATCAATCCTAATATTCATTGGAAGGACTGATGCTGAAGCTGAATCTCAGATACTTTGGCCACCTGATACAAAGAGCCAACTTATTAGAAAAGACCCTAATGCCGGAAAAGGTTGAAGGCAGGAGAAGAAAGGGATAGCAGAAGATAAGATGGTTAGATAGCATCACCAACTCAATGGACACGAATTTGAGCAAACTCCAGGAGACAGTGGAGGACAGAGGAGCCTGGCGTGCTCCATGGGGTTGCAAAGAGTCAGACATAGTAACTGAACAGCAACAAAAAGCCCTAAAGATATAAATATTGTATTTCAATATACCCCAAATCTGTGATTTTGCTATTTGGGAAGAACAGGGGGTTAGGTTTGTAAAAATGCTCAGTTCTCATCTTGCATTCAGGAAAGTCAGTAGAGACTATTTAAAATGCATAAATTAATAAACAGCTAACAAGTGTATTTTAGAAATTCAGGGATACAACAAGACTTGTCACTAAGAAATTGGGTTGGGTGGGGGAGGATGGATCAGGGAATGGCATTTTGCTATATTTCCTTCTAGCACCACTTGACTTTTAAAACCATGTACATGTAATATTTTGTTAGAAATTGAAATTAGGCTTACAATTAATGGCTTCCCATCAAGAAAAAAATATCCTTAGAAATCTTGAAGGCAGAATCCCATGCTAAATAATCACAGGTGAGATTAAAGTAATTGCCTGTTAAAGAATTTCTCGGAGTGCATTTTCTAGCAGTGATTGACTGAGGTTTGAAGTGACCTACTCCCCTGCACCATCTGGAGGTATCTCCCTGGTTCTTTCTCCCACCTGAGATGAGCCCAGCTCTTGCCCAGAAGGTACTTTAAAAGCTTCTCACATGATCAGCTGGTTTCCATGCTGGCAGAACCCTCAACCTCACCCCAGTGGTTTTGCTGAGACTTTGTTGCTGTCTGTTGCCTCTGCCTGGGGTTGGATCCCTCACCCCTGTCCACTCTGCCTGGGGTTGGATCCCTCACCCCTGTCCACGGCCTCTTTATTCTGTTACTGTGGACCAGCCTGTTCCATCTCAGATGTTCTGCTTCACACTTCCCCTCTCAGTCTCCATCCTTGCCCGCTCTGCCTGTCCATGCCGGCCGTCCCACCATCTGCCATGGAACACGCCTGCCATCCAGCGAATCTCGCTCCCAGCTTGGTGTTCTCAGCCAGTATCACTTCACCCTCGCAGCTCTGACCTTGAGAACAAGTACAGATTGCAGCCATTTCAACAACCTTAAGGGTATAAACATCATCAGTCTTGCAGATGTGCAGCATCATTCAATGAGGTCTCTGGGAAATCATAGGAATTAAGTCATGGATAAGGGAAATTATGGTTTGCCAGTGGGAGCTGTGTCCAGTTACAATAGGTGCTAAAGCAGTGTTCGCTTTTATTTATATTTATTTGGTATCTTTAATACTCTTGTTACTGTAAAGTAGATTTTTGTCCCATGAGGGCTTTGCATATAGAGTGGAATTGGATATAACTTATCCAATTGTTTCACATATCCATTGATTTAATAATTATTTATTGAGTACTCAATATGTTGTGGAGCCAAAGGTTACAGAGATGAAATGGTTTTCTCCCAGCTTTCAAGGAGCTTACGGTCAGCTGGGAATAATAGAAACAAACAGTAATAATGCTCTAATCGCCATGCATCAGAGAGTGCAAGGAGCACTAGAAAAAGCACTCATGTTATTTTGTTTTAGCCAGAAATCCTGAGACTGGGCAACAACTCACGAGAACAGAGTCTCATAGAAGTTCATCAGGGTCTGGAGCAGTGGCACCCAAACTTTCTTATTATGCTCCTGCTCACTGAAGCCTTTAACCTCACATCCCAAAAAGCTTACTCATGAATTCTATCCATGTTCCACTGTTCAGTTCAGTCGCTCAGTTGTGTCCAACTCTTTGCGACCCCGTGGACCGCAGCACACCAGGCTTCCCTGTCCATCAACAAGTCCCAGAGCCTGCTCAAACTCATGTCCATTGAGTCAGTGATGCCATCCAACCATCTCATCCTCTGTCGTCCCCTTCTCCTCCTGCCTTCAGTCTTTCCCAGCATCAGGGTCTTTCCCAATGAGTCAGTTCTTTGCATCAGGTGGCCAAAGTATTGGAGCTTCAGCAGCAACAGTCTTTCCAATAGATATTCAGAACTGATTTCCTTTAGGATTGACTGGTTTGATCTCCTTGCAGTCCTAGGGATTGTCAGGAGTCCTGTCCATGTTCCATTAAACTCCTATATTATGTACGTTATCAAGTATAACTAAGATAAATGTTTTAAAGGATAAGAGTTTTTTTAAAAAAATTCTAAATAGAATTTCTGGTCTCCTCTGCTTGTGCCCCAGTGGCTCTCTCCTTCAGCACCTCCCCAGAGTAGACACCTCACCTGGCCCCACCAGTCAGGTCCAGGGTAGAGTCCTCATTGTTACTGATAAAGAGTCTGCACTTAGACATCAACAGAGGACTGAAGAAAGAAGATGTGGTACATATATATGCAATGGAATATTACTCAGCCATCAAAAATAATGGAATAATGCCATTTGCAGCAACATGGATGGACCTAGAGACTTTCTGAAGGAAGAGTGAAGGAAGTCAGACAGAGAAGCAGACTGCAGCCATTTCAACAACCTGAAGGGTATAAGCCCACCAGCCTTGCAAAACATATGGCATCATTCAATGAGGTCTCTGGGGAATAATAGGAATTAAGTCATGGGTAAGGGAGATTATGGTTTGCCAGTGGGAGCTGTGTCCAGTTATAATAGGTGCTAAAGCAGCGTTCGCTTTTATTTATATTTAGTTGGTATCTTTAACATTCATGTTACTATAAAGTAGATTTTTGTCCCATGAGGACTTCATGTATGACTTCCCTTACATGAAGAATCTAAAAAGACATGATCCAAATGAACTTATTTACAAAACAGAGACAGATCCACAGATTCATACAATGAGCTTATGGTTGCTGGGGAGGAGGGGAGGGGGGAGGGCTAGTTAGGGAGTCTGGGAAGGTCATGTACATGCTGCTAGGTTTAAAATGGAGAACCGACAAGGACCTACAGTATAGCACAGGGAACTCTACTCAATGTTATGTGGCAGCCTGCATGGGAGGGGTGTTTGGGGGAGAATGGATACATGTGTATGTATGGCTAAGTCCCTTCACTGTTCACCTGAAACTGTCACCACACTGTTAATTGGCTATACTTCAATACAAAATAAAAAGTTTTTTAAAAAAGAATCTGGATTTAGTCAATTCATCCAGAGATGAGGGACAGCCCACCAGCAAAGACTCCAAAGATGTCACGTGATCAGCCAGACATTTCCGGAAGAATGACTAGTAACCGCCATTTGTACACGGCATACTTTCCCTGTGAATGTATCCATCCCAGAGACCGAATTAATTCAAAGTTGCTTAGTGAGCACAGAGTGAGAGCAAATGGAGCTGTGGTCTGTCGGGATATTTCTGCAAATGAGAATTAACAGATCAAACTGTCCTCCTCTCTGGAGATATTTCTGTCTGAATAACCAGCGCTGGACCTCAAATAAATACTGACATATTTTGCTTTTAGCTTTCCTTTTTTTCTAGAATCATTTTAGACAGCTACCCTTCTGTTAATACAGCACCACATCAGAAAATAAGAATGCATTTGATTGGATGAAAACTTGAAAATGTTAATTACATCTCTGTCCTGGGGATTCAGCCTAGAGAGACAGAATTGCTTGACTTTCAGGTTGACACATGGCTGAAGACTGACCCTTGGCGGCTCCTAGGTTGTTAAGGGGCTCTCACCCATTAGGCAGGCTGAATGCTGCTGGCCCTGGGCGCTCTTCATTCTAGCCTAAAACTCTGATTGGTGAGAGGGTTGCAACTTTAGTTTTTATCTTCAGAGACCTTCATTTTCAGCTAGCTGGGAGAGGTGAGGCTAAACTCGCCTCTCCAGACTTGAAAGCAGATCTTGAGCGGGAAAGAGGGCTCAGTGCTCAGATGATAGCAATTTAAACAATAGTTAAGTTTCTTTCTTCTGTGGTATTTGTCTAACCAATGTTGTATCACATCCTTCTTCCTGAAAGGAAACCAGTCTATTTTTCTCCTACTGAAAGCAATGATATCACAATTAAAAAAAAACAAGAAGAGCTTAAAACTACACTAAGACTTTTGGTACACTTTCAACAGTGAACTCTCCACCACCACTGTTTTTACCTTAATGCAGACATTTGCAAACTTGTTTTTCATTGACTTGTTGTTCAGTCGCTCGGTCGTGTCCAACTCTTTGCAACCCCATGGACTGCAACACGCCAGGCTTCCCTGTCATCCACTATTGGAGTTTGCTCAAATTCATGTCCACTGAGTCAGTGATGCTGTTTATTTATTGCCATTCACTTATCTAGATGTCACTGTATCCTAGATGTCCTAAGAAAAAAGTAAATAACATCAATTTAATGAAGATACTTTATTATCTCATTATATAGCAACATTATATACTTAATTTGAATTTATGGCATAAGAGTAGCAGTACCAACAAAGTTAATTCTGTTTAAGAATAGCAGTTGAACTTATTGCATATTTGTATAAAAGGAAGGAAAAATATGGTTGATAGAAACTAAGAAAGTGAATGTAGTTGATTCAGTGTGTTCTTTGAAGGGAAGATATGGCAAAAGTCAATTTTAAAAAACAATATGTTGTATTTTAAAATTTTTATTTACTTATAAATTAATTAATGTTTGGCTGTGTTGGGTCTTTGTTGCTGCTCAAGGGCTTTTATCTAGTTGTGATATGTGGGCTTCTGTTTGTGGTATCTTTTCTTGTGGCTCATGGGCTCTAGAGCACGGACTCAGTAGTTGTGGCACACGCGGTTAGTGGCTCTGCAGCATCTGGGATCTTCCTGGACAGGGGCTTGAACTCATGTCCCCTGCATTGGCAGGCAGATTCTTAACCACTGCACCACCAGCTGCTCCTGCTACTGCTGCTAAGTCACTTCAGTCGTGTCCAACTCTGTGCGACCCCACAGACGGCAGCCCACCAGGCTCCTCCATCCCTGGGATTCTCCAGGCAAGAATACTGGAGTGGGTTGCCACTTCCTTCTCCAATGCATGCATGCATGCTAAGTCGCTTCAGTCATGTCCAACTCTGTGTGACCCCATGGACAGCAGCCCACCAGGCTCCTCTGTCCACGGGATTCTCCAGACAAGAATACTGGAGTGGGTTGCCACTTCCTTCTCCATGGACCGCCAGAGAAGTCCCCAAAATACCTATTTTAGATGTTAAAAAAAAATTTTCCACTAGCAATTTATTGATCTAGTAGGCTTTTATTCAGTGATTCATGAATCAGGCGACTTCCAACCTAGCAGGGAGAAAGGAGTTCTGAAGAGCCCTGCAAGACGAGAGGTGTTATGAACCAAAGGGAGCAGGAACCGGAAGTTACACTGGGCGTGTGCTGACTGGCTGAAACAGGGTTGCAAACACATCAGCAGAGGGAAGGCCTAGAGCATCAGGGACCCTTAGCTGAGCAGGCCAGTGCTGCCGGGGTAGCCTGGACCTTCCTTCTCTGGGCGAGCTGAGCACAGAAGCTCAGTTAAGTGCTGGTTTGCTGACCCAGGGGTTAGCAAGAGTGACTCCATCTTGGGCCTCACCTGGTGACTTTAACATAGGTTTAATACTAAAGGTAAAAGCTTTAGTAACTGTTTTAAAGCATATTCATGTATTTTAGTCCTTAGCTGTGCTGTCAAATGCATTCAGAAATGTGCACTTCCTAAAGGAATTTCTCCCCTGGAGATAAAGTCAGCTCTTGGTGGGCTTCCCTGATGACTCAGCAGTAAAGAATTTGCTTGCAATACAGAAGCTGCAGGAAGCACAGGTTCAATCTCTGGGTCGGGAAGATCCCCTGGAGGAGGGCCTGACAACCCACTCCAGTATTCTGGGTCTGAAAAATCCCATGGACAGAGGAGGCTGGCAGGCCACAGTCCATGGGGTCGCAAAGAGTAGGGCATGACTGAATGACTCAGCACGCAGGCACACTGCTCTTGATGTCATATTAAATGCTTAGTCCACCTGTTCTGATGGAATGGCGGTCCTCTAGTTTAGTGCTTTTATTTTGTCCTGTGAACTGCCTTTCTCCTGGGGCCACTGCCTACAACCAGGCAATGAGTGGAGGGGGTGAGTACAACGATGTCTGCCTCATGAGTTCAAGGATAGAGGCTGATTGTAAGCCCTTCAATGGGCTCAGCTCAGCACTCCCGCCCCCACAGAACAGCCACAGGTCACAGACTCCACAGGTCCCATGGAGTCCCCAGAGAGGAAGAGGCTGGGGAGGGGACCCCCCCTTTACAGCAACTTGCCTGTGGGGCTTGGAGCAGGAGGGGTGGAGAGATGACTGGCCAGGTCATCCAGGCTTTTTCCCTAGCTCCTCGCTCAGCCGGGCTTCTGCACTCCCCGCGGTTGTATTTCTGCTTCACTTGCCCTGAGGTCAGAGCAGCTGCTGGCTGGAAGCAAGCGTTGCTTATTCCAAGACAAAGACAGATGAGAAGCAAGAGCAGGATACCAAAGACCCCTTCCTAGTCGGTCCCTCTCGGTCGAGTCCAGATGCTTCTTGCATCAAACATCAGCCTGGGGACTTCCCTGGAGGTCCAGTATTACAACTTCACCTTCCAATGCCAGGGGTGCAGGTTAAATCCCCAGTCAGCGAGCTAAGATCGCACAGTCCTCACGGCCAAAAAAACCAAATCATAAAACACAAGCAATATTGTAACAAATTCAATAAAGACTTTAAAAATGGTCCACATCAAAAATGAAAAAAAAAAATAAATAAATAAGCCTGAGTTCAAAACAGCCACATCCACCCACCATGTGAAACGAGGGGCATCACTCCATTTTCTCCTCCGCTGATATGTACTCCTGAGAGTCCCTTCAGGATGCCTCTTTAAAGGATTTATCCGTCCTTAGTCAAATATTTTATATAAACACATAAAACTTTTGGAAAGTCAAAGATATGTTTGTGGGGATTTTGTGCAGTGTTATTCAGCAGGAAGAGTGGAAACAGGGGCTACTGTCAATGGGATTGTATTAAAACTCAGAAAGTGGCTCTCTTTTCCATCAGTGCCATGACCAGGTGTAAATTATGCTGTCCTCTTTCTTTGTTCCTTCCACAGGGAATTACTGGAATGCGGCCTCTTTCCCAAACCCATCATCCTACCTGCACTTCTCCACTTTCCAAGGGGAGACCAGTGCCGACATCTCCTTCTACTTCAAAACGTTAATCCCCCGGGGCGTGTTTCTCGAAAATCTGGGGAACACAGATTTCATCAAACTCGAACTGAAATGTGAGTATGCATTGTTTGTCAGCTCATGAATAACTGCTCTTGTCACTTCAAGCTGATCTTAACCTCGATCACGTAATTGGCGCTAGAAGGTAGATGCACTCCCTGAGAAAGACCTAGATTCCTGTGCTTAGATGCTCAAAGGATACAGTCACAGACAGAGCTTCCCACAATGCTGTTCTAGGAGGACGAGAGAGGACAAACTGCCCTGATAAAAGGGGGGAAGAATGTGTATTTTTATTGAAGTCTAGTTGATTTACAGTGTTACATTAGTTTCAGGTATATAGCAAAATGATTCAGTTATATATATATAGCTTTTCCAATTCTTTTCCACTATAAGTTATTACAAGATATTGAGTATAGTTCCCTGTACAATAAAGTAGGTTCTCATTGTTTATCTATTTTATATATGGTAATGTGCATCTGTTAATCCCAAACTCCTAATTTGTCTCTGCCCCTCCACCTTCTCTATCCCCTTTGGTAATGCTAAATTTATCTTCTATGTGTTAGTCTATTTCTGTTTTGTGAATAAGTTCATTTGTGTATATTTTTTTAGATTCCACCTATAAGTGGTATCGTATGGTATTTGTCTTTCTCTACTTACTTCACTTAGTATTATCCTCTCCAAGTCCACGCATGTTGCTGCAAATGGCATTATTCCATCATTCTTTTTATGGCTGAGTAGTATTCTATTGTATATATGTACCATATCTTCTTTATCCATGTCCCTGTCGATTAATATTTAAATTATACTCATATCTCGCCTATAGTAAATAGTGCTGCTATGAATATTGGGATGCATAAAGCTTTTCAAATTAGAGCTATATACCCAGGAGTGGGATTGCATGATCATGTAGTAGCTCTATTCTTAGTTTTTTAAGGAATATTTTTTAGAAAATATTTTTAAGGAATATTAAAGAACAATATTCCATGTTGTTCTCCATGGTGTCTATGCCAATTTACTTTTCCACCAATAATGTAGGAGGGTTCCATTTTCTCTGCATTCTCTCCAGCATGTATGACTCATAGACTTTTTAACAATGTCCATTCTGAGTGGTGTGAAGAATGTATTTGTTTTCTAAGGAGACAGGGTTAAGAGTAGATGGAGGATTGGGTAAAGTGAGCGGGAATAAGAAATAAGAGAATTAGGGTAACAACACAAGAAAATAGGAACAATCAGAATTAATATCTGCAGGAGTGGATGAAGCAGCCTAGACAGTGGTATGGTATTGCTATGCAATCTGGGTCTGCAGCTTTGCAGAAGAAGCTCCACATCCACCTACCTTCTGAAGGTTTGAGTCCTGGGTGATCTCACCCAGGGTGCAGAAACTACCAGAATCCCAGCAAGGGCAGAGGCTGCCTGTCTCAGCTCAGCCCTTTGGATCCCAAAGACCCTCAGAGTCCATGTGATTTGAAGTTGCCACCCGTGGAGGGCAGGGTTCGCTGCATCTGAGCAGGGCAAATCTCATCATATGGGGGACCTTTTATCCACGGGGCACGGGTGCAGCTTTGGGAATCGATGTCCACAGACCTCCAGGTCTGGTGCACATTTGCACATGCCCAGCTCCCCTGGCTGTTCCGACCCAGGAACAGCAAGAACCAGGATGGGAAGCGGGTCCGTGCCCCCGGTCCCTCCCTGGAATCCCGGCGCCCTCCCGCGTCAGAGTCCCTCCTCCTGGCCTGTGGTCCGTGTCTGAGCACCTGTGTTACTGGGTCTGGTCTGAGGATGATCCCAGACGTATTTTCCAGAAATAGCTGATGGTATATTTTCCTCCTTTTGTAGTTACAATTGCGCAATATGGCCTTTGGGAAGGGGACTCTCAGGCGGCCGTGTTTCTGCTGAAATCCTATGGGATTCTCTCTGTTAAAGGCTGGACGGTGACGTGGCAGAAGTGCATGGACTCTGGAATTTTCATTCTTAGGTTGAAATCCAGGTCCTCAGGCAAATCACTTAATCTGTTTGAATCCCAATTTCCGAATCTATAAAATGGGGATGGTAATTTGCTGGGGTTATGATGCTAGAATATAGCTACTCATGAAGCATTTATTTCAGTGTCTAGCAGTTACTGTAATTATCATTTTTCTGAGAATGCTCATTACAGATCTAGTATGAGCCAGATCTGGTTGAAAGGAAGACTGAGAATATTCTAGCCCTGGAGTTAAAAAGTAAACAAATAGAAATCATTTATTTTCATGAATTATGGACTAGAATTATTTAAAAGGGATTTCCACTTTTCATAGAAATTAATTGAATCAGAATATTTCCAGACTTACACAAAGTTGGGTTGTGTTTTACAAATATCTCATGACACAAAAGGAAAATTGACAATCACATATCTGAGTAATTCTATGAGCTTCTATAAAATTACTTGGGTTCACCCTGTCCTGTTTTATATCCCCATGTTTTGTAAACCCAGTCCTGGGTTGGAAATAAGACAAATGAAGTGTAGAAAGAGCAGGTATTTCTACTAGAGTACATGCACAGTAGAATTTCACTCATTTCTAATTACAAAAAACCTCCATAGATGTTTTCAAAGTCCTCTCAGTCTTTCCATGATATGAAAACTCCATGACAGAGGGTGGATTATAGCCTCATTTTGTCATGTGGCTCTTTTCTGTCATCTAGTTTGCTTTTGGTGAAGAAGTGTGAGACTTTCAAGGCACGGATTAGAGGTTGGCCTCTCCTTGGAGTTCTCTAGACCTTGTAATAATTACTGAGGGTGGAATCACCTTTTATAAGGTTCCCTAAATGTTAGAGATGCCAAAGGTCCATCAGTGTATAGCACCTCCATTCCGGTTCAAAGTAACTTTGGGGAGGAACAGGGAGGAAAAGGCAGGTTGGTCTGTTTGAGCAAAACCTCTTCAAAGTATACAAGAAGTGGTGCTTCCACGAAGAACATGGAGGAAATGTGGCCATGATTGAGGCTTGCTTCTGCCCCATGCATCACGTTTCTCCAGACTCTTCTGTGCAGGATACGTGGGGTGGTAGGAGAGGTGGAGAATTCTTGCAAGCCCCTCTCTCCCTTCCACGGATGAGTCACTGCAAACCTAATGGGTCCCGAAGTCAAACTTTTAAAAAGTGTCTCTACTTTTTTTCCCCACAGTTCGCTAGGCTTTCTAATCTCTTTCTAGTAGGAATTCAAATTTTGCTTCTCTTCGGGTATCTCAAAGGAGTTTTGTCACAGTTCATGTCTACACAGTGGTTTCTAGAATAACATTTCCATTAATTAATGACATTGTGGCCTTCTGTTGGAAATGGAAAATTCTTGACTCTAAGAACAGTGAGTCAGGGGCTTCCCTGGTGGCTCAGTGGTAGAGAGTCTGCCTGCCAATGCAGGAGACTCAGGTTCGATCCCTGATCCAGGAAGATCCCACATGCCTCGGGGCAGCCAAGCCCAAGCACGAGAACTTTTGAGCCTGTGCTCTAGAGCCCAAGAACCCCAACTTCTGAAGCCCCTGAGCCCTGGAGGCCATGCTCCACAACAAGAGAAGCCACTGCAGTGAGAAGCCTGCGCCCTGCAACTAGAGAGTAGCCCGCCGCTCACCCCAACTAGAGAAAAGCCCGTGCAGCAATGAAGATGCAGCACAGCCAAAAATTTAAAAACAAAGTGAAACAGGGAGTCAGTTGCACTAACTTAATGAGACACCATCGGCATCTTAATGTGCAAGTAAAAAAGCCCACGTGGTTAAGTTAGACTGATGTTACTCACTAGCATGCTCTACAGGTAAGAATTTAAGGCTGTGTTTCACTTCTTTACTATCTATATTTTTTTTCATTTGTTCAGTGGGTATTTACTGAGTCCCGACCACGTCCCAGATGCTATGCTAGGTCAAACTTCGTTAAGTCAAGCATGGTGTCTTTCCCTCCAAAGATCTTTCCGTTTGTTTTGGAAAGCAGCCAAGTCAATCAGCAGATTTGATAACAATAAAAACAGCTCAGCTCTGTTCAGACTCTCAGTGTCTCCAGCACTTTTCCAGGGACTTCACAGAGAGCATCTCACTCACTTCCCTAACCACCCTTTGGACTGGAGCACTGCCATTCGCAGCTCTGTTTTCCAAGTGAGGAAACCGAGGCACAGGGTATACGTTGCCTGGTCAGGGTCACACAGAGGGGATATGACAGAGCTGGTGCTGAACCCCAAACATTTTTTGTCTGTCCTGAGTCTGTTGCTGTTAACACCAAACCGCACCCCCTCCCGGAACAGACATTGAGAGAGATGGCTGAGAGCACCGAGGGGGCATTTAAACCCGACTGGAGTGACAGGTGCTTCCCAAGGAATGTGATGCTTTAATTAAATTGTCATGGATGAGCAGGAGGCAGGAAGGGGAGGTGGGGGCAGAAGGAAGATCTGGAAAGGAAAAATGTTACTAAAAGGAGAACACCTGTCCGGGAAGGTGTGGGGGGTTGAACCCAAGGACTCCAAGGGGAACAATTCAGCAGAGAACCCAGTGCGCTGGGAGCAGCAGGGCTGCAGCTGGACGGCCGGGCAGTGGTGACAGCCCTGAATGTGTGCTGGCCTGGGGTGGAGCTGGCTTGCCTCAACCCTGAAAGTTATGGTGAGCGGGGCCATGATCCGATCAGATTTGTGTTCTCCCGAGGAAAGATGGAAAAGCCAGAGAAGCAGCAGCAGGGACCGCTGTGAAGATGGTGCAGAGCGAACGGGAGCTGGGGAAGGTGACAAGGAAGGGTCCTAGAGGAGAGAGCTGCTTAGGAGAGAGACTCCACAGGTTCTGAGAGAGTGGTTGTGAGAGGGAAGTGGGAGGGAAGGTTCTAGAATGAAGCCAACATTTGGTTGGGATGGTTTGGACAATTGTGTGAGTAGAACAACTTTTACTAGGGATGACGGCATTGGAGGGCAAAATGAAAACTGCCTTTGGATGTTCTGAGTTTGAGGGCCCACAGGACCAAAGAATGTCTCTCCAAGTGGACACACGCAGAGGGTGCTGTATACACAAGTCTGAAGCCCAACAGAGCACTCTGAGTTACAAGCATGCAATGTGAGCAGCAGCATCACTTAGAGAATCCTCAGGAAATAAGTATGGGCACCTCAGCATGGATGAGATTGCCCAGAACAAGTGTGCAGAGAGAGGAAACCAGATGTCCAAGGGCGAAAACCACACTTCAAAGATAGAAGAAAGAAAGGGAGCTTGTAGAAGCCTGGCAGAGCAGTGGGAAGATGGTGATATCCCAGGGATCAAACATACAAAGAATTTCAAGAACAAAAAAAGTGCCTGATGCCACTGAACTGAGAGATCACGAAAGGAAGAACATAAAGGGCTCTTCAAGTTTCACCTGTAGAGGTCACTGTCAAAATGTGAGACGGTGTCTGTGGTGAGTGGAGGTGGATACAGAGATCAAGAGATGGTGGTTTTGTTCATTGTTCTTGTGAGGAGGGACTTGAGTACCATGTATATTAAAGAAAGTCTAGTAAAGAAAAAAGAAGTTAGAGATATGGGAGAGAAATGGGCTAGTGGAAGAAGTGAGGTCCCCTAGGAAGTGAGAATGAGTGAAACCTACAATTAGAACATCTGAAGGGACTGATGGATACAAGAAGAGAGATAAGCCATGGACTAACAGGTCCATTTCCAAACCAGAAATTACTTTTGATTCTGTTGTTTGTTTGCTTATTTTTTTTTTTTTGTCAGTTATTCTTGAGATGGGAGAGGAGTCGTGCTTTAGAAAATATTCACTAACAACCATAGACATTTCCATTTATTTTTCCGGAGGTCCCCATTGGGAACAACTTGACTTCCCTGCCTCCCTTTTCTGACCAAGATGCTCCCATCTTGACCTTGACCATGGTCCCATCACCAGGCCACCTCTCACTGAGCACCTGCTGTGTCAGAGGCACTCAGGTGGGTCCTGGAGATGCCAAGGTGAAGACAAGAGAACCCAAGACCCTCACGTACTAAAGGAGACACACACGCTGACTGCAGTATGGATGCGTAACTTTTATTATGAACTTTTAAGTGCCATGCGCTGCTCTAAAGCTTTTACAAGTACTAACATTTTTTAGGTTTCATAGCAAGTTTCGTTCACATTTTATAGATAAGGAAACTGAGACACACAAGTCATATGGCTGTTATTCAGATATAGTGCTTATGACCATTTAAATACAATAAATAAATTACAAGGATAGGCATGAGCTATCTTAAATGTCCAGAGGAGAGATACACAACCCAACCTGGGAATGAAGATGTAGATGAGGTGATACCCAAGCTGGGTCATAAAGAACAGGCAGAGAAATTAGCTACATGAAGAAGTAAGGGAAAGAGCTCTAGCAGGAAGGACAATGCAAACAGAAGCATAAGGATGGGGAACGTGCTGGGTGCTGGGGAGCTGCAAACATCCAGTGTTGTTGGAGTAGGAAGTATGACACAGGTGATAGAGACTTTTAGGCAAGACTCAGGCCTGATTCTAAATCTACGGCAATTTGAATATTTCAGCCCAATAGTTATTGGGTACCTACTCCAAAGAGGAACTCAAGAAGAATAAGAATGTTCCCATCCCATTGCACACAGTCTATTAGGAGAGACTAGAGTATAAAACAGTATTTTGGATGAGAGGACATGTTAATAAAATTAGGGCAATACACCACAGTGACCCAGATGAGGCAACAATTACTTCTTCCTGGAGAAGAAGCGAAGGTTCTTTGGAGATTAAACCATTGTAACTGAGGCTCAAAGAACATTTCTGGCTCTGGATACCAAAGGAAGAAGCTAGTCATAGATGGCGTGGATGCATTGCAAAGGTGACGTGCGTGGTTCACCGGTGCAGCAAGGGCTATAGAACTCTGACCTCCGTGGCGTCTCCGGGGCTGGAACACTGCCTGGCGCATCACAAGTGCCAAGTAAGCATCTGTGGAAAGAATAAAATGAATGAATGAGGTGCTAAGCTAATGGAGAAACATAGAAAAATCTAGGTGGAAGAGGACAGCACCGCTCAGGGGAACTGGGGATCAGAATGATGACAGACAAACATGGAAAGGTGGAAGGATGATCGTGATTTAGGAATTCAAGATTTCACAGGAAAGCAGTTTGGGTGATGAGCAGGTCTACAGTGCATCATCTGGCCATGCACGTGGGCTTCTGGGTTGTGTGAAAAGGCTGTAGGGAAAGTCAGGGCACTGGAGGCCAGTGTCGGTTGGTCATCCACGTCACTGCTGAGGCCCCTAGTGGTGATGTCAAGGGGCGCAGTGGACAGGGAGCCTGTGATCCAAGCGGTGCAGTCCCTGGGATCAAGGATGGCAGTTAAGCATGGGAGAGGAAGTGTCATGGGAGGATACATTGCTGAGTGCAGTCTCTGGTGCCATAGAACAGAACAAGCACCGAGGTCAAGAGTGCCCCCAGCTGCCCTCCTGGCCCTAAGACATGGGCCCCAAGAGAAGGGGTTGGGTGACTGATGGGTAGGTTTTTCCTAAAGGCGAACTGTAATCAGAGGAAGTGTTTGGAAGTATTTGATGATAAATAGTGACCATAGTGTTTCTTAGGGATTCCCTGGTGGCTCAGATGGTAAAGAATCTGCCTGCAATACAGCAGACCTGAGTTCGATCCCTGGGTCAGGAAGATGCCCTGGAGGAGGGAATAGCAACCCACTGCAGTATTCTTGCCTGGAGAATCCCAGGGACAGAGGAGCCTGGTGGGCTACATAGTACAAGGGATCACAGAGAGTCAGACATGATTGAGTGATTAACACTTGCACACTTCACTACAGCATTTTTATTCTTTGTTTAACAATTTGAAAGAGCATACACAGTTGGGGACGTCTCCTGTCTGGGAGACATTCAGGAGAAGCAGCCAGCAACTGAAGCTGAACCAGGAATTGAAACTGAAGCTCCAATACTTTGGCCACCTGATGCAAAGAGCCGACTCTGGAAAACATTGAAGGCAAGAGAGGGGGGCAACAGATGAGATGGTTGGATAACATCACCAACTTTATGGACACCAGTTTGAGCAAACTCTGAGGGATAGTGAAGGACAGGGAAGCCCAATGTGCTGCAGTCCATGGGGTCACAAAGAATCAAACAAGACTTAGCAACCAAACAACCACAACAACCAGGAACTGTTGCAATACTTTAGCATAAGCTTCCCTGTTGACAAATCTTGAGCTTTTCCAAGTATCAGGTTGACTCGGAGCACAGATTTGCATTTAACCAGCATATCTCCACAAAATGTGGTGGCAGCAGTCCAATTTCCTGCTAATCTTGCAGACAGGTATTAAGGAAAGACCTCCATTTTCAAGATGCCAGTTTCTGCAGTACACATGCTCAAGAATGTGACAGAAGAAAATATTCTGCAATATACAGAAACTGATGAATCAGAGGAAATAAACTAATGGCAATTTATCTTCCACTATTCCAGAATTGGAACAACTTTTTATATTAAGAGAGCTTCCTTTGTGTAGACATGAGGAATGTCTAATTCCACTTTACTGGTCCTGTGCAATGGGGACATTATTTAGGGTGTTCTTTCTCTTATAAATACTGTTTTTATTAATACAGATCAGATATTAGCACCTGGATTTTTCCTTTTAATTATCCTACCCTTCTTGTTATCAACATAGATTCACGAAGAATTTTAGTATTTCTACTACTTCACAAGTCTAGCTATGAGCACAATTAGTGTTAAAAATCTGGGAATCTAAATGATCCTGACTTGCTCATTGTAATACATAAGAAAAAAAATCCACCATAAGATGTTTTTTAACCTGCATAGAAACACTGTTGTGAGTTTTTTTAATGCTTACAAATTTTTCTAGTTCCTGGTTTAAACTTTTCAATTTCAATTGTGGACCAAAACAGTTAAGAAATACAAATGAAGATGAAATTTGGGCTCTAATAAAGTTATTTAATATAGTAGTCATGTGCATTTCTAATTATTAAAAGATATAAAAATAATTGGTAACACTGTCAAGTTTAACGTACCCAGGTTTCTTTGCCAGTCTCACTGAAGGGACAGTTATTTGAGTGTATGGCATAGGTGTGTGTGTGTGGTAAGTCGCTTCAGTCATGTCCAACTCTTTACGACCCCGTGGACTGTAGCCCACCAGGCTCCTCTGTCCATGGGATTCTCCAGGCAAGAATACTGCAGTGGGTTGCCATGCCCTCCTCCAGAGCATCTTCCTGATTCAGGGATCAAGCCTGCATCTCTCATCTCCTGTATTAGCAGGTGTATTCTTTGCCACTAGTGCCGCCTAGGAAGCCCCCAATGGCGTAGGTACCCTAGAGTTAAAAGAATAGACTTTAGGATGTCCTCTTGATATGAAAAATAACCAAAGTTACCCTAGATGTTACTGATCTACCCATGTCTGCTGATTTGGAAATTTCTAGAAGGAGTTGGGAAGGCCTCTAAGCCAGATATAGTCACCTGTTCCTTCAAAGTTTCTGTTCCTGCCCTTCTCTCTCCACACTCCGGAGGCATCTAGAAGACAACCTCCCTACTGAAATCCTGCCCACACAAAAGATGTTTTTACTATACCCTAATTTAAAGTGTAAATATACATAAAAGAGAAGTCTTTCATTTTCCTTTAAAAAAAAAGCAACATTTCTATAAGACAATTAATTTGGTGCATTGCCTGGAAAATAATGGGCATCCTCATTAGAGAGCATCTTCACTTAGTGTTTGTCTGAAGAAATGTGCTGTGTGTCATTTCTTTAGGGAAGTGCTGATGTTTCTTAGAGATTTTTTGCGAGTTGAATTTCTCTTCTGTCTCATTCCCTTTGATTCAAATGTTTTCTACATTATTTATAGTGTGTGATAGTCCACAAAACCTTTCCCTTCAAAGAGATGGCATGTTAAAGTGTCAGAATAACCAGCGTCTAGAATCAACCTGCCTGTGGGCAGCTGGAAGACAGCAGATATCCTAAGAGGAGAAGAAACTAAAGAAGCTAGGATTCATGCATCCTGATCTGGGACAGAGCTGGGAGAAAGTGTGTTATCCTGACAGTAACAGACACGTGGATTAGTGAGAGAAGCAGAAATGTATGTGTGGAGTTGTAAGGAGGTTAGAGACCTTACATCTGCCTTTCTAGATGCTACCAGTGTCTCTGAAGGCTTGATATTTTGTAAAAAAAAAAAAAAAAAAGAAAGAAAGAAAAAAGAAAGAAAGAAAGAAAAGAAAAGAAAACCAAATGCTTCGAGAGGGAAGGGTTGGTGCCAATGTCAGTTACTGCTTGTTACAAACACTGGAGAATTAATCCAACTAAGGACGACACGTGGGACCAATTAATTCAAAGCCAGTTGCAAGAAAGGATATGCAATAAGCCAGGGAGCAGAGCTTCATTTAAATATATTGAGTGACTGGGGAAGATTACTGGAAACAGCTCAAAACCAGAGAAACCTCAAAGGGCCGAAGGCAACTGTAAGCACAACAACTCTAGGCTCTTACGAGTCATCACACGAACCTAAATTAAAGCCGCATGACAAAACGTTGGCCAACTGGATGTCAGCTGGTAACCTTAGAAAAGCAGTGTTTTACAAATGAAGAGTTCAGGGACTTACCTCCTCCAAGACACATTCTGCTCAAATTTTAAGGTGATGTTTAACAGCAATCAAGATAGGAACTTTGAGGAGACGGAGAGAAATATAAAGGCTTAGATGAAATCTGATAGAGGACTAGGATCACAGATGGAATATATTTTTCTTAAATACTTTAGGAAAGACTCATTTCTATCTCTATGATATGCTTTTTTAAAAAAAGAATACTTTAGGTACTTTCCGACTTACAAAGGGACTGTGTTATAGGAGTTTCTGAGCCTGTTATTCAGAACGTGGAATACATCTTCCTATAGGTTTAATATTGTAAATGGCACTGATATGCCACTGCTGACCCTAAGGAGCTTTGTTGTTTGTCTGAGTTTCAAGAGTGGCTTAAAATAGAGCTGTATGTGCCATCTTAGGAGTTCTGGGATGCAGAGTCCATTCAGTTTAGAATAGAAGGGTTGAGGAGCAAAGGGAACTTTTCCCCTATTGATGAATGTTGAGCTTATCCTGGGCAAACTTCTCAAAGTAGGAAAAGGTTTTGTTCACCTTTAGAGTAGTCAAGACACAGCTGTGCCTCTCCAGTCTTTGGGAGCTCGGTTTGGTGGGTTTAGTAAGGAGGTGACTCAGACATCCTAAGCACACACAATCTAAAACCTCCATATGGCTCCCAGACAATTCTCTTTGCTCTAAAATGTCATAGTTTTATGAACTGTGTGTGTGTGTGCGCGCGCATGCTAAGTCACTCAGTCATGTCAGAATCTTTGCGACCCTGTGGACTGTGGCCCATCAGGTTCCTCTGTCCAAGGGATTCTCCAGGCAAGAATACTGGAGTGGGTTGCCATGTCCTCCTCCAGGGGATCTTTCTGACCCAGGGATCGAACCCACGTCTGCTGCGCCTCCTGCATTGCAGGTAGATTCTTTACTGCTGAGCCATCAGGGAAGCCCATGTTATGAATTAGAGAATTCCATGAATTCATTCAAATATCATATTACAACACATATATTTTTAAACTATGGCAGTGTTCTAAAATAGAACTAGAATAAGACCATACAACGCCTTTCATCCCATCAAAATTTCAGTGGTCTGAGGGAGAAGTTCCTTTGGTTATAGTTTTTAATCTGATGAATAAATATTTCACATGTGATAAGGTCATAAGAGACTTAGGAATAAGAGATATTCCTAAGACTAAGTTAAACTGCTGTAACAAATAAAACCCCGTGTTTCCGTGACTTTACGGCAGTGCCATCTGCAGGCTTTGTTCCATGAAGTCCTTCCACACAGTGAAGGCTCCTTTTGTGCTGTGATTCTAGAGCCTGGGTGTTTCTAAACCAGTTGGCAGAGAGAGGAAGGGACTGGAGAAGAATTCTTTCTTCGTACCCACACTGGTCCAGAAGAGATACACACTCCTTTTGTTGTCATTCTGTTGGTGGTAACTAGGCACGTGGTTCCACCTCCTTGTCCAGGAAATGCAGCTCCCAGATTCATGGCAGTTTTTCGGGGGTCTCATGGGAAGGAGAAGACAAATGTTTCATGAGCAGTTAGCAGTCACAGGCACTATGGCCTGGGAAGGAGTAAGCTTTCACCTTGTCTAAAGACATCGCGGTAGGTTTCCAGAAGATGCAACATTTGATTTGCCTTGACGGGTGACAGGCAAATAAATGTGATAAAGGCATTTTTTCCAGAGAGTAAGCAGATATACAGAAAGATCATGGAGCATTTGAGGAATTGAAAAGAAAATAGTGAAAACCCAGTAACTCGTTAGAAGACACTTCTCTTTAAAGTAATGACCCTCCCGCATAGCCATGTTAAGAGTTAGACAAAAGAAGGCTCGCTGGATGGACCTAAAGCCTCTTAGGAAATTATTCGTTTTACTTGCCTTTGTGGATAGTATTAAAATGATCAGATTTGGTTTTATGCATCTCTGAATTTGATTCCTCTGCTGAGAACTGCGGAGAATGCCAAGTGACTTCTCATGAAGAGGGTTGATATTTAGTATTCTACAGGGTCTTTCTGGGTAAGTGCAACCAGAGCCAATGAATAATAGAAACAGTGTATATCTGTCAAGTGTAATTATAACACTGAATGTGCTCTTCTTGCATTCTGACTCCTGTAGGCATTAGTTTAAACATCTGAACATGCTGGCACTCCAGACCTGTGAGGATTCTTCTTTGAGAAATAGCATGCCCTTATTATTTGGGCCGTTTTTAATATGGAAAAAAACCTCACATCTTGTTTGAAATTATTTAATGGTACAGTTTGACCACTCTCTTTTTTAAAGAATCTTCTCAGATCTCTTAAGAGTAGGAAAGAAGTAAGGAAGAATGTTTCAATCTAGTTTTAAATTCCCTCTAATTGTCTATATGTAAATAAAATTTCATTCTTTGCATTTTGATTAATCTCTCTGATTAAATACTGGCTAAAATTATAGAATAGAGTAGCTTGAAATGTCACCAACCTTTGCAAAAACAGTGAAAAATGATCAGATTGTAGCTTTTAAAAATTACACAGTGTTTGTTTACTGTTGAATAATTTAAAAATCCAGAGAAGCAAAAAGGATAACCCCACAAAATCAACTATACTCTCAAATTCTGACATATGTAACACCACTTTTTTGGTATCCACATTTCCACACATTTTTCTATGTGCTTATATATAATTTTTTACAAAAAGATGATCATAATAGTACATACTGTTTGTAACATTTGTTTCAAGTAACAGCATTTTAGAAACACATGTCCATGTCCTTTTTTTCTGTTATAATTTATTACAAGATATTGAATATAGTTTCCTATGCTATACAGTAGGACCCTGTTGCTGTTTTTTTTTTTAATTAATTTATTTATTTTAATTGGAGGATAATAACTTTACAGTATTGTGATGGTTTTTGCCACCCATCAACTCCACGTCATTTGTTTTTTTAAACTCTGCCACAGTGATTGCTTTTTCACCTGAGGGCAGAGACTATCAGAACTCCCAAGAGAGCATGTATAACTTTGACCATAATTTTATATTTACAAAACAAAACAAGAAAGCTTTGGTTTTGTTATACCTCCTATAGAACATAACACAAAAGCATTCTTATTGGCTGGTAGCGTGTGTATCTGAGATCTTCAGGGCTTTGTTTTATGGTCCATCAGCCTCTTACATCTGGTCATATCAGCGTCAGGAGATGACAATTAAGATTACTACATCAACAAATGGGGGCAAGGCTTAAAAAAAAGAACTGGGGAATATGGTGCCTCAATTGCCTTTAGCTAATTATCCTCTACTGTTGGGCTTCACTTTGAGAAGACAATATGATCTACTGGCTTCCTGTTACTAATTCTCAAACCATCATACCAGTGCATACCTAGAGTAGGTGGTACATTGTTGCTATTTCAGTCTTGCTCACATTCCCAGCACAGCAGCAGGGCAGGCTGGAATGATGGAAGTCGAAGACCTCATTCAGGAAAGCCACACAAGGATGTACGCTGCAGGGCATCCCTCCTAAAGGATGACCTATTCTCAAGGCTCTGTTTTCAGACCATCTGGGGCAGAGGCTGGCAAGTAGCTCAAACCCACCCACAACTGTTCTCTCATAAAGGAGCTCTTGAGACATAATGACCCATTCCTTAATCAGATCAAGAGAAAAGTAAACATGCTTGTCTGAACTTTGTACAAATTGGCCCTTAAAAATGTTCTCACATGTTTTATATGTACCGTCTTTAGGGAGGCAAAATATTTGTTTATGGAGGCTGATCAAGAAAGTTGTCTTTTTAGCTATTATGACCATAAATAAGAGAAAAGGAAGAGCCTGATGGTGACTCACTTTTGTTATTTAACATTATCCACTTTCATGGGATGCTTTGTTCAGGTAGAAACTGGTTGGCCCAACCACAGGCGATACTGTGATGTCCTATCATTTTTCAGAGATGGAAATACATGACCTCAGGGGTCTATTGACTCTTCTACAATGTTAATTGGGCATTTCTCCTAGGATGCTCTCAACCTTGAGATTCTAAGATACTATATTTTTAATATTCAACAAGATTCCTCATTTCTAATATTCATTACTAAATAGAAGATAAGAACCAATGTAAGTAATTGTAGCTAGAGAAAAACCTTTCAGATAATTTAGATCTTTCACAAAGATTCCAAGGCACATTTACAGAAGTCTTTCACATTTTAAGAAAGTTGTTATGTAGAAAGAAAGTGAATCTCCCCTCCTCTCATCTCTCTCTGCTGATCCCTTGACATGGTTTCACTTTTTCTCCATTATTTGCCTGATACTCCAAAGACTGTAATTGAAGTGCATCTGGTGTTGTCGTGGAAAACAGAATAAATCTCTGTTTTGCATTCTGAGTTTATAGCATGTAGAATATAGAATCTTCATGTGGCATTTTTCCCCCTCATTAGAGAAGTCTTGTCTGAAGTCATACTAAGCTGGCATTGAAAGAATCTTCTCAATAGGAAACAATTTGTTGTAGAACAGAGAGACAGAAATAGTGTCCGTGGTGTGACCTATAGTCTGGGCTGGAACTCAGCCAATGGCAACCAGGAAGCAGTCTGTTTTCCATCTGATAGACTTGTTCACAGCTCTCATCAACAGGCATGCACCTTGCAAAGCCTCATCCTTTTCTCCTTTGGCCTTTCTGCCTTTGGCTTTTACTCATGATGTGTCCTTGCTCCTTGGAAGAAAAGTTATGACAAACCTAGACAGAATATTAAAAAGCAGAGACATCACTTTGCAAACAATGATTCGTATAGTCAAACCTATGATTTTTCCAGTAGTCATGTATGGATGTGAGAGTTGGACCATAAAGAAGGCTGAGTGCCAAAGAACTGATGCTTTCAACTGTGGTGTTGGAGAAGACTCTGAGAGTCCCTTGGACAGGAAGATCAAACCAGTCCATCCTAAAGGAAATCAACCCTGAATATTCATTGGAAGGACTGATGCTGAAGCTCAAGCTCTAATACTTTGACCACCTGATGTGAAGAGTCAACTCATTGGAAAAGACCCTGATGCTGGGAAAGATTGAGGGCAAGAGGAGAAGAGGACGACAGAGGATAAGATGGTTGGGTGGCATCACTGATTCAATGGACTTGAGTTTGAGCAAACCCCAGGAGATAGTGGAGGACAGAGAAGCCTGGTTTGTTGCAGTTCATGAGGTTACAAAGAGTTGGACATGACTGAGTGACTGTACAACAACATGATGTGTCCACATAAACATAGTCATCCATAGCTCAGTCATTTGTAAATTATAATTGATTAATTGACTGGTATGATATCTCCTTATAAGCTTCAGCTTGGTCCATGTTAACACCTGTGAACTTCTTTCTGATTCAAGCTGTTTTTGCATCCGGTTGTATTACCTTTGTTGGCCATCAAATCCCACATTCCATTCTTTTTGAACTCTCCATTACCAAATATCTCAGTGAACCTACTCTCTCTGACATCACCTGAAACCAGCCCCATAAATCACCCCTGGTCCTCCACGAAAGCACATTTCCTCCATTGAATGGTTTCCATTTTGCTGCACAACTTGATCTTGATCAAGAGAGAAACTTCTTTGACATCCATCCCCTCTTTGATCCACTCTCCTCTCCATCTCCGGAGAATCCTCAGGCATCCAGTTTTGTAGTTTCTCTCCTGCAGCTTCTACATTTCCTTTCATCACAAATATTCTCTCCCCACCATCACCATCTGGGACTTCCATTTATCCTTCCAAACTGGCACTCTCTGCCCAGCAGACAAGTCCCTGCTGATTCCAAACATGGGGGTATTTAAACCCTGACTACATGTCCCTTACTGAGGATAGGGGCTGTTTCAAGCCACATGTCCTTTTGGAAAGCTTTTTGTCTTTTTCCTTTTTATATCATATAGGTCCATTAATATTCAAGAAGTTATCCTCAGAAGTTAGTTAAATGCATGGAGAAAGCTAAAATTAGAAAGGCTTTGCATTTTAAAGACAGCTCTCTGTTTTTGCATGGCCAGTGGTAACTCCCTTCTGTTTCCTTTTCTCTACAGATGCCTTTGTTTGTGAAGTTATTTTTTAACCATAATAAAAGGCTTAAAGGCCAAAATACATAAAGAGAAAGATCTCTCATACTCAGGAGGTTATCAAGATACCAGAGGTTTAAAAATTAGTTCAGCGCATTGATTCTTAAGCTCCAGGCATTTCCTTGAAGAATTTCCAAAAGACTTCAAATAATTTTTTTCCTTGCCAGTGTTCATGTTCAGATGTGTTTAACACTGAGATTTTGGGTGTGAATATGCATATTTGGCTCTAGAAATTTCCATACTCACAAACTAAGACTCTCGTAAAGATTAGTAGGGTTTATTTCCTGCATGATATGAAAACCGGTACAGCACAGTTAGAAAAATAGAAGCTCAATGGTTAGTTATAACTGGATGTGAACATCTTACAGACTCAACTTCCTTATGTAGGCAGTGAAGGTAAGCTTGGAAGTTGGACTTCACTCTTGGACATCTGTCAGCCTTAACACTGATGGATTGGAGTATATGCTTCAAAACTGAAGTGATAATTTTCCCAGAGAATTGGACCAACTGCAGAGTTGGAAGGACCACAGCACACACAAAATTGCACACACTTCTGACACCACTACAAGTTCAGGGGGTCTCCCAAACCAGGCTCAGATTCAGTGATTCTCTAGAAGGACTCACAGAACTCACTGAAATCTGTTCAGCTCATGTGTACGGTTATTACAGGGAAAGACTCAATTAGAGTCAGGCAAGAGAAAGAGCACGGAGGGCACAGACCAGGAGAAGCCCCAGGGGTCGAGCCCCGAGGCGTGCTTTTCCTGTGGAGTCATGGACACTTTGCTTTCCCGGAATTGGTTGCTCCAGTACGCATGGGGTACTGCCGACCAGGGCAGCTTCCCCGAGCATTGGTGTTCAGAGTCTCTGTTCAGGCTCCGTTACCCAGGAATGGTCCACTGCCCACATGGCCAACCTCAGTCTCCAGCCCCTCCAGGGATGGAACTGTGTGATCCAAACCCCCATCATCACATCATTGGTCTATCTGGAGTGGTCAGCCTCCACCCTAAATACTATCTGGCAAGGTCCCCACCCCAGATACTGTGTGGTAAGGCCAGCCATCACCCAAATCACATTGTTAGGCTACCTGGCATGACCCGAGGCCCCCAGGCAGACAGGGGCACCCCACCAGGCATAACACTCCAAGGCTTTAGATACTATCTGCCTGAAGCCAAGGGCAAATCCAGACCCCTCCTTGGGCAAAATTACTATCTGCCTAAAGCCAAGGGCAAAGTCCAGACCCCTCCTTGGACAAATTTAAAGTCTTTACTATACAGTTTGAAAATCTCTTGATGACAAGGAAGCAAAAGATTCCTAGGACGTGCCTACTGGAATCAAACTTGGCAACCCTAGTGTTGAAAGTAGTATTCCAGGACCACCTGCATCAGAGTCACCTGGCATTAGCAAACCACAGACTCCCAGGTGGCGCTAGTGGTAAATTACAAATCCAGCTGCCAACGCAGAAAACATCAGAGATGTGGGTTCCATCCCTGGGTCAGGAAGATCCCCTGGAGAAGGAAATGGCAACCCACTCCAGTATTCTTGCCTGGAGAATCCCCATGGACAGAGGAGCCTGGCAGGCTACAGTCCATGGGAGTCAAAAAGTGTCAGACACGCCTGAAGTGCCTGAACACACACACACACACACAGCCCCACCCCAGCCTATTAAGTGAGAGGAGCCTTGAAATATTCATTAGGCGTGTTTCTTTTCTTTAGCAGTTTCTTATGGAGGCCAAAATTTGAAAAACGTAATTATGATCCCAGGTCCTTGTTCCTAACAGTAGAGTGAAAATAGCACAAGATGTGGAAATGAATGAAAACTCTGCTACCGGCTCCAGGACAGAGTTTATCTTGGGCGAGTCTTTGTTCCCCAAACATCACATGCTTGGGAACAACTTTTGGCACACTGTGTTTCAAACAGATGTGACTCATGTATCAAGTTCCTAGACTGAGAAATATACATCATGTTACTGTAAGATCCCAGGGAAGATGCTTATAGAATTATAACATGGCATTCCTTATATATGCTAGTGTATTAAGTTATGGTTTGCCTTAGGAAAATGCAGGGAGTTCTTTTTTTCAGAGTAACTACCTAATTGTTATTGAATGGCAAGAGTGTTGCTCTCCATTCATAAACTGTCCAGTGCTTACCCTGTGTCCAGCATTGTTCTAGGCTATGAGCAAAAAAGGAACAAAACGGAAAATAGCTTCTCTGCTTTCATGAGGCCAAGAGCACATATATATTGTGCCAGAGGTAGATACATGCTATGTCGATCCAAAAAGTTAGGATAAAGGGGGAAAGGCAGCTAAAGGATGGGATGTGAGTGGGGGAGATGCTATTTAACATAGAATGTTTAGGGAAGAATTTCTAAAATTTGGGCTATACACAGAGGGGTGGAAAACAGCCGTAGAGTTATTGGGTCAAGGGGCCAGTAAGTGTTTAGGAGCTGAGAGGAGAGCACTGTCACGGAGTAATAAAGGAGAAAGCCTTAAGTCATGGGGTTGCAGAAAGACTAACAGGAGCAGACACAGACGGAGAGCACAGAGGCAGTTCTTTCAAGGAATTTGGAAACAACTCAGAACAAAGGAATGGGATGGAAGGATGAGAGAAGGGTTGTATAGTGGTGGTGCCGACTGTTAGCATTAGAGGCGTGTTGGTATGTTCATGTGGAATGATCCAGTAGAGGACAAATGATAGAGGCTATACGGGGAGTGGGGAGTTGCCGGAGAGATGTCCTGGAGCAGGCAGGAAAGAATGGCAGCCAGTGTGCGGTGGGGCACCTGGCCTTGGACGGAGCACCGGTGTTCTCTTTAGTTCTTGCTCCTCTCTGATCCTCTCTGATCACCTCTCTGATGATCACCTCTTCCTCACCTCTCTGATCCCCACGGGGACCTCATTTCAGCCTCCCTGTGCCTTCTCATACCCTCTCCTCTTGCCTAAATTAGTTTGCCTCCTAATGGACACATAGCCCTTCCTTCGTGGAAAGGAAAAAGAAAGCAGAAACTATATTTATAACAGTCTCCACTCACAGAGTGAGGCTAACATGTCCGCTCTGCCTGTTACCAGTTTTGTTACATGGATCCAATGAGATCTGGTGCAGAATAGCCCTTGAGAAGCTAGTCATCCTTGAAGTTCACTTTAGAAGGGAAAGAAATCGTCACTAGAATTGTAACCGTGCTGGCCAGTCTTCTCAGCATGCTGACTTTGTGTACCTTCCCTGGTCTTTTTACCCATTCTGTACTGAGTGACCAATTTTTTCTGCTGCTTCCCAATAACACTTTGAGTCTAATGTGTCTGAAGGTTACATCACCTGCTGGCAGAACCCAGAGTCCAAAAGTCTACTCTTCTGGACAGTTGTTAAATTCGTCTCTCAATACATTAAGCCTGGAGTGATTTGTTTGAGAAAAACGCGTGGTGAGTTAGAATGAGAGCAAATAGTGCCACCTGCTGGAATTATACTTGAAGAAGGGGAGGGGAGACAAGTCTCTGTTAATACCAAGAGCCGTTCATGGTTTTGTCCCATTCGCTACTTTGTCACTCAAATGCAGTCATGATCCAGATGTGATCAAAGACAATTTCTGCCATCTATGCTTGTTTCTAATGCCCATATACCACCTTGTGCATTTCTTTTTCAACATCTCTCTTTTCTCCCTGTAGCATTCCAATACGTATAACTACCAGTAAGATTACCAGGGCTTCCCTGGTAGCTCAGCTGGTAAAGAAGCCACCTGCAATTCAGGAAACCCTGATTCAATTCCTGGGTCAGGAAGATCCGCCGGAGAAGGGATAGGCTACCCCCTCCAGTATTCTTGGGCTTCCCTGGCGGTTCAGACAGCAAAGAATCTGTGCAGGAGACCTGGGTTCAAACCTTGGATTGGCAAAATACCCTGGAGAAGGGAACAGCTACCCACTCCAGTATTCTTGCCTGGAGAATTCCATGGAGAGAGGAGCCTGGCTGGGTACAGTCTACGGGGTTGCAAAGAGTTGGAGATGACTGAGCAACTTTCACTTATCAGTAAGATCAACTCTATTTCATTGTTTCTCTTAGAATCTCTTGGAAATTAGATCATAGAATGTTCACATTCAAAGGGAACTTAGAGCTTGTCAATATGTTTTCAAACACGTTTTGGACACAGAAACTCTTGGGAAACTATAGATGTAATTCCCCTTTCAGACACCAATAGACTGAATACAAATAGCATACTAAAAAGCAGAGACATTACTTTGCCAACAAAGGTCTGTCTGGTCAAGGCTATGGTTTTCCCAGTGGTCATGTATGGACGTGAGAGTTGGACTGTGAAGAAAGCTGAGCACCGAAAAATTGATGCTTTTGAACTATGGTGTTGGAGAAGACTCTTGAGAGTCCCTTGGAGTGCAAGGAGATCCAACCAGTCCATCCTAAAGGAGATCACTTCTGGGTGTTCATTGGAAGGACTGATGCTGAAGCTGAAACTCCAATACTTTGGACACCGCACGCAAAGAGTTGACTCATTGGAAAAGACCCTGATGCTGGGAGGGATTGGGGGCAGGAGGAGGAGGGGACGACAGAGGATGAGATGGCCGGATGGCATCACCGACTCAATGGGCATGAGTTTGAGTAAACTCCAGGAGTTTGTGATGGACAAGGAGGCCTGGTGTGCTGTGATTCATGGGGTCGCAAAGAGTCGGACACGACTGAGCGACTGAACTGAACTGAAAAAGGTGACAAGGCAGAGTGAAGACTGGACCTCATGAATACTGATTGCTAAACCATTCTCTGTATCAGTTAAGATGCTTTCAGCTGCAACACAGATGGCTTTAGCAATAATGGATATCTCACATAAGAAGCCTTGAGGGGCTCCAGGAATACCTTAGGGACTGAACAACGTCACCTAAGCCCAAGCTTCATCCCGTTTCCCTCCCTGTTCTCCTCAGTGTGTTTCTCAGGAGGTTTGCAAGGTAGCCCCACCAACTGGGAACCACATCTCCACCCAAGATCAAGGAGTGAAAATGGATGACTCTCTCTGCTCTTATGAACTGATAGATTTGTCTTCTAAAGGCTCCCCCTCCTGTCTTACTGGCCAGAGGAAATGAAAGGTCCCATCTTAAGGGGGTTACTGGCAAGGATCACAGCACTCTAGTGTTTGACTTAGAAAAATCCCGATTCACCCGCTGGGCCTGGGGTAGGGCCATCCATACGTGAAGCTCAGAGTTGTGTGGAAGCACATAGCTTCCTGGGCAAAATCAGGTCGGCTCATGAGGAAGAGGGTAGGGGAACGGCTAAGTGTCAGGCAGAATTCTCCGTGGGTCTCTCCCATTTCTGCTTGTCTTCTGAACAAGAGGCATTGTCAGCTTTGTCCATACCTTTGAAAGGATGTGGGTGTAGCAGTCTTGGAAGATGACTGTCTTCCTCCAGAACAGAAGGTAGATTTATTTCCTGACCGGGTTAATAAAGCTAATGTCTCTTCCCAGGGCAAATATTAAGCAGACTTGCCAGCTGCCCCTCTAAAACTTAGGGGTTTCCTGAGGTCAGAGTGCACCGGCTACCTGAGCAACACCCCCCTCTGGACTGCTCCACGTGGCCCCCACGGGATCAGGGGCCCAGAGAAACCAAGGCGGCCAGACGCTCATGTTACCTGCTGCCCCGTGAGGAATACAGCGCTTTGCCTCTGACCCAGCTCCCTGTCTTCCGTCCGCATCTACAAAATGATGGCAGGCCAACTTGTGAGCTTGGAAGCAAGTTGCTCCCCAGTTTTTCTGACACCAACAGAAAGGCAACCATGCATGTTTGCTGCAGTGTTCTTTCCAAAGAGCCTCCCTAGAAACACCCAACTCTCAAATACTTATTTCTGGAAATAAGAATAGTTTCAAGATGTCAGAAATCCCTTTTCCACGGGCAGAAACAGGGCAACCCTTCAGTCTCCAACTGGAGACACACGTTAAGTGAGGATGGTGTCATTGGCCATGGTGTCCTTTATGCTGTCTCCCTTTCATTCACTGGCTGACTGTCTCTGTAATTATCTTTTTTAAAATGTCAGCTCCTCTCACCCAGAAGACCAAGAGCAATCAGCCGCAAACTGAACTTTCAAAGCTTTTAAAACACACTTGTCGTTCAGTAGGGAGATGGGATTTCTCAAAGGCAGTGTCAGAGAAGCTGATGCTGAATGACAGACGAAGGAACTCTTTCCTTCACTCTCACGTGGGGTTTTGCGGCCCCTTCCTCAGGAAGCACCGCAGGGAAGTGGGATGGGCTGAAACCGCCAATGTTTCTTCAATGAAGCCTGGATGGAGGCTCTTTGAGGAGGATCTGTTCTCAGTTTTTCCACTAGTCATGCACGGATGTGAGAATTGGACTATAAGGAAGGCTGAGCACAGAAGAATTGATGCTTTCAAATTGTAGTGCTGGAGAAGATTCTTGAGAGTCCTTTGGACTGCAAGGAGATGAAGCCAGTTGATCCTAAGGAAAATCAATCCTGAATATTCATTGGAAGGACTGATGTTGAAGCTGAATGTGAAAAGGTGACTCATTGGAGAAGACCCTGATGCTGGGAGAGATTGAGGGCAGGAGGAGACAGGGTTGACCGAGGATGAGATGGTTGGATGGCATCATTCACTCAATGGACATGAGTTTAAGCAAATTCCAGGAGATGGTAAAAGACAGGGAAGCCTGGCGTGCTGCAGTCCATGGGTCACAAAGAGTCAGACACGACTGAGCAACTGAACAACAAGGACTATTCTCAGAGTCCCTCTTACTGCGCCCAGTTGGGGAGAGGGGACTAAGCTATAGTGGGCTCCTGGGAACCTTCTCTCCTTCTCTAGAGGGAAGTGTTGACGTTAAGAAGACCGTGGTCCAGAGGCAGAAACAGGGGATCCAGTGTGACAAGCAGAGAGGGAAGCAGAGGTAATTTCCTGGTAGCTGTGGTCCTCAGGGTTTCTCCCAATGGTAACAACTTAAAGACCTGAACAAAAACCCATCATAGCAGGAGGAGAGGAGTGGAGAAAATTAGAGCAGCATCAGTCCCTCCAAGTCAAACCTTAGGGCTCAACTCAATTTATCCCTACATTATATTTCCCTGATGGCTGCTGATGCCTTTTGAAATGAAACCATCTTTCCTACTTAGCTCGGAAAGCCTTGTTCTCTGGCTATTCTGACAACTTACATTTAAAAAATGCATCTGCTAAAACACAGCACTGCAAGAACAGAACAAATTCAATCTTAAAACCTGAGGTTACATTTTTCCCATCGACTCATGCCAGAAATTCAGGGAAAGATCATTCCGTCCATGAGTCTCATGATCGTTGACCTGCATTCTCATCATAACTTGCATAGAAACCTTGGTGAAGGTCCCTCTAGTGACCCCAGAAGGCAGGAGCCCCTAATTCAGAGAAGAAATGTCACTAACACCCATTTGGCATCACCATGGGTGTTAAAATTAAAGTCCCCTTTATAATGACATAAAGGAGCCAAATTCCCTGGTACAATGAGGTTGATTACACTGAGTTCTGTGTCTAATGTCCCTGGAGCTCAATAGAGTAAATGCCTCCTCAGAGGGGCCTGACCCAGGGGTGGTGAACAGTCTAGGTCCCAAGGGAATCTGGCCCACTGCGTTTTTTAAATTAGAAGTTTGATTGCTTGCAACATCATCTTGACATGGTACCAGTGCAAAGCAGCTGAATTTTTCATTAGCCTGGAGGAGAAAAAATGACAGATATTTAATTAAACCGCTTGGCGATTCGTCAGAGGCTTTATTGATAGATAGAGGCACCAAATCACTTTCTAAGCAAAGTTAGGCCCTCCAGTGATGTGGGGAATCTGTTCTGTCAGAAAGCATTCGCCAAGCTGAGGAGCTGGGACCCACATGCTGCCTTTCCATCACTCTGCCTTTGCTGCCAATGGCAGGGAAAAAAAAATGTTTAAAAAAATGTGTTTATAAAGCACTCAGTGGTCACTGAGGAATTTAAAACCTAACATGTGAAGTAAGAAAGCTACTAACAATTGAAGTTACCAGTGCACCCTCCTAACCCATTTTTCCATTGTTGGAGGGTGATTTAATCAAGAAGGTTGACTGGGAGCAGACCTAGGAAAATAAAAAGAATGATTTGTGGTCAGTGCCGGAGGGGAAGTTATGAGAAGGACCCGGCATCCCAGATGGCGAGTGTTCAAGGTGTGCAGCAGGTGATTCCAGAAGGGGGTCTTCGGCAGGACCCACGCTGCCCTGGGCACAGCCCCAGGGGTCAGGAAGAGAGGCGGGTCAGCCTCACTGCCTGCACAGTTCCCAGCTCCCAGACTCTCCGGAGGAACTTTAAAGATTAGATTGAAAGTGAAAGCATTAGTGGCTCAGTCGTGTCTGACTCTTTGCAACCCCATGGACTGTAGCCCTCCAGGCTCCTCTTTCCAGGGATTCTCCAGGCAAGAACACTGGAGTGGGTTGCCATGCCCTCCTCCAGGGGACCTTCCCAACCCAGAGATCTCGTTACCAAAGAAGTATGCGTGGGGGGTGGTCTGGCTGCCTGCCGCTCATAAGCCAGTAAACAGGCCAGGTTGGTGGAAAGGCAAGTTTGCTTTATTTCAGATGCTGGCAACAAGGCGGGTAGGGTAGCAGACATCTGCCCAAAGGCTGACTTCCGCCCCCACCACAACACACAGGGGGTGAGAGCTTTTACAGACAGAGTTGGGAGGTGGGGTTACATGCAGAAACAGCACAGTCATCTCTAACATCATCTTCAGTTGGTCATCAGTGGTCTGACTAGCATCATCTTGGTTGTTCTCAGTTCAGTTCAGTTCAGTCGACTGCTCAGTCATGTCCGACTCTTTGCGGCCCCATGAATTGCAGCACAGCCAGGCCTCCCTGTCCATCACCAACTCCCAGAGTTTACCCAAACTCATGCCTTTTTAGGTACAGTTAATCTTCAGTTCTGGGGTACACTTGTTCCCATTTCTTTGCAGTCGATTCTCAGAACTGTGGCAGTTCAAGTCCTGGGTACAGTCTGACCATCATGTAGTTAACTTCTCCACCTGGGGTTTTGGTATCTCTAAGACAGCTCACAGGATGTGGTTCAGAATATTATCTACAGCCGTTGAGAAAGAACTAAAGGTCCTTGACTATGCTTAATGACTACATTATTATTATTTAGTCTCCATAGACTGTTTTCCTTTGTTTCAGCATTTCTAACTTCTCTGATTAAACTTGTTCTTTGACTAAAATTTTCCACTGGCAGAGAACATGGTGGGGGGCAAGGACCATATGGTCTTGCTCTGTTTAAGTCAAACTCAGGTGTCCTGCATTGCAGGCAGATTCTTTACTATCTGAGCCACTCAGATAAGCCCAACAACTAGATTAAGGAAATAAATTTTTGTGAATTCCCCCAAAGCAATAGCTCTCGACTCTAGATATATATTAATATTTTCCAGGAAGCTTTTGAAAAATACCAACACCTAACCCAGACCAGCTGAGTGGGAATCCTGGGGATGGAGCCACACACAGGTGTGTTTCATAAAGCACTCGCATGACTCTGAAGTGCAGCCAGGGCCACAGGTCACGTCCTAGGAGGCACTGAAGAGTCCCAGAGTAGGTCGAGTTGGAAGATCTCAGGTTCTGGAAGCTGACAAGCCTGGTTCAGATCCTGACTCCAATACTCACTGAATCTAAGAAGCTCAACATAGACTTAAGTGTCCTAGGCTTCATTTCTTTATTTGGAAAGACTCAGTGAGGGCAACTTCTTGGTAAAATAAGAAAAGGGATGTATACCTGGCCCCCAATCCAAGCGCACTTTCCTCCCCTTGGTTATAATTCATTAATGATGAATTGATGCTTTATCCCTCTTCCAAGAATTTCACCTTGGACCACTGTATATAATAGCAAGTGACAGGTGCAGATTGCTTTCTCTATCTGCTTTGTTTTTCCTCTAGAAAAAAGTGAAAGTGAAGTCGCTCAGTCATGTCTGACTCTTTGTCACCCCATGGACTATAGCCTACCATACTCCTCTGTCCATGGAATTTTCCAGGCAAGAGTACTGGAGTGGGTTGCCATTTCCTTCTCCAGAGGATCTTTCCCACCCAGGGATCGAACCCAGGTCTCCCGCGTTGTAGGCAGAGGCTTTACCTTCTGAACCACCAGGGAAGCGTTAAGCTTTAAAACTATTTGGTATCTGGGAGGGAATACTGCTTCCCAGGTGGCGCTAGTGGTAAAGAACCCACCTGCCAATGCAGGAGACACAGTTTCGATCCCTAGGTCAGGAAGATCCCCTGGAGGAAGGGATGGCAACCCACTCCAATATTCTTGCCTGGGAAATCCATGGACAGAGGAGCCTGGTGGGCTACAGCGCTTGGGGCCACAAAGGACACGACTGAGCGACTTGGCACTCCGGCGTGCATGCAGGGAAATACTCATGTGGCTCTCCTGTTTCCATTCCTCCAGCTGCCACGGAAGTGTCCTTTTCATTTGACGTCGGGAACGGGCCAGTGGAGATGGTGGTAAGGTCGCCCACCCCGCTCAACGATGACCAGTGGCACCGGGTCACCGCGGAGAGGAACGTCAAGCAGGCCAGCCTGCAGGTGGACCGGCTGCCGCAGCAGGTCCGCAAGGCCCCAACGGAGGGCCACACCCGCCTGGAGCTCTACAGCCAGCTGTTTGTGGGTGAGTGATGGGACATGCCGCTCACCTTGGGGAGAGGAGAACTGCCTACAGAGGCTCTGATGGAGATTTTTCTAAAAGTGCCTTTGCCTCTTGTGGGCTCCTCTGAGACAATGGGAGACAAGGGACAGGACGCAGGAGCCCTCAATCTGGTGTCACTCTGCTTTCTGGAAGTCACAGTCCTCATCTACAAGATGATAGGGTGGCTAGGGTTTCTCTGAGGTCCCTGATCTGTGCAGTTTTAGGTTTATAGTTTTAGACCTTCATTGAAGTTGTTACAGTCCATAGATTCAAAGCTGTGATCTTTCCAATAGTCATGTATGGATGTGAGAGTTGGACCATGAAGAAAGCTGGGTGCCGAAGAATTGATGCTTTCAAAGTATGGTGCTGGAGAAGATTCTTGAGAGTCCCTTGGACTGCAAGGAGATACAACCAGTCCATCCTAAAGGAGATCAACCCTGAATTTTCATTGGAAGGACTGATGCTAAACTGAAGCTCCAATACTTTGACCACTTGATGCTAACAGATGACTCATTGGAAAAGACCCTGAAGCCGGGAAAGATTGAAGTCAAAAGGAGAAGAGGACAGCAGAGGAGGAGATGGTTGGATGGCATCACCGACTCAATAGAGACATGAATTTGGGCAAAGTCCGGGAGATAGTGAGGGACAGGGAGACCTGGTTTGCTGCATTCCATGGGATCGCAAAGAGTTGGACATGACTTAGCAACAACAATTCCTTAATGATTTAGAGTACTCATAACTGTGTAAAAGGAAGGATGGACAAAAGGGGAGGAGTGATGTAATGGCCTCCCTAAGTTCAGGTTTGCTTGAAATGAGAAGTAAAATCCACTCCATTGTCTGCCCAGCCTCAGAGTTCTAGGCAGAGGGAGATGGAGCCTTCTCCTTACATAGCATCTTCCCAAAGAGGAAAGAGATCAACACCGAGAAGAAACTCAACCAGAGCAAAAAGTAAAGCACCCTTTGCAGGAAGTGGCTCCAGCCCCACAGTCTGGGCTCTGCTTCTGACACTTTCTAACTGAACCTAACATTACTTCTAAGCTATAACACCTGTGTCCATGGTTAGTGAGATCTTAAATTTTATTTTCCAGAATACTAATACTTTAGGCAATTTGCTAATCTTCCTCTGTTGATTGCAAAGAAAGCAAGTTTGAAGGACTCCGCGGCTGCCATGCCACCTTAGGCCTCCCCTCTGGGTGTGTGGGTGTTTGCTGGTCAAGTCAGTCGGCTGTGGTGGTCTCAGACCCAGTAAGGCAGAGGCGACCTGCCACCAGGGCTCTTAGGCAGTGGAGGTCGGAGGCCCCACGGTGTCATTCATAATTACAGTGGGATGCTTGAAGAATGTTAGAACCCACAAGAAGACAGGTGAAAGTAGGTGTCCACTCCTTGGTGAAACATTGGTAAACTGGAAAAATGTGAGCTTAGTCAGTCAGCTCTGGAAGTAAACTGACTTGAGAACAAGCCATTTGAATTTTTTTATTGTGGTAAAAGTCACATAATATAAAATATACTATTTTAACCATATTTAACTGCACAGTTCAGTGGCGCTAAGTGCATTCACAGTGTTGTACAATTCTCACCATCATCCATCTTCTGAACTCTTCACCCTCCGAAACTGAAACTCTGTGCCCATTAAAGTAACTCTCCATCCCCTCTCCCCACCCCAATCCCAGCCCCTGGCATCTACCAATGTGCTTTCTGACTCTATGAATTTGACTGTTCTAGGCACCTTATATAAACGGAATCAAACAGTATTTGTCTGCATCTACCGTGTACTAGAATGCATTTTTTATTAGCGTTGGAATGCATTTTAAGGTTAACTTAATATATGTCCTACAAACAGATTGGACCTCTGTTTTCTTTTACCCCTGTGCTTTATAGTTGGTTCTCATTAATTATCTATTTTATCCATGATAGCGACTTAGCAGCAGCAGCAGCAGCAGTGTATATATACGGGCTTCCCAGGTGGCCCAGTGGTAAAGAATCCACCTGCCAAGCAGGAGACACAAGAGATGAGGGCTTGGTCCCTGGATCGGGCAGATCTCTTGGAGTAGGAAATGGCAACACAATCTATATGTCAGTCCCAATCTCCCAATTCATCCAACCCTCTTCCCCTGCGTGGTGTCTATATTTGTTCTCTATGTTTGTGTCTCTATTTCTGCTTTGCAAATAGGTTCATCCGTACTGTTTTTCCTAAATTCCACATATATGCATTAATATTATTAAATGCCAGGTCCACAAATTCCTGCTGAATACTGTGAGCAAATCTCCCCTTATCAATACCTCTTGGCCAGATCACGTAGATGTAAGTCTCTTCCTAAACCCTGCTCATCCCAGGCATGCTGGGTAGATTCTACTTGGTTGTCATTATAACAGATGACCCTAATTGACCCACGTTCTCATTTTTCTGAGATAACTTTGGATGCAGAGGTCCAATTTTACTTTTATCTCTTTCTGTCTACTGACTATAGTTATTTCCAACATTTTTGGAGACTAAGCAAAATTGTAAAATGAAGAAGGTAGGGAGAGTATTTATTATGGCCTTGGAAAGAATTTTGATTCATTTCAATGAGATGACCAGAGACAGCTTATAAAAAGAGCAGAGGAGAGGACTGAGGTCAGAATTCAACAGAATACTTAAGTGTAAGGGACAGACAGAAAAACAGCATCTCAGGAAGAAGAATGAGGAGGGACGAAAAGAGCAAGCAAGGAAAAGCCAGGAGAGCGGCTGTCACAGGGGGAGAGAGTTTCATGACATGGTTTGCTTATTACTGACAAATCATACCAAGTGCCATGTGTGAAATAGGGCTAAGAAAATATTCTTTGAGTTTAGCAATTATGAAACCACTGTTGACCTTGGAGAGAAAAAAGGTTCACAGAAGTGGGCTGATGTGATGAGTCAGCAAGTTCCTTTCACTTGATGAGGAAGAGAAAGGTCCCCTGCCCCAGTTTCTAATTTCCTGTTATCTGAGATGTGGACGTGAGTTTCATCACCAAGGCACACACTGTTTGAGCCAGTATGAGAAATGCTCTTCAAGCCAGTATAAAAAACATCTTCTGCAATAGAAGTCTACCCCAGGGGACATGGGAGGGGGCTTGTTTTCAGAAAATAACAAATTCAACAGCTATGAAATTCTGGAGCCAGTTACCCCAAGACTATTCAATAGGGATTCAGATAACCGGAAGCGGTTCTCAGTTCAGCTCTAATAACAAGAGTTATCACTTTTCCTCTTTTTCATCTAATAAAAATCTCCTTTTCCACCCAATCAAGGTGTTGGATTTGCTGCTTTCCAAACTTTCTTCTAACTTTAACCATTTAAGATTATGTGTTAAGAAGTGGTTTGAAAAGGTCTGAGTTTCCAATCACTCATAACATAACTGAGAAAGCTTCATAACTGAGTTGTGATCACTCATAACAACCCCAACTCTGCCACTTAGCATCCGGAGACCACTGACAAGTTAGCCAGTATTTCCATCAGACAGGAAGATAGTTCCTGCGTGTCAGGTGTGATGAGCCCGTGCATGCTAAGCGCGCCATGGCGTACCCGGCTCAGAGCCAGCACTCATTAACTGGGAGATGTCTCACCACCCTTCCCTTGACCTTTTATTCCCTTAGCTTTCTCCTTCCACTGTGTCACGTTCACCCCCTCCTACAGAACTCGCTTCCAACTGGCTTGTTTCTTCCCACCCCAAATACTCACCTGGGATCTCTTCAGCCCGCCAGCCCTGAAGGAAAGTTCATGGGCTAGGTGCCCCTTGATATCCAAAATCAGTCTTCAGCCGCTCCACTCACCTGCCACAGTGGCCACAGAGCAGCTAGCCAGGGCGCAGGAATTTTCTCACCAAGATGGTGAGTGAACGTCCACCTGCCAACATCACCCAGCAACACTGTCTTTGGCAGAGACATGACCGGAGCTGACCGAGGGCTTCTAGAGGTGGACAGGCATAAAGCTCAGCCTAGAGCTAAAACAGACCCAGGGTCGTTCTTGGCTTTGGACCCAGAGTGGACTCCCAGGATGCCCACCCTCCACCCGCTGCCTTTGTTAACCAGAGCCGGGTTCTGGTCTCCTCTTCCACTAAAAATACGAGGACACAGTTCTCATCACCCCACCGGTAAGAGGTAACTAGAAGGTGCCATGAAAAGCCGGTTAACACAAGTCGTTTGGAAGTTATGGGAACCCAGCTATGATGGTGGTTTAGTGAAAAGGTCATTTTAAAATGAAAAGTGACCCAGGGAAGAGAAGAGTGGTTGCTGGGATTTGTCTGAAAAGCACCGGAAACTTTCTCGTGTCTTTGGTCCACAATGAGCCTGAGATGCATTCCCACGTAGTCTGCAGAGGCCTGTGAACCACGAGAGGCTCAGACCTGCAACCTCCATGCAGCCACAGGCCAGATTTTACCCAGTGGGTGGAGAAGACCAGACACCCTCGAGGTCATTATCTAAGTACAAACAACACCAGGCTGCATTGAGCCCAGGTTGGCAGAGAGACCTGCCAGTGAGTCCAGAGTCCTGGCCACCGAAACTGCAGCAGCCAGGCTGGAAGGGAACAGGGGTCTGGCAGACCCTCAGCCGGAGCCCGGCAGCCGGCCTGGGGCAGGGTCAGCGTGAGCCTTCGGGGACAGGTGAACGGGCTCACTGGGATCGGCAGGGCTGGTGCAGGAGTATGCAACAAAATCCACCCAGGCCAGAGTATGGGACTGTACTCGGCAGAGGTTTAAGGAGAAGGCCAGCTTTCAGGAGAGCTGGAGGCTCCAGGGGGATGTCAAGCTGCTCCTAAGGACTCCTTGAGTAAGATGGTTGGTGGTGGTGGTTGAGTCGCTAAGTCATGTCCAACTCTTGCGACCTCATGGACTGTAGCCTGCCAGGCTCCTCTGTCCATGGTTAGGTCCTCTTAACTATGACAGATGTTCGGGCCCAACTCACTTGACTCTGACCTCTTCTGATATCTCTCTGTAAGATAAAGGGGGCCAAGCCTTTTGTGCAAGAAGTCACCCTGAAAGAAGCTGGGAAATAGTCCTCCATCCTTCAGGATCCTCTGTGCTGCCCGGGGGCCTGGCCCACGTGCGATGGGAGAAGCACCATCTTTGGGAGGAAGTCCCGGCCCACGGGAGCAGGAGGCCTGCAGCCGCCTCTTCCTCTGCCAACATGTGTCCATCAGGAAAATTTTCTCCTGAGTGACAGCTTGAGTTTATGGCAGAGTCGAGGTCTGTTAGATAGACTCACAAGCAAAGGGGACCAGCGTGCAAGGACCATTCTCTGGGCTACGCTTGGCGAGCAGCCCTGGACGACTGCCCACGCCCCTGAACCCAACAATGTGGTTGGTTCGGTCAGCTGCTCCTCACATCCTCGGCATTTCAGACTCATGGCCGTCTGAAACTGGCAAGGTGACTGAGGGAGTAAAGAGAAAATCAACATTTGTATGCAAGGGAGAAAAATGGAATTGAGTGCATGAAGTGCACTCAAATCTGTGTATGAATAAAATGGCTCTTTCTAGTATCTGAAAAGTATATGATAAAAAATATACAATCCAGATTGAAGGAATTAAAACACAGGAAAGACGTCAGTTGTTCCCATTTCCCACAAATTCGAATCCATAGCAGCAACATAACAAACTGGCAAAGACGTCCCAGGTGATACTTAAGCCAAGTGCTCACATGCTTTATTTACGTCGATTAATCCACCTTAGAACCTTAAAAGTAGGTACCGTTTTCTTTTCACAGTGAAGAAATTAATGCTAGAGGTTAGTTAACAGCCCAAGGTCAGGCAGCTGGTAAGAGACAAGAAATGGAATTTGATCCCAGGTTTTCCCAGTAGTCATGTGTGGATGTGAGAGTTGAACCATAAAGGAGGCTGAGCGCTGAAGAATTGGTGCTTTCAAATTGTGGTGCTGGAGAAGACTCTGACAGTCCCTGGGACAGCAAGATCAAACCAGTCAACCCTAAAGAAATGAACCCTGAATATTCATTGGAAGGACTGATGCTGAAGCTGAAGCTCCAATACTTTGGCCACCTGATGTTAACAGACGACTCATTGGAAAAGACCCTGATGCTGGGAAAGATTGAAGGCAAGAGGAGAGGGGGCGACAGAGGATGAAATGGTTGGTTGGCTTCACTGACTCGATGGACATGAGTTTGAGCAAACTCCTGGAGGTAGTGTAGGACAGGGAAGCCTGGCGTGCTGCAGTGCCTGGGGTTGCAAAGAATCAGACACGACTCAAAGAACTTAGCATGCACACACATCTCAAAGGAGCAGAGAAAGAATAAATGCTCTAAGAATAGGAGCACAGGGTCTATGGTCAGAAGAAACATATCTGAAGTTGAGCCAAGCTGAGGAGAATGTTAAGGCCATCTTGATCATCTCCACTGTAAATCCCTCATCTGGGGAGCGACTCTGGCCCATCATGTATTTGGAAAAGTGTGATGGCTTTGGAGCGCTGCCTTCAGCTCCAGTTGCAGTCACAGCTGACCACAGTGCCTGGGAGAACCAGCCCCCAAAATCTTGCACCCCCAGATGATAGCTGTACCCCACTATGAAATGCAGCTGTCAGTCACAGGGCCTATAGTAGGAGACTCAGCATTCAGGCGGGACTCCAGTCAGTAGGCTTGAGTCAGCCCCGGCAGGTGGTCTGTGGGTCAGATTCAAGTCTCAGAAGCAAAGATCAAGGCAGGCAGGGACTCACTATCTGACACGTGCACAAACGGCTTGGATGAACAAGAGAATTTTATGCCGAAGCACTGATGGCAGGGGACGAACAAGATGTCTTACTTGAGAGTCTCTCTGATACAGAAATAAGCTGCTTTTCTCTTTATCTCTTTTGGTAAACACTTTACGAAGGTGGGCAGAGTCAACACGGAGCTCTCTAGAGCTGTGTCCAGAACACGACCGTCTGGCTTCCTCCAGGCTCTCAGGAGCAGCTCACATGCCCTTCTTCCTGACATACATTCTTTTCTTGGAGTCCATGGCACGTGGCATCCACTTTCCCTCGACCTCACTGGCCACAACTCAAGTCTATCCTATGAGTTCTTTCTCTCTCACTAAATGTTGGCACATCAGACTCAGAAGCTTCTTCCCCAGCCATCCGTTTCCCTGGGTGATCTCATCCAGTCCAATGGCTCCAATACTACTTAGGCACCAGTAACTCTGAAATGAGCGTATTAAAAAGCAGAGACATCACTTTGCCAACAAAGGTCCATATAGTCAAAGCTATGGTTCTTCCAGTAAGCATGAATGGATGTGAGAGTTGAATCATACAGAAGGCTGAGCACTGAAGAACTGATGCTTTCAAACTGTGATGCTGGAGAAGACTCTTGAGAGTTCCCTGGACTCAAAGCATATCAAACCAGTGAATCCTAAGGGAAATCAACCCTGAATATTCCATTGGAAGGACTGATGCTAAAGCTGAAGCTCCAGTACTTTGGCTACCTGATGCGAAGAGCTGTCTCAGTGGAAAAGACCCTGATACTGGGAAAGATTGAAGGTGGGAGGAGAAGGGGATAACAGAGGATGAGATGGTTGGATGGCATCACTGACCCAATGGACATGAACTTGGGCAAACTCTGGGAGATGGTGAGGGTCAGAGGAGCCTATGTGTGCTGCAATCCATGGGTTTGCAAAGAGCCAGATATGACTTAGCAACTCTGCAATCAAAAGCTCCAGGCCTCATTCTTCCCGAAAATTCTACATCCAAGTACAAGACTGTCTTGTCCGCAACAGGGGATGTCTGGTGTCATCTCAGGATAAACATGGCAGGGAGAATTCCTGGTACCTGCCCCAAACCTGCTCTTCCACCAGCCTTCCCATCTCAGTAAAGGACATCACCCTCACCCATTTCTGCTTGAGCCCAAAATTTGGCTTTAGCCTCGGTATCCTTTTTCCCTCTTCACTGCCCATCAATAGTGAGTCCTATGACTGCATCCATCTAGACTGTGCCCCAAATGCATCCACTGCTGTCTCAGGCCACGGGGCCCACTCTTGTAGAAGCCATGCTTGTTTCTTGCTTGGACCAGTTTCCCAACTGGTCTCCAGTTTTGGTATGTTCCTTAAATGCACCAAGCCTATTCCCACTTTAGAGCATTTACACTCCCATTACCTGAAGCTCCTCCCCAGACATCAAAGCTGGCTCCTTTTTTTTATTGAAGTAGGGACTTCCCTGGTAGCCCAACTGGTAAAGAATCTGCTTGCCAATGCAGGAGATGGCAAGGGATGCAGGTTTGGTCCCTGGGTCAGGAAGATCACCTGGAGGAGGGCATGGCAACCCACTCCAGTATTCCTGCCTGGAAAATTCCATGTACAGAGGAACCTGACAGGCTATAGTCCATGGGGTCGCAAACTGTCAGACACAACTGAGCGCGCACACACACACACACACACACAATTAATTTATATTATTATATTAGTTTCAAGTGTATAGCATAGTGGCTCAATGGTTTTTATAAATTATATATTTAAAAATTACTACAAAATAATGGTTATATTTCTCTGTGCTGTACAATATATCCTTATTGCTTACTTATTTTATACATATATTAATAGTAGTTTGTGTCTTTCACTCCCCTGCCCCTATCTTGCCCCTCCCCTCTCCCCATTGGCAACTACTGGTTTGTTCTCTATATTTGAGTCTGTTTCTGTATTGTCGTATACATTTATTTGTTTTATTTTTTAGATTCCACTGTAAGTGACAATATACAGTGTTTGTCTTTCTCTGTTTCACTTATTTCACCAAGCCTAATACTCTCTAGGTACATGCATCTTATTGCAAAATCCAGAATTTCATTCTTTTTATGGCTTAGTAATATTCCATTGTGTATATGTACCATATCTTCTTCGTCCATTCATCTGTTGTTGGACACTTAGGATGATTCCATATCTTAAAGACTCGCTCCTTCTTGTCATTCAGTCTCAGCACTGTACCTCCTCAGAGAGGCCTTATCTGACCACCTAATCTAACATAGCCAGTCATTTGCCATTTTACTTTCTCTTTAGAACTTGTGATATTTTTGTTTATTTTTGCGTCCTTCCCCTAGAAGTGAAACTACATGACAAGAGAGACTTAGAAGAACACTGGGGTAGTTGCCCAGTGGATTTGCTGGAGCAATAATGTGAATGAAAAAGCAATTTATATTTTTGTTACTACTCTGAGTTAACAGGTTTCCCTCATAGCTCAGTTGGTAAAGAATCCGCCTGCAATGCAGGAGACTCCGATTCAATTCCTGGGTTGGGAATATCCCCTGGAGAAGGGATAGACTACCCACTCCAGTATACTCAGGCTTCCCTTGTGGCTCAGCTGGTAAAGAATCCGCCTGCAATGCAGGAGGCCTGGGTTCGATCCCTGGAGAAGGGAAAGGCTACCCACTCCAGTATTCTGGCCTGGAGAATTCCAGGGACTATACAGTCCATGGGGTCACAAAGAATTGGACACGACTGAGCAACTTTCACTTTCACTGAGTTAACAGTCACATTGCCATCGTTGGAAATACCTTTTTCCTTGGGTACCACAGACTGAAATCAAGCATGACTGAAGCCTAAAAAAGAGTCACAGAAAAATTCATTTGATGAAAGATAGCATCTCAGATCATTCTAGGCCCTAAATAGAGTTTTCAGTCTCTCTCTCTCAAATCGAGGTCTCAGATTGCTAGCTGGGACCCTCATAGTTTCTGCCCCAACTCTTAAAATTGATCTCCTGGTTCTCTTCCAAACAGAGGTGAGGAGAGATGTCATAATTAGAAACGACTGACACATATAAAATAATAAAAGAAAAAGATGTGCTGGATATAATCTAGTTTTAAAAAATCACTAGATGAAATCAGTAAACTATCTACAAAACAAATATGCTAGCAAAATACAGAAGCCTCTCCATGGAATGTCACTCCATCACAGCTGTACTCTGCAAGGATTGTCAGCACATTTACTCTTTTCTTAACATGACTGCCTTCACCACGCTCTGCCATGAAGTCACATGTGAGGTGTCTGCTCTCTTCTAAGTAAAACAACCCTCTCCCTGCCAACCTCACAGGCCAAGGAGGGTCCTTCCCCACTAACAGTCACCATATGCTTTCCTGCTCTTTGTCTTTTAATGGTCAAAACTAATTAACTTTTGCAATCCCAGCTGTCTATTTTACAATTAGAGTTTTAACATATTAAGTAAGTTATGATAGACAAAATTTTTACCTTTCTTACATATACTTCCAACATAATCAAATTGACAGAACGTCCTGTGAATCTCCAATAGATGGTCTTGTTTTTCAGTCGCTCAGTCGTGTCCAACTCTTTGTGACCCCATGAACTGCAGCACGCCAGGCTTTTCTGTCTTCACTATCTCCCGGAGTTTGCTCAAATTCAAGTCCACTGAGTCAGTGATGCCATCCAACCATCTCATCCTCTCTCATCCTCTTCTCTTACTGCCCTCAATCTTTCCCAGCATCAGGGTCTTTTCCAATAAGTCAGCTTTTCATATCAGGTGGCCAAAGCATTGGAATTTCAGCTTCAGCATCAGATCTTCCAATAAATATTCAGGGTTGATTTCCTTTAGGATTGACTGGTTTGATCTCCTTGCTGTCCAAGGGACTCTCAAGAGTCTTCTTCAGCACCACAATTTAAAAGCATCAATTCTTCAGTGCTCAGCTTTCTTTATGGTTCAACTCTCATATCTGGAAAAACCATAGCTTTGACTATCTGGACCTTTGTCAGCAAAATAATGTCTGCTTTTAATACACTCCCTACCTATTTCCATAGGCACTCAGCTAATTTTCGACAACAGAGATTCCATGTTTAGAAACTTTTAGAGAGAGATTTTACAGTCAGATGCTCTACTACTGAGCTCTAACCCCTTTAAAGAGAGATTGTGAACCTAAGAAAGCAGTCAAAAGATGCTGAAGCTGAAGCTCCAATACTTAGGCCACCTGATGAGAAGAGCCGACTCATTAGAAAAGACCCTGATGCTGGGAAATACAGAAGGTGATGACATAGACTGAAATGGTTGGATGGCATCACCGACTCAATGGACATGAGTTTGAGCAAGTTCCAGGAGATAGTGAAGGACAAAGAAGCCTGGAGTGCTGCAGTCAGACACGACTGAATGACTGAACAAGAAGAAAGCTGCCAGACCTACTGTTTGTTCACCTTCCATGTAAAACACCTCATGTTCCACAACAACAAAAGTTTCAAGTATTCTAAGGTCTTTCATTCCAATTTTCTCATAGCTGTTGGAATAGTCCAATTCAGAAAAGATATTTTAATGTAAAGGCATGCATGCATGCTAAGTCACTTCAGTTGTGTCCAACTCATTGCAACGCTATGGACTGTAGCCGCCAGGGTCCTCTGCCCGTGGGATTCTCCAGGCAAGAATATTGGAGTGGGTTGCCATGCCCTCCTTCAGGGGATCCTCCCAACCCAGGGATCAAACCCAGGTCTCCCGCATTGCAGGCAGATTCTTTACTGTCTCAGCTACCAGGGAAGCCCCACTATGTGTATACCCACTCTTTCTTTATTCCATCCCATAGTGATGAATACTTGTTTCCTGAACTCTCTGCTTCTACAAATAACCATTCAGCAAGTCTATTTGTGCATATCCCCTTGTTACCTGTATATGAGGTTTTCTCATGTGAACACACATTCATCTGTGTATGCCCAGGAGAATTACTGAGACGTAGGGTATGTACATACTTAATTTCTCTAAGTACTGCTCGTCTGATCACATTCTGAGTGTAAATGTCAAACTACCATTGGTATTAATAGCTCTGTATTCTTTGAGACTAGTATGTTCATAATCCTTTTGATTTATTGCTCCTCTTACAGGTATGTAATTTCCATCTTTATTCCTTCTGATGTTTTTCATCACACAATTTTATTTCTACTCTTAAATCTACTGTGCAATTCTTCTTGTTGTTAATGTTTGCCTGGTGTTTTTATGTGGGTGTTGGAATCCTTTTACTTAAATGTGTGTCTTAGATAGTATAATGCTGAATCTTTTCTAAATCTAATTTGAGAATCTGTCTTTTTATTCATTTATTGTAACTACTGTTATATCAGGGTACACTTTCTGCCACCTTACCCTGCGTTTTCAATTTACAATGTTTTCTTTGTTTGCTCACCCACCCCACAGTCTATTACCTTTCACTGGTTAGTGAAGTCAGTCCTGTCAGACTCTTTGCAACTATGGATATACAGCCCATGAAATTCTCCAGGCCAGAATACTGGAGTGGGTAGCCTTTCCCTTCTCCAGGGGATCTTCCCAACCCAGGGATTAAACCCAGGTCTCCTGCATTGCATTCTTTAAAGTTGGATTCTTTACCAACTGAGCTATCAGGTAAACCCTTCACTGGTTAAACTGAATATTATTCTATTGATTTAAAAGTTGTATGTTCTATTTTCACTCCTTTGGCAGCTATGCCTAACTTCTTAAGACTCACGCTTATGTTTTGTCTTGATCATCTACAAAACCAAATTGATGTCTCTATTCTGAATGAGACCAAGAACCCTCTGACCTCCTTTGCCACCTCACCACTTGCTATGTTGACATAGCAAGTCTATGGTTTTAATTGCAGAATCTTATGAATATCCTTATTTTAACTGCTTATGAAAAAACATTAATATTTGTGGTTTTCTTTTCACTTTTATTTCCCACACTTATCTACTCTTGAATTTATTTTTCTTTTTACTCTAGAGCAATTTTTTCTAAAACTTCATAGATGAGTCCTTCAGAGTCTCATATACTGGTGAATGTCTATTTAAATCAACACTGTGAGAATAGTAGTCCGTTGTCTTTTACAGGCAGTGTTGATACTGAGAAGTGAGATGTAATTTGCATTCTTTTCCTTTACTATGTCTTAACTTCATTATAACGCATCAGTTCTTAACCTTTTGGGAGCAGTTAGGCACCTTCTATATCTCTCTTCCCAAGGAAATGTTTTCTATGAATAAAAGTCACAGAATTATAAAAGAAACCAATACACTTATCAAAGCATTTAAAACAGCACATTCATTTTACAATAATAATATGTTTGCTCATTACCAGTACTTTAAATAATAGGATGTAGAATCAGGTCTTATAACTGCTCATAACTCATAATTTCAAATTCATCATGGTCTTTATGATTATGATATTTCCAAAAATCTACAACATAGAAAATCTATGATTTTTTGGTTAAAAATAGTGATACAAAAGTGGCTAATGCTGCTGTGATTTTTCCTACATTTCCAGTTGAAGCAAATGCTGAATTTCTTTTAGAGGTTAGTGAAAAATGATCCTGTAAGCAAGCCTTTTCCCATCTGTGTTCTCAAGCCTTCTGGCTCATTTTATGAACAACTGGAGTGGTGGGCCTCTGGTTAAGTGAGAAGTACAGCTGTAGGTGTAGGTGGAAGAGATTTTTTTCTTAAAAAAAAATCTCCGTTCATCACTTCATGGGCTCCTTCATTGTGAAGTCTAATATTGTTTATTCTAGAAAATTTTGGCCCCTTATTTCTTCACGTAGTTCCGTCTTGTGTCGTTCTTTTCTCTTCCTCTGAGGTTACTGTCATGTAAATAGTGACACTTCTGCATCCACTCTCCATAACTCTTCTTCCGCTCTTTCACTCTCCTTGTCCTTTACCGTCGACCTTGAGGAGGACTGACTGACCCAGGCTCCCAACCCACTAAAGTGTTCTGCTCTGTCTATTCTGTTCTTCGACAGTTCCGGGTGTTTCGTTCTCAGTACCCCCAGCCACTTCACCTTCGTGAACCTCTTGTCATCGCCCATGTCTCCATCCTGAAGGAATCCTGATGCTCACTTATAGCCGCATCACGTCAGTGCGACGATGATGACGTCAGTGCGACAATGTCTACGTCAGTGCGACGGATGTCAACGTCCGTGTAATGATGACGACGTCAATGCAATGATAACGACGTCTGCTGGGTTAGCTGTCTGTTAGCTGCCTGTCCCAACACAGCTCGTGCTGTTGTCCACCCTGCGTAGTGTTTGCTCTCCTCAGGGGTCCTGTCAGCTCACATATGTCCCGCCGAGATTACCGAGTGACTCTTCTGCTCTCGTCGCCCTCGGGGAGAAGCACACATCTGGGCCCCGAGCTGGGCTCCTCGTGCAGAGTCGAGGGTGGGAGGAAACGCCCACCCTGGGATGTAGAGCTGCCCGTGCCCCCCTGTCCCAGCCCCTCCTGTCCCCACCTCCGCGCCTCCCTCACTCCCCACACCCAGCTTCAGAGGGGCTCCCTCCTCCAATGTGACCCTTAAACCAGTGCTGGATCTTCACCTGCTGAACCCATTCTCTCACCGCCCGTTCCCTCACTAATAATGACCAGGTGGATTCTTTACCAACTGAGCTATTGACAGGAAGGTCTCAAAAATAACCCAATCAAATAGGCCTTTCCCATTTTCCTCTCCTCCTTGGCCTCTGGTATCATTTAAGACGCATAAGCACACCTTCCAGGCAGCCCTGAACTCAGAACACCTGCGGTTCTGTCCTCAGCCTCTCCAGCTCCCAGCTCCCCTCCCACTCCATCCCAACCCTCGCTTCTTTTTCTGCTGCCTCCCATCTTGGGAGCTCATGCAGCCTGGGAAGTTGGTGATCAGAGCTGTGCTGATCCCTCCCAGATCCATAAATCCAGCCTGTATCTGGGACTGAGGTCTGCAAATGCTTGCTTGGAGCCTGAGAGTGAGACAGAGTAAGCTAACAGCTGTGATTCTTGGCTCTAGATGAAACAGCTCTGTTTCTTGTCTGTGTGTGCTTGAGAGAGAGAGAGAGAACACCCGACTTAAGACCAACAGAAAGAAGATGCTAATTTTGCTCCAAAGATGAGCAGAACTCTCCTGCAGGACACATCACATGAACGTACGTGCATGCTGATGCTTCAGCCCTGTCTGACTCTTTGTGACACCATGGACTGTAGCCCACGAGGCTCCTCTGTCCATGGGATTCTCCAGACCAAAATACTGGAGTGGGTTGCCGTGCCCTTTTCCCGGGTATCTTCCCAACCCACCAATGCACACCTCCATTGTCTCCTGCATTGGCAGGTGTGTTCTTTACCACTAGTGCCACCTGGGAAGATATTTGTAAAAGAAATGTTTAGACAGAGTTGTAAGTTAGTGTATTTGAAATTTGGCTTTGTATTGAAGCTTACTGAAGTAACTATTAATAATTTAAAATATAGATTCTGCTGGGATCTGGAGGTTTATCACCAGACCTTCTGTCTGCCCCAACTTCCTCGAGGGACTTGGAATCATAAGACCCACTGCAATGATGGTCCTCTGAAATAGCACTGTCAGACCAAGTGTAGAGAAATAACCAACTTCCCCCCATCAGGAGCCAGAGCTCATCACTGCTCTGATTTTGAAAATGAAATATGAAGCTTTTGCTTCATATGACAAGAAAATATGTATATATGACCTCAAGGATAGCATGAAGCAAGCGTCTCCTCTTTGTGGCCTAGTGACCAGGTTGAGCATCCATATGTCCAAATTTCTGATTCTGAACTCTGAGTGTTAACATTCCCCTTCAAGCTTCAGCTATCCCAGAACAGTACTCTGCCGAGGGTAGATGATTTATCTCAGATAGTAATCATTCTGTTAGCATTTCCCATACCTAAGCACAGCAATGCCTAGAAACTTATTAAAAAGCTGGAGAAGAAAGAGTCCCTTATGATGCAAGCCCAAAATCAAGATGTAGCTATAGCATTGCAAGAGCACTGACTTACCCAGGGAACTCTACTCAATACTCTGTAGTGACCTATATGGGAAAAGAATCTAAAAAAGAGTGTTTATATGGATCAGTTGTACATATACATGTGCGGACACTACAAACTAACACAATGTTGTAAATCAACTATACTAAAAAAAAAAAAAAAAAAAATTTTTTTTTTAAAGAGTGCTGACTTAATAGCTAGAAAGCCCAGGGGTGAACTATGGCCTCTTACTAACTGGGTGCTTGTGTGCATGCTAAGTCAATTCAGTTCTGTCTGATCTGACTCTGCAACTCTATGGATTGTGACCTGCCGGGCTCCTCTGTCCATGGGGATTTTCCAGGCAAGAATACTGGAGTGGGTTGCCATGCCCTCCTCCAGGGGATCTTCTTGACCCAGGGATCAGACTCACATCTCTTACACCTATGTAACTCTGGGCAACTCCATTCTCTTGGTCTCAGTTTCCTTACCTGTAAAATAAAAATGATAATTCTCTTTGAGAGTGATCACAAAAATGTAAAGTTTGAAACAGTACCTGGAAAAGCTAGCATTCAATTAATATCAGTTTTTTAAATAGCTAATACTTTAGCGTCCTTGCCCTGCCACCATGGCCTCTGGAATGAATAAGGACCGCTTAGCACCATCCCCATCAGAGAACAATTCACATTCAGATGCATATGAGTGCCCTCTGCTCCCAGAAACCCAGTTATCTTCTCCATCTCAATTTTGAAGCTTTCTTCTAGTTTAAATACTTTGGATTCACCTATTTTGCATGTCCTCCACTCAGAGGACATAGGAAATTCATGCAGTGATAATGAACTTTAAAAAGATCCATCCTATTGAATGATGTTACAAATGAGAACTCAGGAGCATTTTCTGAAGAAGCAATCCTCCAAAGCCCCGCTCTAGAGTATGGATAAACATTTTCATGTATGCCCTCCAATATCCAACTGATACAGGCATCCCTGATCGGTACTTGTCAATCACGCAGCTCTCTGCTGAGTAACATAAGCCCACATCCTTGAAGTCCCTCCACTACCAAAGAATCTGGGCCATTCTGAGGTCCTCAGCTTAACCAGATAGCTGGGTTTTACTTAACTCGTCTGTACTGACACTACAAGGTTTTTTCCATGTTCAAGTTGACAGTCAAGACCTAAGAGACATGAATGCTAACATGGGAAACAGGAAACACGTTAGAAGCAGCATCAGTCACTCTGGGAGGCCCAGTCTGTCCAAGCACCAAGTACATAACTGCTTTTGCCCCCTAACCTGCACGGCCAGGTCTGACTGCAGTGGAGAAGAGTCAGGGTCTGGGTGGATCACCTGGACGCAGGAATCTCAGCTCTGGTTCTTATCAGTATTTTATGCCAGCCAGTCATGTGTTCAATGCCTCTATGCCAACCCAGGTGGTACAGTGGTAAAGAATCCGCATGCCAATACAGGAGACCTGAGTTCAATTCCTGAGTCAGGAAGATCCCCTGGAGAAGGAAATGGCAACCCACTTCAGTATTCTTGCCTGGGAAATCCAATGGACAGAGGGGCCTGGTGGGCTACAGTCCATGGGGCCCCAAAGAGTCAGACATGACTTAAAAACTGAGCATATGCCAGCTCACAGCTCCCCCGATCTGGATGCAGTCCCCCACAGCAGACAAGAGAAGAAAAACACTCAACCTAACCCTAAACCTCCCAAGGAAATAGTCCAGTTAGACAATAGGAACGTGGACTCCAAGGTCACTCTCTCTCAGACAGGCCTGGACCAGCCCAAGCTTGAAGTTAACCCTTTACTCACTATACTGGTCTGTTCATTCTGCCCTGACAAAATATCACAGACTGTGGCTTAAACAGCAGAAATCCATTTCTCACAGTTCTGGAAGCTGGAAGTCCAAGATCAAGGTGCTGGCAGGAGTGGTTTCTCCTGAGGCCTTTCTCCTTGGCTAGCTCACCCGTATCTTCTCACATGCCCATTTTCTATGTGCCTGCATCCTGGAACCTCTTCCTCTCCTGACAAGGGACACCCCTCAGATTAGATTAGGGACCACCCTTGTGTCCTCATTGACTCTTAGTTACCTCTTTAAAGGTCCGACCTCCAAATGTAGTCACAGTGGGCATTGGGGCTTCAACATAGGAATTTTGGGGTGACAAAATGCTCATGGGGTCACAAAGAGTCAGACACGACTGAGGGACTGAACTGAAAACACTCATGATGCCTCTCATATCAGATTTGTGTACTGATCTTGCTGCTGCTGCTAAGTCGCTTCAGTCGTGTCCGACTCTGTGCGACCCCATAGACGGCAGCCCACCAGGCTCCCCCGTCCCTGGGATTCTCCAGGCAAGAACACTGGAGTGGGTTGCCATTTCCTCCTCCAATGCATGAATGTGAAAAGTGAAAGTGAAGTCGCTCAGTCATGTCAGACTTGAAGTGACCCCATGGACTGCAGCCCACCAGGCTCCTCCGTCCAAGGGATTGTCCAGGCAAGAGTACTGGAGTGGGGTGCCATCGCCTTCTCCAGTACTGATTTTAGCTGTATTTAATTTCCAACTCTGTGCTTCTATAGAGTTTTGTCTATACTGAATAATAGGAGTAATAATAAACATCTACCATTAACTGAGCATTAGTATAGAGCACGGTGTTCTTGTTACTGTTATTAATATGACCCTGGCTTCCCAGGTGGTGCTAGTGGTAAAGAATCTTCCTGCCAATGCAGGAGACATGAGACATGTATTTGATCTCTGGATTAGGAAGAACCTCTGGAGGAGGGCATGGCAACCCGCTCCAGTATTTGCGCCTGGAGAATGCCATGGACAGAGGAGCCTGGCGGGCTACCGTCCAGGGGGTCACACAGTCAGATATGACTGAAGCGACTTAGCAAGCAGCATGCATGCAAGCTGTGTGTGTGTGTCAGTTTCACACATGAGGAGACTGAGGCTCAAAGAGGAGCTGGGAAGATGGAGCAGGAGCCGCAGAGCCGACACCCAGATGCAGGTCTTTGTGAGCACACGTCATGCCCGCCTCACTTGTTTGCTGCCCCTCCTCCGTCACGTTGTACCTCACGCCACAATATGGCTGTGATTACATTTGTATTAGCCTGTGGGCAACAAGTGTGTCTCCTCTGTCTTTTTATTTTTATCTATTTTTTAATGTACTTTTTTGGCCATGCTGGGTCTTCATGCTGCACGTGAGCCTTCTCTAGTTGCAGTGAGTGGGGGCCACTCTTCATTGTGGTTAACGGGCTTCTTATAGAGGTGGCTTCTCTCATTGTGGAGCACGGTCTCTAGAGTGTGGGTTCGGGAGTTGTAGCACACGGGCTAAGTTGCCTCACTGCTCTGGGATCTTCCCCGACCAGGGATTGAACCCGTGTCCCCTGCATTGACAGGGAGATTCTCAGCCACTGGACCAGCAAGGAATTCCTCCTCCCAGCACCTTAACACGTGACCTGGTGGCTTTGCTCCTCTTGGCAGTTCCTGTCTCACCTCCCTGCCCTCACCACCCTCCCCCTGCCTGCAGGGAAGTTCCCCCTTACCTCTGTCTTCCCAGGGGTATGCCCTTGGATAGTCGTTCTGTCAGTTTCTCAGTGGGATGTGCCCTTAGGGCTCTTTTTAAAACAGGAATCTCCCTGGGACTTCCTTGATGGTCCAGGTTAGACTCCACCCTTCCATCCCTCCTGTCCCTGGTCTGGGAACAAAGATCCCATGTGGCATGGCCAAAAACTAAAAACAAATAAATAAAATAGGGGCCTCCCCCACCCCACTCCGATCCCACTTAACCCAGACTGACTTCACACACAGGATAACTTATTGAGCTTATTGCTAAATTGCCTTCTCCCTCGGCAAGAATGTAAGCTCTGCAAGGGCAAACACTTGCGTGTTTTGTGTCACAATACCTTCTAAACATCTAGGCGAGGCTCAGGAGCCATAAAATTAATACTTATTGAACGGATAAATTAGATTCTGCGTGTGTAGAGCTTCGGTGAAGTTTCTCTCTATGGCGAGTGACTGACCTGTCTCTCTGGGCATAGGTGCTCTGGAACCCAACTTAGCTCCTTAGAAAACTATTAAGCTCCTAGTTTGAGGACAGTGTTTTTTAGAATTCCTCCTGATCATTAGTTTCACCCTTTATGTTTAATTTAATACCTGATTATTTTGCCCCAATCTTCTGTACCTTTGATGACTGTATTATTCATTATGGGTAGTTACAGAATTTTCATAATTAATCTTTAATTGCAATACTTGAATAGCATTTCACATGAAAAATGATTTACAAATTAAACCCACGTCTCCCCTTGGGTAATTATCAGAGGTCTGACTAATGTGTGTGAGGCCCTCACGTGGCAGGGGGCTCTCTTCAATGACAATGTGTTGATTTTCTAATTAACGAAGGTTAAGTAGCATTTTTGCTTGCAGACCTACAATTTAAACTTATGACATTTGTCACCAAGACAGATTTCTATAGAGCACACAACTTGAACTCAAATAATTATCACTGGTTCTAGTGCATTAGCATCCTTTGCATAATATTTAATGACCATTTTCAGGACAAAAGATTTTTCTTCATATTGACTAGGTCAGTAAAAGTACTTTCCAGCTCACTGACCCATTTCATAAGTCAGGGACCATCTAAAAAGAGAATGTAAATTATTTGGTTTTCGTTTATAGAGAGGGAAATGGCATTCCACTTGCGTTCTTTATAAATTAAGAAAATAGTATAAAACTTTATTTAATAAATGCAACAAATACAAATTAGACTATAGCCATATGTTATGGTCAATTAAGGAAAGAAGGGGGGAAGGTCAGGCAGCAGTGCAAAGAGGGAAAAGGAAGCAAAAAGAAATTTAGGAGAAATTGAGAGTAATTTGCTGAAATGTAGAGAGGGAGACACACAAGTCTACAGGGAGAGATTGTACATCATGGACCAGAGTAATTCAGAGTGGAAGGACCAGAGACATCCAATGCAGCCTCCTTTATGGAGAGGAAAGACTGACGCTGAGAGAGGGATGCCGCGATTTGATTGAAGACACAGAGCTAACCCAAGACGGTCAATGGTCAATAGGGAGAGAGACATACAAACACAAAGGCAGGAAGAAAGACTGGCGGGTGTAAGAACTCAGAAAGATCAGGTCCAGAATGAATCAAAGAGGCTAAATCCTCTTACTGAATAAAGTTTGTTTATGTACATAATGAAGCATATACACATATATCTAAATATTTATTTTGATACAATTAAACTATGATTTAATCTATATGTACTTTCTCTGCCAACTGAACCTTTCTAAATCTCCATTTTTATCAGATTGTCATTTAGAGGCTTTTAACAAATCTCTTTAAACTCTCAACCATTGTTGACACCCTTAAATATGAATTATTTCAAAATTAATATACATTCCAGATAGATTAAAGAATGAAATATTAAAAGAAGTAAAATCATAAAAGTTCTAGAAGAAAATATAGTTGAAAAATTATGTTATTTTGGATTAGAAAAAGTAATTATAAACCTAGTATCAAAGGCAAAAATCATAAAAATAGATAGATGTGACTACATAAACATCAAAATCTTTCATAGGGAAAAAGAAACATGTACAAGTTAACAGATGCAAACTGAAAGGATGTAGCTGCCAAATTTATAACAAAAAAATTAAAGCCCCAAATATTGTTATCAATCAATAAGAAATGTATCTTCTCCTGTTCTGTAGTGTTAGTCACTCAGTCATGTCTGATTCTTTGTGACCCCATGGACTGTAGCCCACCAGGCTCCTCTGTCCATAGGATTCTCCAGGCAAGAATATTGGAGTGGGTTGCTATTCCCTTCTCCACTTCCCCCCAAAAAACAAAGATCATGAAGAAACCAAAAAACAGAAATGAGAAAAAGAAATTATTCAACTCACAGTATGGAAGCAATGCAAATTAAAAGAATGAACTCTTTCCCTGCCCTCCAGCCTATAAATTCAAAAAGATTCTGCCTAGTATTAGAATTATTGTGGAGAAGACAGGAGTCTGATACCCTACTGGTAAAATATAATACAAATTGATAAAGTCTTCTAAGAGGGAAATACATTGTAAATGACTTTAAAATGTATATTCCCTGTACCCAGCAATTACACTTCTGAGAATTCTAAGGAAAAACCGGACAGCATGTAAAGGTTTTTACAAGGCTGTTTATTACAGTATCATATACGGTGGAAATTGGAATAAGCTGCTTAAAGCCCAAAGTTAGGGGAATGACAAAATAACTTATAGTGTTTTGCAGGATGGGCTGTTGTGCAGATGTTAAACAAGATGTTCTATTTGAATATTTATTGCTGGGGAAGTGTTTTATGATATGTTAAATGAAAAAAGCAAATTTCAAAGCAATGCGCATACCACTTTTTCCTTTGTTTTATTTTTTTCACATAGGTATGTTCATAGATAAAAGTGGGAAAAGCTATTTGCTAAGAATGAAAGTAATTCTATCTGAGTAGCATTACAGATTCTCTTTTTCATTTTGCTTATCAGTGACTTTATGGTTTCCACAATGAAAAACTATTATATTTGTAACCAGGGGAAAGGAGAGGCAGACATCTAAAAACACCAATTTAAAAATTTCAGCGTATTTTGGCAGGATATAATTGTCTTAATTGAGTAGTGATGAAAAATTAAATGATGAGACATTTATTGAACAAAAGGCCCTTTGGAAAAACCCTTATTGCAAGAACAAAAGCCATAGCTGATAAAATGATAGATGCCAAATGGAAATTTTAGCACACAAATGGTGACTCATGGATTGAAATTCTTCCAAATCATAGCAAAGGCCCAAATTCTCCGCAACCCAGAGGTGTGCAGAGGTGTGGATGAGCAGATTGCAAAATGGGAAATCCTTCAAAGTGGTTGTTTTTAGTAACTTCTTTTGCCATCTACTCTCCCACAGCTTTGATCAAAATGGGCATTGGACTCCCTTCAATTAATCCTCTTCTATTTAAATATTTTATTAAAAGGAATAATCCCTAGAGAATCATCACTCAAATTTCAATACTACCCAGTGAGAGAACTGCCAGGCTTGGGTTTACAAAGATAGTAGCACAAGTCATTTGCTGTTTCACGGCTAAGGATATACAGGCATAAACAAAGGCTGATCCATCTCTGCAACTAAAGCCTCTGATCCACCAGCCCTGTCTGATGAGTCATGTAATCGCACACTTTTTCTCAAGATACTGGAATAAGTGATCAGAATCCATCTCCAGTGTGCAACCTTACCCAAAGTCTGCCAGTCCTATTGACCATGCCATCTTTAAAGACATCCAAATCTACACCTCAGAAACATGTATGTCTGTGGCCCCCAGACCCTGAAGTTCTTCTGTATTAGACGATCATCACGGAACAGAGTCTAAGACCACAAGCTCAAGAATAAGACAGAGCTGACAGTGCCCTGGGACTGCAGTTATGAGTCCTTAAGCACAGGACTTCATGTCTCTAAATCTCAGTTTTGTTATCCAAATAATTAGGGCAAGATAACAGTGTATGGATGTGAGAGTTGGACTATAAAGAAAGCTGAGTGCTGAAGAATTGATGCTTTTGAACTGTGGTGTTGGAGTCCCTTGGACTGCAAGGAGATCCAACCAGTCCATCCTAAAGGAGATCAGCCCTAGGTGTTCACTGGAAGGACTGATGCTGAAGCTGAAACTCCAGTACTTTGGCCACATGATGGGAAGAGCTGACTCATTTGAAAAGACCCTGATGCTGAGAAAGATTGAGGGCAGGAGGAGAAGGGGACGACAGAGGATGAGATGGTTGGATGGCATCACCAACTCGATGGACATGGGTTTGGGTGGACTCTGGGAGTTGGTGATGGACAGGGAGACCTGGCGTGCTGTGGTTCATGGAGTCGCAAAGAGTCGGACACAACTGAGCGACTTCACTTTACTTTACTGTATCTATCATTGTATTTAATTTCCAGAAGAGCTGTTAGTCTAAAACCCAGGCACATTTATAAATTTGAGTTCCTCTTTTTTTGTACCAGCTGCTTAAAAAATCATAGCAAAGGTTATTATAGACACAATCCACTTGTGATATATTAACAATTCTCCAATGAATTCTGCTATGAAATTTGTTAAGAATATTTTAATATTTTCATGCTCATAAACCTCTAACTCCATAACTTACTTAGAAAATCACAGTGAACTTGCTTTTTGTGTTATGTGACTTGAAATAGCATTTAAACAAAGGCAATAAAATCTAAACTGACCTGGTAATAAATGTGGTATAGCTGACTTCTGTGTGAAATCATCAATTCCAATTTCCAACAACCCCAGACAAGAAGCTCTGGGAATCCTTAACATGAATTTCAAAGCAAAGCTTTTCTTGAGACAAGAAGAACCAGGACTTACAATCACATTCCAAATGGATTTACTTCTTCTGACTAATTGACTTGTTAACTATGCTAATATATTCATGTCCCTCTGCCTTTTTATATCTCTTCAGTAGATAATGCTGTGGAATGTAACACTGTGAGATTAAAACCCAAAGAACTTAGAGATTCCTATAAACTTCTCTCCTAAGGAAACCAGATTAGACTTCCAAAACAGCTTATAAAATTTGTGTGTGTCTCCAAGCATTTTAGTTCTGTAGCAAATTTATTGCTTCTCCCAAGACAGCCTCTTTTTACTGTTATAGCCTAAGGGGGAAAGTTGCAAGCTCTTGTATTAGACAGGACCAACTTGACCATAAGAGTGGCTGCAGCACTTGGCAGTCTCACCTCCTGCCACAGTGGTCCGAGGCATGAGGAGTGAAATAGAAGCCGTGGCAGAGGGGATTCTGTCTGAGCTCCATGCCTTCTGTCTTCCCAGGTGGTGCTGGAGGCCAGCAAGGCTTCCTGGGCTGCATCCGCTCCCTAAGGATGAATGGGGTGACACTGGACTTGGAAGAGAGAGCCAAGGTCACGTCTGGTTTCAAATCCGGGTGCTCAGGCCACTGCACCAGCTACGGGGCCAACTGTGAGAACGGAGGCAAGTGCATAGAGAAGTACCACGGCTATTCCTGCGATTGCTCCAACACAGCCTATGACGGAACATTTTGCAACAAAGGTAGGTCGGAACCAGTTTCCAGAGCCATGTTTAGATATCTTTGAAGCCCAGATCATCAGTTGAATTGCTCTTCAGCTGGCATAAGGGTTCTTCACTCCAAGGGTAAATTGTTTTGGAATTCTTCTCCCATCATAAGTAGGAAGTCCCCTAAAACAATCCCTCATCTTTGTTGTTCATTAAGAAGAGAAAAGCTTTAAGTGTGGTGCAGAGTTTCCCCCTAAATTCCAGAAAACTTTGTAGTGACTGCAACATTACAGAGCAAATAGCCATGTCATGCCTTAAGGATGAGGAATAAAGTAAGTACCATTGAAAGGGGTCAGTGATGGGCCTGATCCTCTCGCTCGCTTGGACCCATACATCATGCAATGACTCAATCTGTGCTGCCCAATGGTCTTCATGTCCACTCCTCCCCCAGCTGCTAAGAGAATGAATTCAAGTTGGACTCACAAGAAAGCCCCTCTGTTCAATTCTTGTCACTATCATTTTTTATCACTCTTCTATAGGACACCTCAGTGGCGGGTTCTCAGCCCCCACAAAAGTGCAGGAATACTGAGATACTACATCTAATAATGCAGTAACATCTAACAATGTTACTGCCTTATTTCAGTCTTGAATGAGTAACCCCTAATAAACTCTGCAAAGCCAGTCAGCTGACTCCAAGAACCTGGTGTATATGGCTGCTGTCATTCAGCATGCACCTGGTGATCTTGTGTAACCAGAAGACATTCACTCAATTGACCTGTGGCTTCTTTCCCATTTGTAAGCAAGAGAGCTGGGAAAGGCAGAGCTGACCCTCTTGTCAAGCTACAACTGAAATGCACGTAACTCGCTCTTCTCTTTCTAAATGAATGTATAGTGTTTGGGTAAAGTTTTCTGTAAATGGTTGGTGCATCTCTTTATAAGAAGCTTTACCTAAGTAGCCTATTCACACTCTCATGAATACATGGAGGGTTGTTTGTGTTGGCATTATTCACACGAGATGCCACACAGAAGGAGGAATTGTTCCCTAACATTCTCTGTACAGCCAGGCCACTCTCTGAGAGTGCTGTCATGTAAGCATATAAATTAGGTCAGACGGGGCTTGAAGGATTAGCGTGAGACAACAACAAAGGTGGAAAGGAACACCATTGCTGAATAATCCACAGTATATTAGCCCTGCTGTTACAGAGCATTCTCCCACTTGCAACAACATGGTTCCATGATTTTCTGGTGTCACACAATGGGAAGGGTTTGCAGAACACATTAATTTTGCACTTGTAGAAATGACAGTCTTACAATTACCATTCATTGTGCTTGATGCTAATTTAATGTAGTCATTCCCTTGCCAAAGTGGTGTCTGAATGCAATCAAGTGCGCGCTAACGTCTGAGAGATTCCACTGCATAAGTGCCAATTTAAAGAAAATCATGAGCCCCTTATTTTTGGAGAGTTAGGTTAAGTACAGTAGCTCACACACAACCTCTGGGGGTTAATAGGCAATATTCACAAGCAGAAAGACGAGAGTATATACTCTTCTGCCTTGCCAATGCTTGAGATGGAGTCAAAGAAAGCCTGTGAGTTCCCAATGACGTTATTTCAAAGGGTTTACATAGAAGATCCCTAAATATTCTCTTAATACCTGTTTAGCAGGGTGAGTTTACATTTGACTCAGTTAATGGCTTCACCAAAAAAGATTAAAAACAGCACACTGTATTTGGAAAGTATTTGTGGGCATCCTTCTGGGTCAAGACAAGTATTCTCTTGACCTGGGGAGGATGAAGGTGGTGCTGGTTGAGAGGAATCAGAAAAGCTTCACCTGCACTAAGGCAGGCTCATTCCCAGATGGGGTCTTCCAGCCGAGGCCTGCAACCAGGTGGTGCCTCTGGTCTGGGTCTCACCTCCCAGAGCATCAGCTCCTGTGACCACACCCTCCAGGGGTCTACAGACACATGACTCAGCCTCCAGAGAGAGCAACCACAGTCATTCTGCCTAAGAGTGAGCTCGTGAAAGTCCTTTGCAGGCAGGCTTCCTCGGGCTTCCCTGATAGCTCAGTTGGTAAAGAATCTGCCTGCAATGCAGGAGACCCCAGTTCGATTCCTGGGTCGGGAAGATCCCCTGGAGAAGGGAAAGGCTACCCACTCCAGTATTCTGGCCTGGAGAATTCCATGGGCTAGTCCACGGGGTCACAAAGACTGAGCAACTTTCACTTCACTTCACTTCCTCCGCTAGAATAGCTCTGTATTTGAGTATGTGGATAGAAGTCCACAGCATTTCGCCGAGTTAATGAAATGGGTCTCAACACATCACAAACAACATGATTAAATGCCTATGCAAAATCTGACACACACAAGGAAAGCAACTATAAGGAAACATATCAAAATATTGTGTCAGTCGCTCAGTCGTGTCCAACGCTTGCCAATCCCATGGACTGTAACTCACCAGGCTCCTCTCTCTGTGGGATTCTTCAGGCAAGAATAGTGGAGCAGGTTACCATTTCCTTCTCCAGGGGATCTTACCAACCCAGGAATCAAACCTGGGTCTCCTGCATTGCAGAAAGATTCTTTACCATCTGAGCCACCAGGAAAGCCCGTCAAAATATTAACTGTCATTATTCTGGGGAGAGGGTGAAAACACAAATATTTATTTTCTCTTATCTTTTTGCTGTATTTTCTAATGTTTATACAATGATGAATTACCCCGGTTTTTCCTCACTTTTGCCTCTTTTGGGGAAGAACTAAGTTTTAAGAAGCAGAGCCCTTACCCCATGCATTCAAGGCTCAACTACCTATGGTTAGAAAATATCTAATTATTAACCAAAAATCATGATACCATGTAATCACAATATCTGGAATGGAGGAGCATCTCAGGTGAAAACTGCACATAATTAAATTACCTTTGAAAAATCCTTCTCTCCACACATTTAACAGAGCCTGTTTTTTCACAAACCTTCAAAGCAATCACCTTTCAGATGGGCCTTGAAGGAAGGTGTGCCTTGTTGGTGCCAAGTTGTATGAAAATAAAAAACACTGGTATCACACTCAGCCAGGTGAGGGGGTCATACAGGGTCTCTAGCAGGTCCCTCCTGATGATGCTGTTTGCTTTGCAGGTAATGCATTGACAGTCACTGTCCCACCAGCGCAGTTTCTCTCTTCTCTGAACTCTTATCAAAAACTTCTCCTAGAACCTTTTTTTTTCCAAATGAAACTTTAAAGATTTGATCATCACTAAGATGTCAGCTCTCCCAGGAAAAGTCATTAAATAGAAAAGCTGACTGCGGAGAAGTCTGAGTTTTGGAGAGAGCATGAGTGGAAAGTGAAAGTCTCTCAGTCGTGTCCGACTCTTTGTGACCCCATGGACTATACAGTCCATGGAATTCTCCAGGCCAGAATACTGGAGTGGATAGCCTTTCCCTTCTCCAGGGGATCTTCCCAACCTGGGAATTGAACCCAGGTCTCCTGCATTGCAGGTGGATTCTTTACCAGCTGAGCCACAAGGGAAACCCAGAGAGCATGAGGGCTCCCAGAAACTCTGTAACTACACCTCAGAGCCAGTCATCTCGTCTCTACAGATAACTGTGCAATGTCCCCTCTTCTTAGAATGCCCAGCCAATAGCCACCACTCACTCAGCGCAGACAGTGCCATCCCATGGACGGTTCCTTGGCAGCCCATTGGCTGAGATGGTAGATGCCTCTGGGAGCAGGGCAAACCCAGCTTACATGGAAGGCTTGGCTGTGGATCTGTCATACCCAGCATTAGTAGGGACCCCCACTGGGGACCCCTGGACATGCCTGGTTGACTTCTCTAAACAGACCTATTCCTTCTTGGACAGTCAGACCTCAAAACACATTTATGACTATCAACCTCATTTTTATTTCTAACCAGAAATTAACAACATGATTAGAAGCAAACTCGCTCTTTGTCCTCTCTCTGTTTTCAAGCAAGAGGGAAAGTAACAGACCTATTGCAGCCATAGCAATTTCTGTGTTAAGTGTTTGTAGCTGAATACAATCACAGATTGAATACCGTTCCCCCTCTGCCAAGCGCATGTCCACCCGGAACCTCAGAATGTGACCTTGTTTGGAAATAGGCTCTTTACAGATGTAATTAATGCGAGATCATCCTGGACTAGGGTGGGCCAGGAACACATGGGGCCCCCATAAGCTTAAGAAAGCAAGGGAAGACCCTTCCCTGGAAACTTCAGAAGATGTGTGGCCCTGATAACACGTTGCTTTTTACTTCAAGCCACTACAACTGCGAGAGAATAAATTTCTGTTGTTTCAAGCCACCCAGGGTGTGAGCCATTGTTAGGTCAGTCATAGGACATCAACAGAGTGCATATAAAAACCTTCAGTGCTTCTTAATTCTTGTATTTAACCATGGTAACAGCTGACATTTATTGAGAACTTGCTATGTGCCAGGCAGTGTGCCCAGGTCTTTAATTATGTTAACATCACCTAATACTCATGACAGCCCCATGCTGGTACTATAATGATTTTCCCCATTTTACAGAGAAGGAAATTTAGGCACAAGAGGGTATTAGTCACTTGCCTGAGGTTCACATACCAGTAAGTAGCAGGACTGCGATTTACATGCAGGTGGTTTGACTCAAAGCCCCTGCTCTTCACCATGACTGTGTGTCACTGCTTCTCACCAGGGCACGGTCCTTCATGTTGTTTAGTCGCTCAGTCGTGTCTGACTCTGCGGCCCCATGGACTGTAGCCGCCAGACTTCTCTGCCCATGACATTCTCCAGGCAAGAATACTGGAGAGGGTTGCCATTTCCTTCTCCAGGGGGTCTTCCAGCCCAGGGATCGAACCCCTGAATGCAGGTGGATTCTTTACCACTGAGCCACCTGGGAGGCCTGATCCTTCATGTAGCTTCATGTAAAACTGAAAAGAGAACCCCTGGTGTTAAAGCTTCTCAGTTATGGTGATTCGGTTAAGAAAAAAAAAAAAAAAAACCAGCACATGCTTGGATGCAAATTTCATTATAAGAAGAAACCGAATACAAGATCTGAACACAACCTCTTTCTCTCTCTCTCCGTCTTTCCCTCCCCCACCCCCCACCCCACACCCGTACGTTTAGATGTATGCTGTAATCACTTATTGATTTATTTCTTTAACAAACAATCAATGAACACCTAATAGGCCTAGGAGCTTTGAACATACAATTGAGTCTGACTATACTGAAATTTTCAAAATATTTCGGTGGTTTCCATCTACAGAACCAGGACAATCTAGTGTACACAAAAGCAGGAGATGTGAATTAGCCATCATCCAGGCTGCCGGAAAGAGTTCTTCATTAGGATCCCTTCACTGGGCCAAGTTTAGCAAGAACTTATCATCAAGAGGCACAAAAATATCTCCTAATTCACTTCTCTGCATTTTTTTTCCTGTAAAAATATTCATGTTCCTCTGCCAAACCAGGACAGCAGCTGAAGCTTCATTGTTGTTCAGTCACTAAGTCGTGTCCGACTCTTTGCAACCCCATGGACTGCAGCACACCAGGCTTCCTTGTCCTCCACTATCTCCTGGAGTTTGCTGAAGTTCATGTCCATTGAGTTGGTGATGCTATCTAACCATCTCGTCCTCTGCCGCCCTCTTCTCCTTTTGTCCTCAATCTTTTCCAATCAGGGTCTTTTCCAATGCATGCATATCTTTAAATACTTGGAAAACAGTGTCTGAGTTTAGGGAGTTGTCTTTTCTTCTCAAACATCCATTTGTTTGTCACTCAGATAAAGTCCAAACTTAGAAGGACCAAGGTATCAGGACTGCAGTGACCATGAGTGAAGGAGGAGGGTCAGCAAATGCAGTGTTGCCATCATTTACGGTCACACGAACGCACCCCACCCTCCCTGTGGTCCAGCTCAGTCTCCTGCTCTCCCTGTGAGTGTCATGACATTGACTAATTGATACAGAAGAAACTGTTTATGGCTGACTCAAGTCCCCACATAGAAAATGGATGATGGAATTAGACATGAGTTTGAATCTAGTGTCCTCACTTGCAGGATCCATGACCTTGAGCAAATGTTTAACTCCACTTGGCCTCATCTTCAGAAATATGGAACATCTATTCTTAATTCCACTGTGAGGATCACATGGGATCATGTGAACAAATGTCCAAACTGAAGACCTGGCACACATCAGACAGCAGATGTCCCTTCCCATTCTCTGCACTTTTTTTTTGTTTGTCTTTTTGTTTTTACTTTAAATCACGTCATCCTTTCATCTGTCCCTAAAAACTTTAAATATCAGAAGCCTAACTCACATCATTTCCATTACCTCTGAGTCCTGGATTCAGTTCAGTTCAGTTCAGTCACTCAGTCGTGCCCAACTCTTTGCAACCCCGTGGACTGTAGCACGCCAGGCCTCCCTGTCCATCACCAACTCCCGGAGTTTACCCAAACTCATGTCCATTGAGTCAGTGATGTCATCCAACCATATCATCCTCTGTATCATCCACTACTGGAGAAGCAATGGCAGTATCATAAAGTGTGCTCTCTTCTAAATTGTGGTCACGGTCTTATTTTTCTAAAGCTGAAAATATCACCTCTGGACCCTAAACCCTGATGGACTGAGGAATATGCAGAGATGGGAATGGACACCCCAGTCTCTGCATCCCAGAGGTCATGCCCACGAGTGCAGTTCCTCATATAAGGTGTCCATCCCCATCAAGAGCCAGCTCAGGTCACCTTATCGATGAATGGGTCCCTTCCTAAATCAAAACCCATCAGGAGACAAGAAAGCACTGAAAGCGTTCAGGACTCCATTTTGCTGAGAGGACTCAAGTCCAAATTCAAGGAAATGAAATTGTACCCACCAGTCCAAGTCCAAGACTCAAGTCCAAGTTCAACCTCTAAGGGATGAGGATTGTCCCTCTTGCCTCCTAAAGGAGTGTTTCGAGGTGAGCGGGAGGAGGTGGCTTTGCCCGATGCACTTTGAATATTTCCAAACTCTGCTTCTCGGTGGCTCCAGGCACTGCTCGGGGGGCAGAGGAAGTCCATGGGCTGCCCTTGTAGGGTGGGTTTGAAGCCTTTTAGGGAAGGTTCATTTCAAAACATTATAAAACAATTAGGGGAGAGAGAAAAGAGAAATGCATTTTAGGATCGCACCCTTATATGAAACTAGTTAATGGCAACAATCCCAGGAGGAGGAAATGGAAACCCACTCCAGTATTCTTGGCTGGAGAATCCCATGGATAGAGGAGCCTGGCGGGCTACCGTCCATGAGGTCTCAAAGAGTCAGACAAGACTAAGTACTCACACACCAATGGGAACACTGGCCATTTTTTCTCAGATTGACCTACCCACTCTTGATCCCAGCTTGGAGAAGAGTTTGACACCAGCAGGAAGAGATGTCTTTCATGGGCTTCTTTTTCATTTCCAGTTGGAACAGGAGATTTTATAAATTTGGACTCATGCCTACAGGAACAAGAATTCTTTTTCCTCTTCCTCTTCCCCTTAGAATGTTATTCAAGAAGGGAAAACTCTCCTCTATTAATACGTTTTTTAAATCTTCAGACCTTAAAAATATCATAAAAACATACAATCATCTGATTTTAAAAAGAAAGAAAATTAAGAAAATTCTTGTGGACAAAAGTCTGTAAATACTTAAGGATAAAAGGAAATGCTTTTGACTTGATTCTAAAAGGTCAGAGCTTCAGAGATGGCCTTCAAGTTTAGATGACTTCATTATCGAATTTTGTGGTGGTAAATAGCATTCTCCCTGACCTGGGCTTTTCTTTGGGGTCCCAGATGCAAAGGAAAACCTGACCTATTAACTTTTCTGGAGAAAGGGTTTTAAAAATTCCGTGGTAAAAACAAGCCCTTTGTAAAACACCAAATGTAATAAAGGAGAGTTTTGGACTTTGCCTCAAGTAAATGATAAATAACTTTTAAGTTTGTGCCCATTTCTATTACCCACCAAGTTTTGGACCTTTTTGGATAAATAGTTTTCATTTTCCTGTGTGTGTTGTTGAATGTTTTTATTCCTCATTCTTTAGCAATAATGAGAATTCAGTAATATGAAGTTTATAAAAATAATACTCTATCATTTCCTACAAATTAGCCATGATTTCAGCTGAAACTCTACCCATTTCTTTTCTTTCATGAACATAAAAATTATCATTGTCATAAATTTTCTGTAGGGTTTTGCTTTTAGATTACTCACATTTTTTGCTCCCCTTACAAGCATGTCCATACCAACATTCTGATTGACCTTAAGTATTTTGTTACATCTGCAGGACATAAAGACCAGTCTGTGGTGTGCAATGGCTCCTCTTTGCAACCTTCTTTCATGGTCATCATTGCCAGCAGGCAGCTCTGGCCTTAGCAGGGCTCATCCAAGGCATCCCTTGGCTAGAGGAAATTCACTTTCTTAAATGATCAATCCTGAGGGGTCTTGAGCTGTGTTTAATCTGCCTATCTTATAGATCACCCTGGCTCTGAACTCATTCACATACTTTTACCTCCATCAATTGCAACTGACTGTAATAGTAGATGGTTTAGAAAAATGGGTATTTTGCTTGTTTTGCCCCAGTTAGGACCAAACCCTAAGGAAACAATAATGACTAGAGTCAACTACTCTCTCTGAGCATCCCTAAGCTTGGCATCTTAAATATATGATCTCCATGTTCTCATGAGGTCTGGGCATATGATATAGATATTGTGTAGTGTTTAACCCAGCCTGACAATAATCCTCTAGGTAGGCTTCTAAGTGATGAGTTCATGAAACAGAAGGTGGCTTCTAAACTATTCAAGTTCTGTAAGGTAAAGATTCTCAGCAAAGTTGAATCATTGGCAGTAAAAATTTAACATATCTCTGTTCTGGATGAATGAAGTAAGATCAAGTGGTTTGATCATTGCTGCTGCTGCTGCTAAGTCGCTTCAGTCGTGTCCAACTCTGTGCGACCCCATAGACGGCAGCCGACTAGGCTCCCCCGCCCCTGGGATTCTTCAGGCAAGAACACTGGAGTGGGTTGCCATTTCCTTTTCCAATGCATGAAAGTGAAAAGTGAAAGTGAAGTCGCTCAGTCCTGTCCAACTCTTAGCGACCCCATGGACTGTAGCCTACCAGGCTTCTCCATCCATGGGATTCTCCAGGCAAGAATACTGGAGTGGGGTGCCATTGCCTTCTCCAGTTTGATCATTGCTAACAACTTAATTTCCTTATATGCAGCAGGCACAAGTATAGTGAAATACAGACATTTACTGAAAGCCTACTATGTGGGAAGCAGTGGATTGATGGTGAGGAGATGGAGGTAAATGAGATGAGGCCTGGAATGAAGTGGAAGCTGTGGACCCAACTGCAGTACAATGGGAAAGCAAGACAGAAGTGCAGAGTGATACCTGGACATGGAACCAGCCCATTGTGTTAACGGCAGAGCTGCTGTTAATGTCCCATCCAAGGATAGCAGGGCAGACCATGCTGGGCCGCACTGAATTCTGGGGGCAGGCGTTTGATTAGAGGAGAGGGCTCTTCAAAAGAATTTGTCATGAATGAATCTCAAGCTTAAAAATTCAAGAAGCCGCTTTTCCGGTTGCGGCGCCGCGCGGTGAGGATCTCTTTTCTGCGTCTGCAGCCATGCCGTCCAAGGGCCCTCTGCAGTCAGTGCAAGTCTTCGGACGCAAGAAGACAGCCACCGCCGTGGCGCACTGCAAACGAGGTAACGGCCTCATCAAGGTGAACGGACGACCCCTGGAGATGATCGAACCGGCACGCTGCAGTACAAGTTACTGGAACCTGCTCTGCTCCTGGGCAAGGAGCGGTTTGCTGGTGTGGACATCCGCGTCCGAGTGAAGGGTGGTGGTCACGTAGCCCAGATTTACGCCATCCGCCAGTCCATCTCCAAAGCCTTGGTGGCCTATTACCAGAAATATGTGGATGAGGCTTCCAAGAAGGAGATCAAAGACATCCTCATCCAATACGACCGGACCCTGCTAGTAGCCGATCCCCGTCGCTGCGAATCCAAATAGTTTGGAGGTCCTGGTGCCCGTGCCCGCTACCAGAAATCCTACCGATAAGCCCATCATGAAGATCAGGGTTTCCCTGTATAGCACCTTTATAATAAATGTCGTGGGATTTAAGGTTAAAAAAAAAAATTCAAGAAGCCTTGTGAACCTCAAGTAAAACAAAAGTAAAAAGCACTTAAAGATACTGAAACCTAAAGACAAAATTTTTTAAACTCATAATTTAAAAAAAAAAAAAGGATTTATTCTTGAAAAAATAAATTAGGAGTTTTAAAAACTGATAAAATCGGTATTTTTAAAATAGTTATTTGCTTTTAATATTGCAAAAGTAGATTGCTTTGGAAAATTAACAGTGAACAAAATGTTTTAGGATTCAGATCAGTTAGCTTTTTTTTCAACTTGTTCCCCATGAATCAATGATATTTTATGAAGCTTTGCTCTCTTTAGTTTCTAACATGAAAAAAACTAGGGAAATTTTTAAATGGGCCAAAGACCACACCAAAAAAGTTATACAAATGGCAAATAAGCATATGAAAAATGATCCACATTGTATATCGTCAGGAAAATCCAAATTAAAACAACAGTGAAATACCACTACACATCTATTAGAATGGCCAAAATCTGGAATACTGACAACCCCAAATGCTGACAAGAATGTGGAGCAACAGAAACTCTCATTCACTGCTGGCGGGAATGCAAAATGGTACAGCCACTCTGAAAGACAGTTGGCAATTTCCTACAAACTGAACATGTTCTCACATACATTCCAGCAATCATGCTCCTTGCTACTTACCCAAAAAAAAAAAAAGTGAAAGCTTTAAAGTAATTAGCCTCCAAGTAATAAAAATAAAATGGAAAAAAATAATAAAAAAATTAAAAGGTGAAAGCTTCTGTCCACACAAAAACCTGTGCACAGATATGTATAGCAGCACTGTTCATAATTGCCAAAACTTGGGAACAACCATGATGTAGGTGAATGAATAAATGAACTATTGTATATCCAGGCAATGGAATACTATTCAGAGTTAAAAAGAAATGAGCTGTCAAACCATGAAAAGACATGGTAGAAACATCAATGTGTATTACTAAGTGAAAAAAGTCATTATGAAACTGGATAATTCCAAATATATAACATTTTGGAAAAGGCAAAATTATAGACAGTAAAACCATCAGTGGTTTCCTGTGGTTGGAAGTAGGAAGGAGGAATGCCTAGGCAAAGCACAGAGGGTTTTTAGGGCAGTGAAACTACTCTCTAAGACAGATACTGTTATGACGGGTGCATGTGCATGCGTGCTCAGCCACTTCAGTCATGTCTGACTCCTTGTGACCTCATGGACTGTAGCCCACCAGGCTCCTCTGTCCATGGATTTCTCCAGGCAAGAATACTGGAGGGGGTTGCCATTTTCTTCTCCAGGGGGCCTTCCTGACCCAGGGATCGAACCCGTGTCTCCTGTGTCTCCTGCATTGCAGGCGGATTCTTTACCCCTAAGCCACCAGAGAGGCCCCATTATGATGGGCACATATCATTATTTGGGGCTTCTCAGGTGGTTCAGTGGTTCAGTGGTAAAGAATACACCTGGCAAGCATGTGACACAACCTAGCAGGTGATCCACCACCATGTATCACTGTACATTTACCCAAACCGGTAGAATCTACAGTACCACGAGAGAACTGTCACGTAAACCATGGCCTTGGGTGACAACGCCTTGACAGCGTCCTTGACAAATTAACAACGTGATGTGGCAACTGTACTAATCTGGTGTGGGATGTTGAGAGTGGAGAAGGTTGTACATGTGTGAGGACAGAGAGCAAGTGGGAAACCTCTGATTCTTTCTCTCAATTTTGCTATAAATCTAAAACTGCTCTCTAAAGTATTAAAGAAGAATAGGGGATTTTTTCCAATTTTACAAAATTTTATTTTCATCCTCCCAGATTTTTCCCGCAGCCCTACTTCCTAAGACTTTATTTGTGCTTAATGGTACACTCTCTATATTTATCCTTTAAAGATAACCCTTTAAAGGTACCAGTTCAAAGATAGATCAACAAATAGATATGTAAATAACAGCTTATCCCTGCTTTTTTGTTACAAGAGGTCTTCTAAGAACTCTTTATTAACTTTAACGTGACCAAATTTTATTTTAATATTATACCCCAAATTTCAGACTTTACTGACCTGAACTTGCTTCCTTTAGACATCTACAAATTTACCATTTACCACTCCAGGGACCAATTTTACTTCCTGTGTTACTATCAGAAGAGTTGGGTCAAGTATAGCTTAAAGAAGGGTCCCCAATTTAAACTCCTACATGAATCATTCTCTCTGCAGGCACCAAAATATTCTTTAAAATCTTCTATTCCTTTTGATCCTTTCCTTATGACCAGCAGTGCGGCCAACATCATTCTAAACTAATATTGTTTTTTAAAAGAAGGAATCTGTACATTTTAGAGTTTTCTCAGTTAAAGAAAGTTAATACTATTTAGAACAGTGGAGCAAGAATACCTTGAATTCCAATTTCAACATTATTGAAAAAAAAAATTGAACAATCATGTGACTCTCTTGACTTGCAGTTTCTTTATAAATTGCATTAATTATATAAAATGTATTATTCACAGGACTGTGAGGATCAAATGAACTGAAGTACCCTGAAAAGCATTAATGTTATGAAAATGCAAATTATTATGATGGATGTTAATAACTAAGTCAGAGGTCCTGCCGTTGAGGGTCTCTTTAGAGAGAGGACTGCAAAGTGCCGTACGTTGCCTTTCAAGAGCTACCAAGAAACCTGCTCAGAATTTCTCTGTCCACATGGGTAGTGTTGCCCTAAGTGGCAGCAGAAAGCTGAATATCCCTCCTGTTTACATTACTGCTTGCCCACATCTATAGGGCAGTGACAAGCTTTCTCTGGAGCTCAAAGATTACAACGTCCCACAAGACATTAGCCCTCAGAGCTGTCCTGCTCCATGGCCTGCAAAATGGCATTCAGAGTCAGCCCAGCACTTGGCATGCCATGACCCTAATCACATCTCTGTCTGTATCATGGAATTATGATGAACCATTTAACCTGAGCACCGTTAAAGCAGCAGATACACTTGAGATTAAGTAAGAATGGATTCTAAAGCACTTTCTTGGGGTTACGATTTATTGAGGTCTTTAGAAAATAATACTGGTTGCTTGAATATAGAGTTACAAAAATTAAAAAGGAACTTCTAGATCCTAGAAGCCTCATCTAAAGTTTTTCCCTTACCCCGAATGACTAACAGTCTCTCTGCCCCCTTATTGGGCTTTCCCGGTGGCTCAGCAGTAAAGAATCTGCCTGCTATGTAGGGGCCACAGGAGACAGGGGTTCAATCTCTGGGTCAGGAAGGTCCCCTGGAGGAAGGCATGGCAACCCACTCCAGTACTCTTGCCTGGGAAATCCCATGGACAGAGTAGAGTCAGACATGACTGAAGCAATTTAGCACGCATGTGCACGCGCACGCACACGCGCACACACACACACTGTCCCCTTATTAAGGATTCCAGCTTCAACTCAGATTAATGAGCCCAGGTATTTCTCATGCTTAAACCAAATGTAATTCAAATATTTGCACAAGACCATTGCCAGTCACTTCTTTCTAAGAAGTTAACAGAGATTAACAAGATTGCCAGTGAAATGCTTTCTAAACTTTACTATTAGAGTAATTGAAATTAAATCCCTTTTAAATAGATCTACTCTAGCCTGTTGGCTTTTTATAATTCCTTAATAAGTGTCTCCTATAATGTAATCTTATAAATTTGGTTTAAAATATAAATTAAGTCATGAAAATCGAATTAAAACAGTAAACCAAGTTATAAATTTCAAAGTTTATAGGCACCCCTCTCCTATTAAATAAGCAAAATTATTATCTTGTGTGACTTTGTAGTCTCCTACTGAATCAGAAGCCACGTGTGGTTATTACAGCACTTTATAACCCCTTTAGAAATATAAAGGACTAGTGCAAAAAGTTTTATTTCTATTATCATAATGAATTTATCATTATTCAGACTTTTAGCTTTTACTCTAACATTTAAATGTCATTGGGTGATTTATTTCAACACTTCTTCAACTTCTCTTAAATTGTTAAGTTTGTGAAGCTCTTTTTGTCACAAAATCAAAGTATCTCAGGGTTGAAAGGAATATTACATTTATTCATATTCAACTGACATTTTGTTGAACTCTTCCTTTTAGGCCAGGCACTGAACTAAGTACGTTCACATATCTTACTTTATTTAATCATCACAGCAATTTTGAGCTGTCGGCATGAGCACTCCTATTTGAAGAAACTGAGGCTTCTAAGAGAGTCAGTCTGTTATCCACAGTCACAGGACTTTGGAACAACCCCAACCCCAAGCCTGGTGTTTTCTCCACGATATACACCAGCTCAGTGATCCCTTTGTAACACACCCAGTGACTGGGATCCACACCACACCACAGGAAGGGGCTCGTTCCATATCTAGACATTTCCAACAGCTAGAAAGGCTTCGCTCACCCTGCACCACCATCTCTATCAAAGACAGAGAGCAAATTCATGAACAGAGAGTGGATATCCGGCTCTGGCTTCAGATCCCTGTACCTTTAAGAACTCAAGAATGCACACATACCTTCAAACCTCCTAACTCCAAGAAGGACAAGTAAAAACATCTAACCTAAAGGTTGAAATAACCTGAAGCTTTGAAATAATCAGAACTCTAAATAATGTGAAGGTCACAAAAATGATGCCCTTTTTCTTTCCCACATATTAACTTCACGGTTCCAGTTGAAACTCTCCGCACTTTTTTTCTTTCATGAATCTAAAAGGAGACAGTCTAAAAAAAGTTGTCCTGAGGGTGTTGCTTGTAGATTACTCATGTTTCGGCTCCCCTGCAAGCAGGTCTACTCAGCCATGTCCACATTGCCCTTGAGAACCTCAGCACGTCTCCAAGGCGTCCTTCTCTAGGCAATAGTCCTATGTGTAATGGCCAGTTAGAGAGTGCCATGGAGAGTAGGTAATACATCCTGCCCAATTTGTTCTCTTTTTATCTCACCACTCTGAGAGCTAAGAGTAGGCCTAAGTCCCAAAAGTTCTGAATAATTTTCCCTTCTTTCTTTGCCTGCCTTCCTGAGATTCTTTCTGTGTGGCTGACTAAGTAAACACACGCATAAACACACACACACACACAGAAAAACAGGCACAGTTGAACTGGACCTATGGATTTCTAACTGTGAGCCTCAGATAACAAGACATTTCTTTGTATTTTTTAGGGCACCACCCACCCACATACCCTATCCATGATTTTGTGTTTACAATGGATCAGACCTTTCTCTCCAAATGTATCAGGTGAGGGATGAAACAGGGGACATGGAGAGTCTGACCAAATAAATTCTTCTGACATGAGAGACCACTCTAGATTGCTTTATAACAAAGCAGGTGATTTGCAGGGTAAATACAGGCCATGCTTTGTGAGTTTTCCTATTGATGAAATTCATGCTTTGAATTACTGATTGATAGCTGCTGAAGCATTGCAGTATCTCTGTTCTAGTCTGGAAACAGTGCTGTAAGCAATGCACTTCTGATGACTGAAATTCCAAAAAAAAATAAAAACAGAGAAATTATCAAAGTAAAGCTCTACATCCAATTCTATAAGGCGCGAGGAGGGCAGGCGCACTTGGTCAGGCACACTGTCCGCTCACATCCTTGCTCAGAGGTCACAGAGAGGAATTCAGTCTACAGCTGGGAGCTATCAGCCTCAGTATAGTTCACGCATCTTCATCATGACTGCACAGCAACCCTCTGCTCATGACAGGAGCTCTGCTTCCTCTGGTCAGAGGATAATGTGGAAATTATGACACAAATAAAATATTTATCCTCTGGACAAGAGTAAGGAACTCACAAGCCAAGATATGGCTGGCTAGCACAGTAGACAGAATCCATAGTGAGTGTCTCTGTCTGTTCCGGCTATTATAGCACAGTACTATAGGCAAGGCTGCTCATAAACAACAGAAATTTATTTCTACAGTCTGGAGACCGGAAGTCCAATATCAGGTGCCAGTGTTGTCTGCTGAGTGTTTTCTTCTTGGTCACGTACTTCTCTTTGTATCCTCACATGGCAGAAGGGTCTCTTTTATAAGGGCACTAATGTCATTCATGAGGGCTCCACCCTCGGAACCCAATTACCTCCCAAAGGCCCCACTTTCTAAAACCATCACTTTGGGCATGAGGATTCCAACATGTGAATTTGGGGGGAACACAAACATGCAGACCATAGCAGTTGACATCCTCTTTTACAAACACAAACACGAACCTGTTAGTAATCATCTGCCCCCGCCCAGGTCTCCCCTTCCTATCGATGACCTCACCCCACCCCAGCAACACACACACACAGAGAAACACACACACGTTACTCAAACACACACACATACATTCACACATATACACACATACATACACACACATACACGCATGTTACTCATACACACAGACACACATTCACACACATACACACACGTTACTCATACAAACACACATACACACACATACTACTAAAGTTACCACCATTACATTGCCAGGATATTTGGTATTTTTCTAAAATAAACTTTAAGTTAAACTTAAGTTAACTGTAAGTTTAAAAGGAAGAAATTGTGGAAAAGTAGGAACAGTTTAAGGAATATACTTGGAATATATTTAAGGAATATACTGAGCCGCTCTCCCCCCTAAATGATTCCCTGCAGACTCACTCACTTCCTTTCCTGTGACCTGACACTCCACTCATCAGAGCATCCCTCGAGGTAGCAGGAGTGGGTCTGGAGAATAGCGAGGCTGTTACTGTTTAGCATATAATTGTGGATTTGGTTCTTTAGAGCCAGGTGTAAGTTAGGGGCAAGGAAGATGGCAGACAAGCTCTGTGAGGTGGCTAAGATGACTTCTGTGAGGCCGGAATTATTTAGTGAGAGGAGGAAGGAGCAGGGTAGGCAGAAGGAGGCTGTCAGAGAAGCTGTCCTTCTTTCAAGGTCTTGCCCGAGGCCAGCCCGCCAAACAAAGACAGGGGAAACTTGTCCTTCCTCCTCCTGGCAGTTTCCTTGCGACCAAGATCCAGGATGCAGGCTAATTGCATAATTGCTGTAACTTAGTTACATTGTCAAATAAATAATCTCTAGTTTTTGATCCATGTTAGAACATTGTACTGTTGGAAAATGTATTCCAAGCTCCTAAAAGCAATTTATATTATTATAATGCACTATGTATCATTATAAACATGCTATTAGCATAGACAGTGTAAGCATTTTTCCTTGAAACCACTTGGTCTTCATACCCATCATTTAAAAAGACTGCTTAACATTCCATCCAGTGGATTTGCCAAAATTTATTTAGCCTAAGCATCTCAGGAGAAGAAAATGGCAACTTCTATTTTTGCTCTTAAAATGGTGTCCATTTTTTATTGTTAGTATTAAACAATACTACGGTAAGCATGTTTGGAAAAGGCATCTCGGTGTTTACATTATCTACGTAGGATGGACTGCCACACGTGGAGAGGTGGAGTTTGAGGATGTAAAGGGTTTGACTTCCCACGTGTGGAGCTGACCTAATTTCCCAGAACGCCGCACCAGTGTGCACGCAACACACGAGAAACCCAGCTCTCCCAGCGCCAGCAGCAGTGTGTTCTTTTTTTCATTGTTGTGAAAATAATAAACCAAAAATGGCTCTTTGTCATTTTAATTTGCACTCCATTAATTACTGGAGAACAGGAATACAAAAGAAAGATAGATGTGTCACCGGGAAAGGCCGCTCGAGGGCTGCAGAGTCGCGCAGGGCCACATCACAAAGGTGAAGTCAGTGTCCGGGTTCTGACTTCCCTTTGCTGGTGCCCCAGGGCGGGCAGGAAGGAGGGACAGAGCTGACACCCACCCCCTGCATGAGATTGTGTGACGAGGAGCTGCCAGAGGTCAAGTGAATACTGCTCATCAAAACCGAGCCTATGTGTGTTAACCCAGTGATCATACTCAAGACACCTACCCTAGAAAAACACTAGTATTAGAGACACATATGTTCACAGAGCGCTCATCACAGTATATTTGTGTGTGATAATGAGACATGGGGACTAGGATTTAACTGTGATACACAACCATGAGAAAGAGTGAGACAGACATATTTATTCATGTGACAAAATGTCCATGATATAGTATTAAGCTTAAAAGCAGAAAAGGGAAAGTTTGATTGTGTTTGCATTAGAAACTCATGCATTTCCTGGGCCAGCACCCTATTCCAAAGGACTTCTGCAGTTCAGACACCTTCCGGTGATGATAAATGGATGCATGGTGCTATGTGTAGCATTCTTTCGGTTTTATGTAGGAAAAAAGGTGAAAACACTCTGCTTTTGCCATTAATATAAGCCATAACTCTTCCCTGCACCAAAAGGCACTGAATATTCCAATTGTTGACATCTTATGGTAAAGTCAAAGAGAGCCCTGGCCAAAAAAAATAAGCATGGATATCTGTGTTATAATATACACCATCCACACAACACACACACAGGGTTATTTTCAACATGAGTGGAATCAGATTGTACATGGAGCAAAAATACCGATGCAATCCTTTCATTTTTTAAAAAGTTTTATAAACTATTGGCACTAGTTACCTCCAGAGGTTACCTCCACAGGCAATGTGATGGAGTTGGGAAGGATAGGATTGTAGAAATATTCTGCCCTTTTGCTCTATGAAAGAGTCCTTTTTTCCCTTTACAATAAGCATGTGTGATTTTTGAAAGCAAAACTGAAACCAGTAGGTACATTCTACCTCTCCGGATATCTTCATTTTCATATTTCCTAATGAGAAAAGGATTTGGACACCTCACCTTCGCCCTGTTAGAGCAAACTACAGTGAAACAGAACAGTTTTCAATTTCTTTACTATCTGAATTCAATCTTTGATGAATTTTTAATTTATGCTCTTTGAGCCTATTTATTTGGTGAACTATTTATTGGTGAATTAAGATATTAGAGGCTCCAGTTCCACTTAAATGTGACAGATTGATCACACCCTGTTCACTTTTGCTTCACCCTTAAATCCTTGGAAAAGGATTAAAAAAATACAAGTCAACCTGAGCAAAGAGGACAGGGAAAGACAAAGTCAATGGTGAAGCTGAATAGACAAAGGCTAGACCCTTAGTTGGTGGAAGGAAAAAATCCTTCAAGCAACCGACTTGTGCTCTGACCCTCAGAAAGGCTTAGATATGGGGGCCCAGGTGTCTCAGAAAGATGGAGTTGACCACAGAGGATTGGCTTCAAATTTATAAATGAAGCCAAGCTTCCCCTTGCAGCGGGGTAGCTGCCCCTAAAGCCAGATCAGGCAGAAGACTAGCAGTTCCCTCACTAGAGGGGCAGACTCCAGATAGCAGGATTGAGTGAAAGTTTTCATTGAGGCTTCCAGAGTCCTGCCTACAAACTCCATCAGAGAACAACTGGAGGATTGTTTTGGGGATAAAGTGTCATCTCTGAAAGAGGTGGCTGGTAGATACAAATGGGCCAGACCTGCCACCCAGCTGTGACGCCCACCCAGTAACAAGCTTCTGGGCAACACGTCCAGCCTCACTCTCACCTCCCACACCATCCATCACTTGTCACAGGATTCAAGTCTCTAATATAGCAAAGACCAAACAGAGGCTTCAGTGTAAACAGAGATCATACTGGAAGAACAAGCTGTTTTGAAAAACCAAAAAACTACCATTCATATTCTCCAGTGCAGGTCCATTTGCTGCCTAACAAATTGCTCCCCAAATTTAGTGGCTTAAAATATCAGCAGACACTCCACGGTCTCAGATGGTTTCTGGGGGCCAGGAATTTGCAAGGACTGTAGGGTGGTTCTGGTTTGGAGGCTCTAGGGGATTGCAGTCGGATGGCAGCTGGACCTGGAGGGGCCAGAAGCTGGCCAGGCTTCTCTCCCTCCTCCAGTTGATGCAGGGCTCCTCCATGTGGCCACCCCAACTGCACTAGTGTGACTTCTTCCACCAAAGAGGACTTGAGGCAGGCAGCTGCTTTCCTGGCTAGGCATGGCTCCAAGGTGATTGGTCCAGTTCCCAAGGCCAGAATCACATTGCCTTTTATAACCGAGCCTCTGAGGCCATGTGCCATCATTTCTGCCACATCCATCTGGTTCAAGCAAGTCCCAAGGCTGCCCAGATTCTAGAGGTGGGGAATGAGAGCTATTGTGACAGTCACCTTTGGAGAATTGATCAGAGAGATAAGAGAAGATATTCCATCCAAGAAAAGGGAAGGAAAGTATGCCCTTTCCCCCATGCAATTCAGTGTTGAGAAATTAACAATTTGAAAATTAAAATCTGATAGCAGAATTTTTAAAATGACAAGATTTAGAAAGTAAAAATCTAGTAAATTGTGGAGGGAAAAAGGAGAAAAGAAAGAGAGAGAAATAGAAAAAAGAGGATAAAACCAGTAAGTTCAAATATAGGTAATAAAAGAACTAGAAAAAGAGAACATAGAAAAGGGGGTGGAAAAAATTGCCAAATAGATCAAGACAGTCTCCCTGGGCTGAAGGGCATGAGTTTATAGACTGAAAGGGTTCAACATAAAAGAAGGAGGGAAACTATATGAATTCATAATATTATAAAGTGTAGGCTTATTAGGTATAAGTAGAAATTTCTAAAAATTTCCAGGATGCTGGTAAAAGAAGATTAGAGGGCAGCAGCTATGCATGAGGCCAAGAGAGCAACCAGCTCAGCTTGAAAAAGGAAGATGGATGGTCCAGGGTGACATTTCCAAGGAAAATATGGAAGAGTTACAGAAAGGAGAGCTACACTTCCAACTGAGAAAGGAGGGATTCGTGAGTGATAGGTATGCAGAAAACAAGGCAGAAAAGAAACGAAAGATTACACGGGGGTAGAGATGCAAGTGCTGTGAAGTATGTATGATCAAGAACAACAATATAAGCTTGTTACTTAGAAACAGGGAGTCAATGTCAGAGGAAGAAAAGGATTGTTTCTAAGGAGTGGGAATCGGGTGGGGTGGTAGAGTGGAGCGTTCCTATTATGTGTTCTAAGCCTTGTAGAAGTAAACTGAGTTCTTAGGCTCTGTATGTCATAACATCCTTTAGAATGATAAACTGATATACCACATTAAAATGATTGCTGAAAAGTGAAAATAAAAAGCAGTAGAAGAAAGCTCTCCCTCAAAGCCACTGGTATCAAAAAGAATGAAATAAAAAACAACAAAAAAGAAATATCTGTCTTCAACGCATCATGGACACAGCCATTACTGTAAACCACAAATCAGAAAGCATAAAGGCCAAATACTTTGAAATTTGGATCAGAACAAGAGAGGAGGCAGTGAAATCGTGTTTTTGTTAACTTTATTTTACTCAAAGTTTAAAAGTGCCTTTAGTTTCATTTCAGTTTCTGTCCCCTATTACATTTCTGTGAAATATGACTTTATTTTTTTTCTGTAAAAGTAGCATAGGAGATTGTAAGTTATTTGCACCTTTTTGGTGCTAAGTTTTTCATAACGAGCACAAATTTCTTTTAAAAAACAATCTAATGGTTCTTTTTTTTTAATGAAGATTATTTTTCTTTTAATGAAAATGTTTTTCAAGTAAGGATTTTCACCTATTTTTAAATTACCTAAAAATTCAATCATTATCTTTCCTTTTCCTGCAAATATTTTACCCATACAGTTGTTTTCAGATCAAATATTAAGCTTTGAAAATACCAGCCTGACCATACTGTGCAGACTGAGAGGTCAGCACCAAATTACAGGCTTTTAGAAGAAGGTACTGATGTTAGACTTTGATTCCATTCCACCCGCCAGGGTACAGATGAGAACCAGAGCCAGCTCAGTCATTAGCTTGGATGGGCACACTGCCACAGCACCGTTAGAGTCCCACAAAAATATGTTCATTTCTTATAAGAATTGTAAGAAAAAACGAACTTTTAGGATTAAGAAGCTATTTTTGATATATGAGTGTATTCATCTTTATACCAACACAGTTGTAAAATATGAACTTTTATAATTTTTTAGGGAGAAAAATGTCCACAAGGACAAATGTGCCCAGGCACCCAAAAGGCCTTAATGGGGCCCTGATGAGGACTCTGGGACCTAGAAAGATTTCTGTAGTTGGAGGTGGCAGAACCTAAACCAAACTTCAGGTCTTCTAACCCCAGCTTGGTGCTGGGGCATCTCCCAAGCCACCGCCTGGCTTGGGTACCGACACTCTCCACCATCCACCATCTCTGTGCATCTCCTCTGCCCTGAGCCAGGATGCACCTCCTGCTGCAGCTGGGTTGGCCCACCTCATTTCCCACGGTTCATCACTACTGTATCCCACCCGAGCTCCACCCATGCTCAGAGTTCCCAGACCACTAGAGCCCTTACCAGTTCTGGTTCTTGTTCCTATTTGCCTCACGTGGAGTGACCTCCCCTCATCCTCTGCCTGCTCCAGAGTGACCTGTTCCATAGGGGCATTGTTCCAAGGCACCTTCCAGATGCCTTTCAAGATGAGTCCAGCCTTGAGTGATCTGTGCCATGTGTGAACGAGCTTCACATTTACTAACAAACTATCTTCTCTCATATCATTTGTATTATCTCATCTTATCCTGTCTCCCTTATTAGTCTCATCCCCCTCCCCCAGTTATCTCAGGGTCCTGGACAGCAGAGACCCCATATTATAGAGTACATGGTCAGCACCCAGTAGATTGGCTGGAGTCGCAGACTCCTCTGATAGTGAGTTCCATCAAGACCTCTTCTGGGCCCCTGAAGCCTTAGGCTCCCCTGGTGACCCAGATGGTAAAATATCTGCCTGCAATACAGGAGACCCAGGTTTGATCCCTGGGTCAGGAAGATCCCCTGGAGAAGGGATTGGCTACACACTCCAGTATTCACGCCTGGAGAATTCCATGGACAAAAGAGCCTGGCGAGCTACTGACCATGGGTGTCGCAAAGAGTTGGACACAACTAACACTTTCTTTCTCTTTCTTATATTCGTAACCCCTGAAATAACCTTCAACCTGTCTGACTGAGAAATCCTCAGACCAGGGCTGATATCTTTTCATCCCTGTGTCCTCAACCCCCAACACAGTGCCTGGCTCGAAGTAGGTACTCTGTAAATATTTGATGAATGGGCATTTTCTAGAACCAGCTTTCAGTTGAATTTCCAAGTTTGGGAAATGTTTATTTTTAATGTGAGCTCCCCGCCCCTAAGAACAAATAAGGGAAAAAGAAAGCAAGAAGCCAATTTAGGAACAAAATAAAAATTGTGAAAGTTATTTCCATAGAAGTTGTAGTAGACTTTTCAGAGTTTTCTTCCATCCAGGGTTAAGTTCACAACCTAAACTGTAACTAGTTATCCTCCAGGCTAGATGAGCATCCACTTTATTAAATACTGTTGGTCTTGTTTCCATTTGTGTAGTCAGTTGTCACAATGATATATCACAAAGACTTTTCCTGCTTCTTTAATGTGACTTTTTGTTTGTTTGGGTTATTTATTTATTTATTTGACTGCATCAGGTCTTAGTTTTTGTTTCTTTTTTCTTTTTCTTCTTTTTTTTTTTTTTTTTTGGTTGCATTGAGTCTTAGTGGTGGCATGCGGGCTTAGTTGCTCCGTGGCATATAGGATCTTAATTCCCCAAAGACCAGGGACCGAACTCATGTTTACTACATTTCAAGGCAGATTCTTAACCACTGGACCACTAGAGAAGTCCCCATGTTATTTTTTAAAATCAGAACTTCATAGTGATGGAATAACTCCAAAACTGATATTCATTAAATAATCCAAGTCAGAATTTTACTATATCCTGTAACTGAGACCCTCATAACATTGTTCCGGGCACCTGAAGATCAGTTTTATTTCCCCATTTTCTTGGTGAAACTCCTTTCTGAGACATCACTAATATTTCCAGAATACTCAAATCACAACAAAGACCATGGGCAGAAAAGCAAGGCTGCTCAGGCATTCAGGGCACAGGATCTTACAGATGCACCACATTGAGCCGCCAGGACAGCGGGAGTTTAGAAATGCCTATCAAAAAGCACCGGCATCGACATTGGACCTGTCAAAGCCAATCAGTTTGGTTTTGGTCATTGCACCTGGTCACTGTCGGCTTTGCAAGCACTAACTGAAAGCAAAAGCATAAACTGGATTTATCTTAGCATTTTTAGCATTTAGCTCTTTTAGCATTTTAAAAGAGCTTCTAGGAGAACCTCCCATTTGCGGACACAGATACGATTCATTTTTCCGAGCTGACCAATTTCAGAATCAATTGACTAACTCACCCCAAAGAGCAATCATAACTAGAGGTCCCTAAAATTGCTTTTGAACGTCAAGATCCAGCAAGAGAAACCGTATTTTGAAAATACAGTTCAAATGTCTCACGTCTTAATTCCAGATGAAATAAATCAGCCATTAATTAGATATTTTTTCTAATCTCTGATGTGGCCAATCATGGAAGATCTCAAGCAGCAAGACTGGGAAGGACTAGAGGCAGGAAGTGGAAGGAGATGGGTCTGAATTTAGAAACTCACCCCTCCGGGGAACAGGACAGGAGGTGGGACATAGAGATGCGGCAGGAAGTGGTAGAGGGAGGGGTTTAGGAGCAGGGCGGTGATTGGCTCCTCGCAAGGGCGATCCCGGAAGTCTAGTGGTGATGGTGTGCGGCCCCGACTGAGCATTTTACGTGTGTTACTTCACACACTTGCACAAGCGTCCAAGGAGGGAGGTAGTTTGACTGGACCCATTTTAGGAACGCGAGAAGTTGATGTGTGGAGAAATTAAGTAGCTTGCCCCAGGTTATCTATCTAAACGTCAGAGCAAGGATTTGGACGTCTACAATCCCGCTAGTGGTAAAGAACTCACCTGCAAATGCAGGAAACATAAGAGACGCAGGTTCCATCCCTGGGTGGGAAAGATCCCCAGGAGAAGGAAATGGCAACCCACTCCAGTATTCTTGCCTCGGAAACCCCACAGACAGAGGAGCTTGGCGGGCTACAGTCCATGGGGTCACGAAGAGTTGGACATGACGGAGCTACTGGGCACAGAACCACACAATCCAGCTGTCACCCCCGTCCCCTTAACCACTGAGCCTTGATTCTCACAGGAGGTGATGAGCTGCTCTCTTGGGCAGGTCCTTCCTGGAGTCTGCCAGCTTGCACCAGAATCCAGGCTCCGCAGAGGGACGCAGGGAACAGCCCCTGGGAGGGGGGCTCTCATTTCTACACAGAGCATCCCTGACTCCTTGAGTGCACATTCCTAAGGAAAAAAATGTTAAGCATGAGTCCCTACTTAACATACCTTCACTTATATATTCATGCATAAGTTTTGTACATGTGCTACTGGCTTAATGTACATCATTAAATATGATTTTATTCATAGGGAAAATTATTCTTTTACACGGAAAACTGACCATAAATTCACTCCCAATAGCATTCACCTACACCAGCACTGAAAATGTGTATCTCTCTCCAAAAATACATTTTTAAAATAACTTGGGTCTGGTTTTTATTTTGACATCAGAATTTCTTGATCTAGAACCCAGTTCTAGAATTATTATTCTAGAATTATTCCCTAATTGTTGTGATTATTTATCCACATATGGATGATTACTTGAAAAAAAATGTAGTGCAAGACCTTCAATATAGTATATAGTTCTGAAACTATATATTAAGGAAAAAACAAAATAAAAAGCCTGCAGCAGTAACCCCCACCCCAAAAAAATGTTACCCAACAGGAAAAATTCTCTCTAAAACAATTCTTTTGAAATCTCAGAAACAAAGCTAAAATGTCAATCCTTTCTTTTTAACATTTTTCACAGCAAAACAACAGCCAGCGTACAAAATAAATCTTTGGAGTTCAATCTAAGCTACTGCCATCAACAGAACATGTCTCATTTAGGGCAACAATTTCTTTTTCTGATCATTGCAATAATGCACACACACAAAAAAAGAAAAATTAAAAGCAAGCATTTCAGCCATCCTGACAGTCATGAGCCCTTTGACAGCTTCCCTTACTCCATCAGCCAAGGGTCATTATAGCAGCTGCCTTCCTGAAACCAAGTCTGATGGAAAGAGGCAGAGCTTAGCAAAGCCACTGAAACATCCCACCTGCAAAACTCATTTAAAACTGGGATCCCTATCAGTCTTGTCCCAGAGGGCCCCCTCCATCCTGCACAGGAGAGATGAGTTCTTCACATTCCATTTGTGTGGTCATCACTTGTGTTTTCCCTGAGGCTCTGGAAAAGCTAAAAGGTTATTTCCAGCCAGAGCCACTGGAACCTGAGCCCTGTATCCTTTTCCTGCACAAATCCCGACCTGGCAGTAGCTGTTGAGTGAGACTCCCGACCCGCACATTAAGGGAACAATATCAAGTTGGCCGATGAGACTGATGACGGCTGGACTGGAAAGGGTTGTCCCAAGCCCATGTCACCAGGTTTGTTTTTGTTCAGTCGCTCAGTCATGTCTGCCCCTGTGACCCCACAGACTACAGCCTGCCAGACGTCCCTGTCCTTCACCATCTCCCAGAGTTTGCTCAAACTCATGTCCACTGAGTCGGTGATGACATCTGACCACCTCATCCTCTGTTACCCCCTTCTCTTCTTGCCCTCAATCTTTTCCAGCCTCGGAGTCTTTTCGTAACTAGACTGGCTGTCTGCTACTCAGAGCCAGCACCCCTGGGTGGTAGATTACTGTCTTTGTTCTGTGTCTTCTGAAGCCTCAGGTCAGGGAAGGGAAGCTCATTGCATTTTGTATTTGAGATGATAGGTTTGGCAATGGGAAATTATCCAAGAAGTAGGGGGGAAAAAAGGTATAAATTTTATAAAGGTTTCTAAATAATCAGGTAGCTAGTGTAGATTTTTAGTTGCCTTACATGCTTTAAAGTGACTGCTCCGGTGCTTCCCTGAGCTTCTTCCTAATCATTGAGGTAAGACGCTGTCTGCTGAAGCCACTTTAAAACCTCCCCAGCTAAAATATCTCAGCCGTACTCTACAGATGTGATGGTTGTGAACAGAAGTGTCCTCCCCAAGCTGTAGCAGATCCTAATAGTTTTTTGAGGATGTTTGTTTCTTACTTCAAGCTGCTCCCTGGGCCCAGGTCTATAGTAACATACATACATGTGCGCTGAGTCGCTTCAGTCATTTCCGACTCTATGCGACCCTATGGACTGTAGCCCGCCAGGCTCCTCTGTCCGTGGGGCTTCTCCAGGCAAGAATACTGGAGTGGGTTGCCATGCGCTCCTCCAGGGATCTTCCTGACGTAAGGGTTGAACCCTCATCTCTTACATCTCCTTCAACGTTGGCATTTGGGTTCTTCACCACTAGCACCACCTGGGAAGCCCATAGTAATATAAGGAGGTCATCTTTTCAGATGCATCCTTGTTAGCCACCTGGACCCTCCCGAGAACATTCCAACCCCACCCTTGTCTTAGCTGGTGATTGAAAATCCAGAGAGTATTTGTATTCCAGCTGCTAGCTACCAAGTGTGACTTGAATTCTCTGCTGCTCAGAGCTTAGCAGGAGCTCAGATGAGGGGAGGGAGGTAGGAGGGGGGTTCAGGATGGGGAACACATGTAAACCTATAGCTGATTCATGTCAATGTATGGCAAAAACCACTACAATATTGTATAGTAATTAGACTTCAATTAAATACATTTTTAAAAATTAAAAAAAAGAAGAAGCCGAGAGAGAGCATGTTTAGGAGGACAGCCTGGCGGCTGTGTGATCCACACACTGTCTTGTGTGAGTGTCTCTCCCCCAGGCTGGCATAACTTCTTGAAAATACTGATGCCTGGGTGCCATCTCTTAGCCTGTGGGGGTGCTCAGGGCACACAGGAGACTGTCGGGGATGGAGCAGAATGACTAGCAGTGGAAAGAGAAGGAAATGGAGTGAAGAAACTAATGAGACTGGGAACTGGAATGGAGAGTGGATTTTGTTGTCTGGTGGGTCCTGGCAGGGGAGTGGCTTCTGCTTAGAAGGAGATGGGCATGCCTTCCAGGGTTTTGAGCAAAGGACTGACGTGGTATGACGTACATTATGAAATGATCACTCTGGCTAAATGATCTCTTCTTTCCATCGCATCACTTAAACTCAGAAAAACTCAAACAATTTTCCAGCCAGCTGTTCAAGTGTTTAAAGGAAAGAAGTGAGCAGGATCCTAAATGCTAGAATCTTCCAGGTAGCAGCTTCCCAGATTCCTGAAAGAGATTATGTAGAGGGCTCAGCTCTAGCAAGTTCATGGTGTTTTTCACTCTAAGAAATTTGAACTGGAAATGGGAGCTTTCAATTTGCTGTTTGCTCAGGCATGTCCAGAGGCTAGTCCCAGGAATTTTGACTTAATGGTTTGAGATAGAATGTAGGCATATGTGTACTTAAGAAGCTTCCTGAATGGATTCTAATGCACACACTAACCACTGCTCCAGAGGCTGGAGAAGACAGCTGACATTGGCAAGTGCTTTGATTTTCCCCTCTCATACCCAAGAGCTGTACTGACCAGTGTGGTCACCACCAGCTAGGTGTGGCTACTGAGCATTTTATGGGGATAGTTGAAATTGAGATGTGCTAGAAGCACAAGACACTTACAGATTTTGAAAACTTAGAATTAAAGGATATATGTAAAACGGTCTAATTATTCTATATAGATTACATTTTGAAACAATAGTACTTTGGATATACTGAATTACATGTGATGTTATCAACAGTAACTGACTGTTTTTAATGTGGCTACAGGAAATTTAAGACAGCACATGTGGTTCACACTGCATTTGTATTGAACAGCACTGATGTAGAGCGTTTCAGAGACTCCTCTTACGTCAGAACCATAGCCCTCTGTCTTCCAAACCTTCATAACACACCTATCATGCTACCACCCTCCAGAGTCTTTTTTTTTTTTTTTTTAAAGAAAAATGCTACATTGCTTTTTCAGATCAGGTAAGAATAGAAAACATTGAAAGACAATACAGCTTAGCAGTTAATAGTAAGAACTTGCTAGATGTAAAACTGTAAACAAGTTATTCATCTTCTCTGAGGCCCATCCCCTCATCTGTGAAATCTGAATAATAGCCTGTATCTCAAGGTGTTGTTAAGTCACTAAATCATGTCCAACTCTTTATGACCCCATGAACTGCAGCACGCCAGGCTTCCCTGTCCTTCACTGTCTCCCAGAGTTTGCTCAAACTCATATCCATTGAGTTGGTGATGCTATCTAACCATCTCATCCTCTGTCGCCCCTTTCTCCTGCCCTCAATCTTTCCCAGCATCAGGGTCTTTTCCAATGAGTAGACTGTTCGCTTCAAATGGCCAAAATATTGAAGCTTGAGCTTCAGCATCAGTCCTTCTAATGAATATTCAGTGTTGATTTCCTTTAGGTTTGACTAGTTTGATCTCCTTGCTGTCCAAGGAACTCTCAAGAGTCTTCCCAGCACCACAGTTCAAAAGCAATAGCATAGCTCCTAACTCCCCGTAAATGGTAGACCCTGTCACTAACTCTGAACTTTAAAGAAAATGGGGAGACACCTTGGATTCAGGTGATGTGATTCGATGTTGGCAGTGGTACCCCAACTCCCAGCGTCAGTGGAGGTGCAGAAGTCATCATCCCCCAACTATTCATGAGTTGGCTCTATGTTATACCTCTTCATTTAACTGGAAATAAACTCTCAGGATATCAGATTTATATGCAAATGTAAGTATAAAACAATTTAAAAGCAAAATGTCTTTTGGAAAGAGTATTCTTGATGATCAGAGCTGTGGCTGGCATGTGCCTTCACTGTCATCACTAAAAAAGAGAGGCGAGAGGGTCTTGCCTAAGAAGGCAAGAGAAAGGAGACTTGGCCTGAAGTCTCAAAGCATCCAGCGCTCCAGTTAACCTATTTGATTTGTGAGGGTTCGCTTCACCCTGCTGCTTATGTTTGACCCTAAGTCTCACTGCCTTTTGAGCTCATAACCATTATCTAATAATGCTCACTAGCCTCAGATCTGAAGTTGAATTTTTACACCATTGTGTTCCACTTCTTCCAGTTGTCAAGCACAAAAACTTACTTTTTAAAAAATTTCCTGACTGAATAAACCAGATTGTCTTCGAAAGTTTCCTTTTTTTCCCATAGACATGGGAAAACTCATATAGTTGGTTTCCCTCATCCTCAGGAGACAAACCAGTTAAGTGAAAGCTGGTTTGTATGCAGTTAGGCTTCCCACCCTCCCCCAGAGGGTCGGCTCCCATTAGAATGAGATCAGGAATGGGCTGCAGTGTGCATTTTAAATCACTGTCCATGGCCACCATTATTTCTAAACCCAAAGGCACCATTAGAACCAGGGAATATTTGCAGATGTTTCTTTACACTTGGGTCTATTGAAAAAAGGAGAAGTGATTATTTTAACCTTTCCCCAACCTATGGAACAAAAGAAATGACAATAGGCAGGGAAACATCATAGTTTTAAAAAATTGATGTATGTGGCCATTGAGCTATATTTCTGGAGGAGACTGTTAGTAGCAGAAAAGGCAAACACATCTTTGGGAACAGGGACAGTCTCACTTCCCAAGCCAGGGCCCTCTGCCTTAGACATGAGATCAAAGGCTTCAAATAGCAGAAAGCCATGCCTTTAGACTGTGTTTCTTGAAACAATTATCCTGAGTGTTGAAAACAGCACAGAGCCTTTGGCAAATCCTTGAGTGAGTGAGTGAAAGTCGCTCAGTCACGTCCGACTCTTTGTGACCCCATGGAGTGCTTAGTCCATGGAATTCTCCAGGCCAGAATACTGGAATAGGTAGCCTTTCCCTTCTCCAGGGGATCTTCCCAACTCAGGGATCGAACCCAGGTATCCCGCATTGCAGGCAGATTCTTTACCAGCTGAGCCACAAGGGAAGCCCAACAATATTTCAGTGGGTAGCCGTTCCCTTCTCCAGTGGATCTTCCCAACCCAGGAATCGCAGGGTCTCCTGCATTGCAGGCAGATTCTTTACCAACTGAGCTATCAGGGAAGGTGAATCCTTAATTCTGAGCATTCACAGCATCTCAGGTGCAGTGCCATCCACCCCGGCCTCAGCCTCTGTCCTGCTTTCCAGGAGCACTTTTGTGGTTTCCTTTGTATCAGAGGGCAGGGCAGCAAATAAACCGCCAGGCAAATTCAAGCAGGACAGGTCACTAAGCCCCAAGTGCTTCTCAGAAACCATTCCCAGTGTTCCCGAAAGTATGTGTGTGTGTTCCCACACGCGCACTCATACATAATTTCTAGGTAAAATATATGCATATATATTTACAGACACATGTGCACACACACAGGTTTCCTGGAAACCATTTTGAGGTTGATTTTCTATACATGGAGAGAGAACTATAGATCCACATAGAAAACCTCTTACAAATATTTTTAACTTACTTCATATAAAAGTAAATTTATTTCACACAGCAATGAGTACATTCATTCTTTTTCCACCGATGTGGTGCAAAAAGAGGGCCATGCTTGAAGAATAGAGGGGAAAAAAATATTAAAGTGAAATTTTAGTTGTCAGTTTTGTAATTGAAGCTGTCTCCTCACTTGAAAATATTGTTCTCATTGAAGTGGAAGGAAAAGAGGAGCTGGCAAATGCCCCCAAATGTTAATTTCCCCAGACATATTACAAGTATATACACAAAGATTTCAGGAGGGCTCTTGCTGTGATGGGGGCATCCATCATTCAAGGCCACATATAACAGTGCACTGAGGGAGTGGCCCAAATGTATTCTTTTTCTTCTTTTGCCTTTTTCCTCTTCTTATTTCTACTTCTTTCTCTTATTTTCTTTCCTTCTTCTACCAAAATGCAAGCAAAATACAACTTTTTAATGACAACCTCATTTTCTGAAACTCTGGAAAGTTCATAATCCTGAACTTATTTTCTCAAAAAAAAAAAAAAATGCATGGATTGCCAATTGTTTCCTGGCTTTTTTGAGGTGAATCTTTGCTTTTTATCCCACATTCTATCTTCTTTAATGAAACTATCCTCAAAAATTATAGATGGAGCTAGAAATACACTGCCAACATGTCTAGGATTTTCTTTGCAGGGAGATAGAAAGGGTTATAAATGAAAAAAATCTGACTGTGGCCAAAACTGGTTCATGATAACATTAATCTCTTTATTTATTTTTTTTTAATTTATTTATTTATTTATTTTTTCAGTGGGTTTTGTCATACATTGACACGAACCAGCAATAGATTGACACGTATTCCCCATCCCGATCCCCCCTCCCACCCCCCTCTCCACCCGACTCCTCTGGGTCTTCCCAGTGCACCAGGCTTGAGCACTTGTCTTATGCATCCCACCTGGGCTGGTGACCTGTTTCTCTTGGTAATCTCTTTATTAATTCAACAGCACATGCATGCATGCTCCGCCGCTGCCGAGTCGCTTCAGTTGTGTCCAACTCTGTGCGACCACATAGACGGCAGCCCACCAGGCTCCACCGTACCTGGGATTCTCCAGGCAAGAACACTGGAGTGGGTTGCCATTTCCTTCTCCAATGCATGAAAGTGGAAAATGAAAGTGAAGTTGCTCAGTCATATCCGACTCTTCCCGACCCCATGGACTGCAGCCCACCAGGCTCCTCTGCCCATGGGATTGTCCAGGCAAGAGTACTGGAGTGGGGTGCCATTGCCTTCTCCGCAAGCATACTCAGTCATGTCCAACTCTTTGTGACTCTATGGACTGTAGCCCACAAGACTCCTCTGTCTGTGGGATTCTCCAGACAAGAATACTGGAGTGGGTTGCCATTTCCTCCCCTAGCGATCTTCCCAACCCAGGGATCAAACCTGAGTCTTCTGCACTGGCAGGCAGATTCTTTACCACGGAGCCACCTGGGAAGCTCATTAACTCGACAAATGTGTGTTAAATACCTGATATGTGCCAGGTGTTGTGTTGGACTCTGGAGATACAAAATCAACTAAAATGCAGTGTTTGCTCTCAAGGAACTTTTGGTCATCAGTATATGTATATGTTGATTACCAACTGTGGGTTAGGGTGAGAAAACCTTTGAAATTACTGCATTCTGAATCTATTTAATGAGAAAATTAGTATTTAAGTCTAGTTGTCACAGAAACAAGTGACAAGCCTTGCAAAACAAAGCCAGGGAGGTCACTTGCAAACCAAAAGACACACTCAACATAAAGGCAGCTCCTGGCCTGGGGAGGAGCCCAGTGGCCTTTGGTCTGCCCACTTCTGGATTCCGGGTGGCATCATTAGCAGTTTTCAGTAAACATCTTTTTATTTCAAAAAGCATTTTTGTTGTTGTTGTTCACATGCTAAGACATATCCAACTGGGACCGCATGGACTCCAGCACGCCAGGCTTCCCTGTCCTTCACTCTCTCCCAGTTTGCTCAAACTCATGTCCATTGAGACGGTGATACCATCCAACTATCTCATCCTTTGCTGCCCCCTTCTCCTTTTGCCCTCAATCTTTCCTAGCATCAGGGTCTTTTCCAGAGTCAGCTCTTTCCATCAGGTGGCCAAAGTATTGGAGCTTCAACTTTAACATCAGTCCTTCCAATGGATGTTCAGGGTTGATTTCCTTTAGCATTGACTGGTTTGATCTCCTTGCTGTCCAAGGGACTCTCAAGAGTCTTATCCAGCACCACTTTTCAAAAGCATCAATTCTTCAGCACTCAGCCTTCTTTGTGGTCTAATTCTCACATCTGTACATGACGACTGGAAAAACCATAGGTTTGACTATCCCAACCTTTATCCCAACCTTTTGACTATCTCACTTCAGCAAAGTGTTGTCTCTGCTGTTTAATATGCTGTCTAGGTTTGTCATTGCTTTTCTTCCAATAAACAAGCATCTTTTTATTGCATGGCTGCAGTCACCATCCACAGTGATTTTGGAGCCCAAGCAAATACAGATAACTGTACTGGGATATAACCAAGTTCTTGTGTTGCATGCAGTAGATCACCACTAGTTTCTAATACTTCATACATTCAAGACAACAGCCCTAGTTGAGTTTCTTTAAATCACTCTGTTTATGTAACCATCAGCATTGTCCACAGGAGGCCACTTCCCATCTGACCAGTGAGACTCCAGCCAGGATAGCCGACCCACATTAAAGCTGCCTGTACAGTGTGGCGTGTCTTCTAAAGATGGCAGATGGTTTGTGAAGGGTTTCTGCTGGCTGAAGGACAGATCAGGGCTGGGTAGAACATGTCAACACATCTCAAGGCTTAATTAACATACCCAATAATGTAGCCACATAGACAAAATGGCTGCGATAAGGAGGAATAATAAGCAAAGTCATTCTATATACCTTCCTTGGTCAAGGAAACAACTTGTTTAATGTTTCAAAAAATGCACTCTACTTTTTTTTTTAATTTATTTTCGACTGTGCTGGGTCTTCGATGCTGCACACGGGCTTTCTCTAGTTGCAGTTAGCAGTGGCTACTCCCTAGTCGTGGTGCACAGACTTCTCATTGTGGTGGCTTCTCTTGTTGCAGAGCTTGGGCTCTAGGGCTCTAGCACAGGCTTCATTAGTCATGGCTCGTGGGCTCCAGAGCTCAGACTCAGTAGTTGAGGTGCCTGGGCTTAATTGCCCCACAGCATGTGGGATCCTCCCAGACCAGTTATCTAACCTGTGTCCCCTGTATTGACAGGTGGATTCTTAACCATTAGACCACCAGAGATGTCCTATGCCCTCCTTTTATTATTAAAAAAAAAATCATCAAATGGGAATGGCTTTGGATTTCAGGAAATGTATATGTGAGTTCCTCAAATCCTTCAATCAACCACGACTTTCAGATGTGTTTTTTTAAAATCAAAGTAGAAATGATTTTAATGTTAACAAAAGCTCATCCTAAGTATTCAGTCATTTGCAGATTTTCTGGTTGTTCTTTCCTATTAAGGTTTCAGCTGGTAGAGAAAACAGAATTTTATTACCTTAAAGAGTCAGTTGTAGTTTTATGTTTGGAGTAATAAACTTCAGTGGTTACCTGATGGTTTCCTTTTAAACTTCCTGAACAATAAGCTGGTGAACAAATTACTTTGTAGATTTCTATGAATACATGTGACAGAACTTGCATAAACTAGGCAAGGCAGCGGGGTAGGAAAAGAGAACAGGATTTGAAGTCCGAAAGGTCTGTATTTGACCCTCCCTCTCTGAGTAAGAGAGTGATGTTGGGCAAATTACTCCCCAAGATCTAAGTTACCTTGTCTGTAAAATTAGGATGCTAGCATCCATCTCAAAAATGTTGCTGTTCAATTAAATTAGATAGTATTTGAAAACTGCCCATTGTGACTGACACATAGCAGGAATTCATGGAAGCCTGTTTCCTTCTGGCATGTAAATGTGTATCTGGCTCCAATTCGCAAGTGTACTCACTGAACCAACAAACTTTCTGAGAGTGCCTCCTTTCACTAGATTCTGCAGCCACCACAGTGAATTAAAAGCAGTGCTTGTCTTCAAGGACCCTTATGGTCAAGAATTCTATTTGGCTCTTCAGATCAGCTGAGCAAGCAAGAAAGTATGGCATGTGCAGTGTTAGAGCAAAGAAGAAGCAACTTGCTAAAGCATAAATAGAATCAATAGAATGTTCTGCATATCTGGAGCAGGCACAAATTATGTGTGTAAATAAATATACAAATAAACAGATAATGTAATTCCTAACAGCCATTGCTTCATAGCAAACAATGAAGTTCGCAGAGCAGAGATAAAAAGAGGCATTTGATTGGGGACAACTTGACCTTTAAAACTGTTCAAGCAAGTGACCAATCTGTCAAAAAATGAAAAAATGTCATGTTTATTAAGCTAATAAGAGGGAGAAAAAGCAGTAAGAATTAAGACCATCTCCTAAGCTATAAGTCATTTAATTCTTTTGGACACATTACCCTAAAGGCATCTTATAAGACTCTTGTGAACAAACTTCTATTTTAACTAATGACTATGTCTCAGTTGATGGAATGGCATTTCTCTCAAGAAATCCACTTTACAAAGGGAATGAAACTGAATATTTTTCAACTAAGGAAGGCCGGTGTGGACCAACTAGTTAAAGAATATACTGTTGCTCTTTAAAAATTCAAATTCAGTTCAGCCTAATGAAAAAATATTTATTGTTGGAGGTCAAGGGCTGGCTGAGACTACCAGGCAAATTTTCACCCTGAGAAGCTCACCTTCTAGTGAGGATCCAGACGTGTAACTAAGGCGCTCAACTCCCCAGGTCCTTGTCCCTCTTCTCCTTCCCTTTCTCTCTCCTTCCTTCCCTTTCTCTCCCCCTCCTCCTTCCCAGGATGAAAGAGGTCAGGTGGACCCCATACATTACCTACTTACTTGCATAAATCTTTCTCTGTGGAAATGTTTATATGCATACGTGTGCATAGCCTCAAGATGATGCCAAAACTATTTGTGTGTATATAAGTATTTGTATCTGTATATACATTTTTTTTTCTGGAAATGGGACAACATTGTTGTGTTAACATTGGTTTCTTGACTTAGCTTGCTCTCATATGATTCAGGAATTAGTCTTTGTGTGTGAGTGTGTGTGTCTGGAGAAAGAAATGGCAACCCACTCCAGTATTCTTGCCTGAAAAATTCCATGGACAGAGGAGCCTGGCGATGTGTGTGTGTATTGCTGTTATTTAGTCACTAAGTCAAGTCGTATCTGACTCTTTTGTGATTCTTGGACTGTAGCCCTCGGGGCTCCTTTGTCCATGGAATTTCCCAGGCAAGAATTCCAGAGCAGGTTGCAATTTCCTTCTCCAGGGGATCTTCCTGACTCAGGGGTCAGTCCTGCGTCTCCTACATTGGCAGGTGGGTGTTTTACCACTGAGCCACCAGGGAAGCCCGTGTCTGGGTTTACATATGTGTCCTATGTGTGTGTGTGTGTTCACAGAAATGTGGTGCAATGTTAAAAGTTCGGGAGTCTGGATATGTGGGATAGGGGAGTTCTTTGTACTAATCTGAAATTTTTCTGTAAATTTGACATTTTTTTGAAGTATATCATTCTTCTAGATCTTTAAAAACAAGTGACTCAACACCCTTCACAGCCCCTCTCCTGCCTTCTTTCCCACCCATTAGCCCACCCTTGACACCTAGTTAGACCTCACTACCTCAGTGGGGTTCCATTGATAACATGGATTAACACCAGCGTCTTCCCAGGAGGTGCTGAAATACAACTGAAAGATACCAACAGGCAGGCCTTTCCGCAGACAATGAGGTCAGCATCTCTGAGACTTGGCGTCAAACGTATCTTTCTAAAGTGCAAGAGGCCGCCACACTCAGACAGAAGCTCCAGATCCCATGCGGCTGCGTTCCTCCAAGCTTTGTTCATCACGCCCATCTTCTCCTTCCCGGGAGCACCCTGGCCGCCCTGTGCGTCTTACTGAGATGCCCTCACTTGTCGGGACCCAACTCAGAGTCCCCTTCTGAGTGCCTCCTCCGGCCCATCAATCACCCACCCCAGAGAGAGCCCCGCTCACTTCCTGCTGTCCGGGCCCCCCCACACTCCGTGATTCTAAACCTCAAGCTCCATTTCCCTGATGTGTTTCCTCTGTCTCCCAACCAACTGTGGATCCTTTGGGGGAAAAGTCTGGATACCTTTGCTCTTGTTGTCAGCGTGGGCCTAACACAGAGTAAGATTCCAAGAAGTGTCTACTGATTCAAAGCAAACAAGGCAATACTTGCTGGACTGAAGTTATGACAGACAGCTGGGGGGGCACCTGGAGGAGCTCTGTGCATGGCATGGGGCTCACAGCAAGGGCTGGGTGTGTATCCTGACCGGGGCAGTGAGTGAGGACCAGCCTGCAGGGGATGAGGAGGAAGTGGAGGTGACGACGCCAGAAACCCAGCCAGGCAAGACCACAGCAGAGCTGGGGAGATGCTCCCAGGAAGGAGCAGGGTCGGATAAGGAGGGCAGGGCAGGGCGTTCCAGGGGCTGAGTCAGCGCCTCATAAGCCCAGCTTAACAATGGTGATTAATGAGTGGACTCCTTTTTATTATTTTCTCCTTAAATTTCTGAGTTGGGGTCATGAAATTTGATTAGAACTATTAACCCTCTCCCCCCGAAAAGTGCATACACATTTGCTCACTTTTGCCTGACATTTCAGAACATTCACAGATTCTCTGAAATGGCTCTAGTGACTCCCCCCCCCCCAAATGATACCCCAGATGTTAAGAAAAGGGATGAAATTTAAGTTTAGGAGTGTTAGGAGTGACATGCTCTCCACTTCCCCCATCCTTGCACCACACTGCAGCCAGAATGATCTTTTAAAACTGCAAAGTAGAGTTTATACAACTCTACTTAAAACCCTTCAGGGCCACCCATTATTTTTCTTTCTTTCTTTCTTTTTTTTTTTTTTTGGCCTATAATTTTTTGAACTTTTTATTTTCTGTTGGGGTATAGCCAACTGACAGTGTTGTGATAATTTCACATCGAAGGGACTCGGCCATACATACACATGTATCCATTCTCCCCCAAACTCCCCTCCCATCCAGGCTGGCACATAACACTGAGTTCCATGTGCTATACTGTAGGTCCTTGTTGGTTATCCATTTAAAATATAGCAGTGTGTACATGACCATACCAAACTCCCTAACCATCCCTCTCCACACCCCTGCCCCCGCACCGGCAACCACAAGTTTGTTTTCTAAGTCTGCTGCCCATTACTTTCTATACAAAAGAATCCTTGACATGCCACACCCTTTTGCACCAGCTTCTTCCAGCCACTTCCCCCCTGAATTTTAGCCATCTTGACTAAAATTATTCATCCCAGCTGTTTTTGGTGATTAACGTGAGTGTCATTTACTGCCTATTAAATCTCAAAGAACTGCCTGGCTTAAAAGAAAGCTCTTAATAAATATTTGAAGAAAATATGGAAAAGACGGGGGTGCCAGCCAGATCAACATGGGCTCAATCTTAAAGATGGGCATGTTTTAAAGTCCACAGCAATTCAGTGATTTTCCTGACCTGGGTCATAGAGCCAAGGATGGCAGCAACACCAGGACTGAAACCCACCGTCTTTTGATTCCCGCCCTCTGCTTATACCACATTAAGTCCATGCACGTGTCTCAGCAGAAGTTTGCTGCTTGGCGTCTTCATCTCCCTCCATCTCCCAGAAGCATTCTAACCTGTTAACTGCCACTTACGCCAGTAACGCTTGTTACCGGTTTTAGGAGCACAACCCTGGAAATTCTGGAGGCAGACTGTCTTCCTGTTTAAGACGCTAGTAAAGTTGTTCAGTACTGTTGGCTCTTAAACTCCAAGTGAGACGGCCCCCCCAGCTCCTACACAGTCAACTCATAGACCATATAGTTTATTGATGTGTTTCCAGTAATAAACTTTACGCCTGTGTCTCGTGGGAAGCACATGCCATTCAGGTTAAATGTAGGAAATTTTTTCTTTGGTGTTTTTCTCCTTTGTGTGGATTCAGACACTTGAAGCTTATTGCATAGAAACTGACCTGGCAGTGACCTGACCTTTAGAAAGAATGGTGGAAAAGTGGCTACAATAGACCTGTATGCACCTGGGGAGACAGAATAAGTAGAAGTGAACATTAACCCATCTGGGTCCAATGTCGTTGGCCCAAAATGATTATGGTAAATTGAAGAAAACATCAAACAAACAGAATAAAAAAAATTCCGGAGGGAAATTCAGAGTGGTACACTTGGAGAGAAAAAGTAGATTTTGCCAATACAGGGCCAAGAGAAAAACTGGTTGTATTTCAGCATAGTGGGGCCTTGGGAGCAGAACAGAAAGTAAGTTTAAACCGGGCTGGGCCTTTCAGATTGCCCTGGAAAGAACAGGGCCTGATTCAGGACCAGGATACACACAGAGGCGTGGCAGCCAAGGTCTCCAGGAGCAGAGCCACATAAAATTCATTTCACTTCCTTACTTGATGATTAATTAAAAAACAGTTAATGAGAGCGATCATTCTGAGCAGTGGGATTCAGCCATGAAAGAGTTTAATGACCCTGAGGCTGGGCTGGCAGTGTCTGTTCTGCAGAAGTTTCTCCTAAATTTTATAGAGGCTGAACAGAGCTTTCCAGCTCCAGGGTAGCCGGGATAAGGTAGAAGAGAGCTTTGGAAGGCAGAAAGGAGGAAGCAAATATTGAAGTTTGTTTGCAGCAGGAGATAAAAAGAAGGAAGCCTGCATTTATGGGTTGAAGGTCTGCATCCTGCCCCCAGTTTCACATGTTGAAGCCCTAAGCCCCAGTGCCACGGTTTTGGAGCTGGGGCCATGGGTGGTACAGTCAGACATTTGTGCCTGTAGGTTCCACGGTCATGGATTCAACCAAACACGGATCAAAAATATTAGGGAAAAAAAAAAAAAATTCCAGCAAGTTCCAAAAAGCAAAACTTGAGTTTGCCGTATACCATCAACACACCAACACCATTTTTATATAATATAAATATAGCATTTATATTATATTAGATATTAAAAGTAATCTAGAGGTGATTTAAAGTATTCAGGATATGCAAATACAATGCCATTTTATTTAAAGGACTTGAGCTGATTTTGGTATAGGAGGGGGTGGTGCTAGAGTCAATCCTCCATGGATTTTGAGTTAGTCATTGCTCAGTTGCTCAGTCGTGTCCAGCTCTTTGTGACCCCATGGACTGTAGCCTGCCAGGCTCTGCTGTCCATGGGATTCTCCAGCCAAGAATACTAGAATGGGTTGCCATTTCCTACTCCAGAGGATCTTCCCAACTTGAGTATCTTCTGTCTCCTGCATTGACAAGTGTATTCTTTACCACTAGGGCCACCTGCAAAGCCCATGGATACTGAGGGATGACAATGATTAGTCTTCGATGAGGTCATGAGAGTGGGGCCTTCATAATGGGATTAGTGCCTTTAGAAGAACAGACCAGAGAGCTGTATTTGTCTCTCTCTCCCATGTATGCACTTGGCAAGAAATTATACCTACAAGCCAGGAGAACTCTCACCAGGAACAAAATCAGGAACTTCGATCTTAGATCGATAGCCTCTAAACCTGTGAGGGTAGATTTCTGTTCTTTAAGACGCACGATTATGGTAATCTGCTCTAGCAGCCTAAGCTAAGACAACTGCCAATATGGGGACTTGGAAAAGCCATTTTGCTGGAATGACTGGGTCAGTGACTGTGGATGGAGGCAGTTCACACTGGTGGGCAGACCAACTGTGAAGGTCTCTTCCCAGCTCCAGAGTTAGTGATGTCGTAGTGGCAGCTTGCTGTCAGCCAAAGTGGGTGTGTTTACACCACGGGAACAGGCAAACACTGCAAACCAGGGCTCCCCCCAGGAGAGCCGCTGGTGTAACTTTTACCAGCACACCCCTGGATCAGTTAGATGAAAGTTTCGTGGGGACCTGGGTCCCTGGGGTTCTCACATTCACGGTACACCTTAACATTTGTCGCTGCTATTGTTTCTGCTCTAGTTCCTAATACACAGTGGCACTCTGCAATTATCTCTTATTATCCATCCAGAGTGATTCAGCATTTGTAGACTCTCCTGGCAAACCAACCATCACTTAAAACGTTGTTTCTATGGGGAAATATTTCCAAGTTGCAAGCTACTGACTTCGAAATAAACTTTTGGAAAAGAACCATCAGTGAGCTGGGGCCTTTTTCAATTCTGGATCCTCCTGGGAAAGTTAGAGAACAAAACGAGTCACGTCTATTTTAAAAACAGGTTGCAAAACTTATCCAAAGTGAAACAGCAAAAGGAATAGAACTTGGAGGAGAAAAAGATGAGAAACAATTTAATAAGAGGGCTGACGCCAGCTGTTTGTTTGTTTGTTTGTTTTTTCCTGCTGTTAACATCAGGGATTTGGTTGGACAGAGGGAAGAAAATCTTTGTGGTATTTTTCTGGGGTATATGGATGTGGATTTTATTTTAAATATTTTCAGACATACTTTCCACCTTCAAGGGTAGTTTACATATGATCTGTTTCAAGGACCAAGAAATGGTTAAAACAGAATTACCTGTCTACTTCAAGATCCCCATAACCTTTATGAACCTAAGTCTATAGATGGCGTAATGTGTTTCAAATTTTTGAGAAGCATAATTCATTAAATCTTTCACAAGAATCTTGGAATATTAGAGTAACTGGATGCCAAATTTATCATTTTTTTCCATCCAAAAACACGAATATCAAAAATTAAACTGTCTCATATCAGTATATCTCATATGAGGACTGGAAAAGTTCAATTTTCATTCCAATACCTAAGAAAGGCAGTCCAAAAGAATGCTCAAACTACTGCACAATTGCATTCATCTCGCATGCTAGTAAAGTAATGCTCAAAATTCTCCAAGCCAGCCTTCAGCAATACGTGAACTGTGAACTTCCAGATGCTCAAGCTGGTTTTAGAAAAGGCAGAGGAACAAGAGATCAAATTGCCAACATCCGCTGGATCATCGAAAAAGCAAGAGAGTTCCAGAAAAACATCTATTTCTGCTTTCTTGACTACGCCAAAGCTTCAACTGTGTGGATCACAATAAACTGTGGAAAATTCTGAAAGAGATGGGAATACCAGACCACCTAACCTGCCTCTTGAGAAACCTGTATGCAGGTTAGGAAGCAACAGTTAGAACTGAACATGGTCCAAAAAAAAATAAGAACTGAACATGGAACAACAGACTGGTTCCAAATAGGAAAAGGAGTACATCAAGGCTGTATATTGTCACCCTGATTATTTAACTTATATGCAGAGCACATCATGAGAAACGCAGGGCTGGAAGAAGCACAAGCTGGAATCAAGATTGCCGGGAGAAATATCAATAACCTCAGATATGCAGATGACACCACCCTTACAGCAGAAAGTGAAGAGGAACTAAAAAGCCTCTTGATGAAAGTGAAAGAGGAGAGTGAAAAAGTTAGCTTAAAACTTAACATTCAGAAAACCAAGATCATGACATCTGGTCCCATCACCTCATGGGAAATAGGTGGGGAGATGGTGGAAACAGTGTCAGACTTTATTTTGGGGGGCTGCAAAATCACTACAGATGGTGATTGCAGCCATGAAATTAAAAGACGCTTACTCCTGGGAAGGAAAGTTATGACCAACCTAGATGGCATATTAAAAAGCAGAGACATTACTTTGCCAACAAAGGTCCGTCTGGTCAAGGCTATGGTTTTTCCACTGGTCATGTATGGATGTGAGAGTTGGACTGTGGTGAAAGCTGAGCACCGAAGAATTGATGCTTTTGAACTGTGGTGTTAGAGAAGATTCTTGAGAGTCCCTTGGACTGCAAGGAGATCCAACCAGTCCATCCTAAAGGAGATCAGTCCTGAATATTCATTGGAAGGACTGATGCTGAAGCTGAAACTCAAGTACTTTGGCCACCTCATGTGAAGAGTTGACTCATTGGAAAAGACCCTGATGCTGGGAGGGATTGGGGGCAGGAGGAGAAGGGGGTGACAGAGGATGAGATGGCTGGATGGCATCATGACTCGATGGACATGAATTTGGGTAAACGCCGGGAGTTGGTGATGGACAGGGAGGCCTGGCGTGCTGCGATTCATGGGGTCGCAAAGAGTTGGACACGACTGAGCGACTGAACTGAACTGAACTGATATCAGTATAAACCCTTAAATCAAGCATTCTAAATCAACACTTTTCAATTGTTTAATGGGGGAAAAGCTGTGATTTGGGGCTTGTGAAGTTGATGTTATTTTAGTCCTTCATTCAGAAGGGATGGGCGTATTATTTTCCTAAATGAAATCACAGTACCCTGACTTGCCATTTCCTTAAAACAATCTAAAACAATGAAATGACAGCTGTAAATCTGCCACTTGGAACTCTAACTGGTTCTTAGCACCCCCCAGTTGCTCCAACAGTCATGGTTTCAGAGCAGCTCTTGTAAGCATGGTGTATCCCTTCTTCCAAAACAGATGTGAACTCATAAAGCTTCCTAACGATGACTCCAAAATAAAACAGAAAGTATTCTCGGTGGCATATTTTTGGTTTGTTTATCCAAAATCCCTATCTTGCCCCATTCCCCTTCATGATCTGCCTTAAAATGATCGTCACCAGTTTAGCTGAGAAGTCTTGTAAATTCTCACTACCCCTCACCCCCAGGCACATCATCCTTTCAGCTCTGGCTCCCAGGACCTCAGCTCTGTATCCCTGAGCATTGCCTCTTATCCATGCTGATTCTCAAATCCCTCCAAGTCAGACTTTCCAAGCTAAATTCTGGGGCTGAGTACCAGCAGTTTCACCGGCTCCTGGGCCTGCTGAGGAATGTGTCGAAGACCCAGTGCTGCCCGCTCTCTGGGAAGAAAATACTTGGGGAGAGTCTGGCACGGGGGAGCTTAGATTCTTGCCAGCGATGTGCTGCACCGTGATTCAGGCACCTGAGGTCTCGGTGGCTTTACCCGCCTCCTCAGCCTCTGAACGCCTCCCCCACCACCAGGCCCAGGTGCTTTGCTCCTCGATCTTGAGTTTCACAAGTCTGATAATGTTTATCTCTTCCTGTGCATCAGCCCAGTCCACTCAACTCTGGCCTGTTCTAGCCCTCTGGCCTTGAGCTCTAGCCCTCCCCCTTCCCTCTCCTCTCCTGTGTGGCCCAGCCAGACCTGTCCTTAGGTGCTGGCCCCTGTATCTTCTGGTTGAACCTTTCTGCTGGCAAAACAGCCCCCTGGGTGCCTTTGTTCCAGGCGGCCTGCCTGTCCTCCCCGAACGCTCCCCTCCTTCACCAGATGCTGGGCCCCGTCACATTAGCGGGTCCTAGGAATGTGCATCTATTCAACTCAGATCTGAACGACTGGGGGTTAGGAACGCCTCTGTCCCTCTCACTTTTTCTCCAACTCCCAGCCCAAAATGTAGGAAGCCTGGTGAGTCTTGGATTCCTAACCCTAATGAGTGTGATATTGTTAAAGAGAAAAAAAAAAAAAAGCTAAGCTCATGCAAATTTCAGCTGGGGGCCCAAAGCTCCTGTTGCGGACTCTCTGACCCTCCCAGGGTTCTTGCATGCTGCACCCTCAGCTAAAAAGGGGCCCATCTTCCTCTTCATCTTCACAAAGGTGAAGAGCCTCTGGCTCTTTCAAGTTCTTTTCAGCCGGGAAGTCTTCCTGGAGCCCTGGAGACAAAGCTGGTAACCCTAGTGTTCCACATGCCTCCTATATCAGCCGGATCCTGTGCTGGGCACACTGCCTTCTGGTGATGTCTCTTAGCCTAAATCCTCCTCTAGATAGAGAGCACCTCGAGAGCAAGGATTGTAACCTCAGCGCCCGGCATGGTGCCAGGCACACGGCTGGGGTGCAGTAGGTACTTGCTAAGAGTAGAAAAGTCAGCGCTGGAGCCTCCAGGCGGTAAGAAGCAGTCCTTCTCACCTCACCTGCCAAGTGGAGCCCCAGAACTCTCACCACACGGTGTTCACAAGGGTCGACGTGTCTCCCCTCTCCCCACTAGCCAGAGGGCTCTTCAAGGGCGTCCATGCATTAGCCACATCTTTGCATCCGGCGAGGCGTGCAGTGACCCACGTGGATCAAGTATGTGTTGATCCAGTGTTTCCCAGCAAAGACACCTCTTGACATTTTGACCAGGACAATTCTTAATTGTCTAAGACGGTCCCACATGCACAATTCACTCAGCAGGCTTCACCCCCACCCACCAAATGCCAATAGTACCCTCCGTACACACATACACACACACACCTGCGTGTACACACACACACAGACAGACCTTTGCAAAAAACCCTTGCATGGGAGAGCCAGGAGAACAGGACTGCCCGAGCTTGTGGTTAACGGAGCTCTGCACCGCGGCTCAGGGGGAGCAGGATGGGGCACCCCCTGCAGCAGTGCGTCTCCAGGTGAGGTGGGGGTCAGGTGTCATCTGTGGCCCTGAATCAGTTTCACAAAATACTTTCTGTATAGTGTTCCACCTACAATGCAGGAGACCCAGCCTCGATCCCTGGTTTGGGAAGATCCCCTGGAGAAGGAAATGCTTACCCACTCCAGTATTCTAGTCTTGGAAACCCCCATGGACAGAGGAGCCCAGTGGGCTACAATCCATGGGGTCACAAAGAGTTGGACAAGACTAAGCAACCAAACAAGTGTTCATTTAGTCGGATGTCAAGTCTTAACAAGGATAACAGGTTCCATGGGCAAGGAAGTGTGGGAAATGCTTTTAAAGGGCACACTAGAGTGAGTGGTAAAACAGTGCCTGTGAAGACAAGCAAGTCTTGCTGGTAGGCCCTAACCTTTCACAGGGAGTTAAGAGGTGGTTTTAGAACATGGGGAAGTAAATACTCGGGAAAACTACAGCAGGAGCTTGTCTGCCAGGAAATGAGTAAAATCCAATTAGCATTGATTAGGCCACAGGAAAAAACTGATGAAGGATGAGTGACCTTTCTTCTAATTTCTTAATAATAATAATAGGTACTATTTATTATGTGCTAATTACTTCATCTTTTGTTAATTCTCGCTGTTATTACCTCCTTTTCACATATAAAGGGCTTCCCTCGTGGCTCAGACAGTAAAGAATCTGCCTGCAATGCAGGAGACTCGGGTTTGAAGGGAATGGCTACCCACTCCAGTATTCTTGCCTGGAGAATTCCATGGACAGAGGAGCCTGGCGGGCTACAGTCCATGGGGTCGCAGAGAGTCGGACACAACTGAGTGACTAACACTGTCACATATAAAATACTGAGGCCTAGAGAAGCTGGCTAAATGACTTCTCCTAAAGCCATATAAGCAATTAATGGCAGCACTGGATTTGAACCCAGTTCCATGTAATTTCAGATCTTGTGGTTTTGAATACGATACCCAAAGCCTCCCAGGGCGTCATCAGGGTTCCACCAGGGGCTTTCCTGGGTGAACCTCCAAAGCAACTCCCGTCTCTGCCCATGAGTGCCTTGAATTAGTGGTGCATGTGATAACGCTACAGGACGGGGGACCCCTTCTTGGGGCCAGAGAGTGGGCTGTTGTCTAACACTCGGAAATGAACTGTCCGACGAGACGCACATACCGACAAGGCGGACTTTCCTGGGAGGGGGCACCCGGGCAGAGAGAAGCAGGGTCAGGGAACCCAGGAGGACCGCTCCGCCACGTGGCTTGCAGTCTCAGATTTTATGGTCATGGGGTGAACTCCCAGGTCGTCTCTTGCCAGTCATCTTGCTTGGTCCATATTTGTTCTGACTGAGGGTCCTTCCTGGTGGCGTGTGCATCGCTCAGCCAAGGTGGATTCCAGCAAGAAGGACTCTGGGAGGCTGCTTGCCTCCTCCCTCTTTCACACCCCACCCCCCACCAAATTCGCCTGGTTAGTTTTCAGGGGCAGCACGGTGTTCGTATCGGGACCTCCTGTTGTGAGACAACTCAGGCAGGTGCGCCTGGCCAAGGTAGGTGGTTTTGGTCAACAGTTCTCTAACAATAAAGTAGTGAAAGTGTTAGCCGCTCAAAGTTAGTTAGACTCTATGTGAACCCAAGGACTGTAGCCCGCCAGGCTCCTCTGTCCATGGGATTCTCCAGGCAAGAGTCCTGGAGTGGGTTGCCATTTCCTTCACTGGGTTGGGATCTTCCCAACCCAGGGATCGAACCCAGGTCTCACTTTATTCTCTGCATTGCTCTTCAACCTCAGTTAGTTATTTAGTCTAAGTACTAAATGTGCAGTGTTTTTTTTTTTTTTTTGGTTTGTTTTTTTTCTGGTATGATTTACATCCCTTAATTTTACTATTACAGTTTTAAGGTGACAGATTGCTATTTTCTGTTACATAGCGTGTTCGTGTTGATGAAGTAACATCCATCTGCTTAGGCATTTTCCCGGTCTGATCGCCTTCCTGGGGTCGGTCCACCCTCCAGGAACGGCCGTCGTGGCCACGACAGAGCTCACCGTCTGCCCAGGCTAAGTTGCAGGCAGTGTCGCCATCCGACTCCTCATCTTGCCATTTCCTCTTTCTTTCTCGGCAGACGTGGGTGCATTTTTTGAAGAGGGGATGTGGCTGCGATATAACTTCCAAGCGCCCGGGATCGGGGCCCGGGAGTCCGGCGGCAGATCGGAGAACTCCCCGGACCCGCAGAACGGAGCCCCGGACCTGGCGGGCGAGGAGATCCGCTTCAGCTTCAGCACCACCAAGGCGCCCTGCATCCTCCTCTACGTCAGCTCCTTCACCACCGACTTCCTGGCGGCGCTCGTCAAACCCACCGGTAAGGGCGGGGATCCCTAGCCTTCTGCCCGTTCAGTGTTGGAGGACGAATGAGCTTACGGTCCGGCTCTAGGAGACGGCTAAGCGGTTGTAAGGCACATACACACCAAACACCCAGGACCCGTTTCCTCTCTGAAAACAGGAGCGCTAAGACCCTTGAAGCTTTAAGATCTCTTTTTTACAAATGAAAATATTCAGGTGTGTCAAGGAGCACGTGTCTCTCATTTCCCAGGGAGATTGAACAGGTTGTAGACATGGAGGCTTCTGCTCTGTGGTCTTGCTCTTTGGTGATGAAAGCTCTGCAGCCTCCCTGGACGGCTATTCCAGGGTCCTAGCATCTTAAATACCAAGATCTTTCTTCCATGGGATCTAATAATGATTCTTATTAACCCAGTTCAGCTTGAAAGTGAAAGTCACTCAGTCTGTGTCTGACTCTTTGTGACCCCCATGGACTATACAGTCCATGGAATTCTCCAGGCCAGAATACTGGAGTGGGTAGCCTTTCCCTTCTCCAGGGGATCTTCCCAACCCAGGGATTGAACCCAGGTCTCCCACCTTGCAGGCATATCCTTTACCAGCTGAGCCACTAGGTTTGAAAGATAGGTGGGAAAAAAAATGTTCCTTAGGATTTTCCCTTTCAGAAATTATTTCTGAAGAAATAAGCCAAAAGTCAGACAAAGATTCAGCATGAAGATGTTCATCATAGTTTATAATGTTATTTATGATAGTAAGAATTGGTAAGGACCTAGAAGTTCAATTTTAGTAAAATGGTTAGTCAAAGGAAGTCACTGTTTATGGGATACTATGTAGCCATTAAGAAAAATATTTGTGAAGAGTAAGTAAAGACATGAAAAATTTCATATGATATTATGTCAAACCAAAAAAAAAAAAAAAGGCATGAGAAAGCCTTGACTGTAAAATATCAGCCAAGCTCCTCTGTCCATGGAACTCTCCAGACAAGAATACTGGAATGGGTTGCCATGCCCTCTCCAAAGGATCTTTCCTACCTAGGGATAAAACCCTGGTCTCACACATTGCAGGCAGATTCTTAACCATCTGGGCCACCAGGGCAGCCCCAATATTGGGTTAGTTCTGTAAAAAGATGGATAGAAAAAAAGACAATAATGTGAGCACAAAGTATCTCTGTTGCAATAGTTGAATTGTTTCTCCCAGGTAATAGTTTCTACCTATGTCAAATGCTCTTAATAAGCAACTGTCACTGTTCTCATCAGAAAAAAGTAGTAAGGAAAATCAGGAAGTAAAGAAGCAGAAATCTGTGCAATTCCTGCTCCCCGGGATTTCACACGTTTCTTTCTTCTGCATCAGATTAAATAGCCGTTTAATCCACTGATGTTCTCCACCCTTGTGTCCCAGCCTCTCCTCGGTGGGCAGGGAGGCTGGCTGTCAGCTCTAGCTCATCAGGAATGTCATGAAGACTCCCCAGTAGATGCTGTATTGTCTGCTCCTCAAGTCTGCTCCTGTATTGTCTGTGACGTTCCCATCTGGTCCCAACTCTCTCCGGTAACTCCCAGCCCCACAGACCATACCAGCGCCTGCAAGTGCTCACATGTGTGTTTATGGGCATTCGTCACATGCAAAGGCTTTGACTAATGTTTCCATACTAATGGCTCCCGTGTAAGGAAGCCTGAAGCTGTATTAAGTGTTTCACACGCATGAATTCCCAAGAGCACACACTGTAAGGTACAGTCCATTCTACCCTCTTTCTGCAGGTGACAGAGTGGAGTGCAGAGAGGTTCAGTGCTTTGCACACTTGGCCGGTGATGGCACAACCAGCTGGTGTTCCTGAACCTGGACCCAGAGCTCTCCAGCGCTCTTTCTCTGCTGCAGAGATCTCTAGAACACATGGGGCATTTGCAAAGTATAGACAGTCAGCTTCTCTCTAGTGATTGCAAAGCCATCCTCAATTGCTGCTGAAAATCTGGCTTTTCACACTCCAGATACTGCATATTTTATGAATTGAGATTTGAAGCTAGACAAAATTTGAGCAACTCATTCAGGGAAAAGAAATCAATGAGGACTAAGCCAAAATATCCAAAATAAAGAAAGTAATAAATAAAAAGTCTTAGCTAGATGCCCTGGCATCTCTCAAACTTGATGTGCTAGGAGCTGCATTGTCCTCAATGCTCTTGGAACCTCCCCACCTCCCTGGTTCTGACGGTGCTGCCGCGTCTAAGACACGAAACACACAGCCTGGCGTCATCATGACCGCTCCGTCCTTCCCCCTCCTGTGGGTCTATTCCCAACAAGTCCTGTGGGTCCTGTTCTAACCATGTCCTTCCCGAGCGGCCCCTCCTTCACTTCCCCACTGCTACGCTCCTGGCAAATGCCTTCTCTTCAGTGCCTCCTGACCCATGTCGTGGCACACACGGCACGTTGTATGTGAATGGCACCTGGGCAGACGGATGAGGTTGTGTTTGGGAGGCTACCCGCCCAGGGACTCCAGCGGCCCTCTCCTCCTGCAAGTCTGCCAAGGCCTGAGGGGAGCCTGCTCCTGGCACCCCGGGGCCCCTCGTGGGGGTAGGTGCACCTCAGCATGTCCCCAGGAGGCTTCGTTCCCACCATCACTCTGCTCCCCATCACCCCATCCTCCTCAGCCAGAAAAGGTCTTCCTTCACACACAGCACCCCTACTAAAGAGCCAGGAGCCGCAGGAGGGGTCCCTAGTCCCACCACCTCCCATCAGGACCCACTAGGCTCCCAGGTGAGAGCTCAGGGTGCAGAACCAGAACATCTGGATTTGATTTCTGCTCCTGTGTTTGCAGACTGTGGGGTCTGGAGCAGTCATGAGCCACACCGAGACTCGGTTTCCTCCTCTGCAACGCAGTGACTCCCCCAGAGCAGTGTTGTGAAAGTCAAATGAGTTAGTGAGTGTAATGCACTGTACACACGCGTGTATAGTCGCTCCTAAAGGAAATCAACCTTGAATGTTCATTGGGAGGACTGATGCTATAGCTGACACTCTAATACTTTGACCACCTGATGGGAAGAGCCGACTCATTGGAAAAAGACCCTGATGATAAGAAAGATTGAGGGCAAGAGGAGAAGGGGATGACAGAGGATGAGATGGTTGGATGGTATCATTGACTCAATGGACAAGAGTTTGAGCAAACTCCAGGAGACAGTGAAGGACAGGGAAGCCTGGCATGCTGCAGTCCATGGTGGGCAACTCAAGTCCATGGACACGACTTAACCACTGAACAACAATAATACACACACGTGCATGTGTGTGTGCGTGTGTTAGCAGTAATTATCCAGAGCCCACTGATGGAGTCTACGGTTTCCCACATATTGAGGCCACACACCCCTATACTTCCTTTTCCAGGAACTCTCTACTCCCCAAGCTCCCCAAGGACGTCTGCCCAGGTGCCCACTCCGTTTCCCTTGTCTGGAAAAGCTCCATCTTCCTGCGTAGCTTCATGCCTGCCTTTTATTCTGGACCCAGATCAAGTCTCGCATCCTTGCAATGACTGCTCCTTCCTTTCAACTCCGATCACACTTACTTTCACTGTCATTTGTTTGGCTTTTAGTGCTCTGTGTGGTTACCCGTCTCTCTTATAAATACATCCTGTCTTCCCAACAGGATGAAAGGCCCTGCACTCCATCTCCTGCCTACAGCAGGTGCTCTGTGAGTGTTTGCTGATGGCAATGATGATGGCCAGGAGAGAATAAATCTGTTAAGCACATTATTTGCTGCAGCCAATAAAAGAGCAGTCCCTTATAACTGCTTTAATTCACTCGGGAGATAAACGTGAGCTGCAGGAAGTGAAGTGTCTCTCCATCTTAATAATATTTTATTTTAATGAACAAATATTAATATTCTCCTTCCCACCATTTAGTGGGTCTCTTGTGCTATTATTTGAAAGAAATAAATATATTATTTAAATTTTATTATTCCAGAATATTGCCATTCCTGTTTATAGATGTTCACTATATATAAATTTTAAGGTCCAACTCATCTTTTTCCTCAAAGCAAATCATTTCCAATGCCATTAAGCGAAGCAGTTAGAGAAATTTTAAATCATTTTTACAAAGTCCAAGAAAGCCAGAAAAGAGAGAAAATAATGAAAACAACTTAATACTGATTTTAATGAGCTGGAAAACATAAAGGGATCAATGACAAAGAGACAGTAGGGAGAAAAATGTCTAGGGTTTTGTTGTTTTGTCTTTTGTCTTTTTTTTTTTTTTTTTTTTGGCATAATTACTGGGCCCTCTGACTTTCAGCCTCAAAGGCAGAGCCCTCTCTTACTTCTGTTTGTATCCCCAGATCAGGCACGACCTGGACTGTACTAAGGGTGAGAGGTGGGTGTCTGTCATAGAAGTGGACATCACACTTATAACCAGCCAGGCAGTCCACTTCTGGACCTTTAAAACTTGGTTCCATGGTGCTTTGCACAGGGCACTACATAAGTATATTCTAAAGAAGTGAATATTTAAATGATGAATGAATACAGCTATATATTTTTAAAACTGGAGATATATATATATATATATAGTCTAAAAAATGGTACTGATGAACCTATTTGCCTGGCAGCAATAGAGATGCAGATGTAGAGAACAGGCTTGTGGACACAGCAGAGGAAGGAAAGGGTGGGACGAATTGAGAGAGTAGCTTTGAAACATGTACGCTGCTGCTGCTAAGTCACTTCAGTCGTGTCTGACTCTTCGCGACCCCATGAACTACAGCCCACCAGGCTCCTCCATCCATGGGATTTTCCAGGCAAGAGTACTGAAGTGGGTTGCCATTGCCTTCTCCGAACATATACACTACTATATGTAAAGTAGACAGCCAGTGGGAAGTTGCTATCTAACATAGGGAGTCAACCCAGTGCCCTGTGACAACCTAGAGTGGGATGGAGTGGGGGAATGGGATGGAGTGGGGGATGGGATGGAGTGGGGGAGGGGGAGGGAGTGGGGGGTGGGATGGAGCGGGGGGTTGGGGGGGAGCGGGGGGGGGGGGGGCGGGGGCGGGGGAGCGGGGGGGGTGGGAGGGAGGGTGGGACATATGTATACTTGTGGATGATTCATGTTGAAATATGGCAGAAATCAACACAACATTGTAAAGCAATTATCCAATTAAAAATTTAAATGTCACCAGTTAAAAAAAAGAAAGAAGGAAGGAAGGAAAGCTGGCTGTGATCATACAAAGTCAGAGCACCAGAAGTAAAGTGGAAAATACAAACTGAAGACAGTCGACTTGTTTTTCCCTGCATAGAGCCACACAGCTTTCCTAATCATCTCCTTCACTGCCAAGCAATCGGTTGTTTTTAATGCCATTTCAGTAAAGAAGAACTAGGGTAAATCACTGAGTGGTGGGATGAGAAGCAGCTCAGGAAAAAGGCATGGCGTGTTCAAAGGTCCTGAGGAAGGGAGAAGAGTTGTAATTTCTAGGGAATAAGCCAAGTGCAACGTAGCTTGACTGTAAACAGTGAGAGGGTAAATGACTTGATTTTAAAGCAAACTAACTGGCAACCTTTCAGTCAGGACATCATCAGCTATATTAAAAACGTATGTCTTTATCCTGCAAGCAACTGGAACATTTGAAGAGCTTTATGTGAACCAGACAACTAATTAATTAGGCATTTTGAAAAGATTACTCTGCAAAGAAAACATGGGAAAGAAGAAGCAGGGAAACCATTGTTCATTCACTCAGTGAGTATTTATTCATCACCTACTCTGTATCAGGCATTATTCTAGACACTGGCAACTAAGTCATGAAGAACATAACCAGGGGCTTCCCTGGTGGGCCAGTGGCTAAGACTCCAGTCTCTCAATGCAGGGGTCCTGGTTTGATGCCTGGTCAGCAAAATAGATCCCACATGCTGCAACTAGGACCTGGCACAGCCACATAAATAAATAAAGAGTAAAATATTTTTTTAAAAAACGATATCAACAAAAATTCTTACTCTTGTGGAACTTACATTTGAACGGAAGAAGACAGACAATAAATAAATGAAGTGCAGTCTGTAGTATGTTGTATGGAAAGAACTATCATGAGGGAAAAATAAAGCAGAAAAGTGAGGGGGCTGGTAAAAGGAAAGCAGTAGGTAAATTGTGCTTTTGATAAGGAAGTCACAGAAATAATCACTGAGAAGATAATATTTGAGCAAGATCTAAAGGGAGTGAGGGCTCATCCATGCAGATAGATAGCTGGGAAACGAGCGCCCGGGCAGAAGAACCAGCAAGTGCAGAGGCTCTGAGGCAGGAACGTGCTGGCATCTGTGGAGAGAGCAGAGAGGCCTGTGTGGTCAGGTGAGGAGTGAGCAAGGAGGAGAGTAATGGGAGGCTGGGTCAGAGACAATGGGGACGATCACAAAGGGCCTGGCTGGCCAGGATGAAGACTCAGAGTGAGATTGTTGTTGTTTGGTCACTAAGCTGTGTCCAACTCTTTGGGACCCCCTGGACTGTAATACACCAGGTTCTCCCATCCTTCACTATCTCCTGGAGTTTGCTCAAACTCTTTTCTGTTGAGTCAGTGATGCCATCCAACCATCTCATCCTCTGTTGCCCCTCTTCACCTCCTGCCTTCAATCTTTCCAGCTTGAGGGTCTTTTCCAATGCATAGGCTCTTTTCATCAGGTGGCCACAGTATTGGAGCTTCAGCTTCAGCATCAGTCTTACCAATGAATATTCAGGGTTGATTTCCTTTAGGACAGACTGGTTTGATCTCCTTGCAGACCAAGGGACTCTCAAGAGTCTTTTCCAGCACCACAATTGGAAAGCATCAATACTTTTGTGCTCAGCCTTCTTTATGGGATAGGAAGCCAAGGAAGGTTCCTGAGCAGAGGACAGCTCTGCCTTCCGTGTACAGAGAATAGGGATGGAGACTAGGAGACTAGACTGGGCTGGGGAGACGTGGTGGAAGGGCAGAGGCAAGCAGGTTAGTTAGTATGAAGGCTAGTACAGTAATCCAAGCAGAAGACAAGGGTGGCTTGGCCCAGGGATAGACACAGAGGTGATGAAAAAGGTAAGATTCAGGGCATGTTTTGAAGACAGAGTCAAGGAGCTTTGCTGACAGATCATACATGTAATACAGGAGCAAGAGGGGAGTCGGGGTTTTTAGGCAGAAATAGCAGGAAGGATAACATGTCCATTAACTGAAATGTGGGGAAATTGTGTTGAAATAGTTTTAGGAGAGGAAGTTCAAGAGTTTGGTTTCTCGTATGTTGTTATCTGAGGTTCCAGTGAGACATCTCCATTAATGGATGAGTGGCAAGAGAGCAGAGAAACAGGGGGCTTGCCTGAGAGTGAAGTGGGGTGAAGAGTGGCCACGTGATCCAGGCCGAAGTGGATGCAGGGGAAGTCCAGGTGATGGCCGTCAGGGGAGTGGCCGGCACAGAGGCCCGGGGCCGGGGCGGGAGCTCTGCATGGAGGGGCGGGCTCCTAAGGGAACCACACCAGGCGTTCTAGGTGCCCTCGGAGGCCCCGTGGTTGTGGAGATGGGGCAGAGTGGGTGAACTTAGACACGTTTAAGAAACAGAAGTCTGCAATTACTTGGTTGAAATGCTATAAAGCAATCTAGGGTCAGGTGTTAAGAGAAAACTCGGAAATAGTGAAGGCTTGTCAGATTTGTTCAGAAAGCAAAAAAATAAAAAAGGAAATGCAGGTAATTCATGATTGGTCTGATGGATGTTTCTTTCAATTCCAGGGACATAGTTCCATATTTTAAAGAACACGCGTAGTGCTAAGGAAAGGCAGTGTTCAGAATCAATTGCATTGGTTTACATCCATATAAGGGACTTCCCTGGTGGCTCAGATGGTGAAGAGTCTGCCTCCAATGTGGGAGACCTGGGTTCAATCCCTGGGTCAGGAAGATCCCCTGGAGAAGGAAATGGCAACCCACTCCAGTACTCTTGCCTGGAAAACCCCATGGACGGAGGAGCCTGGTAGGCTACAGTCCATGGGGTCTCAAAGAGTCGGACACTACTGAGTGACTTCACTTTCAATTTTCACTTTCACGTCCATATAAGGGTGTGAGAATTACCTGAGAGGAGATCTGGCCAAATATTTAGAGTAGTTATCTCTGGATGGTGGCGTTCCCAGTGACTTTCTTTTTTACTTTTCTGTTTACTTCCTAAGTTTTAATTACCATGTGCTGTTTCATAGCTTAAAATCAGAATATTAGTTTTGTTCCTCTGGAAGGAAAATGAAAGAGGCAAGAAAGAATCTCTGGGGTGATTTACAGTTAGCCACACTCTTGCTAAATTACTGGCTCCATTTTTAAGCTCTGAGATGTCAAAAGCTATTAACACGAAGATTCCAATTTGAGTGGAAATATGAGATAAAAAGTTGATGCCTTTAAATAATCATAAATAAGAAATAAAAGCTACATTTGCTGTACAGATTAATTAAAAGCAGGCCCTAGAATATTATATTAGTCTTTCTGAATACTACTTGCCATCAGGGGGAAGCAAGAAAGAGGATAAAAAGAAAAATTTGTTGAGGCAAAGTGCACAACAGCTGAGAGGCAGTGAGGACCCATCTTTTTATCGATTTGCGTTTGGATTGATGAGGTCTCTAACCTAGAATAAAATCCTTTGCTCTGTTTTCTTGGTCTCAGTGAAGCCACCCAAAGTGCCATGAATTTATCTTTTGTAAATTATGTTTACTTTTAATACTCTATGCTCAGGATTCTTTTATATGGCGAATGTCCCACTTTGCTGATGGCGTGAGACCATCCTGGCATCCTGCATTTATATTTTATTTTACAGAGTATTCTGTGGGGCCTGTCTCCACGGTCCTGTATCGTGTATATGTTCTCATCCTGCCTTCCCAGACACACGCCACACGTGGATCGTTTATACCGTTTGCTGCTTCAGTTTGGAGATGATGGTCACGGATGGCCCATAATTGGTAGACTGTCAGCATGCGTGAGCCTGGTGCCGTGGACCTTTATGGATTACTGCACCTCTGAGCTGGTGGCTCAGAATGCAGAACGGCGATCATATTGATGGACATCAAAGCCACGTTTAATGGAGACAAGCCCCCAGGGCTGGGGGCATGATGTTAATATGAAATCCAGAGCAGAGAAATGACTGAGTCTCTTTCCTTTTCTCTATGCAGGAAGCCTCCAGATCCGGTACAACCTGGGTGGCACCCGGGAGCCCTATAACATTGATGTGGACCACCGGAGCATGGCCAACGGCCAGCCCCACAGCGTTAACATCACCCGTCGTGAGAGGACCGTCACTCTCAAGGTACGCACGTGTCACTCATCTGTCGCTGCGAGGCAGCGCTGTGGCCTCTGCCCTCTGTCACACTTGAGTGAGTGCTCCATCACTCAGGCATGTCCAACTCTTTGCAGCCCCAAGGACGGCAGCCAGCCAGGCTCCTCTGCCCACAGGATTCTCCAGGCCAGAATGCCAGAGTGGGTTGCCATTTCCTTCTCCCTCTGTCATACTTGGCGGTTGTTTTGGGGTGGTTTTTTTTTTTTTTTTTGGTTTTGTTTTGGGTGGTTGGGGCAGGTGGAAGAGATGCTTCTGATACATTCCTCTACAAATTGCTAACCAGTGACGTAGAAAGATATGCAGTTGGTACAGGAAAGACAATGACGGTGTTGATGGAGAAGAGATTTCTCGGGAGAAGGTAGAATAAATGTTTGCTCTATATATTCTTCATAGCTTTTCCTGTGTGTAGGCCTGCACATCTATCAGCCTTCTGCCTTTATCCATTGCAGCATCTTTACCCTCCATGGTCTCAGATGTCTGAGGCTTATCACATTTCCCAGCAAAGGTTATTTTGGTTTATCTGACCTACATCCTTCACGACTCCAGTGCAGTGTGAATAACTGTTTTTTTTCCTTCTATAGGTGCTTTGCCTTAAACATCCTCCATACACATACCTTCCCCAGCATCTCAGACTCTGGTTGTGGGCTTTTTGTACACAAAGGGATAGTTTTATTATGACAGTCAAATTTTATTTCAAGTTCATTGATTGTCCCTCCCCCCTCGCCCCCCACCACTGAGTTTTACAATGAAGAAGACAGCCTGGGAGACACCATGAATAAAACATGGCATGAGGAGGTCTCCCCGGGAACTGAGCCAAAGATCAAGGCTGGAACTGTCACTGCGTTCTCTAGAAGGAGTTCAAAATAGATAGCTGTCAGGAAGAAGAACGGCAGGGGGACGCTGTTTTGTCGGCCGAGCGGAGTGCCTTTTGGCAGGGGCTCAGCAGCCTCTCCGACCTCATTCAGATTCGGCTGGTTGCCGCAGGAAGTTCAGGTTGCAAAGAAGAGGCACGGGGCCCGTCTATTTTTGAGCCCTGGTGGATCTCAAATTCATAACGCGATATGGAGTTTATGCTTGGCCTTTAGCAGGAAATGCTAGAGAGCGTTTTCAGGAGAGGCCTTTCCCAGGAAAATGACAACGTGCAGAAACAGCTTATTGGGCAGTCAATCAGACGGAGTGTAAATAAGGTTCTCTCGTAGAGACGGACAGTCGCTGAGCCCAGCGCAGTGCTTGGCACATGGCAGGTGCTACAGATTACTTACAGAGTAAACCACCCCCATCCTTCACTGCAAATTTAAGTCTGATTCAGAAAAGACAGCAAGTCCAGAATTAGTATGGATTATACCATTATAGGATACGAATGGTTTTATACCATTCTACCAACGTTGTGTTTACTGGATTTTGATTAGACTCATTCACTTATTTTAAACTATGCCATCTGTCACCTCTCTCAAAGAAAGTTATTCTCTTGCCATTTCGCCATTGCAAAATAATATTAAAAGTCAAAAAAGCTCAGCAGTCAGCTTGAAGGACAGTGTCATGGAAGACAGCTGATTCCCCTGTGGAATTTTGAAAGAAAGTGCCTTGTGTGTTGGGGCTGAGCCCTGTGGGTTGAGGAACTTCAGCAAAGATGAGGGTTGGGTGAGTGGGCAAGGAGAGTCCAGGTGATAAGTTAAATAATTCCATTTCTGGGTACAATTCCCCAGACGAGAGTCTGGAGCAAAGTAGGTCAAGAAGGCCTCCCTTCTGGCAAGTTCCACCAACTGGGAAATCTTTGGAACCAACCAGAAACTCTTGAAGAACAGACATCAGCTAAATCAGAACTGCTGTCTGCTGCAGTGAATCAGATTGCCCTGAAGAAAGAGAAAGGGGTGGACTATTTTAAGGACTTGGACTTTTGAGGCAGGGAGAGGCCGAGAAGTCCAGACAATGCAGCAGCCAGAGGCCTGCAGAGTCCAGGGCACAGAGGAGGCCAGGGGGAGGTGGGGTCTGCTGCTATTGCTCTGGGTTCTTCTGGTTGCAAATGACAGAAAACCAAACTCAGAATTCATTTGTAGGGGAAATTCCTGGCGTAGGTTATGAAAGAAAGGAAAGAAGAGGAAAACCACAATCTGGAAACAGAATCCAGGGGGCCTGGAGGATTCAAACAAAGACTAGGCCTCCAGTGAGTGCCTCTCCTCTCTCTCCTCTCTCTCCCCCCATCATCTCTGCTTGCCCACCTCCCTCTGACAACTGAATTAACTCTTCTTGCAGCAAGCTCCATCTTCCACACATCATGGGACCCAGACACTGAAGTCCTGAGCCCGTGTCTTCCCAGTTTTGCTATCAGAAGAAAGGTCTCCTAGTGTCTCGGTTCTCATTTTAAACCCCAGGGGACGTCTCTGGTTGGCCAGACTGGGATGCCACACTCACCCTATTGTGGGGAGCGGGGAGCAATGACTGGTGGTCCACAATCAGACCTCATGATCAGAGTGGGGAATTTGGGGAGAGTCCTCCAAGGAACAGGACTAGAGTTCCAGGAAAAGGAAGACATGGATGAGGATGAAAAACACTGACCGAATAACGCTTTGAGGTAAAGGAGACAGAAGCAGGAAGCATTCTAAAAGACATGGAACAGGGCTTCCCTGGCGGCTCAGTGGTAAAGAATCCACCTGCCAATGCAGGAGACATGGATTCAGTCCTGATCCAGGAAGATCCCACGTGCCTCGAGGCAACCAAGCCCATGAGCCACGACTGTTTCGCTTGTGCTCAAGAGCCGGGGAGCCGCAGCTACGGAAGCCCACGCACCCAAGAGCCGGTGTTCTGCAGCGAGAGAAGTCACTGCAAGGAGAAGCCCGTCACTGCAACTGGAGAGGGGCCCTTGGTCACCGCAACTAGAGGAAAGGCCCGCACAGCAGTGAAGACCCAGCACAGCCAAAAATAAATAAACAAATCATCTTTTTTAAAAAAAAGAAAAGGCTTGGAGCAAGTTCAGCCACAGACATTGTGGCCACGGGGTTGGACAGCCCTGCCCGCCCCAATTCTGTCATACAATGGGGTGCAATTGCCCTGAGATTTCTGGACATGTTCAGAAAGCCAGACGCCGTCACCCGCTTGAATTCAGCCTGGACAGACGTCATGGTCTGGAGGACTCTGGTCTTTCTCAGCCCGGATGGAAAGCAAAGGTGGACGCGATGGAGGAAGAAAGCACATGATGCCTCCTTTCAGACCTGCGGATCTGGCGGGCTCCCTGGGTCCACCGCCTGCTTTCCTCCAGGCAGGGGAGCCTGTTGAGTGTGGACATAACTCCAGGTGTACCTTTAGAACTCCAAAAAAAACACTCTTAATTTTTTTCTTTCCTGGGGACAATCTATAAATCCATCTTGAGAACTTCTACAACCTCAAGAATGCGTGGAGAACGATATAATGAAATGTTAATCATGATTATTTCTGTGTAAAGGATTATAAATGGTTTTATTTCCTCTAGAGTTTTCTATATTTCCTCATTTCTTATTACTAATGTGTGTTGCATTTTTATAATTGAACAAAAACATAAAACACATATCTGGTTCGATTCCTGGGTTGGGAAGATCCGCTGGAGAAGGGATAGGCTACCCACTCCAGTATACTTGGGCTTCCCTTGTGGCTCAGCTGCTAAAGAATCTGCTAAAAAATACTAGGAGACCTGGGTTTGATCCCTGGGTTGGGAAGATCCCCTGGAGAAGGGAAAGGCAACCCATTCTAGTATTTTGGCCTGGAGAATTCCATGGACTGTGTAGTCCATGGGGTCGCAAAGAGTCAGACATGACTGAGTGACTTTAAAAAACAAAACACATGTATCCTCCACCTATTCTGATAACCCCCAGTTATAATAAAATATAATGACAAATATATGTAAATAATTTTAACTTGAAATGTACTTCTAATCAAAGAACAAAAATAAGTCTAAGATGAATTTAAAGTGCTATGGAATGACGCCTTTGGAATTAAGGTGAAATTTTATGTTTCTACATATACAAACATCATATAATTTAGATGATGTTTATCAACGTTTATAGTGTTTTTAAAAGCAGGTTGGCTTTCCTAGCTGGGTTTGGCTAAAGCTAACATTAAATTAATTTGCATTCCCTGGGCACACACTGTCTGAAATGGTGCTGAGCACTTGAGGGAAATTGACCTTGGATGAAACATTTGCTGCCAAAAAACAAAGTGCCCAATCTCCACATAGATAATGAAGAACTGACTCTCGGAGTTATCAGATGGCAACATGAACCAGGGCCCGTGACAACCCTCAAGTGGCATCATTTACGAAAAACTCACAGTCGCACCAGTGATAGTAGCTAAAGGCTTAATGCCAGTCAGATGTAAAACAAACCCTGAGCAGGCAGAGAGCACCTGAAAAAAACATTGTATCTGATGAAAATACATGCCAGTTAACATGCATCTAAGAACTGAACATTACAACGAACGACTTCAAAGTCTTGTGCTGCGAATCCTTTCTTCTAACTTTCCTTCCTGCCTGCCATCTCTGGCTTCTCCCTTCCTTCTTCATTCCTTCCTTTCATCCCAACCACATTGCACAGGGTATCTAAGGTGGTTTATAAGGAGTTCAGTTCAGTTCAGTTCAGTTGTTGAGTCATGTCCGACTCTTTACAACCCCATGGACTGCAGCATGCCAGGCCTCCCTGTCCATCAGCAACTCCAGAGCTTTCTCAAACTCATGTCCATCAAGTTGGTGATGCCATCCAACCATCTCATCCTCTGTTGTCCCCTTCTCCCTCTGCCTTCAATCTTTCCCAGAATCAGGGTCTTTTCCAATGAGTCAGTTCTTCGCATCAGGTGGCCAAAGTATTGGAATCTCAGCTTCAGCATCAGTCCTTCCAATGAATATTTAGGACTGATCTCCTTTAGGATTGACTGGTTTGATCTTCTTGCAGTCCAAGGGACTCTCAAGAGTCTTCTCTAACACCACGGTTCAAAAACATCGATTCTTTAGTGCTCAGCCTTCTTTATGGTCCAACTCACATCCATACATGACTACTGGAAAAACCATATTCTTTGATTAGATGAACCTTTGTCGGCAAAGTAACGTCTCTGCTTTTTAAGATGCTATCTCAGTCTGTCATTGTTTTTCTTCCAAGGAACAAGTGTCTTTTATTTCATGGCTGCAATCACCATCTGCAGTGATTTTGGAGCCCAAGAAAATAAAGTCTTTCATTGTTTCCATTGTTTCCCTATTATTTGCCATGAAGTGATGGGACCGGATGCCATGATCTTAGTTTTTTTAATGTTCAGATTCACGTCAGCTTTTTCACTGTCCTCTTTCACTTTCATCAAGAGGCTCTTCAGTTCCTTTTTGCTTTCTGCCGTAAGGGTGATGTCATCTGCATATCTGATGTTATTGATATTTCTCCTGGCAATCTTGATTCCAGCTTGTACTTCATCCAGCATGGCATTTCTCATGATGTACTCTGCATATAAGTTAAATAAGCAGGGTGACAATATACAGCCTTGACGTACTCCTTTCCTGATTTGGAACCAGTCTGTTGTTATGTGTCCAGTTCTAACCGTTGCTTCTTGACCTGCATACCGATTTCTCAAAAGGCAGGTCAGGTGGTCTGGTATTCCCATCTCCTGAAGAATTTTCCTTAGTTTGTTGTGCTCCACACAGTCAAAGGCTTTGGCATAGTCAATAAAGCAGAAGTAGATGTTTTTCTGGAACTCTCTTGCTTTTTCTGTGATGCAGAGGATGTTGGCAATTTGATCTCTGGTTCCTCTGCCTTTTCTAAATCCAGCTTGAACATCTGGAAGTTCTTGGTTCACATACTGTTGAAGTTTGGAGAATTTTGAGCATCACTTTACTAGCATGTGAGATGAATGCAATTGTGTGGTAGTTTGAACATTCTTTGGCATTGCCTTTCTTTGGGATTGGAATGAAAACTGACCTTTCCAGTCCTGTGGCCACTGCTGAATTTTCCAAATTTGCTGGGATATTGAATGCAGCACTCTTATAGGGAGTACATACAGGTAAAGAATGTGCCTGCAATGCAGGAGACGCAGGAGATGTGGGTTCGATTACTAGGTCGGGGAGATCCCCAGGGAGGAGAAAATGACACCTAAGCAGAGAAGCCTGGTGGGCTACAATCCAAGGGTCGAAAAGCGTCAGACATGACTGAGGGACTAAGCACAAGAGCTAAATGAAATTGAGGATTATAGTAAGTCACAAAAAGTAGGGCCCCAAGACAAGGAGGGAGTAGAATACAGTCACTCAGGTCAGGTCTTGTCCATGTGTGTAAGTTTGGCTTGGAACTTAGTGGCCAGAAGTCCACAGCTCATAAGAGCAAAATGTACCAGTTCTTGTAGAGAATTGAAATTTTTCTTACTCTATCATCCTTTTCTTTTTTTGTCTACAATGGATTGTATTTACTGGCATAGCAAGCTGCCCATATCACGGTTCACTTGGCAACATCACATGCATGACAGTAACTCAGTTTATTAGGGCTGACAGTGGTCCAGGCATTGTGCTAGCACTTGACACACATTCTCTCACTGAGTCTTCACAAGAGGCTTATGAGGAATGTACCCATCTTACAGATGTGGAAACTCCTGCTCAGAGTATGCCGTAGATCACCCAAAGTTAGGAAGCAGTGAGTGGCAAAAGCCTAGATGAACCTAAGTCCATCACACCTTAAGGCTTCCACATGCTCTTAACCAAATCACTTAATGCAGCAATGTCCAGGAGGGTGGCCATAACATTTTGGAAGTGGATATCTCTGGCCAGTTAGAAATTGAGTGATAATGTTCTCATTACTAAAAACTTCAAAAATATGCAAAAGCACAGAGAATAATAAAACATGCACCTATGGACCCACCATCCAGACATTTAAAATGTTGGCATTATGCTACATTTCTTCAGATTTTTAACAAAACAGTGATAGCTGAAGGCCCTTCGTCCCTCTGTTATATAATGGGTCCCAAGAGACATGGTGCACAGGGCCTTCAGTGGTGTTTCTACAACAAATGTGTTTTTCACAAACCTGCTTGATGTAGCATTTCCTTGGGAAAGTCAAGCATCACTTAAAAATGGATTTCAGCCCAAACAAGTCTGCAGTCAGTAGGGTAGAACAGGGTGATGGGAGATGAAGAGGACAAGGGCCCAGATGACATGGTTTTCTGATATCCTGGCCTGATCCAAAGGTAAAATTAGCTCAAAAAAAAAAAAAATGAATTAACCACATCTTCTTTGAATGACTATCACATACGTGGGGATTTCTGGAAGTTACATGGAGGGTTCAGGGATATGGTCTCTGGCACAGATATTTAGAGTCCATTTTCTCTAAAAATCAAATGAACAGATGGTAAAGATGTATCGTTTTGGCTTCCATCTAACTGGAGGACCCTCCCTTCTTTGCCAGGAAGAAGCTAACAGATTTTCTGCAAGTAAAATAAGGACTTTCTTTAAAAAAAAAAAAATTCTAAATCCTCAGAAACAAATGATGATCAGGCCCCCAGACTGTTATATGATGAACAACATGACTTCAGTTGTTTTCTCCAGGGGTCTTCAAAACAAATATTCCCCCAACTCACTGAATTTCATCTCTTCAATATGATCAGTTTCTTAATCATAACGTCAGCAAAATTGTATAAAAACTGTTGTATCAATTGCTAATTGAGTGGTATATTGAATATGAATCCTAGAAAATGGTCAGTTTACCAACAATAGCAGCACACAGTGTATTCTAAACTCCAGGGATCAAGAAAAAGACACAGACCCCAGGATAACACCAGTTGCTGTAACAGCCCTAAAATGTCAGTGGTTTAACCCACTGAAAGTCTACCTCATGTCAGATATATTTTTTAAAGAGGACAGTCCTGTGATCTGTAACCACGCTATAATAGGGTTTCCTAGGGCTTCCCTGGTAGCTGACATAGTAAAGAATCCACCCACAGTGCAGGAGACCTAGGTTCGATCCCTGGGTTGGGAAGATCCCTTGGAGAAGGAAATGGCAACCTTCTCCACTATCCTTGCCTGGAGAATCTCCATGGACAGAGGAGCAGGGCAGGCTATGGTCCATGGGGTCGCAAAGAGTCGGACACAGCTGAGAGTCTAAGCACAGGTACAGGTGTACTGGGGGTGCTGGTAGGAAAGAACCCGCCTGCCAGTGCGGGGAATGTAAGAGACCTGGGTTCAGTCCCTGGGTCAGGAAGAACCCCTGGAGAAGAACGTGGCAACCCGCTCCAGTAGTCTTGCCTGGAGAATCCCATGGACAGAAGAGCCCAGTGGGCTACAATCCATGGGGTTGCAAAGAGTCAGACACACCTGAAGGGCCTTGGCAGGCACACAGACACTCTGAGAACCCCCTGTGGTTGCCCTTGGCCATGAGCGACGATGATAATGCATTCCCTGAAGCTATGTGGCTTCCAAGGACCATTTCCTGCAGACGTCAGTTGCTCGGAGGGTTGTTTTATACTCACAAGCCTCTGCAGACCAGACCCGTGGTTTCTTTGCCTATATAATTCCTTCAAAACCTGAGTTGGCTTCTGACCTATCCACTTCTGCTCAGTTTCTTGTACCAGTAGATAACCCTACATTCTTTCCTAGGCATGGCTCTTGGACCAACATAATTACTCACTTCCCCAGAACCATGCCTCTCTCTGAAGGCCATGGCCATCTGAAACAAAAGGCTTATGTGGGGGAGAAAGACTTTTAATTTTAACTTCACCCATGGGGCTGAGTTACTTTGCTGAGCTGGAAAATCTAACTGTGCCTTCATTAGTCAAAGCCTTTTGCAGTTTTATTTCTTATTCTCTGGTGTGAGACTGTAAATTTTTGCACTTTTCTCTAGCCCTTCCATTGATGTTTGGACACTGGTCAGTTTTTTCTGAACTTATCTCTTTCTTGACTTGAGCAGCAAGAAGCAACTCATAACTGTGACCATTCTGGCTTTTTCCAAGCACTTTCCCGAAATCCACAGGTCACAGGCAAAGCCTGTCTTCCAGGTTACATGAGATGACAGCTTTATAAAGCATTTTATTGCATATCTGTATGTCCATCTTTCCAGCCCTAATATCCATACCACAGGATATGCTACAAATTTTAGGTTTCTGTTATATCAGTACTCTGCTCCGGTTCAGTTCAGTTCACTCAGTCGTGTCCGACTCTTTGCGACCTCATGAACCGCAGCACGCCAGGCCTCCCTGTCCATCACCAACTCCCGGAGTCCACCCACACCCATGTCCATTGAGTCTGTGATGCCATCCAGCCATCTCATTCTCTGGCATCCCCTTCTCCTCCTGCCCTCAATCTTTCCCAGCATCAGGGTCTTTTCAAATGAATCAGCTCTTCGCATCAGGTGGCCAAAGTATTGGAGTTTCAGCTTCAGCATCAGTCCTTCCAATGAATATTCAGGACTGATTTCCTTTAGGATGGACTGGTTGGATCTCCTTGCAGTCCAAGGGACTCTCAAGAGTCTTCTCCAACACCACAGTTCAAAAGCATCAATTCTTAGGTGCTCAGCTTTCTTTATAGTCCAATTCTCACATCCATACATGACTACTGGAAAAACCATAGCCTTAACTAGACGGACCTTTGTTGACAAAGTAATGTCTCTGCTTTTCAATATGCTGTCTGGATTGGTCATAACTTTCCTTCCAAGGAGTAAGCATCTTTTAATTTCATGGCTGCAATCACCATCTGCAGTGATTTTGGAGCCCAGAAAAATAAAGTCAGCCACTGTTTCCCATCTATTTGCCATGAAGTGATGGGACCAGATGCCATGATCATAGTTTTCTGAATGTTGAGCTTTAAGCCAACTTTTTCACTCTCCTCTTTCACCTTCATCAAGGGGCTCTTTAGTTCTTCTTTGCTTTCTGCCATAAGGGTGGTATCATCTGCATATCTGAGGTTATTGATATTTCTCCCAGCAATCTTGGTTCCAGCTTGTGCTTCATCCAGCCCAGCGTTTCTCATGATGTACTCTGCATATAGGTTAAATAAGCAGGGTGACAATATACAGCCTTGATGTACTCCTTTTCCTCTTTGGAACCAGTCTGTTGTTTCATGTCCAGTTCTAACTGTTGCTTCCTGACCTGTATACAGGTTTCTCAAGAGGCAGATCAGATGGTCTGGTATTCCTATCTCTTTCAGAATTTTCCACAGTTTATTGTGATCCACACAGTCAAAGGCTTTGGCATAGTCAATAAAGCAGAAATAGATGTTTTTCTGGTACTCTCTTGCTTTTTCGATTATCCATTGGATGTTGGCAATTTGATCTCTTGTTCCTCTGCCTTTTCTAAAACCAGCTTGAACACCTGAAAGTTCACGGTTCACGTATTGCTGAAGCCTGGCTTAGAGAATTTTGAGCATTACTTTACTGGCATGTGAGATGAGTACAATTGTGCAGTAGTTTAAGCAATCTTTGGCATTGCCTTTCTTTGGGATTGGAATGAAAACTGACCTTTTCCAGTCCTGTGGCCACTGATGAGTTTTCCAAATTTGCTGGCATATTGAGTGCAGCACTTTCACAGCATCATCTTTTAGGATTTGAAATAGCTCAACTGGAATTCCATCACCTCCACTAGCTTTGTTCATAGTGATGCTTCCTAAGGCCCATTTGACTTCATATTCCAGGATGTCTGGCTCTAGGTGAGTGATCACACCATCGTGATCTCTCTGCTTTTTTGAAGCACTTTGCTTCAAAGTACTCATTTGTGTATTTGTTGGGGTTCTATTAGCTACTGTAACAGAAGAAATTCATAGGTTGTGGTGATGGTTTCATGGGCATATACTTAACTCCAGACCCATCAAGTTGTATACACTAACTAGATTTGGCTTTTTGTGGGTCAACAATGATATAAAATAGATTTCCATGAAAATTGTTGGAGAAATCTTAATGGCAGAAAAATGAAAAGTAATTAAATTATGGACTTATAGGGGAGCCATATATGTTCATTAACATGAAACATTGATGGGAGCACAATTTTTTGGATGTGGAGAACTGTTCAGTTGTAAGGTGTTCCAAGTAACTTCGTCAAACCAGGAGAAATTCTGTACCAAAAGGGCCTGAGCCATCATGTTATGTGATGTTCAATATACCCATATGTATCTTTGTTTGGGATGTTCAGCCTTGTGAGTTGGGAGCCTCTGGTACCACTAGCCCACTAAACAGATGGGAAGACAGAGATAGAGGACATCCAGGTGACCAATTAGATCCCAGTGCTCACAGCAGACAGACTCCCATCTAGAGCCCATATAACCAGACCCCCCCCCCCCCAACCCATGCAGAGGCTGGTCACCGCTCACCCTGTTGCCTCTTTGTTGCTTTTGAGAGCCATCAAGAGTCCCAGGCTCACCCCTGTCAGCTTGCCTTATAAAGTTTTGAAAATTTTTAAGAGTTTTAAATAAAAGTAAGTCTTTTGAGAGAGTTAGTGTTTGAAGTCAATTAGGGTCGTGGTGGGAGATGGTGAGTAGCACATTTGTCTGATAAACTCTTTGGACCGGTGTTATTTTTAAAAATAAGACAGGAAGGTGCAGAGAGCAACCCAGGAGGTGATAGGACAGCCCTCTCACGTGGCTCAGAGGACGCCACCTGCAGCTGGGAGGTGACACTTGCGTGTGGAAGCTCCAGGAAGAGAGGTTGATAAAGCAAGCACTTTAGAAACTGCTGGGGGACTTCTGTGGTGGTCCAGTGGTTAAGACTTCATCTTCTAATGCAGGGAGCTCAGGTTCAATCCCTAGTTGGGGCACTAAGATCCCACATGCATCGCAGTCAAAAAAGCCAAAGCATAAAACAGAAGCAATATTGTAACAAATTCAATAAGGACTTAATAAAAAAAGGTCCACATCAAAAAAATTAAAAAAAAAAAAAACAATTAAGAAATTGCTGGATCTACTTATAAAGATGATTTGGTTTAAGTAGCTTTTCTCATGAATATTAATAAAGATGCCAGGAATTCCTCCTCAGCCCACTACAGGAAAAGCCTATTAAGGCAATAGTAATAACACTGATTGTGTTAGTTGTAGTTGTAAAAACAGTTAATACTTCTTGAGTGTACCAGTCTCTGTTTTCGTGCTTTACAGGCTGCACTTGATGTAAATCACGTCCCTGTTAGATAAGTACCATTATTCCCATTTTATAGATGATGAAACAAAGACATAGAAAGGTCAGCAAGGGGTCAAGTTGAGGTCTAAACCTAGATCTGCCTGATTCCCACACCCAGACTCTAAACACTCTGATTTAACTAGTGATTAAGCTGACTGTGCATTTAGGTGGCCTGGTCAGAGGCAATAGAGGACCCTTCCTCAAATATATCCACCTACGTTGGAAAACTGACTCAGCACAGTTTCTACAAAGTGTTATTAGGTGACAAATGAAAGGTGTAGAAAAGTCTATGCAACCCAACCTCAGTGTTAAGGAAAACTAATGACATGGAAACTTTAAAACAAACCATGAATAGTGTGTATGCTAAACAAGATAGAAAATATGTAGCCTACTGCAACTTATGAAAAGGTATAGTCATTTTTAATACCAAATTATATGATACTTTTCTTAGAAAAAGATAATGTAATGGGGAGGAACACCGTTTTTAAAAGAAAAGCCCTATTGAGATTTGGGAGATGTCATAATCACTTAGAATCACTTTTCTAAGTGAAAAAGAAGTAAGTGGTCCTACTCTCAGGCCAGTGCTTGTTCCACCTGGAAAGTCCCCCATCAGGTCTTCAGGAAGCATGGACATAACCTCCAGTACTTCCGTTTGAGCGTCCTCCTTTCCTGTGCTAGAGTGGAGCCTGGCCTGAAATTAGATGCCAAAACTCAAATGAATTATTTAAAAACGTGAGTCTTTATTACCCTCAAACTTTCTGCCAATAAAGGACAATATTAAAAAAGTGTATAGCTGTAAACACAGCTGAAAATTTTAACATCAGAGGTTGTTCAAGTCTTTATGAAAGAAAACAACGCTGTTGGGATGCATTAAATCTTTTCAGGGATGTCAGAACAAATAAAGAAAGTTGACCTCACTAGTCTAAGGCCCTGCTCTGAAATTACATTGTCTGTAACTTCTTCCCTTTGGCTAATTTAGTGTTTCTCTCCTTGGATGATGAGCTTGCAGCCTTGGTTGTGCGCTCAAAGTGGGTTTGACAGAAGGGAGGAGGTCTTAGGAATAGTGATGAGCCCTTTGGTGTCTCCAATCCTTCCCTCCTGGTGCTCTGGCTGACCCACGCACAGCTCTCTGTTGGGGTTCTTGGCAAGCGTATTACTGCTTCACTTTCTGCTCTCGTGGAAGACTGACTCAGATGTTTAATTCTGTGGAGGACATCGGTCAATGTTTTATTCATTTCTCATATCACTGTTGTTGTTTTTTACTTACTGAGCTGTTTGTCTCTTCTGCAATCCCGCAGACTGTACCCCGCCAGGCTCCTCTGTCCATGGGATTTCCCAGGCAAGAACACTGGAGCGGGTTGCCATTTTCTTCTCCAGGGCATTTTCCCAACCACAGGATCAAACCCACATCTCTCGCTTGGCAGGCAAATTCTTCACCCCTGAGCCACCAGGGGAGCTCTTTCATGTCATTACAATGGTTTAATTCTAAAGAAGATACCTGGGAAGGAAAGAGACAGGGATGTCTGTTGGAAACTGGCCCATCAGTTTGGTCTGTATCAGAGTTTATTCTGTTTTCTTTTCAATATTTCCATGTGTCCAGATAAACCTATTCACAAGCAAGACATACATCAAAAACCTCATGACCTCATTAACTCTGTGTCATTTGGTTTTAGATCGGGCTGGGCGCTTGGCCCATGGAAGGGTATTTTAGTTTTCTATGTTTTCTGTTTAATTCTGAACAGAAAGTAGGATATTTGTAGGAAATGTCTCCAAAAAAGAGAAACAAGATACATAACCATCAGTGCCAAGATTCCTCCCCCCGCCATGTGTTCAGACCAGCCTTTACACCGAGACCGTCTCTATGCTTAGTGGTCTGGGTAACCACAATGTAAGGTCACAATTTCGAGATTATGCAGTTGAGATGTGTGATGAAGATCCTGCTTCAGACAAAACATTCTCAAGATGGTCCCATGTTCCATTAACAGTGCACTTTTCTTATATTAAAAGTATATGAGGATCACTAAGAATTTAACACAATGACATCTGCTTCACATTATCTCTTACCCTTGTCCATCGCTCAGCCCATGGCATGATGGGAAACTTCAAACAGCAACCATTTGTTAATCCTGACTTGGGTAAAATCAGTTGGTCATCAACACCATCCCATAAGGCTACGTATGAAGTGCAATTAAAATTGAATCAACTTCACTGAGTATATATTGAGAAGAACAAATATATGCTATGTACCTCTTACACACAAGAAATCCAGGTAGATTTTGATGAGCTGATGGAGCAGAGGAGAATGACAAAATGTATCTTTTACCCTCAAGGAGTTTATATTTTGAGAGAAACAAAAAACTGTATACACACTTGATATATTAATAACGTTTGTTGTCGTTCAGTCGCTAAGTCATGTCCGACTCTTTGGGACCCTATGGACTGTAGCATGTAGCACACCAGGCTCCCCTGTCCTTCACTATCTCCTAGAGTTTGTTCACTCATGTCTATTGAGTCGGTGATGCTATCTAATCATCCTATCCTCTGCCACCCCCTTTTCCTCCTGCCCTCAATCTTTCCCAGCATCAGGGTCTTTTCCAATGAATCAGTTCTTCGCATCAGGTGGCCACAGTATTGGAGCTTCAGCTTCAGCATCAGTCCTTCCAGTGAATATTCAGGGTTGATTTCCTTTAGTTCAGATGGTAGAAGCTCATCTCACCTATTTCTCCTCTGGAAGAGACTTATTAACAAATTGACTCCCAGTCAGCGTGTGAATCATAGACAAAGAATCCAGAAGAAGAGAGGGTCAGCAGTCTGGGCTAGTAATAAGACTTTAACTCATGAAGCAAGATTGCTCTTTGAGGATGCTCTGGGTCTAAGCAGAGACCCCCCACGGATTGGGATTGTTAAATTCAGAAGTCATTACTAAGACATACTGAAATGCCCTTATTGATAGATTCCTCTTCTTCCCAAATGTATTATCTGGCAAGCTACCTAACTCTCTGTTTACTTATTTGTAGAATGGGAATACGGCCGCCTATTTTAATGGGACTGTGTGTATGTATTAAATGAAAATATCTATCATATTCTATGGCCCAATAGATGCTACTTCCCTTCCTTCCCAAACCGCTTCTCTTTCTTAAAAGCGGAAAGCAAGAGAGCAGCGGTCAGATCGTTATCAACAGGGCCTTCAGGCCCAAGGTTCCATCGATTCGCAGTTCAACCCGGGGAGCCAGTCCCCAGCACCTCGTATGTTCTCAGCGGGTAATATGACCGGAGCTTCCAGAAGCCACAGTCCAATGGAAGAGACCAGCTATCAAATGGACATCAGTGCGAAAGTATGAACTTGTGCTGAAGAAGCGCAGCAGAGTGGGGAATTGATCATCCTGGGGGCAGGAGGAACAGATCAGAGCAGACTTAGGAAGACTCTCAAACTGCTCCTTAACATTCCCACAAGAGGCCCAAGGACCACATTATCAGGCTTATTTTTTACCACAGGGATCCAATATTTGCTCCTATGCAAATCATAAAATTTACAGAGAGGAACAGAAGAAAAAAATACGTTCAACCCATCAAACTCATCTGATCTGAAACAGAAAAAGACTCCTAATGAATATGTCAACACCTGCAAGTTTTTCATTTCTTTTCGGAAGCAATTTCATCTGCAAATGAGTAATGCGATCTGGGGCCGGACAGGACCTCCATTCCTGCACTCAGAAAAACGTGCTTCCTTCGCTTTACATTTCTCACACCGTTCAGTGGGAAAGCAGCCGCGATGCAATTTCGGATCCAGTTTAGGGTGTGAGATGTCAGTTCTCGCTTTCCTCCTCCAGAAGGCAGCCAAAGCTCATAAGCCCAAGGTTAGAGAGTTCATTTTTTCCCCCTTCAGGGGAAAAATTAAGTTCATAAATCATCTCTCAAGAAAGAAGATAAGGTTCCCAGATTTCTATTTTGTTGGGCATGAAAACTGAAGTCCAATCTGCGAGGCATTATATTCTCATATCCACCTGCAGCGCACAAAAATCACTCTCAGAGATGGTAATTCTCGAAGCTATTTTTTAGCGCGATGGGCAGAGAGGTGTTTCCCGTGCACAAGTAACTGAAAGCAGGCTCCTGTCTCACATGAATGTGTCTCCTCTCCAAAGAATAAGTGTATCTCCACATGCCATCTGAGGTTTGAAGGATGGCACGCTGCCCTTCTGCTCAGTAAAGGAAAAAGTCAGCCCCGACACTGAGCAGGAGCATTTTGATGGATGGGTGGCCGGGAGCCGGTCCGGAGCTGATGCTGAAATGCCCTCTAGTGGTCATTAGCCAGAACCAGTGCTGAGCCTGGGGAAGCTAAAATTTCCTTGTGAAACTAGCTCAGGTGCTGGGGCTGCTGCTGCTGCTGCTAAGTAGCTTTAGTCGTGTCCGACTCTGTGCGACCCCATAGACGGCAACCCACCAGGTTCCTCTGTCCCTGGGATTCGAGGTTTCTAAAAACACTCATCTAAGGAAAGAAGGCTGAGTGCCGAAAAATCGATGCTTTCAAACTGTGGTGCTGAGGAAAACTCTTGAGAGTCCCTTGGACTGCAAGGAGATCAAACCAGTCGATCCTAAAGGAAATCAACACTGACTATCCATTGAAAGGACTGATGCTGAATCTGAAACTGCAGATACTTTGGCCACCTGACGCAAAGAGCTGACTCATTGGAAAAGACCCTGATGCTGGGAAAGATTGAAGGCAGGAGGAGAAGGGGATGGCAGAGGATGAGATGGTTGGATGGCATCACTGACTCAATGGACATGAGTTTGAGTAAACTCCGGGAGTTGGTGATGGACAGGAGGCCTGGCGTGCTGCGGTCCATGGAGTCGCAAAGAGTTGGACACAACTGAGCAACTGAACAACGGTAACAAGAGTCAGGAGTTGTAACATGGGTCATTTGTATCTAATGGGAGATACCTGGGTGGCCATGGGGCTTGGTGTCGCTTATATAAATGGGAAGTTGACTCCAAGTTCAAAGGTACAGCCCGGGGGTTTCGCTCCCACCTCTTCTTCTCACAGCTTTGATCTTGAGCCCTGGGCACTGGAGCCTCAAGAACTGTTTGCTGAGTGACTGGATAAATGAATGAACCGCGGTCATCAATAATACATTCTGAGCCCACAGGCTGCATTTGAGAATACACAGGTTCTTTCTGCTTCCTAAGGTGCATTTGATTTGCATTCTTCCCTGTCATCGCCTGGGACCTAGAAGAATTAGCCTCACTCTAAAGGCTTTGAGACGAGGAAATGTGATCGGAATGCTGGAAGGGAAATGGTAATAAAAAAAACTTCCCCGGGTGGCTGCAAGGGTCTGAGCCAGTAGTTCAAAAGTGGAGATGGAGAAAGAGCATCAGAAAGGAAGTGGAGGGGACTTCCCTGGTGGTCCAGTGGTTAAGACTCTGTGCTCCCAATTCAGGGCGGGGGCGTGGGTTCAAACCCTGGTCAGGAAACCAAGATCCCTCATGCCGCACAGCTTGACCCCCTCCCCAAAAAGAGCAAAACAAAAAACAGGAAGTGGACGTAAAAGAGCACCCCTCCCAGCATCCTCAGGCAGGCCGCCAGCAGAAGTTAACTTGGAGAACAGGCAGAAAACAGAGCCCATTCCACCCCGGTGAGAATGACAGCGGGATGTGGATGACCGACCTCGTAACCTCTACCCATGCCGTGTGCTTCACCCCAAAGCCCGACACCGCCAGTGGGCTGCGGTGCCCGCGGAGAAGGGACTGACAGATTGCCGCAGCCTCCAACCTCCGATGTTGAGATCATTTCTGAAAACCTATCCTGCAGCCAGAGATGGTCATGTAACTCAGAAGACGGACAGAAAGAGAGGCAGCAAGATCGGGGCGAGGAGGACCCTGGGTAGGGGCGAGGTTTGGGCGGGGGGGTGGCGCTGGCGGTGGGGGGCTGCCTCTGCCCTCCGCTCGTTCCCAGGAGTGTTTTTGTGCAGCTGCTGTGGGCACCCTGCCAGCCCAGTTTTGCAGCCGCACAGGGTCCCGGCAGACACGGTGGAAAAGCTCAGACTCTGCAGGCCCCCAAAGCCCTGGGTTATACCTCTCAGGAGCTACGTGTCCTTATGGATGACATCACTTAATCTCCCAGGGCCTCGGTTTCTGCAACTGTAAAATGGGGTGAATGAGAACCTGTGTCCACCCGGCTGCTTGCAGATTCAGTCAAATAATATGTAAGTAAGTGTTAGTCGCTCAGTCGTGCCGACTCTTCGCGACCCCATGGACTGCAGCCCACCAGGCTCCTCTGTCCACGAGATTTTCCAGGCAAGGATACTGGAGTGGGTTGCCATTTCCTTCTCCAGGGCATCTTCCCAACCCAGGGGTCAAACCCGGGTCTCCTGCACTGCAGGCAGATTCTTTGCCAACTGAGCTACAATATATGCATAATACCTAAGGTGGGGTCTGACCTGGAGTTGACTTTCAAGAAATGTTAGATGCTATACTGATGATACTGATGATAGAGAAGAGGAGGAAGTAGAGGACCAAACCTTGGGGAGATATTCTTGGCACTTTTCCTCCTTCTCCCAAGTCCTTTCAGCCACGTATTCTTTCTTCCCAAGATTGTCAAGGGAGCCCAGGCAGTATGTCAGGAACCAAATCTTCTCTAAAATATTGATGAAGAGCTGGAACTGGGCAGAGAACAGAGTGGGTCTGGGGTTACCAAGAGGTTCAAGATCCACAGATCCTCCCAGCCCTCTTCCAGAGCAGATATGAATACAGGCTCCAAGTCCAAAGCTAAATCTAACAAGCTCCCAGGTGGAGGATTGTTTTGGTCCATTTTGTCATAACTTTGACACACACACACACACATGCACGCACACACAGCTAGGATGCAGAAGTGAGTGCTCTCCTTAGATTTCTTAACCTCACTTCTCCTAGTCTTTTCCATCTGCCCTTCTCACCACCTCTATTCAATCCTTCCACCACTCCCCACACTCCACTTCTTGCAACAGGCTCCAAACACAGCGTTAAAAGATGAGGGTTTGCAGGGAGCAGAGCTTTCCTGCTTTCTGCAAAGTCAGCAGAACTGGCCATCAGACCGAGCCGTGAGATCCGTGGCATTCACCCCACATTCTGAGGTCACTCTATGTTTAATGATTTTTTTGATACACCTTTATACGCTTTCACCTGGGACAGAATTTAAAGGATGTGTTTATCAGTCCTCTGATAACTGCCAATTTTTAGACTCCATCCAGACTATTGTTATTGCAGCCAGAAACTACTGGCAAAGTAATATAGACAGAGCCTCTGTATGAAAAGGAATGTGTTTGCTGAGCTTTCTTAATATCCAGGACTTTACAGTTAAAATCGATAGAAATATAACCTTTTCAACCACACAAAATGAGTTCATGTTTATTATTAGTCTTTCTCTGCCATTACCATGTTGTGATTGCAGAGGAAGCCAGGTCAACCTAAGCTTTATTGAAAGACCGTTAAAGAAACAAACTCAAACTCATTTAAATACTGAAGCCAGTGCCTTGGAAAGATCAATAAAGTAAAAGCTCCAGAGTTGCTTAACTTAAACGCACCACATATGAGGATCGTTCCACAAGCACATGAGCAAACCTAGAAGGCCAGCCAATAAGGAAGAAAAAGCCATTTCATTAAACAGGTTTAGAACTGTAAAGCCCTTAACCTTAGTCTGATTAGACGTACAGCATTTAAATTTTCTCAGTATTTTAAACATCATCTAGAGAAGAACCATTGATCAATGAATGCCATTTAGTCAGGAAAGCCATTAGCTTTTAGGGTTGGAGGGGTGACTGCAATCAAAATCGCAGGTTCATCTCTTTAAAAATAACCAACACCAAAAAAAATAAATAAATAAATAACCAACACCATATCATGCTCTAAAGTCCTAGACCTGCTTGGAGCCAGGAAATGTTCTATCTAATGACCCTTAGCCTTGTGGCCTGTACACAGTCATATGTATTAAATCAAATAGCTGCCACTGACTCTGTGGACTTGGGTCAGACACAAACCTCTTGGTGCCTCAGTTTTCCCAGATATGAGTATGCGTGCTAAGTCGCTTCAGTCATGTCCGACTCTTTGTGACCCATGGACTGTAACCCTCCAGGCTCCTCTGTCCATGGGGTTCCAGGCAGGAATACCAGAGTGGGTTGCCATGCCCTCCTCCAGGGGTCGAACCCACGTCTCTGACGTCTCCTGCATTGGCAGGTGGGTTCTTTAACACGAGCACTGCCTGGGAACCAGAGATCTGATTAGGGTGATATCCTTTTCTGCATCCTTTCCTGGATATGAGAAACAAAGATGATTGTCACAAACCACTTCCAGTTCTCCCTTATAAACAGCAATGAAAACTGTGAGCTTCAGTAGTAATATTTGCTTAGAATAGTTTTTAAAATCAGAATGGTCTTTATGGGCCTTTGAATCAACCTCTGACCCAACTTAGAATCATCCCCTGTCCCTCCTGACATCACCAGATGTGAGAAATACGCTCTTCTTTTTTTGCCTTTAACTGAAGTAGTGTTGTGTTAGTTGCAAGGATATTTGTACATATATACATCTTCTTTCTCAGATTCTTTTCCTTGATTATTACAAGATGCTGACTGTAGTCACCTATGCTATGAAAGGTCCTAACCTTGTTGATTATCTATTTTTTACATCAGTTCAGTCACTCAGTCATGTCCAACTCTCTGCGACCCCATGGACTGCAGCACACCAGGCTTTCCTGTCCATCACCAGCTCCCGGAGCTTGTTCAGACCATGTCCATGGAGTCGGTGATGCCCTCCCATCCTCTCATCCTCTGTCGTCCCCTCTCCTCCTGCCTTCCTAATGCTCTGTGTATCTGCTGAGCCCAAGCTCCTGATCTATCCCTCCCCCACTGAAACGTAGCAAGAGGGTTTCCCAGCTGCGAGCACCTCCTTGGGCACGTCTTCAGCTTCACTCCACAGGGTGGCCGGACAGCAGAATTGCTCGAAAGCCCTTATGTGGCATTAAGAGGTGTGAGGAGTCATGTCATAAAGACGTGCCTAGAAGGAGATATGATCAGGGGGAATTTGAGGGTCCTGCCAAAGGTTTCACCTCTCCCCTGGTGGTTCAGATGGTAAAGAATCTGCCTGCAGTGCAGGAGACCAGGGTTTGATCTCTGGGTTGGGAAGATCCCCTGGAGAAGAGAATGGCTGTCCACTCGAGTATTCTGGCCTGGAGAATTCCACGTACAGAGGAGCCTGGCGGGCTACAGCCCATGGAGTTCCAGAGTGACTAACAGGGACACACATGCCTCTTCCCACACGGAGGCCCCCGGAGCAGTCAGGTCACGCTGTGACAGTCATCCATGCCCACCCAGGTGGCCCAGGGGCTGGACAGGTGTAGCTTCTCAGGAGTGCAGGCTGGCAGACGCCTGCTGAAGCCAGCCTTCAAGCTCACTCTGGAGATCTGTCTGATTGTGAACTTCCACGAGGGGCTCATCTTCAAAGACAGTCCCTGTATCTGGATCAGTCACAGCCAGGGCCCCCCACCCAAGAACCTGACCATCAGAGCAGCCATCCCCCATCCCAGCCTCAGCAGGCAAATGATGGGACAGCCATACCGTCACACACACCAGCCTACAATGGTTTCCCTGTCCCTAAGTGCCCTAGACAGACGGTTCTAACACATCGAGTTTATTGATGGCTTCGTGAAAACGTCCCCCACACAACGCACCCAGGAACTTGCCAGTATCTAAATTTAAACAGCCAACTCCTGAAAACACGTACTGGTCAAACCAAGATGGCAGAAGCCAATAAAGACTGAGATAGAAAATGCCCCAGTCGTATTCGCCATGTCGACATTATTTCTCATAATTGTTCTCACTTGTATTTCTTTATTCTTCCTTGTTTGATGAGTAGAAATTTTAGCCATCATGCTATATGATTTTAGGAGCTTTGTATTTGGTAATCCCTATTTTTAGAACTGCCCGTTCCTAATTTTTAATTTTTCACTCCTCCTCTTCTTTGCCTTCCTCCTGCCTTTTTCCACCCACTGATTTGTTCTTCCTTATTCCCAGAAAGTCATTTCACAGTTTATCAAAATGTGTTTTGCCTTGAGCTTTTCAGGAAAATAAATTCGAAATGATTTAATGGATGCTAATTGTGTTAATTATTAGCTAAACCACTCACTGTGTGTAATCATTAATTTTGATGGCTATTAAAGTGATTTTAAATGTAAAAGCATATTAAAACCATGAGCTATTCTCAAACTGGATCTCTGAGAAGGAAATCAGAAATATAATTACTGGATACTGGTTCAGATGTTGATTTTTAATACTTATTCATCATCTTCTGAATTCTCATATACAAGTCAAAAGACAAACATGAAAATCCTAAATATGCGCTGATCAGATTCTTTTTAAAAAATTGTATAGTATTTGGGACCTTCCTGCTATAAAAGTCTTTGAATTTAACTGTTTTGAAAATGCTATATCAATTGTGAAATGAGAATTTCTCCTCTTACCCTTTGATATTTATAAATATTATACAGATTTATTGATGCAAAGTCAGTTTTCTTTTTTAAATACTTTGTGCTTTAAATAGTATTCACTGTTTTTCCAGTAGGTGGAGTATTAGGCCAGAGAAAGTAGATTAACATCTGAAAGCGAATTTTTTTTTTTCTTTTTACTGTTTTGAGAAATTTTTTATATAAAACATAAACCACCTAATGGGCTCATTAATTCTTTTAATTGCATCAATACCACAGGTGTTCAGTCACACTAGATCTTATGAGGCAAAATATATTGTACTGACTACATTTCCATAATAATGAAGGCATAATGACAATAGTAATAAGTACGTAAATGCTTCTCATTTTAAAATTGCTTATCAAGACATAAATGAAAACTACTGATAACTCTGAAAGGAAAACCGTGCACATGTACAGGAAAGGAAGATCTGTCTCTTAAAGCCTTTATTTCCCAAACCTTAACCATTTCTGGAAAAGAACATTCCTTGTGAGTTTAACATTGGTTCGAGGCCGACCTTGCCACTTCCGGTCTCGAGGCCGACCTTGCCACATCCGGTCCCGAGGCCGACCTTGCCACTTCCGGTCTTGAGGCTGACCTTGCCACTTCTGGTCCCGAGGCCGACCGTGCCACTTCCGCTCTGTGACCGAGGGTGGGTCACTGACTCTCCGTGTCCTCAGGACTGTGCCGCGTGTCCCTCTGTCTCCAGACAGGGAGCTGGGCCCTCGGATGCCGAGAGGTGACCGACTGTATGGTGTCTCAGTCTTTCTTCCCTCCTCCATCTCACCCCCAAATCATAAACAGGGCGAGGAAATCCCCTCCCACTCTGCCGAGACAAACTGTGGCTTAAAATGGCAGTGAACTGAAATCCCAGAATCGTACCTGGAGGACATGAAAGCTCTGAACTCAGTTGTGAGGCTGGAGGCCCGGCCCGAGTCAGAGGACGGTAAATGTCGCACAAATGCGTGTCCCCTTAAGGGTGTCCTGGGGCACGTGGTGTCACATGCGCCTCTATTACACAAGCTCTCGTTGACGGTGAGATGACCATCAGCTAAATGTACAGCGAAATAGCTCGCTTGGACCCCGAAGAAATTGCTTTCAACTGATCGCACTTGACCATGACAAATGCACCAGGGTTCACTGGCAGAGTGCAGCCACCTGGTACCACGAGTGAACTGGTATTAATATGACGTGTCCTCGGGCTCTGCGGGTTGAGCAGTACTTGACTTACCTGATTTAACGCATTCTCTCTCCTATAATGTAAACACTTAAAATGTAGCTGAGCTCTTCCTTCCCGGGTTGAGCCAGGGGGCTGTTTCAGGAGCCTGTCACTCACAGGTCGCCTTTGTGGTTACCCAGGTGTAGCCGGGTTAGCATCTCAGTCCGGTCAGCCAACTCCCTTTCTGAGTTGAGATGCTTTTTGAGGTATCAAAGCAGAGGACACTTCCGTGTCTGTTAAATGAGGGAAGGACGTGAAAAGTCCAGCACAAAGCCCTGCACACAGTCGTGGCTCCGTACTGGGTCTGGGTTCAAACAGAAGACAGAAACCACGTGCGTGCGTGCCTCCTCCCCGCACCCCAGAGAGCAGAGAAGTTCTGGCTTGGCGAGGCTGGAGCTGGTCTGGGGTTGCTGGAACAGTGAAAGGCCACTCTCTGGAGTTGGAGGAGTGTGCCTATGTGTGAGCACGTGTTAGACTGGAGGCAGGAGGCCTCAGAACATGCAACCCACTCGGGGCTCACAGGGGCTCTGGTTTCCAGGAGAAACAGATGGATACCAGGCCATAGGGTCACAGGGGAATCACACTCTGGGTCTGAGGCTCGGGCAGACCTCAGGCCCTAGGCAGACCTTCCCACCCCCAAGCCAGCACTGGAAATTTCCAGAAGCTCTTTCTTCCCTCCAGGGTCCTCTTTGTTATTCAGTCACTCAGTCGTGTCCCACTCTTTGTGACCCCATGGACTTGCCAGGCCTCCCTGTCCATCACAAACTCCCAGAGTTTACTCAAACTCATGTCCATCGAGTCAGTGATGCCATCCAGCCATCTCGTCCTCTGTCATCCCCTTCTCCTCCTGCCCCCAATCCCTCCCAGCATCAGGGTCTTTTCCAATGAGTCAACTCTTCGCATGAGGTGGCCAAAGTACTGGAGTTTCAGCTTCAGCATCAGTCCTTCCAATGAACGCCCAGGACTGATCTCCTTTAGGATTGACTGGTTGGATCTCCTTGCAGTCCAAGGGACTCTCAAGAGTCTTCTCCAACACCACAGATCAAAAGCATCAATTCTTCGGTGCTCAGCCTTCTTTATGGTCCAACTCTCACATCCGTATGTGACTACTGGAAAAACCATAGCTCTGACTGGATGGACCTTTGTTGGCAAAGTAATGTCTCTGGTTTTTAATACTCTGTCTTTGTTTGTCATAGCTTTTCTTCCAGGGCCCTCTACCAGAAAAGTTTAATATTCTGCTCACTTTAAAGGAAATTAAAGGAACACGTGTTAATCATAGAGCATATACTGAAAGGTGAATTGGAGACGGGAGGCAATGAATTGATGACTGACAGAAAAAGACTCACACCCCAGGGACCTCCATGGGGATCACTGGGAGAGAGGCGGGGAGAGCTTATTTTGGGGATGGGGCTCAAGTGCGGAGGATTCCAGGAAGCAGGGTTGGGTGCTGTCACAAAGCCGGGGCAGCTCAGAAATGGAGCACATTAACAATCTCTGTCTGGGAGGCAGGAAGATAGGAACAGGACTGGCGTGGTTGTCTGAGAAGCGAGCTGGGAGAAGGTGCTGTTCAGCCCTAGTTTTGGTGGCACAAGCTCTTCTTTTAATTCCCGGGGTTGGTTTTCTGTTGCTGCTGTAACAACTTACTGCAGATTCAGGGTAACACTGAGGGATTGCCTTACGGTTCTGGAGGCCAGTTAGCATCACCGAGCGGATGGCCTGCTGCTGGTTGGTCTGGGTGCCCTGAAGCTCTGAGAGGAGAATCCCTTTCCTTGCCTTTTCCAGCTTCTAGAGGCACCTACATGCCACGGCTCATCGCCCCAGAGTCCGGGATCCTTAATTTGGTCGCATCTGCAGGTCCCAGAGCTGCTGTTCCCTTTCCCACCATCCCCTCCATGTCACCTCATCTTTTCCCCCACCTCCACCCACATCCTTCCTTCTGGGGGCAAAGCATGACTGAGCGTCAGAGAGAGAGAGAGGAGGAAAACTCGAGCGGACTCCTCATCCCTCTGAGCTCTCCTCCTGTGGTCCTCTTCCATCACAGAATTGCCGCAGACACGAGGAGTTTAATCTCTGTAAACGTTAAAGCCTTCCTGTGTATCTTCAGTGTTTGTCATATTTTCCAACTCGGTTGTTACAAAAGATTTTCCTAACTGAACAAGTGATTTGGATCAGAATGATAGATCACTGCCCGCTGAGATTCCTGCCCATTTTTTCATTAATCAATTCATAAGATCATGGCCTCTGGTCCCATCACTTCATAGCAAATATATGGGGAAACAGTGGAAACAGTGGCTGACTTTATTTGGGGGGGCGGGGCTCCAAAATCACTGCAGATGGTGACTGCAGCCATGAAATTAAAGGACACTTGCTCCTTGGAAGGAAAGTTATGACCAACCTAGACAGCATATTAAAAAACAGAGACGTTGCTTTGCCAACAAAGGTCTGTCTAGTCAAGGCTATGGTTTTTCCAGTAGTTGTGTATGGATGTGAGAGTTGGACTATAAAGAAAGCTGAGTGCCGAAGAATTTTTTTGAACTGTGGTGTTGGAGGAGACTCTTGAGAGTCCCTTGGACTGCAAGGAGATCCAACAAGTCCATCCTAAAAGAGATCAGTCCTGAGTGCTCATTGGAAGGACTGATGTTGAAGCTGAAACTCCAATACTTTGGCTACCTGATGCGAAGAACTGACTCATTTGAAAAGACCCTGATGCTGGGAAAGATTGAGGGCAGGAGAAGAAAGGGACAACAGAAGATGAGATGGTTGGATGGCATCACCGACTCAATGAACTTGAGTTTGGGCAAACTCTGGGAGTTGGTGATGGACAGGGAGGCCTAGAGTGCTGCGGTCCATAGGGTCACGAAGAATCAGACACAACTGAGCAACTGAGCTAAACCGAAATGAATGAATTAAGACTCAAGAGTATTTGTGATATTTATAGATAAATCAACGCGGGGCAGAATCACTGATGGCACAATTAAGATTCAAAAATTTCTGAATAGTCTGTATTCTTCCAAGCAAAAGAAATAAATTTTAATATAATAAATGTAAATTTTAGCTTTTGGTTCAAGTCATCAACTGCATATATGAAGGAAGGGGAAGAGATGAAAGTAATCTATGGATACAAACTAGCAATTTTATTTTATATGAGCACCATAAAAATAATAAAAAATGTGTCAAAAACCAACTCTGTCAAGGGCAATAGTGTAGCATACTGATTACTACATAGTGTTACAATGTAACTATTTCAGGAAGCCTTTTGTTTTTGTTTGTTTCAAACTAAACTTTTAATTTTGTATTGGGGCATAGCTCCTTAACAATGTGGTGGTAATTTCAGGTGAGCAGGGAAGGGACTCAGCCATGCCTATACATGTATCCATTCTCCCCCAAACACACCTCCCATGCAGGCCGCCACATAACATTGAGTAGAGTTCCCTGTGCCATACAATAAGTCCTTGTTGGTTATCCATTTTGAATATAGCAGGATGTACATGACCTTCCCAAACTCCCTAACTATTCCTTCCCCTTGGCAACCCTAGGTACCTTAACAGGTAGTAAGAGGATGGAGGAACCATAGCAGTTCCCCATGTGTGCCACCAGATGGCGCCAAAGCAGCTAGTTGCTATTTAGCAAAACGGACAAACCCAGACAGCATATTAAAAAGCTGACACGTTACTCTGCCGACAAAGATCTGTCTAGTCAAAGCTGTGGTTTTTCCAGTAGTCATGTATTGATGTGAGGGTTGGACTCTAACGAGAGCTGAGCGCTGTAGAATTGATGCTTTTGAACTGTGGTGTTGGAGAAGACTCTTGAGAGTCCCTTGGACTGCAAGATCCAACCAGTCCATCCTAAAGGATATCAGTCCTGGATATTCATTGGAAGGACTGATGTTGAAGCTGAAACTCCAATACTTTAGCCACCTGATGTGATGAACTGACTCATTTGAAAAGACCCTGATGCTGGGAAAGATTGAAGGCAGGAGGAGAAGGGGACAACAGAGGATGAGATGGTTGGATGGCATCACCGACTCAACAGACATGAGTTTGAGTAAACTCTAGGAGTTGGTGATGGACAGGGAGGCCTAGCGTGCTGCAGTCCATGAGGTCGCAAAGAGTCGGAAATGACTGAGTGACTGAGCGATGGAAATGACTGAGCCTCTGCCCCAGGGAAATAATAAAGTAGGAAAATATTAATATTTAAGGTTCTCTGGCCAGAACATGTGTTTTGTTAATGAAACACTTGAAATCATAGCAAACTTTTCAAAATTGTAGTCAAACATGCCGATGTTGGCTTTAATCATGTTTTTTTAGACTTTTATCACAGTGCTACCAGACACCCAGGCACAAAAAACCTCACTGTACCAGTCCTGCAGGTCAGAACTCTCCAGATTCCTAAGCTGCAATGAATCTTGGACTCATAATCGTGAATATTCAATAAGCTCTAGGTTTCGAGTAAGCGGTCTCAAGATTCCAGGGCAGATGGTCATTAATAATTAACCATCATCCTCAAAGCAGCCTGTTCTCCTTTTAGCCATTGAAATTGGTCCCCTCCCCACACTTCCTGCCTCCCTCTCCTCCCCGCCTGCTCCTCACTCCCCCAAGTAGGCCTGCACCCTGCAGCTTTGCCCATCCTTGCCCATCTCTAGCGAGTCTAGTTTCGGGAGTTTGTGCCCCAGCAAGTAGCTACTTGTATACAGTTCCCACAGCAAGGACCTGCTGGATAGAAGGACAGAAGTGTTTCCTTCTAACCCACACCTTACCTTATGCTCTCCTGAGCAGGTATTAAACTCACTTCAGAAAAACAAAAGGGCACAAAAGAGATTTTTTTTTCCCCCCAGGTGGATACAAAGAAACACAGAGAGTTCTAGGAGCTCACAGTTGGAGAAACAACTAGAATGTTTGGGTTGTAAAAGTTCAGCTAAGGCAAGAATAGCCAGTTAGGGCACAAAGGGTTCTGGGATGGCACTGTTCACACTTTTGCGTGGGAAGCATAATCAGACCTGTGACAGCCATTGTCTGTAAGCTCTTCCCATCTGCTTCATTTTTAACTCCCTCTGTTGCCAGCCCAGCTCCACTCTGAAAGGTCAGCTCTGCTAGAGCAACAGTGTCTTTGTTCCCTCCAGGCTGTGATGTCCCTGCGCTGCGGCAGAAAGGAGAAGTCACCCTTGTTTGGACAAGCAAGAAAACTGTGACCCTGATATCTCAGCATTCGAATGTACATATTCTTGTGTGCATGCTCGCTCAGTCCTGTCTGACTCTCTGTGGCCCCAGGGCTGTAGCCCACCAGGCTCCTCTGTCCGTGGGGTTTCCCAGCCAAGAATACCAGAGTAGTGTACCATTTCCTACTCCAGGGGATCTTCCTGATACAGAGATCGAACCCGCATCTCCTGCCTATCCTGCATTGGCAGACACGTTCTTTACCAGCTGAGTCACCAGGGAAGCCTTGCACGTATTCACATACGTTAATATATTCATATTCACATTTGAACTCACACACATATATATGTTCTGAAGAACGATATTGGTGTCCTGGTGGATAGACCCAAATGGGGAAGAAGTAAGTGCAGTACTGATGCTAAAGAAAATCAGTATACATGTAGCCCACTCTATCGCAGGGGTCAATACTAGAGACTGAATCAAGCAGATTTTACTCTATTAAAATGAGTAAGGGTCTTAGTCCAGTAGCCACAGAGAAGGTGCGTGAGCTGGAGAAGAACTCATAAGAGGTCTTCATGTGCAAGCTCAAATCATTTTCCAGTAACCTCAGCGAAGGCTGGGATGAACTCCTATTTTCTCAGGCTGGTATTTCAGAGTCAGCACTGATGAAATAAGATCCAGAAACTGGGGTTAGAAGAGTGACATCATCCCCCAGGGAAGATCCGAGTCCATGCAGGAGGTGACGTTCTTCTAAAAGTGTCTCTCCTTTTCTTTCTGCAGCTGGATCACTATCCTTCCGTGAGTTACCACCTGCCAAGTTCATCCGACACACTCTTCGATTCTCCCAAGTCGCTCTTCCTAGGAAAAGTCATTGGTAAGAAATTTGCGATAAACTGCCCACATGATATTTCCTAAAGCTGCTCATTCGCCTTTGAAATGCATCGTAATTGGTGGTTGAGGCCCCTACATCCGTGATGGTGATAAAACCTGTGTCGTTTGGTGCGTGACAAAGTAAGACACAGGTGAAACCGTCTATCTGCTCCCAGTTTCTTTATCTAAAATCTGTTCTTTGGTTTATTAAAAAGCACTACCTACTAACAGTACTTAATATGACTTTTTCCTAGTCTAAGTATTCAACATGGTTCTGTCTTCCTCTCCCTGTCGAGAAGGATACTTGATACTGTTTTATTGAACTGCTTTCTAGATTTCTTGTTTGGGCTCTGCTGGGTCCCCACTGCTGCTGTACTTTTCTCTAGTTGCGGCTAGTGGTGGGTGCTCTCTGCTTGTGGTGCATGGGCTTCTCATTGCAGTGGCTTCTCTTGTTGCGGAGCACAGACTCTAGGGCATTCAGGCTTCAGTAGTTGTGGCACGCGGGCTCGATAGTTGCAGCTCCCTAGAGCACAGGCTCAGTAGTTGGGGTGCACAGGCTGAGTTGCTCCCAGTGTGTGAAATCTTCCCGGGTCGGGGATCGAACCCGTGTGTCCTGTATTGGCAGGTGGATTCTTCACCACCAAGCCACCCGGGAAGCCCCACCTATGTTATCTGCAATCAGAAGGCTGATAGGAATTGGGAAATTGTGACAGAATCCTCTACGTGTGATTGTGAATTTAAAGGAGCCACTTGGCCCTTCTCTTTACTATAGATCAGTGCTGTTGAGACGTGCTCTGGATGTGATTGGTCACGTATTTTAAATGATTAATATAAAGCCAGTGACTTTTTTTTTTCCTGTAAGAGAACTCTATATCATGAACCCAAAATGAACTTGTAAGACAGTGGGTGATGAGCTGGCCAAAGCCTGGGGAGGGGGCGGCTCTGTGATCAGAATGCTCTTAATTGTTAAAAGCACTCATTTTTAAAAGATGGGACAAGGGAACCTAGCAGACAATGAAAAGAACAGGGGGCCCAACCCATAACAATACGTAACAATAGTATACGCTTACAGAGGAACTTTCTATGGGCCAAGATCCATTTCAAGCGCTTCAGATACATGAACACATTTAATCTTCTTAGTAATTCCATGAGATAATCAAGATATCATCTCCATTTTACAGATGAGAAAACTGAGGCATCAAGAGATTAAATATCGTGCCCAAGGCAACCTACTTAAGGGTGGAATCAAAACATTTTCCTGTACAGTCAGATACCCGTCTCTGTTCCTGACTACCATGCTGTAAGCTCTGTGATGGTGGACTTAGGAACGAAACAGAGAGACAGAAGGAGAGAATTTGGGCAAGAGGTTGACCTGTTGAGGGACAAGCCTGACATCCCATGTCAGAAAGTAGCCAAGAGCAAAATGTATTCCAGGACATAGAACCAGGGTCACACCAGGCAAGACAGCGGGCAGAGGTGTAGGTCGGGTCCCAGGAAAGGGCGCGCCCTCAGCAAAAAGAGAGCAGGGAGTGGCAGTGGTCTAATCAGTGGGTGAAAGTGGAAAAAGAAAGGCAGCCCAGACTCACGGGCCACCTGCCGTTCCAGGCATCATGCCAATCATCTTCCATGTGTAAATGTGGCAGCGTAATGTCACAGCGACTCCGTGAAGCAAGACGTAGGATTATTATCCTCATTTTACAGATGAGGAAGCTGAAGCTGAGGATGGTCAGTTTGCCGGAGTTACCTGACTGGTGTGTGGGAAAGCAGAGTTTTGAAGCTGAGTCTCTCTGATGAGAGTCCACAGTTAAACAAAAGGACTAGTCATTACGGATCAAGGTCCAGAAGGAAACGCAGCGGAAAGATAAGCAATGCCATTATAATTTACTTACACATGGCAACATAGTCAGTGGCGTAGAGCCTTGGTGTCTGTAGGCGTGGACCCTGAGATGGTGAGTGCCCGCTTGCCACCATATTCATTCCGCAACTCAATGAAGGATAACAGGACATTTTAAGTGCTCCTTCAGGGCCGATTCCATCCAAACAAACTCTACACTATAATACTATGATATTTGTAAAGACGCAACACCCAGCATGAACATACCAGAAACAACGGACTTTGTTTCTTTCATGAAACTCACAGAGTCAAGTTTGACAGGCATGTTGGGTGAAGGCCAGTTTCCTTCACTGTGAGTAACACTCTTGCTCATCAGTATTTCAGGTCAGGTGACTAAATTGACACCAAAGCAAAATTGCAATATGCAATAAGGCACGAACCTTCAAGGTCATGAACAAATAACATCAAAAGAGAAATATTCTATAAGTAAGAATTGACTCTGCTCGAGATGTGCCGAGCTAAAACCATTATATGAATTTCAGGTATATGAGTAATACACCCAGAGTTTTCTGTTCATCAGAGGAAAATTTTGCCATGTAAATAAACTACCTGTGCATGTGATGAGTTGCCTAAAGCAACAGATACCTATAAGGACATCCACAGCCCCAACAGGAAGGGGGCCTCATGGCCTGATACACTTGAGGCTAAGTTAAGGTGCTATTTCAGGTCTCACATGAGACTTTTATTCGAGACTGACTCTCATCCACACCAGCCCCAGAGCTCTCTGCAGGCTAAGACAGGGTCTCAGAGTTCCACTGCATCCTAACAAGGAGCACTCTTTGTGACCTCATGGACAATAGGCCTCCAGGCTCCCCTCTATCCAGGGGATTTTTCAGGCAAGAATACTGGAGTAGGGTTGCCATTTCCTCCTCCACGGGAACAAGGAGCAAGTGCTCAATAAATATTGGTTAAGTTAATAAAGAATAGAAGGGAAAGAAACGAGAAGCTTATCACTGTAGACGTGTCCTGCAGTGTGAGAGGGTGCTGATGAAGATGCTAAGACAATAAAATTAGCACAGAGCTGAGATCTTCCCACACAGCTTGCAGTCTCGTTTTCCTAAAGGCAGGCATCAGACAGTAATGCAGTGGAAAGCATGTAGGCTTTGGAATCAGGCAGAGATGGTGTGGCAGTCAGCTGGTCAGCCCATGCTGCTATAAAATCCCCCAGACTAGACAGCTAAGCAACAGACACTTATTGCTCACAAGTTCTGAAGGCTGAAAAGTTGGAGATCAAGGTACCCGCAGAGCAGTTGTCTGGGGAGGGCCCGCCTCCTAGCTTGCAGACAGCCGTCTTCTCGTATCCTCATGTGATGGAGAGAGAGGTAATCTCTCTCCAGGCTCTTCTTGTGTGTGTGTGTGCTCAGCCTCTTCGGTCATGTCTGACTCTTTGTGACTTGATGGACCGTCGCCCGCCAGGCTCCTCTGTCCGTGGGATTATCCCAGCAGGAATACCAGAGTGAGTTGCCATTTCCTCCTCCAGGGGGCTCTTCTTAGAGGGACAGTAATCTCATTCAAGAGGGCTCCGCCCTCACGATCCGATCCCAGAGTCATCCCCTTGGGGGTTAGGATTTCAACATACTAATCCAGAGAGACACAAGCCCTCGGTCTGTAGCCGCCGGTGGTGTTTGAATCTGGGCTTTGGCCCCCATGGGCATTGAACCCTTGGGTTCAGTACTTGAACCTCCCAGGGCCTGGGTCTGTCGGTTACAAAATGGGAACACAGTGCCTACTTGCAAGCTCTTCGCTTCCTGAAGGTAACAGGAAGCTAACAGTGTTGTCTTCTTACTTTTTACTTTATCTATTTGCAGCAACCACATCAGTGCCTAACATGTGGAAAGTGCTCAAAAAAATATTTGTGGAGTAAATAAACTACCTTTTTAGTATTAAGTGAGTAACATCTTAAGAAATAGCCCATGTAATACTTGGTAATAATAAAGGAAAAACTGATGACTGTTTTTGGATGCTGGCTCTGGGCCGGTCACTCCAGTATGTGTTTTAGTATATGGTGCTGCCTGCGGTCCTCCCGACAGCAGCCTGGACCACTTACCCTCACTGCACGGGGAGGGGAATGAAGGTTGGGGAAGGTCATTTCCTTCAAGCAGGTTTTCCAGCAGCAGCACCGTTGCCTTTTGGAGTCAGAAACACAGTTTTTCATTGTGGTGGTTGACTTGTGCTTTGCGGGGTGCTTAGCTGCTTCCCGGGGCTCTCCCCACTGGCTACAAGTCACACCTCCCGACTGTGACAGCCATCAGTAAGTCCAGGTGTGGCCAAGTGCTCCCCCAGTCACTGAGAACCACTGACTTAACATCCCCCTGGGCACGGGCAGAGATGGCCTCTGAAACAGGTGTGTGACACCTCGAGCGAGGCATTCCTTCCTGGTAACACCTGCAACTTTCATTAGGATGAAGAAGCAAGGAAGAGATCTGATACCTTGGAGGTAAATTCTGTTCATACCATCTAAGGAGTCTACAGTGAGGACCTCAGAAAACATGTGGGTGCCTGGCTAGGCTAATCACCCGCCATCTCCTCCAGCCAGTGTTCCTTAAAAACGTGGTCATTCAGCAGGAGCAGGGTTGGTGAGATCTCCCTTTGAAACTGACGTACACGTCAGTGAGAAGCAACTAATATGCTTTCCCCAGCTATGTAAATATCCATCAGACAGCCAAACTTCAAATGGCTATCTCCTGCAGTCCAGTAAGGTTTTGACACCCCCTCGTGATCCATGCCCCCAAGTTGTTGAATCAGCTGCTAATCAGAAACTGATCGCATAAAAGAAGGAAAAGGAGATATATCTAATTAAATTAATAGGACTTCACGTGGAGCTATTTGATGAGCACTGCTTGAAAAAGGACACATAAAAAAAGATGAAAGAAGGATACCTAATCCACGACAAGTGTGACTTCTAAAGGGAACGGGAGAAATATATTCTAGAAATAAAACTGTGAACGCTGTCAACCAGCCACAGAATTTTGGAATGAGTTGTGACATTTCTGAATCCTGCAAGGAGGAAGCCAGGATCCCCAGCAATGAGCAGAGCTTCACAGAGTCGAAATTTCACCAGACCTAGTTATGTCCATCATTTACTAGCTGAATGATGTCATAGACTTTATATATCTGATTTTCAACAACAGATGTAATAGTCTTTCAAGAGAATCTTTAAGTCAGTTGGAAGCCTGTAGCAGTCTTCTGTGTTACTCATATCTTTCCCAACATTTCTATCAGAGCCTTGGATAAAGACACAAATAGAATGTTTATTAAGTTTGCAAATGCCACAAAGCTGAGAGGGATGGTTTAATAAGCTGGATGATAAAAAACACTTTAAAAGCATCTTGACAGGCTGGAAAGACAGGATAAAAATAATAAGATGGAATATAATAGAGATAAACATAATTCCTGCACTTAGACCAGAAGGAAAAAAAAAAAAAAGAAGCATATAAGTAGAAGATGAAAGACTCATGGTATCATAAAAGACTCAGGGGGTTGGTTTTATGGACATTTTGATATGTGGTGACTGATTTTTAAATAAATATAATACTGAAGTACGTTAATAAGAGAATTGTGTGCGCAGAAAGGAGGTATAGTCAGACCTCAGCTGGGATGGCATGGCCGGTCCTAAGCACTGCATTTTAAGATGTCTTTTAAGAAGACCAAATAGGTAAAGGATCCATAAGGGGAAAAAATCAAAAGACTTGGAGATACTCATGCCAATGAAACGATATGATTTAAGAGACATGAAAGAATCCGTTTTCAGTCTTGACAACTTCTCCATAAAAGAAGAATTAGGCTTTGTAGAGGCTTACTCCAAGGGACCAGAGTCGCCAAGTGAGAGGAAAATTTCAGTTTGAGAGAACTTCCTAATAGCTAAAACTATTCAAAAGTGAGGAGCCACTCTTTTGAAGTAGTGGAGGTTCCAATATTGAGAGTATTGAACAAAAGCTAGATTAAAATGTGTCCTGTACTTTGAGGAGTTTCCTGGCTTGAGTGAGACCAACTTGCGTAAAGCCTAAAAACCCTTGAAACTGTAAGATGATGATGGCTTTTTTGAAAGGTGAAAAATGCAATACTAAAACTGAGCAGGTTCTCCTGCTCCATGTGAGAATTAAAAGGATAGGTGTATTTAGGGTTCCTTGATATCACACACCATTGTGGATGTATTATAGGTGTGAATTTAGAAGAATGTCAATATCTACTGCTCCTCACATCACTGTGCATTCTGTATTATTAAACAGATAGCCTCTGTCTTCAGGATGACAATACTCATTTTAGTTTTCTTTTTGGAAAGTAAAATCTGAACCCGCCTTTTATTTGTTTTTCAGATTAACTATTAGTGTCATGGCCGTGTAGCATAGTAGTGCCAAATCATAAGGTAGACCTACTCTGTAGGGAAAAGGTATCAATTCTTCTGTGTGAGCTTGAGAAGCTGTGCTTGGAAAGAACCTAAATGGTAACTAATGCCGAGTGATCGTTGCTTTAGTGACCAGGGCTGTTTGTCAGAGGCAAGGTCTGAAGTGGTCAAACTAAAGGTCAGTGCTGATCCGTTTGAACTTAATACAGTTTGTGAGTCGTATTGGTCCCAGAAACTTCTTCTCAGACTACCACTAAAGAAGCAACTGCAATACAAGACCTGCAATAGACCTGTTGGAAGCCACCATATGACTTCCATTATATCTCAAATGTGAATATTATGATCCTTGGTAAAGAAATCCTTAGTCTAAGGTTTTCCAAAAATTTGGCAAAGCCTCCCCACACAGCAGGAAATGACATACCACTATGCTCATTCATGGGTGAGGTGATATACTCTGGTAGGCATCACACTGCTCAGTGAGTATTTCCAGCCAAAAAATGTGATGAGTAGAAAATACATGTGCTGTTTCTGGGCAAGAACGCTTAACTGCTGATGCAAGACCTTCTGGGGTCCTTCTGTCCTTTTGATATGGTGGCCAACAAACCTCAAGACAGTGGTTGTTCCCTCAACTGGATCCCTCTGTGACCACAATGAACAGAGCACCATGTCAACTTATGATGAACCTACAGCCTCCAAAGAAAAAAAAAATCCTTTGCATTCTTAAGTTAGCAAGTCTATTGGGCTATTTGTTACTGCAGCACAACTTAACCCATCGTGATTGGTACATAAGGATTGCAGTTAAGAGCAGTCTTTGCGATCACACTTGTGGGTTTGCATTCTTACTCTGTCACTTACCAATACTTTGACTTTGGCAAGTTACTTAACATCTTGGGCATTCTGTTTCCTCATGTATTAAGTAGGAATAGTAATGGCCACTGCTCTGCAGGATTCAACAAAATAATGCATGTTTAATAGGAAGCATGGGGCCTGCCCCATAGTATAGGTGTAATAAACATAGTTATTTTTATTAAATCATAATTAAGCAAGCATGTAATCATCATTTGTCACACACCAGGCATTGTATACGCCGCTGGAACACCTATCATGTCCAAGACAGGCACAGTTTCTTACAGGGGCTTAAGTTCTGACTGGAAGAGAGCAGCCAGTGTTGGAAAGGCAATTTGAAGTGGAAGGACGTGTGGCAGGATAAATGGAAGGTGGAAACACTGGGTTCTTTGAGAGCAAGAAGGGGGAGCAGTAACCCAGTCCAGGAGGTAAGGGAAGGCACCCCAAGGGCTGTGGCACAGAAGCTGAGATCTGAGTGATAGGTTAGAGTTATCTGGGCAGAGGAACGGGGAGGAACAGAGGGCAGAGAGAGGAGAGGTGTTTCAGTTCTCTGGTACAACAGCCCAGCCAGCACTCTGCGGCTTGAACAATACTTCATGATTTCACACAATATTGTGGCCTGACTCTTCTACTTCATGTGGTCTCAGCCAGGACATGAGAATGACTGAATGGTCCACAGTGGTCTCAGTCACGTGGCTGCCCAAGAGTTTCCCTGGGGCTCTCAGCCAGGGGCCTCAGTTCTCCCGCCCAGACCCACCCCCCACCTCTAGCCCCACCTCCAAGGCTCTACCTCATGGCTGCCTGGGCTCCCTCCCATCATGGCGGCTGGTCTCTATGAAAGAGCCTTGGAAAAAGCAAAGGTGCAAACTGGAGGTCCCTAAGACCCAGCCTCAGAGCTCACGCACACCGTCTTTACTAACGGCTATTGGCCAGATCTGGGCTCCAGCCCAGATCCCAGGAAAGGCTAAGCAGACTCTGCTTCTTGATGGCACAGTGACAGGGTCACTCTGCAAAGGAGCGTGCAGGTGGGCGGTATTATTTCGGTCTTTGAAAACACAGTGTGCCGTGAGGGAAATTTGAGGAACCACAGCAAGTTTCAATCAGAAGGGTTGAAACTACAGTAAGAAGAAGCAAGTGATCAAAATGCAACAGCAGTAAGCTGGATTCAGATCCAAACATGCTTCTGAAGGAGATCCAAATGTCCTGACAGCCCCAGGACCATCCCAGTCGCCTCCTGCCAGGACAAGGGTGAATTATTAGCAAGGGCCACATTCACTCTAAAAATGTGGCCCAGTGTGTTGATGAATTGTACAGTCACCCATCATGTCTTACAGTCTCCCAGGAGGAACTCGAGGTCAGAAGAGGAGCCCCTTGGTGGAGTAGTAGCAAGGGCTGAGGGTGTGAATACCAGCTTATTTGGGAGAGGAGCCCAGGAAATCCCAGTAGGGGAGTAGAGAAGTGAAACCAGGAAAGGAATGGCCATTACCAGGCCACTGATGTGGCGAGTAAGTGGCACTCAGGACCTTAGGTGACAGTGGGAGGCAGTGCAGAGCCAGGGCCTTGCTTCTGCTCCTTCTCACCCGGCCTGACTCAGGGCTGCTGCCTGGAGAATTAACTCCCCCACAGTGCAGTCCCAAACCCCGACACTGCATGCCCCCACGGGCCAGGAGAAGGCGCTGGGCTCAGAGCATCACAGTCAGCCGTCTTTGGAATCCAACGTGAATGCAGAGGCGTCGCCATATTACAGGATTCAGCCCTAAGTCACATTAAGGTTTTAAAGTCATCCTGGAGGCTAAAAGTGATCATGGAAGGATTTTTTTAAAATCAGGAGAATAACCTGCTCAGATTGATGTTTTAGAAAGATAACACCATCTGCAGAGTGGAGAATGATTAACAGGAAGTGAGTGAGAGGCTGCAGGGAGACCGAAGTGGGGGTTGCTATGGTTATCACACAGTTGCATATTGTCATGCATGAAACAACTTGGATGTTCAGAAACAATACAGTGTCTCCATCTGTCAGTGGTGAGTGGGCTTCCCTGTGGCTCAGCTGGTAAAGAATCCACCTGCACTGTAGTAGACCTGGGTTCAACCCCTGGGTTGGGAAAATCCCCTGGAGAAGGGAAAGGCTACCCACTCCAGTTTTCTGGCCTGGAAAATGCCATGGACTGTATAGTTGCAAATCGTTGGACATGACTGAGCGACTTGCTTTCACTCTCACTGCTTGGCAAGGGCAAATACACAACGTCCAGTCCGGCTCACTGCTCAGTCTGACTTGGCTGTTTCAGCAGTCCCTTCCGTCATCTCTGATCCTCCTGAATGACAATGCTTGGCCTCCAACGTGGCCTGCCCATCCCCTGCTTCCCTCTGTGTGTGTGCAGGTACATGGAATATAGAAGGGGATGGACGGAGAGAGGTTATCCCTGAAATGTTCCTCTAACATCATCACATCACTGGTCCTCCCTTGAGTTTGCAAGGTCTGCCATCAGCTGGCCTCCAGCCCCATGTCCGCCGGGTCCCCGGGTGCACGTCTGGCCTTGGATGCTAAGATCTGAGGTCGATGAGCTTATAGTTCCTCCTTGACCGAGGCAGTGCTTCCAGAGACCTTCTGCCATTGCTGCCTTTGTTGTTCTGTCCTGCGCTGGGGGGCAGGGGCAGAGCCCTGAGTCTGCCGTGTGCTTCCCCCTCCCCACGACAGCTGCACAGTGGAATCTTCAGCTTCATCTCAAGGTTTACTCCTCACAAGAGAAAGGCTGGGAGGAGCCAGACACCCATCCGCTCACTCTTCTTCTCTCTCCTGATGAGGCTGGGTGGCCAGGTGTTGGTGCGAGCCCCCTGCACACCAGGCTCCTCCTATAGCCTCGCATCGGGAAGCCAGGCAGGAGACCCTCTGCTCCTGTAACCCCGCTGCCCGCTCTCCGGGCCAAAGCTTAGGTCCTCTCTCCCTGTGAGCCTTTCCTTTTTCTCACAGTTTTCTTGTGCTTTTAAAAAAATGAAGTCTTGCTTTAATTTGTTCTACCAGTTAGCTGTCGATCCCCAGAAAGAAGTACAGATAACATGCAGTTCCAACAGTCACTTTTTCTCACTGATCTGCAGGTCAGCTAAGAGCTGAGGGCTCTGTGATACACCAGTCAGCTTCCTCCCGGGACCACAGGGTTTCACAGGCAAATTCACATCAAGTCAGTGGCGGAGAAACAGACAGTAGTGTGAACATTCGTCAAGCCTTTGTTCTTGCCTTGCCCACTAACTTGCCATTGTCCAAATGAGGCCATTTGACCAAATCCAGAGACAAAGAGAAGAGAAACAGACTCTGCTTCCCCAGTTGTGGCAAGAGGGCATGGTTCCTGGGCAAGAGAGAGGATTCAAGGGATGTTGATGTTCCCTCATCAAATCCTCCTGCAGTTAAGAAAGAGCTTTATGTCTTTCCCTTGGTGGCTGGAAGAATAAGTATTGCTTCTGTGTCACAGGAAAACTCTGCGGCCTGCTTTGTCCTCGATGGCTTGAAAGATATGAGTAAAGGAATTTGGGGAAATCATTTATTCACTCCAAAGTATGTTGGCTGCTTCTGTATGCCAAGTGGTAGCAATGAAACAATGACTAAAACAGAAAATGCCTTTGATGTGAGGCATGTATCCTAGTGGGCATGAACAGACTGAGAAAATAATTGTGTGGTGTGATGTCAGCCAGTGGTAAATGTGATGAAGAAAAACAAAGGAGGATTCGAGGAAGTGCTCTCAGAGGAGACGGGAAGAGGTGGGGTTTAAGGAGAGTGAGGGCAGCGATGTACAGACATCCAGAGGGAACGTGTCCTGGGAAGTGTAGAAGGTGATGCAAAGGCTGGGAGGCTGAGGTGGAGGCATATGCCTGGCTCATTCAAGGAACCACAAGAAAACCAGGGTAGCTGGACCACAGCAATGACAGACAGACAGACAGACAGACGAAGCTAGAGCATCAGCCAGCAGCCAGACATTGGGTCGTAGACCATTATGGAGGTGAGGTGGGAAGCAGCAGAGGGTCCAGTTCAGTTCAGTCACTCAGTCATGTCTGAGTCTTTGCGACCTCACGGACTGCACAACGCCAGGCCTCCCTGTCCATCACCAACACCCAGAGCTTGTTCAAACTCATGTCCATCAAGTCGGTGATGCCATCCAACCATCTCATCCTCTGTCGTCCCCTTCTCCTCCCGCCTCAGCGTTGATCCAATTGAGGTAATAAGAATTATCCACCTGCTGGGCGCTGTGCTAACCACAGCAGGGGTGGGGGGGAAGGGCAGGATGTACTGAGGGGACCAGCAGAATTTTAGCTGTAGAGACCAGATGACCATCTAGTGCTGAAACAGCCACTGGCACAGTGGAGAAGCAAGTGGGACAGGAATATGTTGAAGGAAGAGCCCACAGTGTTTGGTGATAGATGGGAGGTGGGAGGTGGGAAAAAAAAGAGACCAAGATGGTTTCCCAGGATTTTGGCCTGAATAACCAGGTAAATGGTGGTGCTGTTTACTGAGAATGACATTGGGAGAGAAGTGGCTTGGGGACCAGGAGATAAAAATGAAGATTTCTGTTCTGGGCGAGTTCCAGAGTGTTCCGAGGATATGTGGTCCTGTGATGCATGTCAGAAGCTGAACACTACCTGGGAGAATCCTTCCTTCTCCCCTCTCCACCCCCGCCATCCACCTCCACCTTCTGCCCACTTCCCCAGGCAGATGGCGTCTCGGGTTGACTAGGACACAGTCGTTAGTCAGAAAGGCTAAAAAAATAAAGCTCCACCAGGAAATAACACCAGTGCTGTCTGCATACCATGGGGTACTGCTCAGTGACAGATGGGCGTCAACTACTGATACACAAAACCACTTGGATAAATCTCTAGGCACTTATTCTGAGGGAATGGCCAATCCCCAAAGCCTGCACACCCAATGATTCCATTTACATGACATCTTTGAAATGACAAAATTTTAGAAATAGAGGACAGTTTAGTGCTTGCTGGCAGTGGTGACAAGGGTGCAAGGAAGAGGGGAAAAAAGCCAAGGAGGCTGTGGATACGAAAGGGGAACATGAGGAATCTTACCAGTTGGATTTGTTCATTATCTGCCTGCAGTGGTCACTGGCCAAGCCCACACAGCTGATCCAGTTGTATGGAATCAAACACACAGGCTCACACACACATTGATACAAAGTCTGAGTGCCAAGGTGAATTGTTATCAAGCTCAATATCCTGATTGTGACATTCCACAATAGTTTTGCAAAATGTTTCCTTTGAGGAAAGCTGGGCAAAATATACAAGAAACCTCTCTGTATTATTTCTATAACTGCATGCGATTCAATAGTTACCTCAACACAAATTTCAATTTTAGAGAAATAACCGAAGTAAGAAATCTGTATGCCTCCTGCGAAATCTGTGGGCAAGTCAGGAAGCAACTGTTCGAATCAGACATGGAACAACAGACTGGTTCCAAATTGGGAAAGGAGTTCATCAAGGCTGTATATTGTCACCCTGCTTATTTAACTTATATGCAGAGTACATCATGCGAAATGCCAGGCTGGATGAAGCACAAGCTGGAATCAAGATTGCCGGGAGAAATATCAATAACCTCAGATATGTAGATGACACTACCCTTATGGCAGAAAGCACAGAAGAACTAAAGAGCCTCTTGATGAAAGTGAAAGAGGAGAGTGAAAAAGTTGGCTTAAAACTCAACATTCAGAAAACTAAGATCATGGTATCTGGTCCCATCACTTCATGGCAAATAGATGAGGAAACAGTGGAAATAGTGAGAGATACTATTTCCTTGGGCTTCAAAATCACTGCAGATGGTGACTTCAGCCATGAAATTAAAAGATGCTTGCTCCTTGGAAGAAAAGCTATGACCAACCTAGATGGCATATTAAAAAGCAGAGACATTGCTTTGCCAACAGAGGTCCACCTAGTCAAAGCTATGGTTTTTCCATTAGTCATGTATGGATTTGAGAGTTGGACTATAAAGAAAGCTGAACGCTTAAGAATTAATGCTCTTGAACTTCGTTGTTGGAGAAGACTCTTGAAAGTCCCTTGGACTGCAAGGAGATCCAACCAGTCCATCCTAAAGGAGATCAGTCCTGGGTGTTCATTGGAAGGACTGATGCTGAAGCTGAAACTCCAGTACTTCGGCCACCTGATGTGAAGAGCTGACTCATTGAAAAATACCTTGATGCTGTGAAAGATTGAAGGCATGAGGAGAAGGGGACAACAGAGGATGAGATGGCTGGATGGCATCACTGACTTGAAGGACATGAGTTTGAGCAAGCTCCGGGAGTTGGTGATGGACAGGGAAGCCTGGCATGCTGCAGTCCATGGGGTAGCAAAGAGTCAGACACCACTGAGTGACTGAACTGAACTGACTCAAAGTAAAAGAGGATCTAGTCCACACTCTTCTCTGGACTCATTTATTCATGGGATGGTATTTAGTGTCTACAAGAGGCTGGTACCCAAGATCCTGCAGAAGGGTGATAGGCAAGGAATAGGAAGATGCAGCCATCACATCATTTCCTTGTTCACCCCTGACTTGCTTGCCTTTGTATCTTTTAACAGAAACAGAGAAAAATGTGGTAGATAACCTGCTACTCTTTTCAGAAAGAGTCCCTGACAGTCTCCTGCATAGGATTCAGCAAAATTGATAAATGAACAAATGGCAAATAGTTAATTGAAAGTCCTCGGTTGCCTTCAGCTTTTATTATAATGATTAAAGAAGTCATAAAACACTGATGAGAAAGCTTATTTAAGTGATAGGCAAGAAATAATATCTCTTGAAGAGAAGCAATTATATCTAATTTTTCACGTCCTTAAGAAAATTTAAGTCTTAATGTCCAAAATCTTCTCAAGGCTGAGGGAAGCCTTCTATTAGAAGGAATTTCTCCTGTGAGTTATACTTTAAGGTTACCTTCACATTCTTTTTTAATTGCGTTAATAACTTTCATTCTTAGAAATCGGTATGGTTTTTTTCCATCATCATTACCTTCCTACAATCATAGAAGCATCCAAGATATAATTTAATTAAGCCATAATTGTGTCACATCACAGCTAAGGAAAGCGATGCTCACAAAGTTTAAGGGACAGGGCCAAGGTCATGTGGCAGGTTCTATCATTTTCAAAGTCACACATGGTCAATGGTATAATCATCTTGGTTGGTCATGCAAATATGTCTTTAACAGATACAATTAATAATTACAGCAGTGTAACCAAATGACACATTCTCAACATCCAGGTAAAAGAGCTCCAAAAGCAAATCTTTTCATATAGTTTAGGCTGGGAGAGGAGATTTGATAGAGTGAAGATGAAGAATGTAGACTGTGTTGTCAGACGCCTGGGCTCAGCTGCCCTCTCTACTCCAGGAGCTAGCGCAGGCTCCCTGCATGTCTGAGCTTCAGTTTTCTTAACTATAAACTGTAGGTAACAGTAGTACTGATGTCCAATGATTTCTTGTGACGATCTCAAATGGTATCATGAATATAAAGCACTTATCACAGTGCCTACTCCATAGTCAGGGCTCAAGACATCTTAGGCGGCATTACTGTATCTAGTCTTGACTCTTAATCTATAAAAATGAAGCAAGGTCTGACCTCAGTGCCAAGTCACTCATAAAAACAAGGAATCAATGAGCACTGAAAACGTTGGGAAATGTTCAACTGAAAGCAAAATCAATGCCATTGTATCTCCACCTTTTTTCCCAAAATTAAATTATTTTTCATTACCAAGACAAACCCCAAAAAGTATTTATCATTAAAATTCAGTGAGAAAACACTAGTTCTGTTTCTATGACATTTTTAGTATTTGGTTAAACCAGACTGTCAAAAGCAGGGAATCTTTTTCTGTCACGAATCTTCAGCTCACCTGTTTTTGACATACAGTGTACATTTGTATACCCAATTATTTCTAAACAAGCAAACACTTTGAAAGCCAAAATTCCTCTTACTATGGTATTTAGAAGTATTCCGGAAGACACAGAAAATTTAATCATACAATCAATCATCATTATTCATAGATTTCATATTTGAGAGTTCATCTACTGGTTAAGATTTATCTATAAACGCAAAGAATTGCTAGTGGTGACTCTGTGGTCATTTGCAGAGATGTGCAGAGCAGAAAAAAAAAGTGTGACACCAGCACCCACATTCCAGCTGAGGTGCACAAGGCCGCCCTGCCTTCCTGTTCCAGCTCTCTTAGTGTAAACAATTATCATTTTCATGGTCTATTTAGTGCCACACCTTTCTGCACTTGGGGGCTTTTTGTTGGTGATTTCACAGTTCAGAGTGGCTCTGAATGAAGCACTGACGTGCTGTCTGTTGTTCCTAAGCGCAAGAAGGCTTTGCTTCACAAAGCCTGCGGGTTAAAGAATCATTCAAGCATGAGTTACAGACTTTGGGCCATGAGTTCAATGTTAATGAATCAGCAGCATATGTTAAATAAGGCATCTTTCCATAGAAACACACATAAAACAAGGTTATGTATTGACTGGTTGATGAAATGCTATGACCAGGGGCTGGCGGGAACCTCACCCTGCATTTCCCCTGAGAGCAGTATTTACTCTCAGTATTTACTAATTCAGTGTTTGCACTGACTACGGAAAGCATAAATACAGAAAGCAGAAATATTGAGAATCAACTGCATTATATTTAACCCCTATCACATGACTGTGATGATGCATTAGATTTGTGTGATACTTGGCAATGTTAAAAGCCCATCATAAACTATCATCACATGTGATACCGTGGAGGTTAAGAAGAGAGTCATTATTGCTCAGTGAAATAGAGTGACAGGTCCAACTGAGGTTACCTGGTAGAACTGTTATCTTTTCCTTCTGGTCTGTGACATCTCATGGTTCCTCACTCATACGATGATCAACTGGCCCTGAGCACAGCTTTATCTTAGGACCCAGGGAAGGAGAACACGGTGTGTTTGGGGAAGGGAGTCTGAGCTACAAAGATCCTTTCCACAATCTTATTAATGGCCTAGAATTTCAACCCTGGAGACGTTGAGGATTAACACACTGGGATGTAAAGAAATCAGGCTACCCTTCATTTGAATGGGGCTTCCCAGTTGGCACTTGCGGTAAAGAGCCCACCTGCCAATGCAGGAGACATAAGAGACAGGGGTTCAATCCCTGGGTTGGAAAGATCTCCTGGGGGAGGAAATGGCCACCCACTCCAGTATTCTTGCCTGGGAAATCCCATGGACAGAAGGGCCTGGAATACACTGAAGGACAAAAATAGAAAAACACAATGACAGAAGAGGCAGATTTAGCCAACGTGTTTGTGCTTTAGAGAATCCCCCAGCAGATTTTGGCCACATTTGGGAAGGCTGGCCTGCCTGCAGACTTTTCTATAATAGTTGAAGAAAGAATAGAGAAGCCATAGAAATACAAAATTTGTTTAGAAGGGTTATGTATCTCTTAAAAATCAGTAGGGTGTGAATAATCCTGCTATTTAAAAAAAAAGCACTAAATGTTTACAATAGGTATTTCCTATGGTTGTGTTTTCTGACAACAAGCATGGCTAGACTTTTATTGTGACATCTCCATGCTCTGGAGATAGGATAGACTGTTGTCTAAGATTTCTTTTCTGTTTTTAAATGTAGTTTTAAAAACAAAGTGTGCTTAGGTAAGGAAGCTAAACTTCTCAAAGAAACTCTTTAATAATTTGTAATTCAAACTACTTCTCCCAGGTTATTTTTTTCTCAAACTATAATTCCACCTTTAATGTCCATGAGGAATTAGCATGTGAAGTATGAATTCAGAGGATAAAGCAAAGTTGTAAATAAGAAAGAAGGCACTGTTCCATTTTTCTGTCACTAGAGTCAACTTTATTTAACAGATTGTCCTTCCATCTCACTTGCAGTACCTAGGTAGATACAGTGAGGAACCACGTCTGTTGAACTTGCTAGTCTCACCCTGCAAGTGAGTAGCCACTTAAACCCCCCACTTGATAGATGAGGAAAGAGGTTCACAGAATTTAAGTGACACGTGCCAAGTCATAGAGCAAGCAGTGAAGCCAGGATTTCAGGGTGCATCTTTCTTTGTGCTAGCTTGTCCATTCATTGTCTGTGCTTGTTTTATGAACGAGAAGGCCCTAAGAGGGAGACAGAGTATATTTATTTACCATCTAAGTAGAGGATCACATCAATCTCTGATAACAGCTCCTCTCCTCTTCCCCCTGCCCTCCATCTCCCAGTGCAGTTCCCATATCCTCATCAGGTGCAGCCAGCAGGGTCTGCAGGCGTCTGGGACCCTGATGTAGAGACCCCCACACAGAAGAACCTGAGTTCAAATTTCTAGCTAATATGGGAAAGGCAATAGGAGAGAGACAGGAAAGAAAATTCAACCAATAAGTACAGGCTCAACACAGCTCACATGCACAAATTAACTTTTGGGGGGCTGATTCTTAAACATATTCTAAAATGTTAAGTTTTTATATATTTTTCTTATTATTAGTTGAAAATGAAAGTGCAAAGCAGAAGTGTTAGTTGCTCAGTCGTGTCCGACTCTTTGTGACCCTATGGACTTTAGCCCACCAGGCTCCTCTGTCCGTGGGATTCTCCAGGCAAGAATTCTGGAGTGAGTAGCCATTCCCTTCTCCAGTATTATTAGTTATATGAGTCAAACCCTAAAACAAATAAACATTTTTAGTTCTTTTTTTTAATAGTAAGGTTATTTAACTTAAATTAATTAATATTGAATTAATGGCAATAGGTACAAATGGAGTCATGCTGTTAATTTAAAACAAAAGTGACCTAGTCTTGCTGATGACTTACTGTCAAGTGGCTTAACAGTTTGAAGGTTGGATTTTACAAACTTTATTTTAAAAATTTAATTAATTGACTCTAATTTTTAAAGCAGTTTTAGGTTTACAGAAAAATTAAAGAGCAGAGAATCCCATGTACCCACTCACTGTTCCCCATAGGTGTACAAAGTTCCCCCTGTTACTAGCATTGTGCTACACCATACTTATTTTTGGTGCTGTATGCAAACAGAGTATGTTTGCAGTAAAGATGAAACATATTGGCACAATATTTTTTTTAATTTATATATTATTTAGTTATTTGTTTTTGGCTGTGCTGCGCAGGTTCTCCTATAGTTGTGGTGAGTGGGAGCCGATCTCTAGGGGTGATGCTCGGACTCCTTGCAGTATGTTCTCTTGTTGTGGAGCATGGGCCTCAGTAGTTGAGGCACGTGGGCTCGGTAGTTCTGGCTCCGGGGCTCTCGAGCACAGATTCAGTAGATGTGGCCCACGGGCCTAGTTGCTCCACAGCATGTAGGATCTTCCCGGCCCAGGAACTGAACCTGTGTCTCTTGCCTTGGTGGGAGGATTCTTTACGACTGAGCCACCCAGCCACCCTGATATAATATGATTAACTCAAGTCCATAGTTTGCATTAGGGTTCACTCTTTTTGTTGTACATTCTCCAGATTTTGACAAATGTATAATGAATGACTAGTCTCCACTGTTACGGTATCATTAGGACAGTTTAGTCTAAAAATCCCTTGTGTTCCAACTGTACTTTCCTCCCTGCCCCCAAACCCCTGGCAGACTCTGATCTTTTTACCGTCTCCATGGTTTTGTCTTTTCTGGAATGTCACAGAGTTGGAATCATACCCTTTTCAGACAGGCTTCTTTTACTTAGCAGTAGGCATTGAAAGATCCTCCATGTCTTTTCCTGTCTCTATAGTTCATTTCTTTTTATTGCTGGATAATATCGCAAGCTTATTTTCCTGAGTCGGGGGCGGGGGGGGGGGGGGGGCAGGCGCGGGGCATGGATCAAGAAGCTAAATTTGAGTAGTCATTATAGAAAAAATGTAGAAAACAATAAAGAAAAACAATTATTCAGCTTTCCTCATAATTGTTTGAACTTCACAGCTCTTTGACTAGTTAGCATCAATGGCAAGCTAGATGCCACCAATTAAGTGATTCCATTTCATGCTGTGTGTGCTGTCTGGGGCCTCCTTTTCTGACTCATGTTTATAATCGTTGTAACTCCAAAGCAACTATTTTTAACAAATATACATATATCCTCTTTAAGTAATGTAATTCTATTAAATTAAATTAGGAGGGAGCTTTCACACTAATAATTAAGTTGGTTTTGCATATTCTGTGGGTCTGTTCTGATTATGTGTTTCTTCATAGTCCTTAATCTATTTTTTTTAATTTGTTACAGTCATTTCTGTGCTATCTTTCCCAAAAAAGTCAAGCAGAGCCAGTTCATCTGAAAACATTTCCACAGAAATTGAACACTTTTAAGGTTCAGAGAAGTGACTCATTAAGCCACAATTCAATTAAATTTAGCAAGTATTTCTTGTACAACCACTGTCTGCTTGTGGTTGGCATAAGGGCCAAACTTCCTGTTCATTTTATTTTGACTATTTAATAAGAGTAGATTAAAATTTCTTCTTCTGCAACAAAAGAAGGGAAAAAGCCCAACTGTGTGTATTGAATTTTGAAGACAGGAGAGGAGAGAGCTGAATGGAGAGTGAGGAGGTCTCTCACACACGTGGCTCCCTTTGCCTCCATCTCCCAAATTTGCAGCATTTTGCACATCCACGCCCTATAGGACCCTGTCAGTTCAGCTTTGAAAAAACTCAGCTGTCCACAAGTTCCTGGAAGGTCCCCGTGCCCTACAGAGCTGCACATCTGTAGCATCATGGGATGTGGAGGAGAAACAACAAATCTTTTCTCGGAAAAGGAGACTAAAGAGTGGGGAGAAAGGGTGGATGCTGACTCACACATGTGCTTTCAGGAGCAGAATGAAAAGACTACATGTCGCTATGACATCTACCAGGTACAGTCCTTGTGAGGGTTTTTGAAACGGATTTTCTACCCCCAAAGCAAAATAGCAGAGATTTGAAGCCGTCTTCGATTCCAGTACAGCCAATACATACCAATTTATGGTTATCTTCACCTACCTGCATTCATCCAGCTCACAAAACTCTGATGCATGTTAGATTTCCCCTTGCTTCCACTCATTTTAGGAAGCAAAAAGATGAATTAAACCCACACGTGCGCACACACACACCATGGATTAGTTGAGAACAGAAACATTCTCAGCAAACCCAGTTAGCATCAGAGTAGTCAGCCAGCCAGCCTGCTGTCTGCCACATGGCGCCTCCTAGGACAGCTTCCACTGGCTGGCTCCCTTTGGTGAGGGCTGGGTGGATGCCTTGCTTATTCTCTTTACCAAAACGAGTTTCTTTACGGGACAAGGCACGCAGTAGACAGTTACTGCTGGGGGAGGCAGACACTGGGGGCACACGACCCCTCCCCGCACACACGTCTGGCATCAGCCACAGAAACATCAGCTGATGGTGAACCTGCTTTCTCATACATATTTCAAAGAAAAGAAAGAAAGTGAAATTGCTCAGCCATGTCCAACTCTTTGCAACCACATGGACTGTAGCCTACCAGGCTTCTCCATCCATGGGATTTTCCGGGCGAGAGTACTGGAGTGGGTTTCCATTTCCTTCTCCAGGGGATCTTCCTGACCCAGGGATCGAACCCAGATCTCCTGCATTGCAGGCAAATGCTTTACCCTCTGAGCCATCAGGGAAGCCATACATGTTTCAAAGCGCACATTATTTTTATATTTTTTACATTTCTTTCTTTGATGACCAACCTCACTTTTAAGATAATTTCTTTAATAATGATAAAAATTCAAGTGGAGTTAATGAAAATGTGTAATACCTGTTATAATTAGAATCTATTTTCAGTGTGCTATGCAGGATACAAATGAATTTGTTTAAATATTCACAGCATCCTAGACTTTTAAATATAGCAGCATAATTGCATAATATAACATTTCTATATATCTGGTCTTAGTCATGTAAGGGGAGAGAAAATGAAATTTAAGCATGAAATAAAAAGTAGAGGAAAGAGCCAAAAAAAAAACAATCTTTAGCTGAGATAAAAGAGTTTCCTTTAAAAAAAAATCATTATACCTAAGAGTTTTCACCTTCACCTGTAGAAATCAGAGCCCAACCCTCTCTGTCACATGGTAGAGAAGAGAGACCACACAGAAAATCAAGCTGGTTAGTTGCTCTATTCTGTGCAGATTCTAACCTTAAATAGTTCTCGATGATGCTTCTGAGGAAAGGAAATAAATCTGCAAGACATTCCTTTCTGTTTTCAAAGTTCCCTATATTCTGATTCCCGTTGTGAAATCAGTGATCAGGTTTTAGAGCACGCATTCCACAGCTATGCCTCCCATCTTCCATGCAGATGGAATCTATACATGAAATTACTGCTATGGATTCATGAAGGCAGAGGTTCATTTCCCACAGTACTGGGGCCCCATTCCAGTCTTCTATGTCAAACTCATCACTCAGACTGGCACTCAGGCTTACGGTTCTGCAAAGTGATCCCGCAGGGCCATCCTGCCTCCAAATGCAAGTGATCAATATGTCAGCCTGCAATGCATTCCCATCTCTGAGGACCATCAATCGCCGCAGTTCAGAGAACCTTCTCTATCAGCCTTTTTTGGGTTTCTACCTATGAGGATATTACTTCTGTGGTTTCACAAAGGAGAACAATTACTTAAAATGGCTTTGGTGTCTCCCTAGTATCTTTTTTAGCTTCTTTTCAGGAAACTGACAAGCTCAAGTCAGACTTTATACTTATCCACAGATCTTGGGGTGTCAGTATTCTGGTGCTACTGAGTTCTGTGGAGATGGGGTTGTGAGACTATCCAGTCGTTTAGACACCTCCTTGAGGTATGGGCTTCCCTGGTGGCTCAGATGGTAGAGAATCTGCCCGCAGTATGCGAGACCCTAGTTCGAAACCTAGGTTGGGAAGATCCCCTGGAGAAGGAAATGGCAATCCACTCCAGTATTCTTTCCTGGAGAATCCCATGGACAGAGGAACCTGGCAGGCTACAATTCATGGGGTCACAAAGAGTCAGACATCATTAAGCAAAGGACACTCACTTTTCAAAATTCAGGGAGCCTTGGTATCGAGAGACACACTTCATCCACCACAGACTGAATTAAAAGGGGCAGTTAACAGTAGTAAAAGAAGTATGTAGATAACTTTGAATTAAAGTAGGGAATTTTAAAGGTCAAGAGAAGAACATAAAAAACAAAACAGCTTTTGACATCTCAGAAGCAGCAGTACTGAATTTTATTTCCCTCTATTGATTTCACCACTGTGAGTGGTACCTGGATGGCAAAGAAAACTTCAATAGCAGCAGCGTTAACATTTTATGTTTTAGTCCTAGAGAGAAAAAAACAAAACTAAAACATGTCCCTGGTCAGCAGTAGCTCAGACCAGAAAACCCAAGAGTGAAGTAGTTTTCCTGCAAAAGATAGGTTCTCACAAAAAGAAGTTTACCAAATTCTATAACACTTAAGAAGGAGGATTTTTCTCTCCTCTCGCTTGGAAGGACTAAGGCAAGCTTACTCAGTTGAGCTATTAGGATAAATGAAGTCTGTGGGTCAGGAAAAAACTCCTGGAGTTTCGTTTTCAAACCAGTTTAGATCATCAGATTACTTATAGTCACAGCACAAAAAGTCCAAATTTCTACAATTCTATGATTCATCTGAAGTTTAAGATAGGTGAAAGCCGGTGTATTTTAACAGGAAAACATGTGCCTCTGATTTAAAATGTTTGCAGTGGTAAGTTTGATGCTGTAGGGACAATGAGTAGCCACAAAGCAAGCTTGTGTGCATGCAGTCGATTCAGTCGTGTCTGACTCTTTGTGACTCTACGGACTGTAGCCCACGAAGCCCTTCTGTCCATGGCATTCTCCAGGCAAGATTACTGGAGTGGGTTGCCATGCCCTCCTCCAGGGGATCGTCCGAACCCAGAGATCAAACCCGCGTCTCTTAAGTCTCCTGCATTGGCAGGCGGGTTCTTTACCACTAGCACCACCAGGGAAGCCCCAAGCACAGCTTAGATGGCAGAGAACTGGTTTCAGAAAGAAAAGGGAAGCTGAGTGTCTTCAGCCTGGAGAAGGGAGAAGACGGTGGTTATAAGATCATGTCAGTCAGGGATCTCACTCTGCCTTTTGAGACCCTCGAGTGGGAAGATTCAACCTCATCTGAAGCTGGGGAACCAGTGGGTGAGGCAGGGCACCCCAGCCACAGCTGCAGGACGCTTCTTGGGTGGATCAAAGACATCTGGCTGCTTTCCCATCCTTCTCCTGGAACCCCAGCGTCTAGTCTCAGCGTGTCTACACCACGCTGGGCTCCCCCCTGGGGGATGTGAAGCACGGGACAGACGGGACTTTGGGGCTAACAAGTGGCAGATGGCTGTAACTGCCAGAGCCATCTATGTTGGCAAATTATCTTCTTTATTTGTGTACAATTTCTCTCCAGTTCTGGTGTGAGTAGAGATTTTTCTTTCCATGGAGCACAGTTGTATGGCCACCACGATTGACAAAAATATTTAAGAAAAAGTGATGAAAATCCACAAACTGAACTTGAATTAGTTGGTCTGATCCTTTAAAACTCTTCCCACCATCTCAGCACACACACACAAACACAAACCAGTCTTTAACATGGTGTTTTCTCTGTGACAGTGAAGGCAGCATAAAATAGTGAAAAAGAAAACTGACATCAGATAGAGCTTGGCTTGACTTGTAGACCAACCCCCTGACTTGCAAGGTGACTCCTAGTAGGTGGTTCTCTCTCTTGAGTTTTAGGGGCTTGTGAGCAAATTGATGATAATAGATGTAAAGAACTTGGCACAGTAGGTGGTTAAAGCTACTCGACAAATTGAGGATAAACAAAGAAACAGGTTGTGAATCCTCCTATAGCCAATTCCAGAAATGCCTTATTAACCTTTGAGATGCAGTCCCAGGCTTCACCCAAAAGTACAAGACATTGCTGGCAGGGTGGGTGATGGTTTTCATCTCACATTTTTCATCCTCTCATTTCTAATAGACTCTTAAAAAAAAAAGTCTAAAAGCAGCCTAGATGTTTGTGAAAGAGGAGAAGGCATGGCTTGACATGACTGAAGGTCAAGTTGACATTAGGATTCTCCAGGCTTCCAGGTTTCAGGTTTAGGATCTCAGCACCTTTGGTCCAGGGTGGGGTCAGAGAGGGTGAGCAAAATGTGGTTCCTACTGTTCTAATCTGTGCCGAGCCTCCCCCGCAACAAAGCCCCCTACTCAGGCCTCCCGGCCATGACTTTCATCCCAAGCTCTCCAATCTCAAAAGACACACTGGTACCAATCTCTGCCAAAAGGAATAAAAATCATTTTTTAGTCCAAAAAATTTGCTGTTTTCTATTCACACATTCAAGAGTTACTCTTTAAACTCCACCTAATTAAACATCAAGCTTATGTGTAATTAGCCTCTAAATAATAATTAAACATTATTACCTAGGAAGACAAAGTCATTTTCTGGTTATCAGTTTTGGTAAACAATAGAGCTTTTGTAACAATTTTGAATTAATTAAAAATTGGAGAATTCTATACAAAGCTATCATCTTTCCCTTTATAGGATGAAGAAGCGAATCTTTGTGTTACTTAAAAACAGTTTCAGCATAAAAGCTTTTATTTTATATCTGTCTCATGTTGTAAATTGTCTAGGTATCAATGCGTCTGTGTGTTGGCTGCTCAGTCGTGTCTGACTCTTTTCAACCCGATGGACTGTAGCCGGCCAGGCTCCTCTGTCCATGGAATTCTCCAGGCTAGAATACTGGAGTAGGTTGTCATTCCCTTCTCCAGGGGATCTTCCCCACCCCGGAATCAAACCCAGGTCTCCTGCATTGCATACAGATTCTTTACCGTTATTAATGAATGAATATCTAAGGTCTTAATATTACTTAAGAATGAAGTAATTACAATTTTTGCTAACATAATGATTTCTTCTGACATATGCCATTTTAAAATTCCACAAAATAGAACATGAATTTTAAAATTCATGATTACCTTCTCATGTAGTTGAATACAATTATAGGTATGTGTGAGTGTATATGTCAATTTTAAACAAGTTTATAAACAGTGATGATTTAATTAACTCATAAAAATGATGTAGGAAATTTAGAAACTTCAAGTCATAAGAAATTTGACGCTGGTCTTGTACAAACCAAATTGTGGTGCTGACATTATCATCATAAGGGTAAACTAGATTTTAAAGACTCTCAGTAATGCTCACGGTTCTTCATTTACTTGAAATGAGCCTTTTCTTCTTATCTTGTAACAATAGTAACAAAGGCTATTTTGTAAATAGCGTTTTCAGTGTCCACAAAAGAAATGCAAATCAAAAAAAAAAAGAAATGCAAATCACTTAATATTTTTCTTGCTGTCTTTTAGATATTTTTAGCAAGTAGTCCAAAATAAAAATTCCTGAAGCATAATGACAGGATGATTATTTTGATTAATTAATTTTTAAAGCTTCCCAAGAGAGAAAAAGAGGCAGAAAGGAATAGGAAAAAAAAAAAAAAGAAGTGAGGGAGCCCACTTCAGACAGTTAAGAAATTACCTCTGTAAAGAGCAAATATCCTTCCTTGGCCAGAAGAAAAGATAAAAGTTTTGATTCAGGAAAACCCATTTTGATGTATGTTTGCCTGCAAAAGATAGTTATTACAGCTGGTTTAGATAATTATTGGGGCCTTGAAATTTTTCTCAAGGGACATATTGTAAAGTCAGCATGTATTTGTCCTCACAGTACAGAAGTGCAGGGGAGAGGTGTCTACAAAAGTAGGTGCTCTCTGTTTTAGACAGACAGGATAATCTCCTGCTGTTTCTCCCCCTTGGTTTCTAAGGCATCTCTCAAATGAATAATTGTGTTCATGTCCAGAGTTCCCCAAAGCAGCCATGTCAATTCAGAATTACCCCAGGTGAAACTGCCAGTTAAGTTAAAGTAATGTGGGAAAGTGGGGGTTCATCCCAGAGAACATGCACAGTTTAGATCCACGAGACCCCGTGAGAACTACAGGGTCACTGCTGGTGCAGCCTTACCAGAACCCTCAGGACTTAGTCAACAGCAAGCCAGACGATACCTTCTGACCCTCAGAAGACTGGGCAGAAGGCAGCTCTCAGGACCAGAGACAAGACTAGTGAGGAAGTTCTTACATGGTTTAGAAGTAGCGCCCAAGTCAGAGTTCACCCAAAGGCTTTCTGAGACGTCACCCAGCTGTGGTATGACTTGTGTTGTGTGCTAAGTCACTGCATTCACATCCAGCTGTTTGCAACCCCATGGACTGTAGCCCACCAGGCTTCTCTGCCTTACGGATGCTCCAGGCAAGAATACTGGAGTCGATTGCCTTGCCCTCCTCCAGAGGATCTTCCTGACTCAGGGATCGAACCCATGTCTCCTTTGTCTCCTGCATTGCAGGCACTCTTTACCACTGAGCCACCAGGGAACTGTTTATTTGTAGGTAAACCTTTAAATCAGCCAAACGAGTTAAAAATGCTTCTTGAGGGAATTCCCAAGTGGTCCAATCATTAGGACTTTGCTCCTTCACTGCCGAGTCTCAAGTTCAATCCCTGGTCAGGAAGCTAAAGATCCCACAAGCATTATGGAAAAGTAAAAAAAAAGGAAAGAAAATGCTTCTAGAGAGGGGAAATAGGAGGCAGAACAGAGAAAATTGTAACTATTCCTAACAGTCCTTAAAGAACTACTTGTTTAAACTTTTTTTAAAATATGTTTTAAAAGAATGAGTAGTAAAGTAATGCTCAAAATTCTCTGAGCCAAGCTTCAGCAATACATGAACCATGAACTTCCAGTTGTTCAAGCTGGTTTTAGAAAAGGCAGAGGAACCAGAGATCAAATTGCCAATATCTGCTGGATCATCGAAAAAGCAAGAGAGTTCCAGGAAAACATCTATTTCTGCTTTATTGACTATGCCAAAGCCTTTGACTATGTGGATCACAATAAACTGTAGAAAATTCTGAAAGAGATGGGAATACCAGACCACCTGACCCACCTCTTGAGAAACCATATGCAGGTCAGGAAGCAACAGTTAGAACTGGACATGGAACAACAGACTGGTTCCAAATGGGAAAAGGAGTAGTCAAGGCTGTATATTGTCACCCTGCTTATTTAACTTATATGCAGAATACATCATGAGAAACGCTGGGCTGGAAGAAGCGCAAGCTGGAATCAAGATTGCCGGGAGAAATATCAATAACCTCAGATATGCAGATGACACCACCCTTATGGCAGAAAATGAAGAGGAACTAAAAAGCCTCTTGATGAAAATGAAAGAGGAGAGTGAAAAAGTTGGCTTAAAGCTCAACATTCAGAAAACTAAGATCATGGCATCTGGTCCCATCACTTCATGGGAAATAGATGGGAAAACAGTGCAAACAGTGTCAGACTTCATTTCTTTGGGCTCCAAAATCACTGCAGATGGTGATTGCAGCCATGAAATTAAAAGATGCTTACTCCTGGGAAGGAAAGTTATGACCAACTTAGACAGCATATTAAAAAGCAGAGACATTACTTTGCCAACAAAGGTCCGTCTAGTAAAGGCTATAGTTTTCCCAGTGGTCATGTATGGATGTGAGAGTTGGACTGTGAAGAAAGCTGAGCACTGAAGAATTGATGCTTTTGAACTGTGGTGTTGGAGAAGACTCTTGAGAGTTCCTTGGACTACAAGGAGATCCAACCAGTCCATCCTAAAGGAGATCAGACCTGGGTGTTCATTGGAAGGACTGATGCTGAAGCTGAAACTCCAGTACTTTGGCCACCTCATGTGAAGAGTTGACTCATTGGAAAAGACCCTGATGCTGGGAGGGACTGGGGGCAGGAGGAGAAGGGGACGACAGAGGATGAGATGGCTGGATGGCATCACTGACTCTATGGGCATGAGTTTGAGTAAACTCCGGGAGTTGGTGATGGACGGGAGGCCTGGCGTGCTGCAAGTCCACGGGGTCACAAAGAGTCAGACGTGACTGAGTGACTGAACTGAGTTGAGTGGGTTTTTAGCTTAACCAGCTCCTGATGAACACAGAACGCTTTGTGAACAATCAGCAGAGGAATAGTTTTCCATTTATTAACTAAGAAAAAGGATTTCAACACATTATGGAAAGCTAACACTAAATGATAATAATCACCAAGGGAACTGTTTGGACGCTGAATGTAGAGTGATGCAAAGAGGCAAAAAAAAAAAAAAAAAAAAAAAAATCTCCCCTATACTTAATGTTCTTACTAAAAGACCTCTGTCCTTGAATTAACCTTGACAGGATTGTGTAGGAATAAAGGATTTTTTTTTTTTTTTTTACAGAGACACACACTTAGAGATAGCAAGGTAATAGAAGAGGGAAATGCTGCTCCCACTGTTTTTGCTGAATTGTTCTCTTTTGCAAACACAGCAGAAGTGCTCAGTGAGATTTTCCAGAGGAAATCCTTGACACTAGAGTTTTAAAATCTTGTTGTTCAGTAGCTCAGTGGTGTCTGACTCTTTGCGACCCCATGAATTGCAGCACGCCAGGCTTCCCTGTCCTTCACCATCTCCTGGAGTTTGCTCAAATTCATGTCCATTGAGTCAGTGATTCCATCCAACCAGATCATCCTCTGTCTCCCCCTTTCCTCCTACCCTCAGTCTTTCCCAGAATCAGTCTTTTCCAGTGAGTCAGCTCTTCACATCAGGTGGCCAAAGTATTGGAGCTTCAGCTTCTGCATCAGTCTTTCAGGGTTGGAATAGTCAAATTCACAGAGACAGGAAATGGACTAGGGGTCACCATAACCTAAGGGGAGGAGGCCATGGGGAGTTAGGGTTTCATGGGAGCATAGTTTCCGCGTGGGAAGATAAGAATGTTCTAGAGATGGGTGGTGGTGACGGCTCCACAATAGTGAGAATGTACTTGGTGCCACTGAACTATACACTTAAAATGGTTAATATAGTAAATTTTATGTTATTTTCCTCCTCTGGGCCTCAGTGAGATCATCAGGACAATAAATGCATTAGAACAGATGGTCTCCCAGCATACATCCAAGTCTGCAAGTCTGAGACACTCCCTCCATCCTCATGAGGTACAGCACCAACTTTGGGAGATGAGATGCTTGAATAAAAAGATAACCTCTTGCTAGTTAATTTCCTAAGTACTCAGTTAGTGATAAAGATCTATGTATTCCTCAGGGGAGGAACAGAGCGCAATTGCAGAGGCCAACTTTGGGGACAATGTTCTGTCTGAAAAAGATTCAGGCTTTGTCTTGGGTCCTGGGCAGTTTCCATCTGCACCTGAGTGCGCACCTTCTCATCCATCCTCAGCTCACTTCCTCCCGGGTTCTGCCACCTTCTCTCCATCAATTACTCCCTCTGTGGCCTATGTCCCTGTTGGCTGTTTCTCCCCAGCATGGAATCTGTGCCAGTTTCTCTCCAGACCCCAAGTCGACCTCTAATTACTGCCTTCCCTCCCCCACCCACTAGTTTTATGAGAACCACCTCTGCTTCCTCACCTCCCAGTTATTCCTCAACCCCCCACAATATTTAATTCCCCCCGCCCCCATCACTCCACTGGTGGCTCAGTCGGTGGAGAGTCTGCCTGCAGCACAGGAGACCTTGGTTCAATCCCTGGGTTGGGAAGATCCCCCAGAGAAGGAAATGGCAACCCACTCCAGTATTCTTGCCTGAATGGACTATAGTCCAAGGGGGTCCCAAAGAGGACACTGGTGGGCTATAGTCCAAGGGACAGAGGAGCCTGGTGGGCTATAGTCCAAGGGGGTCCCAAAGAGACACACTCACTTTCATCACTCTACTAAAATTGCCCTCACTTGTGCCTCGCCATGACCTGATAACTATTAAACCAATCAGATACCTTTCCATTTTGTCTTATCTCTGCCAGTTCTCAGCACTGGGTCCTGTGGACCCAGGGCCACTGTGGTGGTTGACTTTGGGGGCACCACCCACATAGACGGGGGTCCGATTGGTGCCCCCAGGAGCTGTGCACTGTGTCACTGTGCCCTGCTTGAACCTCCATCCCTCCTGAAAACCTCTGCTTGGTCTTCTCCGAGATGTGTCTTCCCTGGCTTTCCCATGTCTCCTTGCCCTTTCTTAGTTTCTCTCCAGAGTCCTCTTCCTCTGCCCACCTTAAAATCTGGGCTGACTATGGGTTCCCTCTCTGGCTTTCTTCTCCTCCGCTCTGGACGCCGCCCTGGGCAAGCCCACCTGCCAGTGTCCTCAGCCCCTCCTGCCCCTGCACACTGATGCCCTCCAGTCTGTCCCTGCAGTGCTGACCTCTCTCTCGGATTCAAACCATCATTCAGAACTGTCTCATCTTCCTGTATCCACAGGTGCAATCCTTCCTTGCTTTTGTAACAACCAAATGGAACTTTTCTTTCTCTCCTGAACCTGCCACTCCTCCAAAGTAACCTCTCCAAGCCAGCTGCCCCACTCGCTGCCCAGTCACCCAGGTCAGAAGTCTTGCTCAGTCAGAGGCGGGTGAAGACACAGGCTCAGATGTCAGACCCACCTGAGCCCAAGCACAGAGCCACCCCTCACCCTGGGTGTGACTTTGGAAAAGTCACTAATCTCTCAGGTCTGCGCCCTTGTCTGTGAGAGGGGGAGATGGTATCTATCTTGCCAGGTTTGCATAGGATTTAGTAGGATGTTGTATGTGAAAGACTTAGCCCCAGACCTGTGACTTTGAAAGCACTTGATACCTGGTCATTGCCTTCTTCTCGGCCTCATTCCTAACTCACCACCAGTCAGCAAGACCAGTGAAGTTCAGCTCTGTCATTTCTCTTGAATCGGTCCTATCTTCTCATTCCCAAGACGGGTATCTGAGTTCAGACAACCCTGCGTTACTGTAGTAGGTGACTGAGTCGTCTCCTCACCTCTGGTCCTCTCCCACCCCATTGCATTCTCTACATGGCTGCCAGGATAGCTGTTTCTGCAACAGGAATCTGATCCCATCCCTTCTCTGCTCAGAATCCTTTACTGCTTCTTCATGGCCCCCAGTTGAAAGCACAGACTCCCTAGAATGGCTGTGCAAGGTCTGGCCCTGCCCATTTCTCCTGTCTTCCCTGCCATCATCCCCGACCCCCCCCCCCAGCATGCTCTCAGCTTCCCCCGCACCAAACCGTCAAGACTCAAGTGTCACTGCCTCTGGAAACTCCCCATGGTCCTCTAGGTTCAGACAGGTTTCCCTGTAGCACCCTGGCCAAGTATCTAGCACAGCATTGTGAGTTATAGACTGCACGATTCCTCAAGGAAGGGCTGTGTCCTTCGGGTCTCCATCCCTTGCAGTAGTCAGGACAAGACCTTGCGTGTGATACTCAATACCACACGCAAATAAATGAGTGAATGAATGAATATGCACTTGAATGGATAAACAGAGAAATAAAGAGTATTGAAAGTGGAGAAAATGTAAATGTTGAGGTCATGAGGTTGAATGTCCGAGATGCTTGTTCTTATAATTTCATCATTAAATGCTTATCAAAGTATATTGTCCTAAGACCATTGACTGGCTTTATAAGCATCCTCCCTACATCTGATCCCACTATTCCAACCAGGGTTGTTCAGTGATTCATACTCTGTGTTATGGTTAGATTACACTAGTCCTCCTGTGAAAGTCATCCTGTTCTAACTGTGGAAACCTTACTTGTTCTTTAAAGTTCGTATCAAGACTCACCTCTCCTAAGCAGTATTTTTAGAAAAGGTCAAGCCTTTTGCCTGAGCTGACTTCCCAGGACTCACATTTTGCCTGCCTGCTCTAAAAAGCTTCACTGAATAATGTAAACAGTATGGTCTCTATGGAAAGTTGGAAAAAGGTTTTAACCCAGCTCCAGTCTTTATATAAAGTATGAGGCCTTGGGAAAATCCCTTAGCCTTTCCAGGTTTTAGGTTCCTGATTTGCTTGTTCAGATGAGGATAACAAAGCCCATCTTTATGGAGTATTGCGAAGACTGAAGGAATCCTTTTGTATAGCGCAAGACCTGTAGTGGCCATTTGACCAATATTAGTTTTCTTCCTACTGGTTCTCGCTTATGCACTTCTCTGGAAATTTCCTCTTCCTTTCTGGACCTGAGATCCCAGCCAGACCTCTCCCAGCTGAACTCCTGGTCCTCATCTCTTCTGGGCAGGGCTGCCCTGCATCTGTCTAAAGCATGATGCCAAAAGGCTACAAGAATGACTTATTCTCATAGATTATCATTACACCCTTGAAAAAAACATTTGATGTTTCTTGCATTATTGGCAAGTTTTCCTCAGATTTGGTCATTAACTTACAGGTATATATATATATTTTGGCTGCCCCTGTGGCTTGTGGGATCTTAGTTCCCTGACCAGAGATGGAACCTGTGCTCCCTGCATTGGAAGCACTGAGTCTTAACTATTGGATCATCAGGGAAGTCCCTACAGGTATATATCAATGAGCAGACAGAGTCAGCTGTATCAGTGAGTCCATGGGCTGTTTGATACCAATACTTGACTGGGACAAAACTGGGACAGTCCTTGCAAATACGTGGCCAGTGAGCTGACTGGCCTATTAATTGGTCCATCTTACCGTATGGGCAGCTCCACAGAATACAGACAGTAGGAACTCAGCGTCAGAAGACTTTAATTAGAGTTCATGGTTTACCACTGGCCATAAAATTTGGTCCAAAGCATAATCTCTGGTGTTAAGTCCCTGTGAATGGAATTCACAAGCTTTATTCTCCAACCATGTTTAGTGAACCTTCAGCCATGCCCCATGCTCACCACTGGACTCCCCAGCTGAAACACCCCCCCATCCCTCTCCCCACCCTAGCGGGAGCCCAGCCTGCAATACCCACGCTGGACTCTGTCTCCTTCCCCAGCCACTTCTGACTCCCAGAGCACGTGTCTCTCAACCACACATGGTCCTTTGTGGCCCTGCTCTGTTGTTTAACAATTTCCTGTGTGCCTGTCAAGTCTTCCTGGCAAATTTCATCTTAGTCATCTTCGTGTCCCCTACAGGGGTGTACAGGCAGAGACAGGCACATAGTAGGTACTCAGTAAACACCTGTGAATACACTGACCTACCAGGCAGAGAAGACTAGGTGGACAGTCAGCACCCTGAGACCGGGGAGAAAGGCCATCTCCTCCAGGGCTTGGCGAACTGATCGGCTGACTCAGCAGGAACTCCCCGGGTCCATCAGCGTCAGGACTTGGCACAGTTGCAGCTAAAGTTTCTGCTGAGTAGGGTCATAAATATGTAACCTGAGAACATAATGGTAAGAAAGGCTCCTTCTTTTTCACATCCAAGACTCCAGAACAGAAATATGCGCCACCACATCTAGAGTATAATATCAATGTATTATCCGGCATTGTGAATATAAGAAAAGCACATTTTCCGGAAACTGTCCTTGTTCATCTTGAAGTAGTGGGTAGAGAATGACCTTTGAGAAGGCTGGGACGAAGCCCAAAGTGCTACTAAATTGGAAACCTGTTTAATGGCTGAGACAGCTTACCTCCCGATTAATTATGGATGCGCTACCATTTCAAGATTACATTATGAAGGAAGCGTGTCACCGACTGTGATCAATGGATGGAATGTGAGTCTTGGCTGCATCCTTTTACAACAAATAAATTGAGGATTGAAAACAAATTTGCAATCACTCTTGGTTGAGTAAAATAAAATCTGTTTAGCAAATTCTTTGGATTTGTGGATTGCTTAAGAATCTACAAATCTGCAATGTCCCTTCTCCAGATACATTCAAAGGGTAGGAGAGAAGTCATGTAAACCCTACTGCTTGATTTCTTTCCTCGATTTCTAACCAAAACTAAAAAGGAAAAGACAATTGACTCAAAGAAAGAAGTTGCATTGTAAGTAAATAATGTCCAAAAACCAAAAGAGGGAACATAAAAGAACAGAGGTCATCTTTTTTAATATGTTTATTATTGTGCTAGAAAAAAAAATACTGTCTCTAGTACTTCATATTAACATTCCTTTTTTATTTAGCCTTTGTTTTTATCAAAGTAATACAAGCACCTTGTTTAATGTATCAAATAGTTCTATATGGCTCATTAGGAGAAACAGCCACCCAATTTACATATTTTTGGTGTTGCTTCTTCTTGTGTTTGTCTCTAAACCTCTGAAGACATTTATTTGCTGCTCAGGAGGTCAGCAAACTTTTCCTAGAGTGAAACAGTGAACACTTGAGGACCATCTGGTCTGCATTACAAGTCCTCAACTCTGTGGTTGCAGTGTGAAAGCCGCCACAGACGGTATGTAAACTAATGGTGTGGCTGTGTCCTTTAGCAATAAGACTTTATTCACAAGCACAGGTGGCTGGCTGGTGGGTCATAATTTATCAAGCCGTGGACTCCATCTTGAATTTCTGCTTTTGAGTCCATCGCTACCAGCTGACCTCTCACTGTGTAAGGTGATTAGGCTCTTTACAGCCGGCAGCGCGCTCCCCACCTCCCGCCCCTCCACGCGCTTCCTGTGCCGCCATCTTGCCGGCAGGATGGCCGCTTCTCTGCCTCTGGATCAGTATGTGGTGTTTATATTAGCATGACCTTATGCACGCTTTCCATGGCTGAACCATGAATTATTTCCTTTCTCAAACAGTCTCATTTTCCCTCAAGGAAGTTATTATCTTGCTCTTCCATTTGACAAATTTTCTATGAATTGAGGACGAATTCAGAGTCAAACTCTCCCAATTTTTAAATCTTCTTTCAGTATAAGGATTTACACATGTCACATGGTCCACTTCATTTCCTTAGAGATCTCTCTTCTGGAGCACTCTGGCTAGAGAGACCAGTCATCATCCTTGTATCTCTCTTCTCCATCATCACCAGCTTCCCTGGTGGCTTAGACAGTAGAGTCTGCCTGCAGTGTGGGAGACTCAGGTTCCATTGCTGGGTGGGGAAGATCCCCTGGAGAAGGAAATGGTAACCCACTCCAGTATTCTTGCCTGGAAAATCCCATGGACAGAGGAGCCTGGCAGGCTACGGTCCATAGGGTCACAAAGAGTCAGACACAACTGAGCAACTTCACTTCACTTCACTCTCCATCATCATAGAGACTCCCTTAGCCTCTGGATTGTTAGGGTCCCTGTCCCGGCCTCCATAACCTCCTCCTCTGATCAACAGTTTAGCAGAGGGTTTCCAAATTGGGGGATTCCAGGAACAGGTAGTAAGGGTATTTTCTTTTTTTTTTTTTTCCACAGGAGTCATCTCTCTGCAGCTTCCTGAGAAAGGGTACCTAGGAGTTAAATTTTCTGAAACATCACAAGTCGGAGAGTATCTTTATTCTCCCTCACACTTAATTGAAGCTAGACTGAATATGGAATCCCTGATTAGAAATCACTTCCCTTCCGAATTTTAAGGAAATTTTTCAGTTGTCAACAATGTGGCTCTCAAGAAGTTCAGTGCCATTCTAATTCTTGATTCTTACTTGAATACGGTGCTTTTCTAGATGCTTTTACATTCTTATTCTTCTCCCCCATATTCTGAAGCCCCAAGAATATTATATGGTTTGTGTCTATTTTTCACCATTCTTACAGGTGAACAATGGGCCTTTTAACCTGGAAAACTATTCTCTTCCACTCTAGGACATTTCCTTGAATTGATTTTGGAGGGACAATTTCTTTTCCTTCATTTTCTTTTCTTTCTTTTCTTTTTTTTTTTTTTTTAATTTTTGGCTGTGCTGGGTCTTTGTTGATGTGCGGATTTTTCTCTAGTTGTGGCAAGCAGGAGCTACTCTTCATTGCAATGCACAGACTTCTCGTTGCAGTGGCTTCTCTTGTCGTCTAAGCAACAGGAGCTTTAGAACTGGAGCTCCAGCTCTAGAGCCCAGGCTTTAGAGCACCTGGGCTTCAGCAGCTGCGGTTCACAGGCTCTAGGGCAAGGACTCAGTCCTTGTGGCACACGGGCTTAGATGCTCCCTAGCATGTGGAATCTTCCCTGACTAGGTGTCGAACCTGTGTCCCCTGCCTTGGCAGGCGGATTCCTATCCACTGTGCCACCAGGGAAGTCCTTCTCCTTCATTTTCTACTCTTTCTTTCTTGAATTTATATTCAGATATCAGACCCCGTGGACTAATCCTCTCATTTTCTTATCTTTTCTGTCATTTATTCAGTTTCTTTATTGCTTGCCTTAAATCTTGAGAGGTGCCTTGAAATTTACATTTCAGAGGTGCTCACTAAGCTTTTCATTTACATCCTCAATTTCTAAGAGCTCTACTTTTCCTTCTCTGAATGTTCCCTTTTTATGTCATCTGTTCTTGTTTCCAGGAAACTGTGTATTATCCCTCGGAAGATATTAACAACACTCTTCTAATTGTTCTTTCTCTCGGTTCAGACTCCATCCTTCAAAGAGCTCTTGTTTGTTTGTTTATTCATATGTATTTCTCTTTGGCCTTCTCCCGTGTTTGAGACACTTCCTTGAATGTCTAGTGATCCTTTAACAGGCACTCATATTTACAAGTGAGGCACTTAAATATGACTGGGAGTTCTGTACACACAGATGGGACATGCGACCTCTGGGTTTCATTGTCTGAGGGAGCCCCTGATGTCTCACTGACTTTTGTTTTTTTCTCTTGATTTAATCAGAAGCTCCAGAGTAGAATTTTCCACTCTTGCCTGGCGTACAGACCCCTGGCCACCTTGTTCTCACAGCTGAGGAGGAAGAGAGCTGTAGGTTTCAACAACCAGTGTATGAACTTTACTACCTCCGCTGTGCCTGGAGTCCCCCAATTCGGAAACGCTCTGCTAAATCCTCTCCAATGAATAAATCTTGTCTTCTGCCCAAGTAAAGAAAAGGCAGTTTCTGTATTTAGGGATCTAGAGATGTAACTGTCCTTAACAAAATTCCAATGAATCCTGTTTTTCTAACTTCACATCCACACCCACAGTCACTGGTAACTCTTGCCTTCAATTATATTAACTTGGAGGGTTTTGCCATGAAAATTGGGTTGCTTCTCAGCTCTCTCCACCTAAGTTTAAATTTTTGTTTCCTTGGGTATGCTGCCACTCAAGAGGCTTCAGTTGTTTTTCAGCTTCCAAAATGTTGTTTTGGGATATCCCCGGTGGTCCAGTCGTTAAGACCGCCTTCCTGTGCTGGGGCCACAGGTTCAGTCCCTGGGCAGAGAGCTGAGATCTCCCAGGCTGCATGGTAGAGCTGAAAATTTTTTTTGAAAAAGCAAAATGTTGTCTCTCCTTCTCCATTCTTTGTCCCTATGTTTTTAGACATTGTAACACTTTATCCTCCTTTTCTTGGGATTTCTGGAGAAAGCAATGGCGTGCATGTGTGTTCAATCCACTCTCATAACAGTAAGCTGCCAGCCCTTCTGTTTTAGAGGAAGTTTGAAGTATGCATACAAAAGGTGCATTTTAAAATACTGTATTCTGATGTGTTAAAGCTGGAGTCTCGGCATTATTTCTCATTTGCTTTTCAAGTGGGATGAATTAGTTAATTTAAAAGTTGTACAAAGAATTTTTTTAAATAGTGAGGTTTTGCTGTTAAGACTAATTGTGTTTTAAAACTATGTGATTTTTCTTCCTCCTCCAACAGTGAATTTTCTTCTTGCTTTAAGAAGGATACTCAGGAGAAAATATAAAATTGTATGCCAGTTGTTTGTGGATTATTTATCATAGGATTATATATAACTATATGCAAGTAATTTTATAATTATAAAATTAGTATGTGTTCATTGCAGAAAACTTAGGAAAAGCAAAAAATATAAGCTAAGTTTTTGAGATAAGCTTAAAAACCAACAATATTCTCAGCAATCACAGAAAGCTTGACAGTTTTGGTGCAATGTCCATTATGTTATACACATGCGGTTAAGAGCTAATGTACTGATGCATTAGGATCATTTTTAAATTAACAATTTTTAAATGGTTCCAATTTTTAATGTTGATATATTCCTAGTTTTCTAAGAAACTTCTGTTGTATAAAGGGAAGCACTGCAGTAATGGACTTGTGTATTTATTCTTTAAGCATATTTGTTGAAGAATGATGGGGTCTATTATATATAGTTCAGATTCAACCCCACGCACAACTGTCAGACATAATTCACTTTATAGTCACTCATGCCTACGTAGGACTGCTTCTTTGCCTTCAGGCTTTCCACTGGGAAAACACTTTATTGAACCTGAAGCCTTCAGTTGAGATGAAAATGTTGTTAATTGCTCTGGCAGTAGAAAGAATAGTAAAAGGAATAAACAATTAGAAAACTCATGGGTTAAATCTTTTTTGATATTTAAGTCTTTCTGTTATTTTTCTGGCCTAATGAGATTGCCTTCATAAAGCACCACTCTTGGAATATTTCGTTTTCATAAGTCTTGCTTTGCCCTCCACCAAACCAAATTCAGTATAGACTTTTACATATAAAAACCTAAAATTATGCCAAAAGTATTCCTTCAGCAACATACAGTTTCTGAAAGCAATGTGTGGGCCAAAATACATATTCGTATTTATTATCTGTACTTTCGTTGAACAAACATCTACTGAGATCCCAATGCTTTCTTCATATATAGAACCTGTTATTCTCTCTTGAGCATCCTTCTTAGTGCATGAAGAAAATCTATCAATGGGGGAGGAAGAAAAAGCAGGGAGAAAAAGTAGATGACAAGAATGTGGCAGGAACCCAGTCCTGGGAACTAAGGTCTTAGGAATAAGGGAGTGGATAAAGATCCACACAGAACAACTCCCTGCCATTGGCCTGCAGGAAGACTGCAGCTGTTGCAGGGGGATCAGCAGTCAGATCAGTCCCTATTGCTCAAGGTCATGGCCAGTGTCAGACTCTCAGATGGAATTAAACACCTGGGTGGTGTTTAAAGATGACATATGATTTCAGAGATAGAAAAACAAGCAGGTACAGGTAGTACCCACACGAGTCCAAACTCACACTTACCTTGTGCACAATAGAGTCCCTTGAGCAGCAAGGAGATCAAACCAGTCCATCCTAAAGGAAATCAGCCCTGAAAATTCATTGGAAGGACTGATGCTGAAGCTGAAGCTTCAGTACCTTGGCCACCTGATGCAAAGAGCTAACCCATTAGAAAAGACCCTGATGCTAAGAAAGATTGAGGGCAGGAGGAGAAGTGGGTGACAGAGGATGAGATGGTTGAATGGCATCACCAACTCGATGGACATGAATCTTAGCAAACACTGGGAGATGGAGGACAGAGAAGCCTGGAGTGCTGCAGTCCATGGGGTTGCAAAGAGTCGGACATGACTTAGCAACTGAATAACAACGACAATAGAAATCATCATCTGGTTTCCATTATCCAACACAAATTAAAAGAATGATCTGGGTGGAATATTAGAGGCAGGCACACTGACTATTACTGGGTTTTTCCTGATGGCTCAGTGGTCAAGAATCTGCCGGCAATGCAGGAGTCTCAGGAGACGTGGGTTCAATCCCTGGGTCAGGATGATTCCCACAGAGAAGGACATGGCAACCCACTGCAGTATTCTTGCCTGGAGAATACCATGGACAGAGGAGCCTGGCTTGCTACAGTCCTTGGGGTCACAAAGAGTCGGACAGTACTGAAGCAACTTAGCACACATACACACTGACTATAGTAAGAGCAGACAGCTAGATGCTTATCAGCAAGAGAGTTAGATAAACAGTAAAATAGGAGAGGTCAGACATCCATGGAGTCTCACTTTGCAAAGCAGCAAAAAGCCTAAATAGCTCCAGAGGCACCAGTGTATACATTACTAAGGGTCAATAAGAAGAGAGAGTTGTTACTCACTTAAATGCAGCAGATAATTTAGGGAAAATGTGAAGTAGCCTTTCCTACACCTAAAATAAATTTGGTGCTTCATAGTTTCATTTCCTTTATAAGGGAGAAACCTTTTATTTGGAATGGTTCTTCCTCATTTTGCAGCCCTGTATTTTTTCTGAATCCATGATGGATTACTAAAGGACTTCATAGGTCCCAAATGGAGTTGCAGAATGCAACTTCTCCCTGCACGAAAGCAGAGGAGCGGCAGTTAAATTCATGGTACCGTTCTTCTGACGATGGGTGCACATAAGTAAGACAATCAGCGTTATCAAGATCAACTGCAGTTTGCTTCGTGTCAGAGAGGAGAAGGGGACGACAGAGGATGAGGTGGTTGGACAGTATCACCAACTCACTGAACATGAGTTTGAGCAAACTCCAGGAGATAGTGAAGAACAGAGGAGCCTGGCGTGCTGCAGTCTATGGGGTCACAAAGAGTCGGTCACAATAGTGACTGAACAAAAAGCAATATTGGAGCCCACCTGGGTTTTAAACCAACCGGCACTTTAAAGCACAAGTTTGTGCGCACAGTAAGGGGAGTCTTGGATGCCCTGAACTCGTGTCTAAATTCATCCTCATTCATCCTCTTCAGTGCCTGTCAGACCCTTGGGCTTTTAGGATGCTTTTCTCAGGACAGCTTTGAGCTGGTCACTCCTCTGAGTACCTAGAACCAGGAGAGTGTCCTGCAGACCGATCACCTTGGAGGAAGATACCTGAGCTAGTTGTTCATCCCACATTCTTCAAACTGCCAGGAAGGTCTTGTCCCCACTGAGATGACATCACCTGCTAAGCTTCCCCTTCCCCTCCCCATTCTCATTTCATTAGCAATGTGCGTGTTCACACCCTTCATTGTGAATATGAGGGGTGTTAATGAATACAGCCCATCTGCATAGCTCCTGTGGTGTTTTTTCATAATAAGTCCAGCGAAAGACAGTAAACAGGCACCTGGGAAAGCAAAGAGCAAGCACGGGATGTGACTCAGGTTGTCAGTGAATCTGAAAGGGCCACAGACCTCCTAAACTGGTTTGGATGTCCATCCCTAGGTCTTTGGACACTTGTGAGCCTGCATAGTCCCACAGCCTGAAAGCCTTCCCATTAGGCTCATTTTTAAACCAAGCAGCTGGCTATGACGCGTGAATTGCAGGAACACGGTTAACCTTGGCAAATGGGCTTCATGGGCCGAATGGCTAATTACAGATTTCCTTCCATTAGGAGTTACAGCCTCATCGAGATTCTACAGCCTGCTCCTGAGTTTGAATCTCCATACAACAAGGGGGATTTATTATAAGAGAGGAGAGGGAAGGAGAGCATCCTTCTCTCAGTCAGGAAAGGACAGTCAGGAAAGAACACATTGAAAGAATAAAACCTCTGTCAACTCAGTTTACCAACTCAGGCCTGCCTTTTCTAAGTTATCGGTAATCAAAACATTAGGAAAGGGACTGTAGCCTCTTTTCCTGAAGGATTTATTTTAATAACTTCCTAATAACATGCTGTTTTTGATTGCATTATAGGCTATTCCTGAAGAATTTATTATCTAAGATACCATTTGTCAGTGGAGGCTCTCTGTTGATGGGTGGAAAGACTGATGAATTGGCTATTAACATAGATAAGAAGAAAGCATATCGATTGAGTTGATTTTGCATTTAGTAATACTCTAGACAGCCACAATGCATGGAAGATACTCACTGTAGTGAAGACCTGCTCTTCCCTTTATATCCTGTTAAGACTCTTGCATGTTTTATTCTGGCAAAGTAGATCATGACCGTGATGAAAAGATCATTGTGGTGATCATATGCCTTTACCATTAAAGTGAATTAGAGGGAAAATTTTATAACTCTCAGTACAGAAATAATTATGATACAAAAACCCTATATCTTTTCGATATCTCTGAAGTTCATTTCATTTGTCATCTTAAAAGCCTTGTCAGTGGCATTAGTTCTGCCCTGTAGAACTGCGCTAGTGATTGCATGTTTAAATGAACTCACTCTCCTTTCACCTAGAGAGGGTGACCCACAGTGCCTTCACCCTCCAGCTGGAGGAGGGACCCCAGCTCTCTTATCAGAGGTGTTGATGACCGCGCCCTCCCAGGGGCCGCTGTGCAATTTCCCCAAGTCGAGTCGTGTCAACAATGCAGAGAGCTTCAGGGGTCACACTGAGGTCTTGCAGAATGGATAAAGCTTACTCTCATTCTCGACAGAAATTTTGTCTGTTTTCTCCTTTTCTTCAACACTGGAATGTGGGAAGCAGCAGTTAGTGATTGTTCCACGATGGAGATCTGAGACCTAATAAATAATTATGAAGGTGCCTGCTATACGTCACATCTGTGCTAGACCCTGAAATGACGACAAAGATAAATCAGACAGCGGGACTGTCATTAAAACCCTTATAGTCTAGCCTAAGATGTGTGCAAAAATTAATTTAATACCTGGTGGAATGTCAGAAGTATTTGATTTAACAACTTCTTCATAAGGTGCTGCACTGTAAGCTGTTCTGGAGTTTGTCTAAGATACACTTGCTGATGGAGACTGTTTGCCAGTGGCTGGAGAGGCTGGTGAACAGGTGGGTTACTTGATATATATGCTTTCAGAGCAGAAAGGTTTCTTCTAATAATGGGAGGAGCTGCCAGACAAGGGACCGCTCAAACCAAGACCCTGACTCAGGAAACCAGAGGGCGTGCAGGTAGCAGGTGTGGCTACAGGTGATGCATGCAATGTGGATAACTGGGCAGCTGAGATCATGAAGGCTGAAAGCTCAGGGTGAGGAGTCTGGACTTCTAGTGGACAGGCCATGAGAGTTGTTGCCATTTTTTTTCTTTTTAAGAAGAAAAAAGGTTATTATTTTAACTCTTCTTCACGATTTATAATAAAGGTGCAATAATCCAGATGGTGTGGTACTGACAAGATTATAAACAAAATAACAGGATAGTTAAGTATACAGAATAGATTCCTGCAATAGACCCACATGTATATGAAAACTGAGTTTTTTTAATTGAAGCACACTTGATTTACAATATTTTGTGTGTACAGCAAAGTGCAGGAGTTATATATGTGTGTGTGTGTATGTTCACATATACATGTGTATATGTATGTATCAGTTCTTTCTCAGATTCTTTTCCATATATGGAATTTTCCATATAGGTTATTGCGAGATATTGAGTATAGTTCCCTGTGCTGTACAGTAGGTCCTAGTTGTTTATCTGTTTTATATATGGTCATGTGTATCTGTTGATCCTAAATTCCAAATTTATCCTCCCCACCTTTTCCCCTATTGTAATTAGCAGTTTGTTTTCTAGTCCATTAGTCGATTTCTGTTTTGTAAGTTCGTGTGTATCATGTTTTAGATTCCACGTGTAAGTGATGTCATGATACTCGTCTTTCTCTGACTTACTTTCACTTAGCATGTGAAAAGTCCATCCCTGGTCCATCCATGTTGCTGCAAATGGCTTTCTTTCGTGCTTTTAATGGCTGAGTAATATTTCATTGTATATATGTAGCACATCTTCTGTATCCATTCATCTGTTGATGGACAGTTGGGTTGCTTCCATGTCTTGGCTATTGCAAATTGCCCTATAGTGAACACTGGGATGCACATATCTTTCTGAATTAGAGTTCTGCAGCTTTTTTCAAATGATGAAGTGCCCCAAGGAGGGCAGGAATTCCAAAGCATTTAAGGTCTCTCCAATTCAGAATCCAGGAAAATAAACCTATCAAAACAGCAAGGAAGGGTTTAGGCTCTGATCCAACTCTCCATGGTTACACCTCCAGTGATACTGGAAGCTGGGCTCGGGGTGGCAGAGGAAGACAGACAGAGTAGTTTTCCTAAAGGCAAATGAGGAGGTTTTTGAACCGAGCACATTATCATGGTCAGGGTTATCCAACAAGATCATTAACAAGTCATGGCGATTTCCCATTTAAAGGAAGCTATACATAAACTATTCAAAATAGCTCCCAAAGCAAAGTTGGGCTGATGTACAGGTTGGATCCATTCTCCCAGCAAAGGAGGAAAGTCTCCTGAGATCTAGGTGGAGGGAGTTTACACAATATGTCCAATATAATTATCAGGCAAAATTATCTCAATATTTTCTTGACATGTTGAGAAAAAATTTCCCTGGTTGTTTTTTTTTTTAACATATGTATATATGTATTTATTTTGTCTGTGCTGGGTCTTCATAGCTGCGTGTGGGTTTTCGTAGTTGCAGCAAGCAGGCTACTCTCTAGTTGGGATGCACCCACTTATTGTGGTGGTTTCTCTTGTTGCGGAGCACAGGCTCTTGGTTGTGAGGGCTCAGGAGTTGGGGCACACAGGCTTAGTTGTTCCATGGCAAGTGGAATCTTCCTGGACCAGGGATCGAACCCATATCCCCGGCATTGGCAGATGGATTCTTAACCACTGGACCACCAGGGAAGTTCAAATTTCCCTAGTTTTTAAATGCAATATCTCATTCTGGAAAAATTGCTCTGGGGAAAAGGGGGCGCGAGGAAAAAGAGAAAAGAAAAATTATGCGATCACTTCTAAACCACAATGAAATTCTAGCTGAAGATTTCAAGCACTGTAAATTCTTGAAATCTGAAAGGAGATGGACCATCAAAGAAAGAAACCTTAAGCCTGTTGCCAGTTCTTGTACATTTCTACTCCCTTTTGCCATACCCTTGTACCTTCCGAGGGGAACTAAAAAAAAAAAAACAAAAACAGTGCAGCAAAAAAATATTCCTGTTAGAGAATGGCAGCCATAATTTACCAAACTTTTGTATAAAATAAAAAGAAACATGCTTTTAGATATATACCTTTACATGCTTAGATGTAATCTCTCAAGGATAACTGTTTTGTAAATAAATTTTCACTGTAAAATCAGATGCCAAAGAAATGGACCTCTCTCAAAATTGTACTTGAGAGCATCCCTTATAGTTTTTTCTGAAATTGAGTTGATGATTTGCTCTGATACAATGCAAACATACAATGTACTAGAATGTTGCCAACATTTCTCTGAGGCCTCTGCAATCTGTTACTTATTAGTTTATTCAACCTTATCTCTCCTTTCCTACCCCTGAGCTCTCCATCCAAGCTGTTCTCCTAGCTGTTGCCTAAACAAGCTTACTTATTGTTGTTTTTTCCTTTTTCCTCGCCTCCAACTTTTGTTCAGAGAACACACACACACATACACACATCCATCTTTCCATTTTCCCCAAAAAGTCTGGCCATCCTTTTAAGCCCAGGTTGAAACTTGCCTCCCTTCTGAAAAAGTGTGAAAGTCATTCACTTGTGTCCAGCTGTTGTAACCCCATGAACTATACAGTCCATGGAATTCTCCAGACCAGAATACTGGAGTGGGTAGCTTTTCCCTTCTCCAGGGGATCGTCCCAACCCAGGGATCAAACGCAGGTCTCCCGCACTGCAGAAGGATTCTTTACCAGCTGAGCCATGAGGGAAGTCCAAGAATACTGGAGTGGGTAGCCTATCCCTTCACCAGTGAATCTTCCCGATCCAAGAATTGAACTGGGGTCTCCTGCATTGCAGGTGGATTCTTTACCAACTTATCTTCCCCCAAATGTGCCAAACCATTTTAATCTCTCCCATCTCTGAGTCTTCTACATCAAATTGCCAGCGGCATTCATTTGACTAATAATAGTAATGACATTATTACAACAGTCACCACCAGGCTGGTGCCAATTCAAACAGCCATGTAATGACAGATGTTTTATCCCCATTTTACAAGTCAAAAAACTGGGGTTCAGAAGGTTAAATCACTAGTCTGAGGTCACATGACTACCAAGTGATGGAGACAGGCATGGTTCACACGTGGTTCATACCCGGCACCTGCTGACCTGAGGGTCCATGGTCTTTCTTTCTGTGCCACTTGGCTCCCCAGTCATGGATTTCCTTGTGTTGTTGCTTAACAAATCTATTTTGCGCATGATTCTAGGAGGTGGTTTTTCTTTTGCACGTGGCTGCCTGGTCACCACACTGTAGCTACTTTTCACCTGGTTGGGCCCACACAAGGTGCCCAGTTAATACTGGGGGAATGAACTTGCATTCCTGTTACTTGGGTCCTTATCTCAAGCTGCTCCGCCTTATCCATAGATCGATCATCCCCATTCCACCTAACTCTTTATGAGGGATTGCCTCTTCCTTGATTGTGTGTGAATTGTTTTCTATCCACTTTACTAAATCAAGATAGTCACCATCTGTGTGTGTTATATAAACATGAACTCTTAAAAAACACTATTACAGGCCAGAAACTAGAGGAGAGTAAAAATCAATCATTGGAATTGTAAAGAGGAAGAAGTTTGGAATAGCCATTCCCCTCTCTGTTGTCCGTGGGGTCAGTCTTTCCAGCCTCTTGTTTCTAAAGTCTGGGGGAAGATTTAATGTCTCTGAAGTCCCATTAATCTTCCAAGTGAAGATCCAGCATCATATTGTCAAATTTAGGCAACCACTTCCCTGGTGGCTCAGATGGTTAAGCATCTGCCTGCAATTTGGGAGACCTGGGTTCGATCCCTGGGTCAGGAAGATCTGCTGGAGAAGGAAATGGCAACCCACTCCAGTACTCTTGCCTGGAAGATTCCATGGGTGAAGGAGCCTGGTAGGCTACAGTCCATGGGGTCTCAAAGAGTCGGACACGACTGAGCAATTTCACTTTCACTTTCCAATGAAGCAGTATATGAGCAATGGGTCCCAGTGTTCCCTGGGAAGCTGTTACTGCAGCACCACCTTCTCATGGCCTTAGGTACCCAAAGGTTTTAAAACTACACATCCTACCACATGCATGTCTCTCCCTCCCCTCTGATTTATGTTTCTGCATAGCTCTTGTTCTCAACTAGCACCCTATCTACTTCCCTGAGTGGTCTGTGGTCCTTCTCCTCCCACAAGAATGTAAATTCTGCGAGAGCAGGGATTTTGGTTTCTTTGTTTTATTCTGTGTCACACACCCAGCATCCAGACAGTGGGACACAGAGGGAGTGCTTAAGAACACTGGTTGAATGAATGAAATGAATTGTATGCAGACCATGTAAGGGTGAGGCTGTTAGAAAATATTCAGTCCTTTGTTTCAGTACCAGGTGTGGGGGGTGGGGTCAGCGCAGCGTCCTCACGTGTAACTCCACTCTCGCACTGTCTGCCTAGAGACAGGTGATGTTTCACAGGTTACCAGCTCAGTCCCACAAGACTCCTCCTCCCGCTCCAAAGGCTAATCGCCAAGTCAAGGTTGTCACCTGTGCAGGGTCTGCGGGAAAGGGTGTGGCATTTCCACATTCTCTAAAGGCTCACCATCCTCTCAGCCCCTCACATGGCCCCAAACCAGGCTTCAAAATGCGGGCATGATCCATCTAATTCCATCTCCAGCCCCCTCCCCTCTCTAGAATGGGAGGAAGGGCTGAAAATTCCACACTTCTAATCATGACTTGGTCTTTCTGATGACCAGTCCCCATCTAGGAGCCCAGCCAGAGTCACCTCGTTAGCACCAAAGAATGTCACCCAGAAAATTCCAGGGTACTTAGGAACTCTGCATCTGTAACTCAGGATCGAAGACCAAATGCTAGGACATAAAATGCTCCTGGTGGTCTCATCACTTAGAAGATTACAAGGGTTTTAGGAGCTCTGTGCCAGAATTCAGGGACAGAGTCCAATATTGCCTAAGAAATCATAATCCATTCTAATCAGGCAGAGAAGAAAAGTAGAAGTTTATATTGTTTACCCTCAGTAATGTTGAAATCACTGAAAGCATCTGTGTCAAAGGGACCCATTGCCTCATTTTTGCAGAATCAGCTTTTACTATACAGAGCAAACACCACTCGCCAGCCACTGGTAAACCTGGCGCAGAGTGAAATCATTCTTGTGAAATAAATGGGCACTTTGTGTGATGTCCAGAGCCTCAGAAAGGAGCAGTACAAAACTTCCTTCCATACAGTTTTGAAGTTGGTTTTTTTTTTTTTTTTTTGCCTTCAAAGCAGCTTCAGTGTCTATTTTTAAAAATTTCCTAAGAAAACTTGCCCTGGTGGCTCAGATGGGGGAGACCTGGGTTCAATCCCTGGGTCAGAAAGATCCCCTGGAGAAGGCTACCCACTCCAGTATTCTTTCCTGGAGAATCCCATGGACAGAGGAGCCTGGCATGCTACAGTCCTTGGGTTCACACAGAGTCAGATATGACTGAGCGACTAACACTTTCAAGAAAACATTGCCCTATTGATGTTGTAAGAGTAGGTGATAAAGACCTCTCATTGACCTTCAGAAGCAGAAAAGGACAGATTTAACCTGAGCTTCCAGAATACAGCTAGCTTTTCACCTCATTTGTTTGTCTAATGTAAGGACTTAGGTCACAGCCAACATGGACCATCTGGTGCTGTCCCTCCATCCAGAGAATGTCTGGGATGGACTTTGCAGAGAAGCGGGTATATGGGAAACCCTTCCAAGTGCAAGCTACTCCCATTTCCAGCAGAAACTCATCAGCGTCCAATCTAGAATGCCGCCTACTGCTACTGCTGCTAAGTCACTTCAGTCGTGTTCGATTCTGTGCGACCCCATAGGCGGCAGCTCACCAGGCTCCCCGTCCCTGGGATTCTGCAGGCAAGAACACCGGAGTGGGTTGCCATTTCCTTCTCCAATGCACGAAAGCAAAAAGAGAAAGTGAGGTCGCTCAGTCGTGTCCGACTCTTAGCAACCCCATGGACTGCAGCCTACCAGGCTCCTCCATCCATGGGATTTTCCAGGCAAGAGTACTGGAGTGGGGTGCCATTGCCTTCTTCAGAATGCTGCCTAGGAGATGCCCAAATGCTCCAACTGTTTATTTACCCTTTGTGCCCAAATCTCTACCCATAACCCCAACCAAGAGATTTATTTTCATTTGTTTGTAGCCTTGACCCCAAACCAACAGATTTTAAGATAGCAACACATACAATGTAACTCTTAAAATTAGCAATTTGGGGAAACTTTAGGATTAGTAAGGCCTTCCCTGGTGGCTCAGATGGTAAAGAATCTGCCTGCAGTGCAGGAAACCCGGGTTCAATCCCTGGGTTGGAAAGATCCCCTGGAAAATGGAATGGCTACCCACTCCAGTTTTCTTGCCTGGAGAATTCCATGGACAGATGATCTTGGCAGGCCACAGTCTTTATGGGGTCTCAAAGAGTCAGACATGACTGAGTGACTAACACTTTCACTCTTCACTTCAGGATTAGTAAATCTGCTCTCACATGGCAAAAGCTGGTAGGCGCCTTCCCAACAGCTAGCTCCTCTTTCTCCTCCCTCATAGAACCCCAGTTCCTGGAAGGCCTTCACCCTCCTCCACACATTCCTCCCTCCTGGAATTCCACAGCCAGGAACTCCGGGATGCTGTGTTCATTCCCGGCCCTAGGGTATGCCAAATGGAAGGGGAAAGAGAGTTTTGTGGATGGATCCAACCAAGAAGTCATACACCCATCAATAGACTTCTATTCATCTGAGGATGCCCTAAGTGTAACTGGTCCCAGTGACCCACCTTTCACTTTTGGACTTCCCTGTTTCCGATTGCGTTGGTCCATCCTAAGCACTCTGGGTGGTCGCTGCACACTAGTGCCACCTGGAGAGCTTCTACAACCCTACAGATGCCCACATGCACCCACATGCACCCAGCGAATATTTCAGTGGGACCTATGCATCCACGTTTTTAAATTTCCCCAGGCGACTGTAATGTGTTAACCCCAGTAGTCTGACTCAGTCTCCAAGATGCTGTGGGAGGACTCAGAGCTGAGGACCATCCTTTGGAAACCTTTTCATCATCTGGTGTGAGGCTGAATGGAAGGTCTAGCCTCTCAGTGAGAATCTCTCAGACGGGTTCTCATCTTTTAGTTACATATGGTCTTCATGATCTGTCCTCTCGAGCAGGGGGGAGAAAAAAAACCTATTTCTTCATATATAATTCCCTTTATACCCTTCAGGGCTCTCTTCATAACATCTGTACCACCATTCCACTCCCATGAGTCTTGACCAAACCAGCAGACAGTCCTCATCTAGTCTGTTCTTGGAAGGACTGAGATGGGAAACCACTTTCCAGGGAAAGAAAGAAACTGGGCACAGAGGGATGAGGAACCCCTTAGAGCGCGGGCAGAGGCGGGTCACCTGCATGGGCAGGGCAGCTCCCCTGGGTCCTGCCACCTGCCCACCCTCAGCCACACCACCCTCGCCAATCATCACGCCGATCATCACAGCATCCGGCGCGGTGGGGTGGGGGCTGTGTCCCTCCTCGACATTGTTGTAGCTCAGCCATCCGGTGGACTATGGAGTGAGTGGAGTGCCAACACTTAAAAGAATGAGACGACTGAGAAGGGGGCTGCTGTAGCCTGGGGGTGCTGCGCCTGGGTGGGCCCGCAGGCAGCATGGGCTGGCCGGCGGGTGATGGGCCTGGCGGACGCTTTGTGTCACACTCTGCTCTCTATCTTGTTGTAAGTGGACATCCAACATGATCTACTACTTGCTTATTGAACTCCAGGGAGAATCATGTCAACATTTCTAAATTCAGCTTAAATGCTTGAAGACCTCTCCCCGAGTCCTGCCTCCAATCAGCATGCGCCAGTTCAAGCATCCTCGCTGGATTTTTTCCTATTACCACCATGTGATGAGAGAAGGATACTATCAAATAATGTTTGACACACCTTGTTTAGGGCTATAAATTGCCTGATTATTCCACTGTCCCGTGGCCAGCCACATCACACCCCATGGAGGCAGTGAGGAACAGTGTAGCTCTCCACTTCAAATTCCAGAAGCCCAAGTCACAGGCTTTGTCACTCTCCCAAATCTGGGAGTGTGTCTCCTTAGCTGGTATTGCAATAGATGCTCATTGCATTTTCTTCTGTTTTGCACATTGCACCTAACCTGGGTAGTTATTTATTACTTCTCAGCGTCCGTGGGTGTCCACTGATTGGAAACTCGAGAGTTACAGCAGAATTAGAGCATCTGATCACTGGGTCACAAGGCCACCCCTTGACCACCTCCCAACTCCCATTCTCATGGAAACCTGCTCATTTCAACTCTGGGTCCACCTACATGGATATTCCAACATTGATCCAGAGTTTAAGGATGAAGTACTTCTCAAGATGTTTTAATGCTCATCTGTTCAAGGAATCTTGTTTCTATTTAATAGGAGGCATTTGGGATCTTAGAAAGTAGTGAAGGAATGGCATATCCCCTTAACTCCGACTTCCGCTATCATCTTATTCGAGATACTACAAAAAGCTCTCAGAAAAAAAGCATTGTGGAAATGAACAAAGATCACTCCAGTGAGAACAAGCAAAGGCTATCTATTTAGAGACTGCTTTAGAAAGTGAGCAAGAGACCACCACTTGTGTTTGACAGAGCTTCAAAGGTAGGCTAAGGAGTGGGAAATCTTCATGGAGTGAAAAAAGGGGAGGCTTCAGATGTGCCCTGGTCAGAGGCTGTGGTCTAAGGAGGCTGGGATCAGGCTGGCAAGAAGCCAGGCCTCCTCAGTGATTCATCAGGGAGCATATTGACTTTCCCTGGTTGGTCCTCAGTTGGAAAAGGAGACAAAAAATTAGGGAAGCTGGCAGTTATGAAGTTGGCTGTTTGCTACAGAAGTCTGGTTTGACTTCTCAGCTGGCTGCTGGTCATGGGTCCATGTTCTGTTGTCACATATGATAGCATGTATTGTCAGTTGTAAATGCAGTCTCTCCCAGCTCCATAGGCCTGCAGGTTGTGGAATCACAGGGAGCGTTTTCTCAAACTTGGGTGCTGGAAACAGCAGAGGTCACTGGTGATCTGTCACGTCCACCCTCCAAACAAGCTACAGAGTTCCCCCAAGCACCCCAGGGCACCTGGCCCAGGGACCGAGTTCTTAGAAAGACCCAAACCATCCAAGGGGATTAGACTTGGCCCACTTCCCCACCACTGTGTCCTCCACGCTACTGGAGGGGGAGGGAGCCTCCATCCTGAGGCTGTCTCTCCACCATCTGCAGATGGACTTGAACCTGAGCACAGCCCAGGACACCCACCAGACTCCCTGGGACTCAGGATTCTAATGACCTCAGGGCTCTCTGATGTTGCTGGAATCTGCTGAAAGATTTCCAGGGTCACTGTTAAGTTCTTTGTTTGTCAGTTTAAAAATTCAGCTCTATTTTTATTTACTTATTTATTTTTAATGGAAGGATAATTGCCTTACAATATTGTGCTGGTTTCTGCCATACGTCAGCATGAATCAGCCACAGGTATACATATGTCCCCTTCTTTTTGAACCTCCTTGCCGCCTCCCTCCCCACCCCAGCCGTCTAGGTTGTTACTGAGCCCCAGTTTGAGTTCCCTGAGTCATACAACACATTCCCACTGGGTATCTATTTTACATATGGCAGTGTTTGTGTTTCCCTGCTACTCTCTCCATTTGTCCCACCCTCTCCTCTCCTTCTGCCTAAGCTCCATTTTTGTATAGCCTAGATTGGAAGACAGGAAGAGAGGCTTGAGAGGCATCAGGGGCTTAAGAAAATGTCCAGAAGGGGGTCAGGACTGTCAGGAAGTCCCGAGTGGCCGAAGCATGTTCGCTCTTTATTTGTGTGACTAATGGATATTGAGACCCTCCTATGGCCCAGGCTCAGCAGTGAATGCTGACCGTCTCTACCATGGGATGAAGAAGACGGCCCGGACACTTGTGGGGAGTGAACACACTGGCAGTGGTGCTGCACGATTAGCAACAGGGGGAGCGGTGGGGGGGGGGGGGCCTGGAGAGGATTCGAAGGGAACGGTCGTGAGGCAGGGCTCCTGGTGGTTAGAGGGTGACCAGTCACTGCCCCCCAGGCATTACCCCCTGGACTACGGGAGTCGGAAATGCCCGCAGTCACAGTGAGGGCGGTGCTCACACCTCCTCTCCCACGGCTGAGCCCCAAATGCACCGTCTCCTCTTGCGGGAACACTCTTCATCCAATTTTGTGCCTGACTAACTCTGACTCATCTTCCAAGTGACTAGACATCATTTCATCCGGAAAGCCTTCCCTGATGCCTTAAAGCTGGGGGAGGCCCCTCCCCAGAGCTCCTTCCCCAGCGCAAGCCCCCACCCCCCTGCCTGGCAGGACCCTGTTAACTGCAGTCACCCCCACACTCTGTCCGTGCCAGCGGCATCCACACCGTGAGGGGCCCTCAGCCAGGATGGACTAAAAAGTGGACACATGGAATGGCCTACTTGCTTACCTGAAACCCCTGTAGATATAAATTCCCCAACCACCAACCCTGCCTGGCACAGACAGTGTTCAGTAACCATGGGGAGGGCAGGAGGGAGGAAGGAGAACTGACCGCCCACCTTCTATGCATCCTTTGACCCACTTGACCCCTGGTGGTTCAGAAGGTAAAGAATCTGCCTGCAACATGGGAGACCCAGGCTCAATCCCTGGGTCGGAAAAATCCCCTGGAGAAGGGAACGGCAACCCACTCCAGTATTCTTGCCTGGAGAATTCCATGGACAGGATCTTGGCGAGCTGCAATCCATGGGGTCGCAAAGCGTCAGACACAACTGAGTGACGAACACTTTCAGACACATTGCCCCCTTTGCACTCTCTATGTTTATTCTGGCCCAGGGAGGGTCTTATAGTGACTCTTGTGCATGCGTGCATGCTAAACGGACCTTTAATGTAAACGACTTTGAAGTAACCCACCATGATGTGTTTCTTCAAATTCAGTAGTCAGAGTCCTGCAAGCACATGTTTGTGTGCACATAGTCATGAACTCCTGGTGGGGTGGATGGGCTGTATGGCCCCTCTGACTTCATGGTCCTGTGACACAGAGAGTAAAGGAGCTGAGGTTTGCTATTTCTCAGGCATCTTCAGCCTTTTATTTGCGATTGTGAAATGAAGGGCGGGGGCCCTTTCTGACATTCGTCTGAGTGGAGGGAACTGCGGATGTGGGGAGCCGTCTCCCCCAGGCAAGGAGGGTGCTGCAGAGACACATGGGTGGTCCTGAGGCTCGCGCCCCAGTGTAACAGGGGGGGCTGCAGGGCCGGACCACGGCAGGGCCTGGCGCACACTGCCTTCGGTGGCTGGAGACCCGGGCTGGGGACCCCTCGGTGGGGCTCCTCCTCGCTCCCAGACCCCTCCCTTCCCTGCCAAGCCTAAGCAGGAGTTTAGATCTCCTCTGCTCCCATCTCCTCTTTCTGCAAGGATGGAGTCCTGGAGAGCCAGGACCCCAGCACATTCTGACCGTGCCTTTACCCCACTCCCCACCCCGCGCCACTCCGAGTGTCCAGAGTTTCCTGTGCCTGAGCCCCTTATAGAAAAGGAAGGCTCTACTCAGGTGAAGAACTCCCAGCCTCAAGCTACAACGTGGGGCAGAGTCTAGGGTTGGAAAGAGGAAAGATGAGGGAAGTTGCTCGATTAGCTGTGTCGAATCCAGGGTCTTTATATTTTTACATATGTGTATAAAAGGATCACATTTTACCTGGTAAGATTATGACAGACTGAGCAAGGGGAGAAAACGTCCTATAAACATTCAGTTCAACTAAGTAACAATCATAATTACTATCATTGTCTTTAAATTGCACAACTATTGCACAGCATTAAACACATCTGTATTTAAACCATGTACGTTTTATTTGCTTGACACAAAATTCCAGTTCTTGTATGTTCCACCTTCATAGTGTAGTCTTCGGATAATATGACATGATATAATGCTTTGTTCACAATTAGCAAGAGTGTGGATTGTGAACAGGGAATGCGGAGAGAAAAGAATTATTTGTTCAGCCAGTGCAGGGTCCACTGGCTATTCTGGAAAAAAATCCATGAAGCTCAGTGTGTTTTGTAAACATCTTGATCTGGAGCAAAGGAGATTTGTGAATTTCTGTAGTGTTCATGCTTTATGGCAACACATTGTAAATTGGACTTAGCTAGTAGCAAAATGCAGTGACGTGTTCTGCTTACTAAAACAGACTAATTCTCTCTGCTAAATAAGAAAAATTTCACAAATTACTACAATCAGACATTGAAATAAGCTCCAGGGAAAGAGAGGGAAGCAACATTACTCATGTCACTTAAAATTAAACCAAAGCCACCAATTTATCTGCCTCTCCGGCTCTTTGTCCTTTTTTGAACGATGCTACAGGAATCAATATTAGAAACAGGCGGGGGAAGATAGCCATAAAGCAGTTTGTCGGCATAATTATTTCACTGTAAATCTGCAGAAAAAGAAAAGGGGTTCAAATCAAGTATGACATAGACTCCCAGACCCTCCTAAGAGTACCTTTGTAAATTGGTGTGCTTGTCATTACAGAGTTTGATAGACTCATGAAACAAAATGGTAATAGAATCATAGATGTCGTTGAGGAAGCTGTGTGTATTTATAGGAATCAGATAAACCTGAGTGGAAATTCCTGCTCTGCTACTCATCGGCGTTTTGTTCCTGGGGGTCCTCATCCAGAAAATGAGGAATAATGACAGACCGCCTGCCTCATTGGGCGGCTGAGAAGATTAAACAGAATGAAGCATGTGATGCTTTTAGCTCGCAGAACAGCACCTAGTAACACTGAGTAAGCTCCGTGGGGCTCTGTCTGCCTTGTTCACGCTGGACCCCAGGACTGATCCCAGCACAGGGCTCATAACAGATGCCCCCGCCTCCCCCAGAGACAGGGTAAATGGATTAGGTAGTGAATGGTAGGTAGCTGACTTGATATTATTGTTTTTACACCATTCAATGTTGAAATGGCTGTACAGTATTCCATTACATGAATGTAACTTCTTTAACCTTCTGTCTCCCTGCTTCTCTGGGTATTCAGTGTTTTCTATAACTGTCTCTGGTAAGCATCTCTCATCATGCAATTTTGTCTGCAGGAGCAGGGCTTCCTAGCATGACAGGAGAACACCTGAATCTGAAAAACACTTCCTTGAGTGACTTAAAGGCTATGATATCATTCTGTAGAATCAAGGAAAGTCACCGTGTTGGAGCTGGAGGGGACCATGGGTCCCAGGTCCTCACGGGGGCCACACGAGGCTGAGCAGAAGTGGCCGCTGACACCAGCTCTGGGACCGGAACCCAGGTCCTGGCTCCTGGGCCAGAGCGTCTTTGCCCTAAACCAGTATTTGTGTATGCACGCCTGTGTGCACGTGCATGTTTGAACACGGATGCTGCTGAGTGTGCACCCAGGCAGCCGTCTGACCTTGACCCCAGATCACACAAGGTTAGAGTTCAGGCCACCCCACCTCTCATTTTTTTCAGGTGAGGGTAAATGACTCCAAGAGCTTTGTGGAACATTGTGGTGTCTTTTCCTGCCATAGAAATTTGAACAGAAGGGCATGAGGTGCGTTGTCGCTAGGAAAAGGCTACCGGTTTCACTGCTGAGAAACCACACACATGGCATCACTAACCTGAGCAAACTCAATCCAAATTCCTGAAATCCAGTTCAACAATGTCACTGAGGTCACCAGACAAAGGGAAAGTGGCTCCTGCTGATTGGATTATAAAATATGAGCCCCAACAGAAAAGCCTCCTCGCAGCCGACAGAGATGCCTGAAGTTTCCTGGGTGCCGTGCAGAAACGCGGGGTCCTCTGTCCAGGGGAGAGAGCTGGGAGGGATGGGGGGTGGTGGACGGCCAGAGCCACCCTGGGTCACTGTGCAGGCAGAGGCATCCCTGTCTTGCTCTCAGGGGAGAAGCCAGGCAGAGGGGCGAATCACAAAGGAGGGAGGGACCTTCGAGATTAAATCGTCTAAACCCCTCGTTTGGCAAGAGAGGAACTTGGCCCTGAGGAGGGATCTGAGCTGTTCAAGTCCTGCAACTGGCTGGTGTCTGAGGCTGCCCTGCCTTCTGCTCAAACATCCCCCATCACATCTGTCTTCTCCATCCTCAAAAATTAGTGTTCAGTTGTTTCCAGCTTTACAAGCATCTGCCCAAGTGTCTGTCATATTCCGGGCTTCCCAAGTGGCGCTGGTGGTAAAGAAACCACCTGCCAATGCAGGAGACGTAAGAGACGAGGGTTTGATCCCTGGGTCCCCTGGAGCAGGGCATAGCAACCCACTCCTGTATTCTTGCCTGGAGAATCCCACTGACAGAGGAGCCTGGCGGGCTATGGTTCATAGAGTCACAGAGAGTCAGACACGGCTGAAGTGACTTAGCACGCAACACACGTCACATTCATAATGATGAGCCTGACAACCCACAGCAGTCATTCTAGTGACGTCCAGAAGATGTACGTTCCCACTGCGACGAATGACAATGTGACCATGAGCTTCTTTAGCAGAGATTCCTGAGTTGTACCTGACCTGGGATTCAGGCATGTCTGAGGAAAGGAAGTTATCCCAGGATGTCTGAGGACAGAATTCCTTCAAGGGAAGAGAGGGCAGGACAAGAAGCCCATTCTGGAGCAGACGGCAGTGCGGGTTTAGGTGTGGTGTGGGAACTGTCCATCAAGTGACCTAAGCGTAGTCAGTCCTTGGAAAATAGCTACAAGCAAAGAGGGAGATTTGCTGCATTAACTCGGCAGGCAAAGGAGCGGCCGGTAGACACCAGGGGTGTCAGGGAGAAGGGATGTCTTCATCATAGCGGGCCTGCTCCGGTGGCCCCACAGTTGTGCTGTTTCTGGAGAAAAGCTCTAGCATCCTGCAGAGACCCCTGCAGGGACCCCAGACTGCAGCAGCAGCTCAGCTATGATGGCAGAGAGCACCCAGACTCAGACCGTCTAACCAGCAGCGAGCACCAGGGCCGTCCGCCTTTGTGCCCGAGGAGGGCGGGGTCAGCAGGGCCTTTGCATCAGATGGGACACTGCCTGGGGACCCCAGCTGTGGTTGGGGGGACACTTTGGGAGAATGGGGAGATGGAGACTCCTGAAAAGACACAGCCAGGACAATGCTGCTTTACTGATGTCAAGACTCTTATTCCCCCCAAACCCCCGACCAGTATTGGCATATCTATCAGTGTCCCTTCATCCATCCATCCATCCATCTTTGAGGTGGAATCATCCAAAGAGAGGGAAGATAAGACACCAGGAGACAGGGCGCCCGAACTTTGTGTCTGCACTTAGCCAAATTCCCTCTGGGCTGCCCGGGTCTGGAGGAAACAAAACTATGACAAAGCTGATTTGTATTCTGCTAGCCAAGGGAAAACATAATTAACACGGCAGCTCAACTCAGCAGGGCCCATGGGAACGGCCAAGAGGGAAACGGCTCCCTCAGGTCAAGGTGACGGCTGTGAGAAGACAAGGCCAGCCTCCTAATCCTGCAGCAAGCCTCCTCTCCAACGGCCACAAGTCAGTAAAGGGGAAAGGGGATGAACCGGGCCAGCCTCTTCCCTGGGAGTCAGGGCGGAGGATCCAGCAGATGGTGGGGGTTCCTGCTGCTCAGTCTCACACCCCCAGGGGAGGGGATTCTCCACCAGGCCTCACTGCTCCTACGGCCCTGATCACACGCCCTCTAGCAGAGATGAGAAACCTCCCATAACCTGGGAGGAGTGGGATCTGTTGTTGTATTACACATGCACCTCGCTTACCATCACGTGTCAAGTGACAGAAGATAGACAGATATTCGCAAGCCCCAAAAACTGAATTGTGAAGGTTGAAATCAATCTTGAGCTGCTCCCCACCTACCAGACTCCTAAAAAATGCAAAAGAAAGCTGCTTCCTAATGCATCCCACTGGCCCTTTTTTCCCCCTCTGGTGACTCATTTACATTTAGAGACTTTGCAAAGCTGTATAGATTTGTATTTACTTAACATTACCTTAGCTTTTTTGATACATTTGATTGGAGTGTTCTCTAAAGTTTTAAATGATTTTAGCTTTTTTTTAAAATTACTTTCACAAATTAGTTCTCTGCTTCTCCTGACTTGAAACTCCTTTACCTCTCACCCAGGGGCCAAGACAAAGGCCTGGAAGGAGATTCTCCTCCCTGTCTCCCTCCCTACCCATATGTACTCATGTCTGGCCTTCTGCACTTGTATCTGTGTACTTAGGCATCATTAAATTTTTGGTTTCAGTATCTGCCTTTCCTATGAGACCAGATTCATTTATTCATTCAGTCTACAAAAGCTGAAAGAATATGGATATTGGATTTGAATCCAGTATAAAAACTGTGTCTGATTAGTTCTATCTAATTTCACAGACTTTATATAAATCCCAGACATAATCAATTTATGAAAAACAATAACTTAATTCCAGTCCTGACTGAATAAGATGGTGATATTAATAAAATGATTTGATACAATTTAATCTAGTGTTCAGTTTAGTTCAGTCGCTCAGTCATGTATGACTCTTTGCGACCCCATGGACTGCAGCACACCAGGCCTCCCTGTCCATCACCAACTCCTAGAGTTTACCCAAACTCATGTCCATTGAGTCAGTGATGCCATCCAACCGTCTCATCCTCTGTCGTCCCCTTCTCCTTCCACTTTCAACCTTTCCCAGCATCAGGGTCTTTTCAAATGAGTCAGCTCTTCGCATCAGGTGGCCAAGTATTGGAGTTTCAGCTTCAGCATCAGTCCTTCCGATGAATACTCAGGACTGATCACCTCTAGGATGGACTGGTTGGATCTCCTTGCAGTCCAGGGGACTCTCAAGAGTCTTCTCCAACACCACAGTTCAAAAAATCTAGTCTTATCGAGAGAAATATGGAGGTTTTATCCAGACAAAGGGAAAACAACTAGGCCTTTCAGATATGAACAAAAGCAAATCCCTTATGATTATACATTGGAAGTGAGGAATAGATTCAAGGGATTAGATCTGGTAGACAGAGTGCCTGAAGAACTATGAACAGAGTTTTGAAACATTGTACAAGAGGCAGTGACCATCCCAAAGAAAAAGAAATGTAAGAAGGAAAAGTGGTTGTCTGAAGAAGCTGCACAAATAACTTAGGAAAGAGTGAAAGGCAAGGGAGAAAGGGAAAGATACACCCAACTGAATGCAGAGTTCCAGAGGATAGCGAGGAGAGAGAAGAAGGCCTTCTTAAATGAACAGTGCAAAGAAAGAGAGGGAAACAATAGAATGGGAAAGATTAGAGATCTCTTCAAGAAAACTGGAGGTATCAAGGGAACATTTCATGCAAGGATGGGCATGATAAAAGACAGAAACGGTAAGGACCTAACAGAAGCAAAAGAGATTAAGAAGAGGTGGCAAGAATACACAGACGAACTGTACAAAAAAGGTCTTAATGATTCAGAAAACCAAGATTGTGTGATCACTCACCTAGAGCCAGACATCCTGGAGTATGAAGCCAAGTGGGCCTTAGGAAGGGTTACTGTGAGCAAAGCTAGAGAAGATGATGGAATTCCAGCTGAACTATTAAAATCCTAAAAGATGATGCTGTTAAAGTACTGCATTCAATATGTCACCAAATTTGGAAACCTCAGCAGTGGCCACAGGACTGGAAAAGGTCAGTTTTCATTCCAATCCCAAAGAAGGGCAATGCCAAAGAATATTCAAACTACCATATAATTATGCTCATTTCACATGCTAGTAAGGTTATGCTCAAAATCCTTCAAGCTAGGCCTTAACAGTCTGTGAACCTGAGAACTTCCAAATGTGCAAGCTGGCTTTAGAAAAGGCAGAGGAACCAAAGATCAAATTGCCAACATTTATTGGATCATAAAGAAAGTCACGGAATTCCAGAAAAATATCTACTTCTGCTTCATTGACTACTCAAAAGCCTTTGACTGTGTGAATCACAACAAACTGTGGAAAATTCTTAAAGAGATGGGAATACCAGGGCACCTTACTTTTCTCCCGAGAAACCTGTATGCAGGTTAAGAAGCAACAGTTAAAACCAGATATGGAACAAGGACTGGTTTCAAATTGGCAATGTAGTACGTCAAGGCTGTATATTGTCACCCTGCTCATTTAACTTATATGCAGAGTACATAAATGAAATGCCAGGATGGATGAAGCACAAACTGGAATCAAGATTGCTGGGAGAAATATCAACAACGTCAGATATGCAGATACCACTGTAATGGCAGAAAGTGAAGAGGAACTAAAGAGCCTTTTGTTGAGGTGAAAGAGGACAGTGAAAAAGCTAGCATAAAACTCAACATTCAAAAAACTATGTCATGGCATCCAGTCCCATCACTTCATGGCAGATAGAAGGGGGAATAATGGAAACAGTGTCAGATTTTATTTTCCTGAGCTCTATAGTGATATAGACAGTGACTGAAGCCATGAAATTAAAAGATGTTTGCTCCTTGGAAGGAAAGCTATGACAAATCTAGACAGCATGTTAAAAAGCAAAGACATTACTTTGTGCACAAAGGTCTGTCTAGTCAAAGCTGTGGCTTTTCCGATAGTCATTCATGTATGGATGTGAGTATTGGAACATAATGAAGGCTGAGCACTGAAGAAGTGATGCTTTTGAATTGTAGTCTTGGAGAAGACTCTTGAGAGTCCCTTGGACAGCAAGGAGATCAAACCCGTCAATCCTAAAGGAAGTCAACCTTGAATATTCTTTGGAAGGATTGATGCTGAAGTACCAATACTTTGACCACCTGACACGAAGAGCTGACTCATTGGAAAAGACCCTGATGCTAAGAAAGATTGAGGGCAACAGGAGAAGAGAGTGGCAGAGGATGACATGGTTAGATGGCATCAACAACTCAATGGATTTGAATTTGAGCAAACGCTGGGAGGTATGAAGGACAGGGGAACCTGGTGTGCTGCGATCCATGGGGTCACGAAGAGTCCGACAGGACTTAGTGACTGAACGACAACAGTAACATCCAGACAAAAGGAAACGAAACCTCACACTGGTGATGCAGGAAGGCTGCCAATGTGCGGAGGCTGACACGCTTCTCAGAGGCATTTTATTATTAAGTAATAGTGCTGCTGTCTTTTATCTTCAAGTTTCAGTTGTTTTAAGAAGAGATTTTTCCAACGGGGAGTGTGTGAGTACTAACTGGCTCCTGTTGTCTAGCCCACCCTTCCTGTTTGATAAAAAAGGAAAAAGTCAAAAATAATATGTATATTTCTAATCAAGTTGTTAAGTCATTTAAACAACTCCTGGACGCAAGCTTCTCACTTTCCCCCTGTCCAGAGCCATCTTTGAGGCTCTAAATGCCATAAAACGTGAATCCAAAATTCCTTAGGAAACGTCATAAAGTTACTGGTTTTAACCTTAAAATGTAATCATTTACAGGGAAATCATTCTTTCAGATGTTTTCAAACATAAAACCATTCAAGCTCATTCCCAGAATCCCAATAGTGTGGAAAGAAACCTACCAAGCTTATCTTTCTTCCTCTTTTTGGAAAAGATCCATTGCATTTGTTAACTGTGAAGCCAATGACTTCACTTCCCTGAGCAATGCAGGCACTTTGGCCAGGAAGGATAAGAACCTCTGTCCCCCAGGGTGACTCTTGGGTCTACTCGCTTAAGAAAGGGTATGAAGGGGCCTCGCCGAGATGCATTCATGCATTCGCTCAGTCCGCGCATGTTTGAGGACTGGCCCAGGCACTGGGTTGGGTGCCGGGGGAACTACTGACAAACAGCGCCGGAGGACACCCTGCGTTTCCCCTCCTCCTTCCCTGGGGCTGCAGCCCAGATGCCCACTAAACCCGGCCAGATCCCCTGCTGGGCGCACAGGCCCCCCTCACCCGCCTTTGATTTGCCCTCTGATTCCCCAGGAGGCATCACTACAGTCCCCAGGGAGAGCCCTCCCTCCCCTCCGCCACAGATCCTGGAAGCCCCCCTCCTCCTGACACCCTGCCCCTCTCCCCACCAGGAACTGTTTCCTCTCTGAGTTTGGCAGGTCTCTCCTAAGAGATTGTATGTTGCTCTAAGCTTGGTGGTTCCCGAACTCACATGCCCAGTGCTGGAGAGCTGCAAAGAATAACTGGGGAATTCCTTAAAAATGCAAATTCTCTGACCCTGCCCCAGACCTGCTGGGAATCAGACGATTATGATACAAAGCCGGGTTTGGGAGCCACTGCTTCCAGTTACCGGATTATTTTTGTTTGGTCTTTTCAGAATCAGCAGGCCTTTTGCTCTGCTCCTTCTTCCAAGAGCTGACTCTTCTTATCTGCTTCCTACTCATCTCTCCAAAGCCTTCCTCTCGGGTCTCTCTAATCTCACCACAGAACTCTCTACTCGTCACTGCACAGAGTAAAAAGCGTTGGGTTTGTGTGTTTCCAGCCAGCTCTGGGCCCTGCACCATGCAGAGGGTGTGGTACAGATTACATTTTAAGGACCCTTCACTGTTAAATTCCCAGCTTAGTTCTGTGGTTTCTCCACAGTGAATAGGCTCTTAATCACACTCCCTGCAGGACCTTCTGAGTCAAAGGAGGAAGAGGAGCCACTGATCACAGAGACATTTTTAAAAGTCCTTAAACTCTATTGGTTTCATCTTTATTATGGCTGCAATGTGGACTTTTTTTTTTTTTTTTTTTGGACTTTTTTTTTTTTTTTGGTTTGGTTTGGTTTTTTCTTTAATTTATAGACAGTGAAATTCACCCTTTTTGGTGTAGAGTTCGAGGAGCTTTGGCAAACACATATATTCAGGTAACCAACACCCCAAAAAACACAGAGAACCCTCACATTTCCCTCATTCCCTTTGTAGGCAACCCCTCCTTCTGCTCTGAGCCCATGGGAACCCCTGAGCTGTTTTCTGTCCCTATACTTTTGCTTTTCCCTGAGTGTCATATAAATGAAAACACACAGTATGTTAGCTGCAGCATTTTGAAAGATTGTGTATTTAAACAAATATGGAAGAAAGGGCAATTTCTTCTTAATTTTTTGGTTTCTGGCACTTATAATCTGATATGATGTATCATTTTTGTGGCTCATGATTTTGCAGCATGTTTGATCTATTAGAAAATCAGGATGAAGCAGGCATGTCATCTTGTCCTTCATTAGCTAAACACAAACTAGCAGGGCCCTTTGAAAAGGTCAAGTTGTGGTTTCCTAATTTCCTCTCTCGTGGCCAAAATATTCCCTCCTTCCACTTCTCCTCCCTCCTCACCTACTACCCTCTGCAAATTTCTGTCTCTGACGAGCGCGGTAGTTGGGGGAAGGGACCATTCCCTGCCAATGGACCAGGAGGCTTTGCAAGGTTCATGCTGCCAACGCCTTCTGCTGATCTGAGTAAGCATCTTCTGGCCTCTTTCCTACCACTCCTGGCTTCCCTTTCTTTGAGAAACAACATGTAGACAAAAGAAAAGGACTTGATTTATAGGATGCCAGAATATTAAGATGCTCCGGGAACGGTATTTAAGGAGATTCCTTTAGAAAACTAAACATAGAGCAACCATATGATCCAGCAAGCTCACTCCCAGGCGTATATCCAGAAAGAAAAAAAAAATCATCTGAAAGGATACATGCACGCCTGTGTTCATCGCAGCACTATTTACAATAGCCAGGACATGGACGTAAACTAAATGTCCACTGAATGGATAAAGATGTGGTCCGTATACACCATGAAATATTACTCAGCCCTAAAAAAGAACAAAAGAATGTCATCTGCAGCTACCTGGATGGACCCAGAGATTATCAGTGAAATAAGTCAGAGAAAGACAAACATCGTGTGGTGTCACTTGTATGTGGAATCTAAAGAAGGGATGGTACAGATGAGCCTACTTGCAAAACAGAAACTGAGTCATGGAGGTTGGAAACAAGCTTGTGGTTAGCAAGGGGAAGGGGGCAGGGGATGAGCTGGGAGACTGGGACGGACATAGCCATCCCACTGTGTGTGGGAGACGGCCGCTGCTGCTGAGGCGCTGCAGTCGTGTCCGACTCTGTGCGACCCCACAGACGGCAGCCCACCAGGCTCCCCGGTCCCTGGGATTCTCCAGGCAAGAACACTGGAGTGGGCTGCCATTTCCTTCTCCAATGCATGAAAGTGAAACGAGAAAGTAAAGTCGCTCAGTCGTGTCCGACTCTTAGCGACCCCATGGACCGCAGCCCACCAGGCTCCTCTGTCCATGGGATTTTCCAGGCAAGAGGACTGGAGTGGGGTGCCACTGCCTTCTCCAGGAGATGGCTAGTAGGGACCTACTGTCTAGCACAGGGAACTCTGTTCGGTGCTCTGTGATGACCTATGTGGGAGGGGAGTCTGGAGGAGAGTGGGTGTGTGTACATGTATGACTGATTCACACTGCTCTACCGCAGAAACTGGCGGATCGGAAATCAGCTATACTCCAATGAAAAATTTAATTTTTTAATCCAGAAAGGTGTAGGATAACTTAACCCTTCCCAAAGGAGAAGAGAGGAGGAAGTGGGAAAGGAAAAACCAGTAGGTGGGCTTTCCCACTCTCAGCAAATGAGGATAGACAGGTAACTCCCGCTCAGAGTGAAGACGATGCCCCTGGCCGCAGGGAGTCACCACGTGAGGCTTGAGTGAGGCTGGAGGCAGGAGAGCTGAGTTCAAGGAAAGTCAGCCAGCGTTATATTTATCCTCCCAGATCCTACCTAGAATGAACCAAATCTTCCTCAGAAAAAATCTGCTCTGAACCAGGCTTTGGGGGTCTTTTCTTGTCAATAGCATCAACCCAGCAGCAGCCACCCTTTCCACGCCCATCCCGTGACTCATGTCCGCACAAAAACAGACATCATTTTCGAGGAAGAAACAGATAGTGAAGAAAGGTTCCCGCCCCCGCCCCCACCCCCCGCGCCTCAAAAAAAGTCCAGGCTCTCAAAGCCCTCCTGGAAGATCAGCAGTATCTGGAAGTTTCTGACCGAGACAGTCTGGGAGGCGTCAGCTCCAAGCCCAAACCCCAGAAGAGACAGGCTCCTCCGGTGCCGTCTATTGCTAACACGCGGGCGGCTGCGAGTAAAAATTACATTTTACAAAGATTCCAGTCCATGTGTTAGACTTTGCCTTGAACGGCGTGGTGTCTCGCGCCGTGCCGCCAGCCCAGGACTCCAGTCCGTGTTTTCCGCGCTCCCTTCACCTGCCTCGCGGTCGTCGGGGCTGGGGTCCTGCAGACCCCGGGCAGGCGGCCGCCGGTGGAGGTACCCCTGCCTCGGCCGACAAAGCACGGCCCTCGGGAGTGTCCTGGAGTCCGACTGGGCCGGGGGGAGCTCCACGCGCATCACAGAAGCGAGGGGTGCACCTGAGCAGAGCTGACTGCCAGAGGCAAGTACTGCGGGCTGGAGGCTGAGACTTTGGAGCGGCTGAACCCCTGGAAGCGTGCGCGCTGCCCGGGTTCGAAGGGGCGGGGGTGCAGACCGTGCGCGAGAGAGGGAGGCCGGGAGGGACCCCGGTGCCCTGCCAGCCGCGTGCAGGACTGGGGCTTGACACCCTACCAGCGGTGCTTCTGGGGAAGAAGTATCTGATTCCTGATCTGGTCTCTGCCAGGTCTGGTGTTCTTTGGGGAGCAGAGTAACGGAGGGGCTCCATCACTTAGAGGGCTCCTGTGTGCTGTGACACGCCAACCCTACACCCCAGGAGGCCACAGAGCAGGGAGCAAGAAACATTAGCAAAACCTGGTACAAGATTGCTTCCTGCAGTGTGTGTGTGTGTGTGTGTGTAGTGTGTGTGTGTGTGTGTGTGTGTATGTGTGTGTGTGTGTGAAAGCACAGCTGAGATTTACTTGGTGTGAACTGCTAAATATTCGTTTGATTTTCCAGACTTGTATAAGAGGAGGTTTTTTAATTTAGAACCAATTAATTTGTTGTTATGTAACAAAGATAATAATAATCAGTGCTTTCTATAAGCATAAACATATTTTCCAAAGTGGAAAACATCACTAAAAAGGAGCTTGCCTTCTTTTGCAGGAAGGATATAGGATATAGGTGCCTAGAATTGTTGTGTTGAAGTCCTTGGTTCTGTTTATTTCGCTTTGTTTTTCTTCAGGAGTAAAAAGAGCATCAAATTGCATGTTTGGTTTTCCCCTTTCGAAACTTAGCGTGGTGTTTGGTTCTCCCTGAAAAAGGCTTTAATTTTTCTGCCTCTTGTTTGGCAGGCAGCTCTCAGGACTTCCAATTCCCTCTGAGTGGGGACTGGTTCCCGCGGAGAGTGGGTAAAGAATAGAACTGATACTCGCTTTTTCCTGGCACAATACCTCATCATCACTGTTAGCCCTTCAGAAGCTCGCTCTTCTGAACAGGTGTCTTCCCACGTTTTCTATTGTTTTACGCCATTAGCAATTGAAAGGAAGCTCTTCTGATTAAGAAGCCACAGCACTGGGGGATGGGGGGAATCGTGGATTCCGTCCCAGGGTCTATTTGCAGGATTCACCACCTGTTCTGTGCTCTGTATGTAATGGGATGAGGTGGGGAGAGAACCACCGCTTCTCCAGGTCCATCTTCGCTTTGTCCAGAACGAGAGAAAGCAGCAGGCCTTGGTCCAGTGCCCGGGGAGCCAGGAGCTCTCCCACTGCGAGTCCAGTCGGTCCAGGTGCAGGACTGGCTAGCCCTCCAGTGGCCATTTCCTCTGCAGAGTCTGTGGATTCTGACCCGTAATCACCGCCGACCTGGGAATTCAGGGCGCGTATCACACACAGGTAGCTCTGAGCCCGAAGAAGCACAGTTGCGGCCAGCCAAAAAACACAAACCTGACTTTGGAAAGGCTCATTTCTCATGGTCTTTTCAGTCCTACTATAATAACACCAGTCACCAGACTACAGCTGTTCACTTGGGATGTTCAGGTAGGACGTTCACCACATTCAGTCTGTTCAGGAGGGGTTTCTTTCTTTTTAAATCTGTATTGGAGCTACACCACATAGACCCCGTCCCTGACCGTGTCTGTGTATCTGAGAGACTTTTATGTGTGGCTGCTTGCTGATAGCTGAATCCTGTGCTGTGCTAAGTCACTTCAGCCGTGTCCGACTCTTTGCAACCCTGTGGACTGAAGCCCACCAGGCTCCTCTGTCCATGGGATTCTCCAGGGAGGGATCCTGGAGTGGGTTGCCATGCCCTCCTCCAAGGGATTTTCCCAACGCAGGGATCCAACCCATGTCTTCTATGTCTCCTGCATCGCAGGTGGATTCTTTACCCACTGAGCCACCTGGGAAGCCCAATTGAATCCTGAGACTGCTCTAAATCCATAGTAGAACTGATAATAGCAACCATTTCTCAAAAATTGATTGTGCACCATTAACTGAACTAAAGGCTGTACTCATATCATCCCAGTTAACTCTCTCAACATTCTTAAGACTTACTTAGTGTTGTCCCCACCTTACAGATCGGAAAACTGAGGCTTCAGAAAGATGAAGTTATTAACCTGGTATCACTCACCTCCTACGTGGGGGGCCAGGTCTGTCTGACTCCTAAGTCCAGGGTCTTTCTGTACGGCCCAATTGCCTTAACCTACACATAATTTATACAGACTTCTTGTGTGTGTGCATGCTTAGTTGCTCAGTCGTGTCTGACTCTTTGCAACCCAGAGGGACTGTAGCCCACCCGGCTCCTCTGTCCCTGGGATTCTCCAGGCAAGAATACTGGAGTGGGGTGCCATTTCCTTCTCCAGGGGATCTTCCCGACCCAGGGATCGAGCTTGTGTCTCTTGTGTCTCCTGCACTGGTGGGCAGATTCTTTCCCACTAGCAGGAAGCCCACACACAGACTTCTTAGGACAGATAAATGAGCGTGGCCATAATGTTCTGTCACTAGTGAAGGGTATGATTTAGTCGCTCAGTCGTGTCCGACTCATTGCAACCCCAGGAATTGTAGCCTGCCAGGCTCCTCTGTCCATGGGATTCTCCAGGCAAGAATACTGGAGTGGGTTGCCATGCCCTCCTCCAGGGGATCTTCCTGACCCAGGAATGAAACCCAGGTCTCCTGCATTGCAGGCAGATTCTTTACCAGCTGAGCTACAAGGGAGGCCTCAGTGAAGGGTATACGACAGCTTAAATAAAATGCACTGGGATTATAGGATACCTTGGTACACTGACAACTAATCGCCGACTCCCGCCATACTCCACATTTGGACCAGTGTCTAACTTTCCTCTGCAAGTTTGGGAGGGACGGGAGGAAGAAACAGCAGTACCTCCAAACCTTCAGAAGAGAGCTCTTCTCCTCTCCAGGGGCCTCTGTGTTCTGTCTTGCAGAACTGGAAGGAGAGCAGGGCATTGATTCAGCAGAAATTGAGTGCATCTGAAGGGAAAGAGTGTTTTATGTTTTTAATCAACCAAGCCATGAGCTATTTATGTCGAGACGTGGGGTTCCCCATGGAGAGACCTTTCCAGTAGTTCTTGAACTGTTCTGCTGCAATAGTTTATCATGTCTTTATTCGGGCAGAAAAATGTTCCCTTCTTCCTCTCCCTAAATCAAACCCAACCTTCCATCCACCTTTCAACAGGACAATGGAAATGTGCAATGTCCGTCCTCAATAAAAAGTCAGAAGTGATCATCATTTAGCTACTCTCATCACTGAGAAGTCTATATTCCTGAAAACTGGCCTCTGATTTCTGTCTGTATAAATCTAAGGGAGTGATTGAGCAGTGAGAGGCTAGTCTGAAGCTAGTATGTCTCCTGTTTTTCCAATTTCCAATATTTAATATTTTCTCATTCTCCTTTATCCTGTAAGGGTTCTGGCTGGTCAGACACGGTTGTGTCAACTTGGGAGGATTTAAGGAACAGCCTCCATCATTGACCATTCTTCCTTCTAAAATCTCCATGTCTTCTAAATTCTCCTGCATACGGAGTTCAGTCATCATATGGCTTTTACAAATAACTGTAGTCCAGATGCATTTTTTACACCGCTAGCTCAGTTGTCCATCTTTTACTCATTAGAACTGGTGACAATTTGGGCAGGGACTAAATTACACCTCACCCCTGACCTTAACTGCAGCCAGAGGAAGACTAGTCTGCTAAATAAACCAAAACAATGATCAATATTTTGCAATACTTGAGGAAAGCAGAACATTGTAACCACTTAAAGTGAGCAATTTTAGAAACAAAAACTATTTCAATTAAAATGCTTATCTTAATATTACTCAACCACAAAAAAGAACAAAATAATGCCATTTGCAGCAGGATGGATGGACCTAGACATTGTCATAGACACAGAAAGACAGATGTTGGTATTGCTTATGTGTGGAATCTAAAAAAAAAAAAAAGTACAAATGAACTTATTACAAAACAGTAGAGTCACAGACACAGAAAACAAACTTATGGTTTCCAGGGGATATGTAAGAAGGGGAGTAAATTGGGAGATTGGGATTGACATATGCAAAGTAGTATATACAAAAATAGATAACTAATAAGGACCTGCCATAGAGCACAGGAAACTCTACTTAGCTCTCTGTAATGGCCTATATGGGAAAAGAATTTTAAAAAAGAGTAGATATGTGTACACCTATAACTGATTCACTTCTCTATACACCTGAAACTAATACAACATCGTAAATCAACTATAGTCCAATAAAAAAAACTTTTTAATAAAAATTTTTTTAAAATGCTAACCCTAAACCTCATTAAGGTAAATCTGCTCACGGGACCCTAGACTGAATTTCTTTACAATGGAAACGATGGAAAACAAGAAAGCATTCTCAATGGGGCAAAGGAAAATTCTATCTGGAAAAGGAGAGAATGAGAAAGCCCCCTTCCCACCCCCATTCTTTCCAGCTCCAGGCCCACCACCCTCATCTCCAGTTCGGGCTTCACAAAAAAAAAGAAAGCCGTGTCTCTGCAGCACAAAGCCGGCCGCATCCCTCCAGGATTGAGCACCTGTAGGGACCCAGTTTCCTAAGCGCCCCGTGGCCCAGCCTCTACCAGAGCGTCCGTCCTGCAACCCAGGACCTGTCGCTCATCCACGTCGACCTGTGAGCTCTGCTCGGCCCCTCCCTGCCCTCATGGAGCGCTTGGTACCCGCTCCTGGCCCAGCACTTCTCAGACTAGATCATCTCAGCGTCTGCCATGCATCTCACGTGCGTCTCAGTGTCTGGTCCGTCCGTCCGGCTTCAGGACAGGAACCAGGCCTTACTCCTTTCCATCCCTTCTCTCATCCACTTCTCCTTCTCCTGTTTGATTAGCTCCTGATACATGGTAGTTGCTCCCTCAATCAGTAGTTAATCAATCTAATTAGAGAATTCATTTCCCCAGGTGCTTACAGATTATCACCCCAGAATGCTGAAAGCATTTGTAAACATCATCACTCAGCGGGGCTTCCCTGGTGGCCCAACAGTAAAGAATCTGCCTACGATGCAGGAGGCAAAGGCTGATCCTGGGGTCAGGAAGATCCCCTGGAGAAGGAAATGGCAGCCCACTCCAGTATTCTTGCCTGGAGAATCCCAGGGACAGAGGAGCCTGGCAGGCTACAGTCCATGGGGTCTCAAGAGTAGGACACGGCTGAGCAACTAAGCCACCACCAGCACCAGTCACTGGATAATTGTGGAGGAACTTGGTCAATCTGGAGAGGTGCTGAAACGGACCAACTTTCAGTTTTTGAACAACTTTCAAAAAATAGCTTTTTTAAAAGTGGTTTCCAAAAAGCCTAGGCTGGTGAAATGATGACCGCCAAAATTCTGGGGCGGATTACTCAACAGGTGATATGTGAGGATTTAGAGAATAATACGATTAATAAAACCCAACATGAGTTCCCCCAGAATCAAGCTATACCAAGCTAACCATATTTCTTTTGTTCTGAGATTAATGAAAAAGAGATTCTAGAGACTAAAGACCTGTAACTCAGTGGTGTTCTGTCTGTGTGGAGTTGTTGCTTCTATGTCAGAAACGGAGAATAGCCCGAGGGCTGTCTTAACGGGGCCTCAGCCAATTGATGGCAAGCTAATTATACCCCTGGGAGTGCCCACAGTGAGTGGTGGCCCAGGGCAGGGGCTGTAACGCTTTGGTTTTGACATAACATTTCTTGATTTTAGCAGGCATTGGATGTGGTATGTTTTTTCACATATTCAAGCACTGTTCATTAACATGTGTGTGATGTGCCAAGCGTTGTATTAGGTGCTTATTCAGTGTTGGTGACTCAGAAGCAAATTATGAATTAGCTGAGAGCTAGGAGAACAAAACCAGGTCGGAAATTGATTGCCTGAAATTCTCTTTGGAACAAAGCAGGAAGTCCATCGATTCCTTTATTGGCGCGTGTCCTGGTCTCCAGTCTCAGCAAGTCTCCTGACAAGCGTCTCTGTAAAGCCGCTCGACCAGACGTTGCTTGCTTCCTCTTCATTGCACTTTTCATTCTTTGCAGTCATCTTGCAGATGGAATCCTGGTGATGCCCATTGTCTGTCTCTCTCCTTAGAATGTGATGGGAAGAAGGGGCACGTGGAGAAGGGCGTATTTCACAGGGCCGGGCCTTTTGTTGCTTGCTGTTCAGCCTGTTTATCAGTAACAATTGTTGCCATGCCTGCGAATCAGATTTGCCAGATGATGAAAAGTTAGGAGGGTGAGCTGATACGGTAAATAAGAAAATCAAAGCTGATTCTAGTAGCATAATTCGAAAGTCCTCGGATGGCATGAAAGTTATAATTAAGTGTAAGTTATCCTCATTGATTAAGTGGCTATAAATCTGAGCCCAAACCAATAAGATGAAAGTTAAATACAAGCTCATGCGTGCATGCTAAGTCACTTCAGTTCTGTCTGACTCTTTGTGACCCCATGGACTGTTGTCCACCCGGCTGGCTCCTCTTCCTTGAGAATTCTCCAGGCAAGAAAACTGGAGTGAGTTGCCATTCCCTGCTCCAGGTGATCTTCCCAACCCAGGGATCGAACCTGTGTCTCTTATGTCTCCTGCATTGGCAGGAGGGTTCTTTACCACTAGCAACACCTGGGAAACCCAAAAGCTCATGCATTTAGGTTAAAAAAAAAAATCAATTACTTGACTCCAAGATGGAGGAGCTAGGGGGCTTAGCCAGGAGAAGATGCTATTAAATCTGCAGTCGTGGCAAACACACAGCATTCAGGTGGCTTGTCTCTCCCTGGGCATTCTCATCCGGCATGCCATCCGGTTTGAGGAGCCACATCATGAAGGGGACATTGACAAGCCAGCAAGTGGCAGCGAAGGATAACACCCAGAGAATAGCAGCGAGAATGGGGGGGCATTTAGCTGAAGGAGAGGGCGCTTGGGGAGGTGACAGCCTTTAACTCGCTGTTGGGCGCTCAGGTGGAGAAGGAGAGCTTGATGCGTGCGTTGAGGGCGAAGTTAGAACTGCTGGGTCCTGGGAGGCAGATTTCCATCTGGGGGAGGAGGATGGCTGGAGCCCAGAGCTGGCACCTGTGACCTGGGAGGGGATGAAACTCAGTGTCATTGGAGACGCTTCAAGAGAAGCTGGACAACAGAGAGGGAGCAGTCAGAGCTGAGCCGGCTGACTGTGCTAAACCTCAGCGCGTTCATTCCGTTCCAGCTGAGCCTCTTCCTGGCTGGCCTGCCGTCTGATCGGAGCACTGCCGTGTGGCCTGGCTCCCCTCTGTGAAGGGGTTTTGGGGTCTCTGCAGCTCCTGTTCACTGAGCGAGTCCCTCCCATCCCTCTGCCGTGGCTCCCCTCTGTCTGCCACCTGCCTTTTTGGTAACTTAGTGAAGTGAAGTGAAAAAGTCACTCAGTCGTGTCCGACTCTTTGCAACCCCATGGACTGTACAGTCCATGGAATTCTTGAGGCCAGAATACTGGAGTGGGTAGCCTTTCCCTTCTCCAGGAAAGTTAACTTCGAGTTTGACACTTTTCCGGTATTTGAAAGCCTCTGAGCGCTACCTTCAAGCTCTGCCCAAGGGGATTCATCCTCCTGTTTACGGTGAGGCCCTGGGTCCAGCCTGAACTCTGAGGATCCAATGATTGTGTTTTACTTTGAAAAAGTGAAACAACCGAAAATGCAGCCTGCACATGATCTTCTCAGGCTTTCCCCGTTTCTCTTCCCTGTGCTGCGCTGTCACTTCAGTCGTGCCCGACTCTTTTGCGACCCCATGTAGCCCGCGAGGCTCCTCTGTCCATGGAATTTTCCAGACGAGAATATTGGAGTGGGTTGCATTTCCTTCTCCAGGAGATCTTCCCGAACCAGGGATTGAACCCAGGTCTCCTGCATTGCAGGCAGATTCTTTACCACCAGCACCACCTGGGAAGCCCTCTCTTTTCCCTATTTCTTTAGAATTTTAATATTTTCAGAATACCTGGAAATTCAAATTCATTTCTTTTTAATGTGAAATGTAAGAAATTATGATAAAAACAAAAGAAAAGAATGATTACCCTTGTAGTATATAGCATTTATGATTAAAAATGCATTTTTATGAAGAAAGTCTGATTCCCAGGGAATATTTTTCTATCTATAGAAATCCAGTAATAACCAAATGGTCACCTTTCATTTATAGGCTCCAGGTTCACAGAAAAAGGAGAAACTGATAGTGTTTCCCCAGTTTTCTCCCCCAAAGATGACAAAGAGAAAAATCAACTTTCCAGGAGAGCTGTCTCCATAAGACTTGCAACAGAAAATAATGACAGCAAAACTACACATAGATGAACCCATATTATTTGGAATGTGGGTGGATGGGGTCAGACTAGAATTAAATGAGAATTAAACACAATACATTATGTCTTCCCCCCCTGGGTGCCACCTATACCGGTAGTTATTTGAAAAGTGTACAAGTGGCATACTTTTTTACTACACGGATCAGTTGTTGGGTTGTTTGACCCAGTCACACAAAGGAAATTAATGAGGCCTTTCCAGGTCACGTTTACATGATGTTATGATTGTAGTCTTAAATAATCCTGGGATCCTCAACATATAAAACACAGATCAGGAGGTGGAGCTCACGACATGGGGTGACTCAGAAGAGGAAGGCAAGAAGCTTAGACACAACGTGAAGAGCAACAGGAACACAAAGTCAGGAACAGAACTTGATGCAAGTGCATCACTCTGTCTGTTAATGGTGGTCCTCCTGGACCCCCCTTGGTAAGCCAGGCGTGCCAACTTGCATGAAATCTTCATAGCCCAGAGCTGCTTGCCACGAACATTCTGGAGTCTTCAACCATTCCAACCCCAACCCCAGCTGTTTTTTTCCTCCATTACTCAGTGCATCTGTGTCTGGGTGTACTTAGGAAAATCCCTCAATGGTGTTTTCTTACAAAAACTCTTTGGCTGCTTAAATCTGAAAATTTTTTTTTCAACTGCAGTTCTTTCCCTTTCCCCTCTGAGCATGTGAAGTAAGATGGTCTCTCCTCTGGCAGTGGGATCAGACAAAGAGAAAGCTCTGCTCCCAGCCACCCCCACCCACCTCATGGATTCAAGCTGCTGGTCTGTCCGGCATGGGCCCCCAGCACAGGCCTGTGGCGTTGTTCCAGGCAGCCCAGCCCTGTGATCAAAAAACAGTGGAGAGCCAGCCCTCTGTGACAGCAGCTTGCTCTTTACATTTGCTGGGAAAGACGTATAATTAGTAACTCTGTATTTTCCCTAAAATAATGTGTTTCCCTACCTTTGTTGTCGTTCAGTCACTCAGTCGTGCCTGACTCTCTGCGACCCCATGGAAGCCAGGCTTCCCCATCCCTTCACTTACTTCCACCTTATTAGTGGATGTATTTGCAGGACACGTAGAAATTATACTGAGCAACGATCCATCGTTCAGTTTAATTCCGCATCTCTTGGGTGCCTTGTGATTCAAAATGAGTACCGAGAGTGTTTTTTTGTGCTTATGGATTTATCTCCCTGCAAGAGAGGCGAGGCCCCAGCAGAGGAGATGACTGTAGAGTGGGAAAGAAGATCACGGATAATAACACTGCAGGGGGTGAGAAGGATGAGCCAGCCCAGCACGCGTCATTTGTTCGCACCCTCAAGGCGAAGGTACAGACTCTCTGTCTTTCAGACCCTAGCCATGCCCCATAAAACAAACAAATAATGAACCCTTATGGGTTGATGGATGATTTCATTTCAATAAGCATGAACGGCTCCAATCACATAGACACTGGGCAGGTAAACAAATATGATGTGAGATTTTTCATCTGATTCTGACCAAAATTTCTGAATGTCAGTGTAATACTTTCTAGTTAGAGGCTCAAAAGAGGATTGAGAAAGTGCAACAACCGTTAACCCTGCCCAAAGCATTCTTGACATTTAAGCCTCACATCAGCACCTGGAAATAGATAGTATGTTTCATCCTCATCCATTCATCCTTCTTTTTTAAAGAATAATTTTATTTATTTGCTTATTTATGTCTGTGCTGGGCCCTTGTTGCTGCTCAGATGTTTCTCTAGTTGTGATGGTGATTGTTCAGTCACCAAGCCGGGTCCGACTCTGCGACCCCATGGACTGCAGCACGCCAGGCTTCCCTGTCCTCCTCCATCTCCCAGAGCTTGCTCAAGCTCATGTCCGTTGAGTCGGTGATGCCATGCAACCGTCTCATCCTCTGTCACCCCCTTCTCCTCCTCGTTGTGGTGAGCAGGGGCTACTCTGCAGTTGTGGTGTGCCGGCTTCTCATTGCAGTGGCTTCTCTTGTTGGGGTGCACAAGCTCTAGGCGAAGGCTCAGTAGTTGTTGCACATGGGCTTAGCTGCTCTGCAGCATGTGGGATCTTCCCAGACCGGGGACTGAACCCTCATCTCCTGCATTGGCAGGTGGGTTCTTTACCACTGAGCCACCCAGGGAAGCCCCATCCACTTCACCCCTCTTTTACTGGTGCCTTCCAAAGAAGTGCTGGGGCCCATCAGTGAGTAGAGATGCAATTCCTGCTTTCAGGGAGCTGACTTTCTGGTGAGAGAAAAAACAAACAGCAAGCAACAACTTAAAAAGTACATCAATGTTTTAACTCACTGATAAGCACCATGAAGAAAATGAAACCTGTGATATGATACAGTCTTATCAAGGAGGAGGTGAGATCTTTAGAAAGAACTCTCAAAGGAGGACTTGAGGAGCCAAATCTAAGGAAAGGGTGTCCAGCTAATAGGAAGAGCAGGAGCAAAGGCCCTGGGGCCAGACAAGGCTGCTGGTCTCCTGGACAAGAGGAAGTCAGGTGTGGCTGACCAGGTGACCAGGAGGAGAAAAGTAGAAGCTGGGGCCAGAGTGGAGGGAGCAGGCAGTTTATAGAGGGCCTCATGGGCCTGGGCAGGAAGCATGGATTTTATTGTGCATTCCATGGGAAGTTAGTGGAGGGTTTTAAAATCTCATTTGACCTTTGTGTAATAGACTGAGAGTGAGTGGAGGCAAGGAAACCAGATGGGAGGCAGCCACAGGACTCCAGGTGAGAGAGATGGTGGCTTGAACTGGATGATAGTTCATAGAGATGGACCAAAATGGGCAGGTTCTTGCTGTATTTTTGATGCGCAACTGACAGTACCTGCTGATGGTTTCAGTTCAGGGAATGCAGAAAAAGAGAGCCTCAATCCCTTAATGTGGGTGTTGAAACTGAGGCTCAAAGAGGCTAAGGAACCTTTGTCTAAGGTCCCAGACTATGCACGGGAGAACCGGGACTCCAGCCCAGCCCTCTCATTCTGAAACAGCTAGTCTTACTTTCCTTTCTTGCATGACAATGTGAAATCTGCACAGAAAAGGGGGATAAGTGAGAATTCAGTTTTATTAACTCCTCTTGATACTGATGTGATGATTTGGCTGTAGGTAATTCACAGGGTATAGTATCTGTTCAACTAGTTGGTCGATTTGTTGTCCGACACACCTTGTCATATTCACTGGGATAAATGCACTGCCTCTGGAAATGGACATCTGTGAACACTTCAGCTAAATTCTTTTCAGAGGTTGTCTTCTTTTCAGAACCACCATTTCCTAGTGACACCATAAATGATTAGCGGGGCCCTAGGCAACAGACCAAGTCCACCTCTGTAATGGCTGTCTTCGCAGTTAACTTATTCCGTTGTTGTTGCTCAGTCCCTAAGTCCTGTTGAACTCTGCAGCCCCATGGGCTGCAGCATGCCGGGCTTCCCTGTCTTTCACCATCTCCCAGAGTTTGTTCAAACTCATATCCGATGAGTTGGTGATGCCATCCAACCATCTCTGCCATCCCCTTCTCTTCCTGCCTTCAGTCTTTCCCAGCATCAGGGTCTTTGCCAATGAGTCAGTTCTTCGCATCAAGTGGCCAAAGCATTGGAGTTTCAGCTTCAGCATCAGTTCAGTTCAGTTCAGTCGCTCAGTCGTGTCCAACTCTTTGCGACCCCATGAACCGCAGCATGCCAGGCCTCCCTGTCCATCACCAACTCCCGGAGTCCACCCAAACCCATGTCCATTGTGTCAGTGATGCCATCCAACCATCTCATCCTCTGTCATCCCCTTCTCCTCCTGCCCTCAATCTTTCCCAGCATTAGCGTCTTTTCAAATGAGTCAGCTGTCCACATCAGGTGGCCAAAGTATTGGAGTTTCAGCTTCAACATCAGTCCTTCCAGTGAACACCCAGGACTGATCTCCTTTAGGATGGACTGGCTGGAACTCCTTGCAGTCCAAGGGACTCTCAAGAGTCTTCAACCAGAGTGAAAGTTCTTTTAATTAAATACCTTCATTTTCAGGGATGAGTTTTCACACACACAAATAGTCAGGAAGCAAAAATGGGAATCTGCACAAACTTTCAATTCAAGCATTTCATGTTTTTATCATGATGGCTGTTACATAGCTGTATACATTTGGCAAAATTCATCAAAGTCTACACTTAAAATAGGTGCATTTACTGCATGCAAAGTATACCTCAGACAGTTTGATTCAGAAGATAAAAAGCAAACCAAAAAAAGAATCCAATTTTATATTCCTTTAATGTTTGTGTGCCTGTCTCCAGCTTCTGGCATTTTTATTACCAAGGATTTTGGTTTGAGTACAGTCATAATGAGCAGAGCTATTATCAAAAGCTTCCTGTATTAGGACTGAAGTTTAGCCAGGAAATTAACTTTTAGCCTTAAATTCATGTTATTTTGAGAAAAAGCAAATGCACATCTCTGAATAACAGGGTTGTACAGCACACCGCAAGCTTGCGCAACTTGAAAAGTCAGATAAACCCCGGAAATGAAAGCTCTCCGTGGCGAGCCTTAGCAGGTGGCGAGGAGCGGTCAAGGAGTCCATTGTGGTCCCTGATAAACTGAAGAGGCCCGGTTTTAAGCCTGTCAAACAAATACCAGCATTCAGTATTTTGAAGCAAATCCTAAGTCCAAGAATTTCTTTTCCATTGCATTTTTCTGGCTCCTCTTGATAAGCGAGGCAGTCTTCAGTTCTCTGAACTGTTTCTATAGAAAAATCGTGGACCTGGGCCAAGTTATCCAGCTCCGGTAGGGTTTAGATGCGTTCCTCGACTGGCCCAGGGACTTGTCTGGGGCAGCCCTCGAGTTGCTGGCCCAATCCCGGGCGTGCTGAGGGTGAAGATCGAGACCCCCCCACCCAGGCCTTTTTGGAGCCCCCCAGGAGCCCAGAGGAAAAGGGCTGGCAGCCTCTGCGGGCGGTGCTGGGCAGGGAGGGGGAGGGGAGTCTGCCAGGAAGGGCTTTCTCGCTTTCCTGAGTCACCTCTCCCCGCTAAGCAGCTCCTTCCACCGCTCCTTCAAAGTCAGAAACACACAGGTTCTGAACAGAGCCCAGCTTTTGCCCTGTGTCCCTTTCATTCCAACGCTTGAGGTCCCAGAAGCAGCAGCAGCCTGCTTAGCTGGTGAGAAATCCACACTCCTCATTTGGACGTGCCTTTGGATGTAGAAACTCTCTCCCTGGACTCCCTGGGATGCCCTGGCCCCGGGCAAACATGGAGTGTTCAGACCCACCCTGATGCAGAGAAAGGGGCGGTATTACTGACAAAACAGACCCTCCCAAACCGCCAACTAGATTAAACAAAGGAAAGCTTGCCCTTAAATGAGATGGATGTAAAGCAGTCAGCATATATGCACTCACTGAAAGATGGAAGTTTGGCGGATGTTGTCGTTGTGGTCCTGAGGGTGGGCAACGATGCTCCAGACGTAGAGAGTACCAGACCCGCTTTCTCCATATATCAGCCTCCAGCTGCTCCTACAGACACTCTGTGCCCAGATTCTCTCATCGTTTTTTTCAGTATTAATAGCATTAAGAGAGTTAATTACAAAAGTATTTCAGTTGACGGCTTTTTCTCTTCCTCTCTAAGTGTTCGTAGTTGGCCAAGTTAACTTTATACACTTAATATCTGTGATTTCATATGATCCTGAGCCAGGGCTCTTCATTTACTGGGAAACAAGCCTGTTTTCAGTCTCTGTTTATCAATCTGCTTCCAGTTATTCAAAGACTCCAGACCTGGGAGGCAGCCTATGAAATGAGGCAGAGTGGAGTCCCACGATGTGAGCACTAGCAAAAAATACTCTGCTCAAACATGATGGATCCCCTGTGCTGTGAATCAACATTCCTTCCACAAAAAAAAAATGTATGGAATTTGGAAACAAAGTAATATAGGGTACAATTAGAGGGGAACAGAACCCAGCAAAGGACTGTCTGTATCACTAAGGAGAGCCACGCCATGTGCTTCCTGAATCCCCATCATCTGAGTGAACATTTTCGTATCCATGGCAACTTAGGTCTCAGAAAACCAGGACCTAGTATCAAGAACACTGGCTCTGCACGGATAAGCCATGTGACAAGTTACTTAATGGAGTTGGTTTTCTCATCTATAAACTGGAAGTATTCATACCTAGCACTAGGATTTCATTCTGAAAGGATAGTGATGCCCCTCTGTGGTTGCATGCACACAGAATGTAATGACATTTGCATTTTACTAGTATTCACAGCGTTCACTTTTTAAACATTTTCCTGTCTAAAGCACAGCATCGTTTTCTTGTGTTTGTGCTTTTTTCCATTTCACTTGGCATGTGACCTTTCCACTCACTCACTCTTATAAAATCACCCTAAATGACTAGAAGTTAAGAGAATTATAGCATATTAAAAATGTGTCGTGTGCATCTGGCGTGACCAGGCTTTCTGCAGCCCATAAACCCACCAATAGTAACAGTCACTGGGGGTGTGTCATCAAAACAAAAAATACAGATGGGAAGTTCTGGTTCCCTGATGGTCGCGCTGCCAAGGGATGGCTCCTGGGCGTCAGATACCTCTGGACTGAATTCCGGTTTAACCAAGATCCAAGAGGTGAATGCTTGAACAACAGAGCCCCCTGGAGAAAATGCTGGTGTTTTTGCCTATTTAATAATCAGCATCCTTTATTATGGGCTTCTCTGGTGACACAGATGGTTAAAATTTTGCCTGCAATGCAGGGACCCAGGTTCGATCCCTGATCCTTTATTATGGGCTTCCCAGGTGGCACTAGTGATAAAAGACTCGACCTGCCAATGCAGGAAAGGCAGCTTCAGTCCCTGGGTTGGGAAGATCCGCTAAAGAAGGAAATGGCAACCCACTCCAGTATTCTTGCCTGGGAAATGCCACGGACAGAGGAGCCTGTGGACTACAGTCCATCGGGTCGCAAAGAGTTGGACACAGTTGAACACGTGCACACATACACGCACATTCTTTATTATATTCAGCTTCCTATCTTTGTCTTTGCCTGACGTTTATCTGCACTTCTTCCTATTTGCCACACCCTCGCAGATGAAAAGCACAGTTTTAGAAGCCTCTGTTTTATACACAAAGCCTCTCCTGGGTCCACTCCTCCTTCCTTCCGGTCAGACCCTCCCCAACCCTCCCCTAGGATGGCTGTGACGGTCTCCTCCTCAAGTCCCCACATCCTCAGTCTTCTCCAGTCTGTCTCCTCCACCAGTGGCAGTTAGACTTGACTTACACACAGCCCTGATTGCATTGCGCCATGCTTGTAAATTCTGGGCTGTGTGTGTGTTGCACCACAGCTTTTTAAAAAAGAAGACCTTTAAGAGATGCTCCCATGCTTACCCAATCAAGTAGAAACTGATCTGAAACATGAAGCCCGCCGTCATCCGCAGGAGCGCTTTCAGCCTTCTCCCGCCCCCTCTGTGGCACTGCCCTCTTCATGCCCCACTGGTTTCCTTGCTGAGGGATCTGCCCGTCCCTTCTCTCCCCTCCTTTCAGACTCCCGTTCAGTGATCTTTCCAGCTGCCCCTTCCTGTGGGTGCCCTCGACCCTTTTTACCCCCATCTAGATCTGTAGGTTTTATGCATCTGAATGTGCATCATGGCCTGTGTCTCGTTTGGCCTTGGCTGGTGTTTGTTCTCGACAGTGAGGTCTCTGCAGGGGATTGTAGTCTGCTGTTTGTCTCTGTCTCATGGTGCCAACACAGGACCATTCAGCGAGAAGTATTAGTAACTGTTCCTTGGTTCAGCTAAACACTGGTATGTCCAAAGAGGAAGTATGATTAAGTGTTCAGGCACCAAGTCATGTCCAACTCTTCAGGACCTCATGGACTGCAGCACGCCAGGCTTCCCTGTCCATCACTAACTCCTGGAGCTTACTCAAACTCATGTCCATTGAGTCAGTGATGCCATCCAACCATCTCATCCTCTGTCGCCCCTTCTCTTACAGCCTTCAATCTTTCCCAGCATCAAGTTCTTTTCCAGTGAGTCAGTTCTTCACATCAGGTGGCCAAACTATTGGACATTGGAGCAGGCCCACCCAATCCAGTGTAGCCTCCTTTTATCTTAATGACATCTGCAAAGACCCCGTTTCCAGGAGATGGAACTTCAGCGTATCTTTTTAGGGGACACAACCCACAACAGCACCCTAACAGGTCTTTGCTCTGGGGGCTGAGCCAGCCTGATCACCGTGCTAGTATCTACAGAGGTGCTGAGCTTTGGGGCTGTCATGCTGCAGGTTACTAAAGGTCACCATCTCGCCACTTCCCTCCTGCCCTAAAGTGCCCAAGCCCAGCCCCAGGCCCTGTGGGCCCACCCATCTGTCCAGCATCTGGCATGTGCAGGCAGAGGGTCCCCAGTGCCACCTCAGCCAGCAGACACGGGGGTGCCCACCAGGACTCCGCAGAGCTCCTGTGCCCCGCCACTGCAGAGCTCTCACAGGAAGCTTGGAAGTCAGCCAGTCTGCACCTGGGCAAGCGGGATCCAGCCTCAGGCCAGCCCCTAGTTTCAGCCTTCAAAGGGAAGCCAGGACACATGAGCATGTGTTGTCTCAGGGCCGTTCCTTTGCCTGGAGTGCATGTCCCGGGATAAGGAGGCTAGCATCCTCGCTTAAGTTGATTCATAGCTCAAGTGTAATCTCAGCGGTGGCCTCCCCAACTGCCCTGTCTAAAACGATATCGCCCCCACCACCCCATCCCTTTCCCTGCGTTAGTTTTTGTATTTGTCTTGCTTATTGCTAACCTGGTTTTTGAGCTCACCCTAAAGACGTTTTGTTGTTTAGTCGCTCAGTCGTGTCTGACTCTTTGCGACCGCATGGCCTATAGCCCGCCAGATTCCTCTGTCCATGGGATTCTCCAGGCAAGAATACTGGAGTGGGTTGCCCTGCCTTCCTCAGGGGATCTTCCCGACCCAGAGATCAAACCTATGTCTCCTGCATTGGCAGGTGGATTCTTTACTGCTGAGCTACCTGGAAGCCCCTAAAGATGTAACCCTTTCATCTTTCACTTACTCATTCAGTCATTAATTCACACAACAAATAATATTACTGTCCAGCATATTTTCAGAATACACCATATAATATGCAAGTAACTGATAGTCCTCAAAGGCAGAACTCTTTCTCAGTACTGAGTCGCTACAGTCATTATTCAGTAAATCCTGTATGAATGAACAAGTGAGTGAAGATTCCATGAGAGAGTTGATCTGTATAAGACTTTCATCTCAATCTTGCAGTAAAATTAAATGCACAACCTTCCCAGGGGATCTTGCCCAGGACCAAACATTGAGGAAAAGGTGTGTGAATAGATAGCATCGTGGCTAAAGAAATGTCATCTTTTGAAGAAGATGAGTCTTTCATTATTTTTAAAATGGTTCACAATTTTTAAAATACTGGTGGAGATAAAGATGATTTTCAGGAGGGAGCAAGCACTGAATGGTTTGTGATTTCTAGTGATCCTGCAGGAAGGCAGCCATGCCAGAATGCAGTGTAATGGCCCTTACTCCACCGTGATCAGACAGAGACCAGTGACCAAAAAGAAAGGTAGCTTCAGACCTTTATTCAAAAATGCACCATCCAGGGTTGCTTCACAGCTGTCCCCATGCCATGATAAAGTGTCCCCAGATCAGCCCAAGCCACCAAGAAATGTCACCAGACATGTTCTGCAGAGGCTGACATACCCATTAGACCCAGGAACTGTAGTTCCTGGAGCCAAAGTATTAATACTTTTAGGGACTCATGCAAATGTTTGAATTTTAAAATCAGAAGGAAAAAAATGAACGTTTAGGGGAAAGAAAATGAGTGAATATATTATAAATAGGACTTCCTTTGTGGCTCAGCTGGTAGAGAATCCAACTGTAACATGGGAGACCTGGGCTCCACCCCTGGGTTGGGAAGATCCCCCGGAGAAAGGAAAGGCTACCCACTCCAGTATTCTGGCCTGGAGAATTCCATGGACTGTATAGAGTCACACATGACTGAGTGACTTTCACTTTCATATTATATTAACATATCCATCTTTATACCATCACAGACCTAAAATACTGGTTGGATATTTTTTTAGGGCTTCCCCAATGGCCCAGTGGTGAAGAATCCACCTCCAATGCAGGAGACATTGTTTGACCCCTGGGTCGGGCAGGCAAAAATGCCTAAAGGCTCTGAACATTAGAATATAGCCCCACTTTCAGGTATCCTGGAGCTAAGAAAGCCTTCAAGATACATAATTCTGTGAGAAACCTGCAGTGTGCTCGTGCCAGAAGAGTTAAATCCTCAGTTATTTAGGAAAAAAACAGCTCTTCCAGGCTGGTTCCATTTTCCCAAGATGCCTAGGGTTCACAATAACATATCTTAGAAGAGAGATGAATGCCATTGCCCCATAAAATACTTTAAGCTCCGACCATCTCTGCAACAAAGCACGCAGCATGATGCCGAGAGAAAATGACTGCTAGTGCTGGGAAAATGCATTTTCTCAAGGTGCTGCGGCTGCTGTAATTCACACCTTCTGAAGTGGAGACAGAAGCGCTGTCGGGGAGGTGGGGAGGTGCGGGCCGCTGGGAGAGGAGAGGTAATGATGGCATAAGAGAGGTGCCCCGCTGGGAGACTGCACGCAGCTCGCACAGTCGGCACTGAAATGAAGGCCCCCTGAGCAAACACCGCACAGAGAAGCCCCGGTCCTTCGTTCAAAGGAAAAGGAAAACCAGCAGACCTGTAAACCCCGCCTGAGTCCCCGAAGTCACTTGATTTAGGTAAATTGGCAACAGATGCGGGCTCAGCACCTTCTTCACATCAGCCCTACCCTCACTTCGCTTCTGCACTTGAAATAGTTTAGACCAGAGTCATCGGGAGGAACTCATAGTCCACACGCGGTGGACCATACAGTGCTATGCGCATGCTAAGTCACTTCAGTCGTGTCCGAATCTTTGCAACCCTATGAACCGTAGCCTGCCAGGCTCCTGTGTTCATGGGATTCACCAGGCAAGAACACTGGAGTGGGTTGCCATTTCCTCCTCCAGGGTGCCTTCCCAACCCAGGGATCGAACCCGCATCGCCTTCATCTCCTGCATTGGCAGGCGGGTGCTTTGCCCCTGGCACCACCTGGGAAGCCAGTAGCACTGTGAGCAGAAGCCAGCATCCACCATTGACCAGATTTCCCCCGCTCTTCATCTCCTCATAAATCTATGTTTAACAGGCTACTCGGAGAATCATGAGCCCACGCAGACCTGCCTTGACCATGAAAATGTCGTGAGACACCTAAGAGTATGCTGAATGTTGATAGCCTCTGCCCGTGTTCCCCAGCCTCGTAGGCTGTTACTCCAAGCTGAAAATAAGGGTGTTGGTTTTAGAGGAACTGCAGATGAAAAGCTGCTGGTGCGGGGAATATACTCGGATACCCATAGGCCTACCTGGCCATGTCCTGACTCCAGCATCCAGCTCTGGACCCCCAAGGGGACCCCGAGGCATCCTGGGCAGTTACAGTTGTAGAGTTTAGATTTGAGTGCTGATCCGGTCCAGTTTGGGGTTCAGCCTCATCTTCTAGATGGCATTTCATACATCAGGGCCCCCAGGTGTGAGTTCTTTCTTACGTTACTTATGCAATATGGTGGGCAAATTGAGGGGACCCACCCCAGGGCTCTTTCTGGCAGCAGGGCTCCCCTCTCTTTCTCTGTGTTCCTAACAGTCTCCTCACCCTGGGAACTCCCCCACCCTCCACCCCTGCCCCGGTGTCTGCTTCCTAACACTTTCACATTTACACTGTCCTTGAAGGATTTTCTTCTCTTGGGTAAGATGGCTGTAGTGGCCTCCTGGGGTAGGAATTAGAATACTAAGTGAGAACGACGGAAGGAAACCAGTTTTTATTTTACTGAATCATTCAATTTGACACTATTGGGAGATATAATGCATTCGTTTTTTCAAATTTTCCCGATGCTTTTCCTAGCCTGTACTTCTTTTTTTTTAATTTTTTATGTATTTATTTGACTTGACCAGGTCTTAGTTGTGGCACAAGAGATCTAGTTCCCTGACCAGGGATGGAACCCAGGCCCCTGCATTTGGGAGCGTGGAGTCTTAGCCACTGGACCACCAGGGGAGTCCCTAGCCTGCACTTCTTTACGCGGCTCTCAGTGTATATGAGGTCAGCACCCTTCTCTCCTCTTCCGGTTGCCCCAAATCCCCCTACTCCCCAAGCTGAGTTGGCTTCAGCTGGCCGTGGGCTGGTTGTGGCTAGAATGCTCTTCAATGTTTGGGAGAAGAACTAAGAAAAGAAACTTAGGAGCTGACACCTGCTTTCCTTATAGTGTTGGCTACAGTTCAGTAGGGCTTTCCAAAGCTTAAACACAAGGAAAAGTTTTAGCCGAAGCAGGGCATACACTGTTGTCATTTTGCACACAGGATTCTATTTCTGCTGCTTACACATTACGATGCAAAAGCAAACACAGAGGCCTTCCTGGTGGAACAGTGCTTAAGAATCTGCCTTACCATGCAGGGGACGCTGGTTCAATCTGTGGTCGGGGAGGATTCCACATGCCTCGGAGTAACCAAGCCCATTCAGCCACAACTAGAGCCCACCCTAGAGCCTGTGCTCCACAGTTAGAAGCTGGTGCACAGACACTAGAGAGTGGCCCCCACTCAGCCACAAGGAGAAAGCCCTCGTGCAGCTGTGAAGACTCAGCCAAAAATAAATAAAATACTTTAAAAAAAAATTTTTTTTTAAGCAAACGTGGAATAAAACCCAATGGGTAAGAAGAAAGTCTTTCATTTCCAGCTGGTGGGACTTTCAGACCATACAAGTGTGTTCTGTTCTCCAATAGCAGGTAGCTGGACATGTAGCCTGTATTTACTGAGATTTTGAGAGGTAAAACCAGCCTGCATCTCTAATGAACTAGAGCACCGCACGCAGCTCTGTGGTTTGACTGACGGTTACGTCCACTTTTCTGAAAGGTCTTAAATGTGCCTTAATTTTTTTAAACACCATCCTTGTGGAGAAGGGGGACAAAAAGAAGCAAACGTAGAAAAATATGGGAAACCTATTGAAAATGTGTCCATTTCCCCAGTACCCCTCGACTCCCCCTTTCAGCAGAGCTTTCAGCAGAGCTTGTTCTTCTTTGCCTGGAAAAATCCTGCATGTCAGTAGGGCACCCGAGGCTGCAGAAAGGGAGGGGGCACCCGGCTTTCTGTCTCACATCTGACAACCTAAACCATTCAGGAAAAAGTGGAAAACCGTATTTCACTGTGTGACCTCTGTGTGAAGCCAAATGTCTGTTGTTTTGGAAACAGCTAAGGGATTTTAAATGATAAACTGAGGCATGTTAAAAATTTTAAGAGTGTTTTGAGCAAAAATTGATTTGAACCAGCAGCATTTCAATCTAGCAGATAAAAAGCAGTAAGAGAAAGTCTGTTTATAGGTAGAAAGGACTGGTAACACTGAGATTATACTGGCAAAAAGACAGGTTGGTTATTTCAAAGTTACTTTCCTTTAGAGAATGTGATGGGTCAAACAGATTACCTAACCAGCACTGATAAGGTGATTCCTGATGGACTGGTTTAAGATTCCACTGCTGACAGAGCCGATACTGTGATGAAGTTTAAGTCTCAGTTTGGTGACCTGGAGCTTCGCATAATTGACTCCATGTTGCGTCTTTTGTTTTTAGCAAGGATCATATCATTCCCTTCATATTGAAATCGCAGCTGTATTATATATTTTAAATTTATTTATTCTTCATTGGAGGCTAATTGCTTTGCAATATTGTGTTGGTTTCTGCCATAACAAGTGTATTATATTAACTAGCAATCATAGTAAGTTTTCAGTTTTCAAGCTAGATTTTAGGAATGAGGATGACAGTTTTAACCTATGTTTATATATTTATATGGAGAAGGCAATGGCACCCCACTCCAGTACTCTTGCCTGGAAAATCCCATGGACGGAGGAGCCTGGTAGGCTGCAGTCCATGGGGTCGCGAAGAGTCGGACATGACCGAGTGACTTCACTTTCACTTTTCTGCATTGGAGAAGGAAATGGCAACCCACTCCAGTGTTCTTGCCTGGAGAATCCAAGAGATGGGGTCACACAGAGTCGGACACGACTGAAGTGACTTAGCAGTAGCAGTAGCATATATTTATATATACACATACATACCCATATATATCTATATATCTACATATAAATATCTACATCTATATATACATATCTATATCTATATATACACACACACATATATATGCACATACATCTACATATCTTTACATCTATATTCTTTATATATATAGACATAGATATGTATTTCTCTATATAGAGATTTGTCCCCCAAAGCTGAGGGACTGTAATCAGTTTATACAAATACAAATGTAATATTCTGTCTTTGCAAAAGAGCTACCATTTTCACATTAAGACATTTCTTGTTACTGATGTTTCTGAAGAAAAATACAACTTCGTTTTCTCAGTCCTTGGGAAAGGATTTACAAACTTAAACATAGCACAGACCTTGTAGCAGGAATAGAAGATTCTGCTTCTGCCTGCAGGTTGCCGTTTATAATTGAGTTAGCATATGTCACAGGTCAAGAGCTGTTTAAATTACACCTGCATATCTTAGTCCTGCCTTCCTTCATAAAAGAGAAAAGCATATAATAGATACAACGAAATCTCATTAGTGTCTTTCTTTCAGGGATTAATAAAATGTCAGGGTGCATAATTTATACATCAATTATGTATATGGATTTAATTCTAGTTGTTCATCTTCTGAAAGGCAGCTGGTCAGCAAGACGTCGCTGATAAAAACACGTTGCCTGTAAGGGCAGGAGCTGAGGCTGGACCTGGATTCCAGCATTTCAGGGCCCTGCCTAGTGTTTATGACTTAATCATGTTGGAATTGAGGAATGAGGTTTATTTGGTTTGGTTTTGCTTTTTTAGATGAATGCTCTTGACTTTTTGGTTGGGGTTTGGGGGGCGGATCTTTTTGTTTCGGTTATTTCCCATTTGTTTATTCTAGGAATAGTAAATTCTGAAACCCATTCCGGCTCCCGTTATTACAGCTATGGCCAAATGGGAAGCTTGCAGCCACCCTCATACCCACACCAGCTCCACTCTCAGGTGAAACCCAGGTGCTCAGCACTCGCCCGAGGGTCCCCTCCCCACCTAGGGTGGCTGCCAGCCCCGCAGGACCTGCTCGTGTTTCCAAGTCTTCACCAGATGAGTGCTCACCAACCTCATCCCAGCCTGATTTCCCAAGGATTGTTTACATCTTCAGCCTGGCAGCCATTTCAAGCCCACTTCCTACTCATTTCATTAGGCCCCATATAACCATGCTCTAGAGGGTTTATGTAACAGTGGATATTCACCTTTAGCCAAAGAGTCGGTTTAAGAGCCACACGATAGTATTTTCAGAGACCAGTGCATTCTTAGTGAGATGGACAGATTTCCAAGTAATAGTACTTCTGGAAATAAATGTATAGTGATCTGCTGGATCTAAATTCACTACTTCCCCTTCCTCTTTCAAGGCCACATTCCACAGCTCTTTACCCTTGAGGCTGATGAACTCTGCCCCCCAGTGAACCTTGCTGTGCCTGAATTTCCAGAGTGCTCGGCCCTTCCGGCACAAGCAAACTGCATGACGGACATTTAAGGTAGAGTTTCGGTGTGGCCAGCAAGCAGTCCCCGGCTGATTGCTTCAGGCCAGGTGTAGACTGTCCGTGGGACACAGGGACTGAATGAGCGACGTTAGCTCTCACGGAAACTGTAAATCCAGTGGAGGCACAAATTCAGGTTTCTGGCCCGTAAGGGTAGGGAAGGAGCACGCCTGGGCCAAGTGGTTAGAGCCAGGAGCAGGATCTGAGGGGGAGCCATTTGGAGCCCTCCTTTTGAAGGGCGGGGGGACCACGGTGTTCTAAGTGATGGAGAATCACAGCTATCAGGGAGGAAGGTGGAATTCCATCTGAAGGGAACAGAGGCCACTAACACCGAGAATCAAGGGGTCGAGGACCAATGGTATAATTTTCGCCATTTCCGGTTACATATTTTCCATTTCTGTTTACCTACATTACTGTTATTTACTTAGTACTTTTCTTTAAATGGACTTAACCACTTTTTACTTAGTCAAAGTCACTCAGTCTGACTCTTTGTGACCCCATGGACTATATATTCCATGGAATTCTCCAGGCCAGGATACTGGAGTGGGTAGCCTTTCCCTTTTCCAGGGGATCTTCCCAATCCAGGGATCGAACCCACGTCTCCCACATTGCAGGTGGATTCTTTACCAGCTGAGCCACAAGGGAAGTCCAAGAATACTGGAGTGGGTAGCCTATCCCTTCTCCAGCAGATCTTCCCAACCCAGGAATCGAACCTGGGTCTCCTGAATTGCAGGCGGATTCTTTAACCAACCGAGCTATCTGGGAAGCTTAAATCTGTGCTAAAAGGACTTCCAAGGTGGCGCTAGTGTTAAAGAGCCCACCTGCCAATGCAGGAGATGTAAGAGGCAAGGGTTCGATCCCGGGTCGGGAAGATTGCCTGGCGGGGGGCATGGCAACCCACCCAGTTTTCTTACCTGGAGAATCCCATGGACAGAGGAGCATGGTGGGCTATGGTCCATAGGGTTGCAAAGAGTCAGACACGAAAGAAGCAACTTGGCATGCATGCTAAAAGGAAAATGTTTATAATTTCCTTTGGAAATTTTGTAATGTGCCCATGAAATGAAATACCCATAGTGCTTGCTATAATGACAAGGCGGTAATAAAAATGTATTCTATGAAAATTATGTGAAGTTCTACACTTTTGTCTCCAGAAGTGTCCAGATCCATTCTTTCTTTGTTAAAAAGGGAACATAGCAGGTATGGGTGGCGGAAAACACAGCCCAGTCCCAACCAGAGCGGACCTAAGACCCTATCTTTGAAGGATGGAAAGAAAATTGAGAGGAATTAACTTTGTCACCCCGAGATTGGATGTTATTTAACATCCAGTCCGTGAGTAACCTTAAACCACCTCCAGTGCCATCAGTGGGACGTATTCCTCCCGAGAGTTGAGGGTCGGACTAGAAGAGGGATGATGCTTTGGGCCGATGGTAACTGCAGTCTCTGCATAGTAAAGGGGCGCTCTGCCATCTGGTTCTGATCCCCCAAATTCTAAAAGGCTGACCCCTCAGCCCCTGGCACAGTGAGGGGCACACAGCAAAGCCTTAGCAAAAACCTACATCAGGTCTCATCAGCCTTCTAAGAGCTCTTGGCTCTGTTTCATAAAAAGTAAGACATTAAGTTAATGGTGATATTTCATATTTCATAACATCACATCCTTCCAAGAAAGGGATATTGATAGAAAATTCTAAAAAGTGTAAAGCCCAACAAAAATCAGCCAGTGAATAGATCCCATGTGATACTCAAAAAGACTATGCAGATGCATTTTGAATCGTCTTGAAGGAAAATGAGAAATGTCTTTGTGAGTCGGATCAGAATGCGTGTCCCGTCGCTAAGGAGGCTCCTGGGCGTCCTCCAGGTCCTCGAACAGTCGGGTCCTCGACCGGGCTGGCTTCCTTCTCCCGGCATTTCTCGCTCCTCAAGTGCCGTTTCCTCTTCTCATTTCTCAAACACCCCTGCCTGTCACTCGTATTCAGCAACTGAGTAAGAAAGAGCCTGGAAGGCATGCTAATGCCTTGCGGTGTAATTGCTGCACCCTCCTTAAAATATTGTCAAGAGCATTTCATTTTAAGATTTCACCCGGAATTGCATCAGTATTTTAAATGGGCTATTTTCTATAACCCATATCACTATGAATATAAGACATTAAAGTACTAACAACAGCTTGAGAACTTAATTTCAGAAGTGACTGTGCTGCATTTCTGCAATTTGCATGCTTTGAGCAGGTTTTCCCCCAGATTAGCCCTCAGCCAAGACATCGCCACACAGAAGGTAGCTTCTTACAGTAAATCATATTTTAATATTTGATTTCAGTAGAACACCAGTGCAATCAATTTCACAGATTAACGTGATTTACTTTTAATGAGCTCAAAGGCACTAAAGTGATAGTGTTACTGTCATTTCTTAGATATTCTTAAATAGTATAGATTTTTATCCCAGACAAGTGTTTACTGAACTTGCTGGTGCTTTAACCGATGCTGGAAAGACTCTGACATCAGTTCACAGCATTTTGAAAAGTCTTTATTATTGGCCCACTCACTAATGAACAGTGAATGGTCTTAAAGGGGTCTCTAATAGCCATTTAAATTTAAAAAAAAAAACAACGAAACCTCACTGTGCCATTCTTATGAAGAGTCCCTCAATAGAAATGCCCGAAATCCAAATGAATATAAAACTCCATAATATAGTCTCTTTTTCAGGGAGAAATTGAGAATATGAAACATCTGACTTCTCTGCTTTTTTGTATGAAACATAAATGCTCATTCATTGACAAAACCTTAATTTCTCCAAGCCTTAGTTTTCCCATCTGTGTTGTTGTTCACTTGCTCAGTTGTGTCCGACTGTTTGTGACGCCATGGACTGCAGCCCACCAGGCTTCCCTGTCCATCACCCACTGCCGGAGCTTGCTCAAGCTCACGTCCATTGAATCAGTGATGCCATCCAACCATTTCATCCTCTGCCGCCCTCTTATCCTCCTGCCTTCAATCTTTCCCAGCATCAGGGTCTTCACATCAGTTCTTCTCATCAGGTGGCCAAAGTATTGGAGTTTCAGCTTCAGCATCAGTCCTTCCAATGCGTATCTAGGATTGATTTCTTTTAGGGCTGATTTCCTTTAGGATTGACTGGCTTGATAAGGAACTCTCAAGAGTCTTCTTTAGCACCACAGTTCAAAAGCATCCCATCTGTGAAGTGGGGATAATCCTGTTTGGCTCACAGGGCTGTTAGAAAACAGTGGAATACTGCATAAAAAGTACTAAACAGGGACTTCCCTTGTGGTCCAGTGGTTAAGACTCCGTGCTCCTAAGGCAGTAGGCCTTGGGTTCGATCCGTGGTCAGGGAACTAGATCCCACAGGCCACAACCAGAGATCCCTCATGCCGCAACTAAGACCTGTTGTAGCCAAACAAATAAATAATTTTGTAAAGTACTGAACACAGTACCTCAAAAGTACTTTTCTAAAGTACTCAACACAGTACTCAACCCAGTACCAAACAATTTTGGTTTATAGTGGAAGCTCTTAATGTCATTATCACATGGTCCAGAGTTGGAACCATCTGGCCCTGAAGAGACAAGAGTGTCCATTGCATTCGTGGCCCCCAGGGGGAACGGGTCTCAGCCAAGGGTCTTTAGAAGCACATCCAGACACTGTCCTGGCTTGAAAGTATTGGTTCTGCTTTCCTGGGCATCAGAGCCCTTGTCTTTGTGACCCAGCTGCCTTTTAGGAAAAGAACAACAGTTGAAACCCTGGGGATTTTCCCCAAAAGAAAGAAAGCACAGACGGGGAAAAGCTGAAGCAGAGCCTGGCCCCTAGAGCCCCTGCCTCCCTCTGCTCCCCTGGTTCCTGGTCATCGTCAGAACCCCTGCCTTGGGATCCCCTCTGGCCATCTGCCTTGTGTCACTTACCCCTCCTGAGGTCAGAAGGAAACAGGGGAGCGCAGCTCTTTAAGAAGTGGGGGCCCCGCAGTGAATTGGGAACCATCAGGTATATACAGCTGTGAGACTACTCATTTTCTGGGGTGTGATCAGAAGCTTGCCCTTTCTAAAAATATTCATTTATTTATTTGACTGCACGGCTCTTATAATTTTGGCATATGGGTATCTTCCCTGACCAGGGGTCAATCCCAGGCTCCCTGCCTTGGGAGGGAGGAATCTTAGGCACTGGACCACCAGGGAAGTCCCAAGTCTGTCCATCTTAAAGTTTAGGAAACTGTCAAGGACCATATGAAAGGTAGCCAGGATCAGAAGTTTCTTACCCACCTCGCTAGCAGAGGAAACAAATCCAAAACGGAGTCTCTATAGATTCTTCAGTGGCTGGGCAAAGACAAGAGGATGCTGGTGAAGAGTGGGGCACTTTATCCACAGCGTAGCTCTGCCTTGGCCCTACTGCAAAGAGAAGAACCCCTGTTTTTTGCCCAGGGTGTTGGCAGACCTACTCAGAGCAATGTTTGTGCTCCTCTAGAATTATCTTTCTAATCTAATACCTAATGTAGTTCCCACCACAATCCCCTGCAGCTAAAATATCGTTGAGTTTCTTACTGAAATACAAACATCTTAACGCAATGTTCAAGGTCTTTCCCAATCTGACCTTGAGTTCTGACCTCATTTAAGGCCTATAGGTCCCAGAACCAAAACCTCACAGCAGACTCAACCTGCAGTTCTCTTTCCTTTCATTACCAAAACCTAGTTCTACAAAAGATAACAAGCATTGGTGAGGATCAGGAGAAGTTGGTGGGAAAGGAGAATTGTTTAGTCACTATGAAAAATAGTGCAGAGGTTTCTCAAAACATTAAACATAGAACTACCACGGGATCCAGCAATTCTGCTTTTGGGTATGTTCAAAGAATTGAAATCAAGACCTTGAACAGATATCTGCACTCCCATGTTCCTAGCAGCACTGTTCACAATAGCCAAGGCCTGGGAACAACCTAAATATCCATTGACAGAGGACCAGATAAAGAAAATAAAATATACGCATATGGTGAAGTATCATTCAGCCTTAAAAAAGAAGGAAATCCTGCCATTTGCTACCACATGGATGAACTTAGAGGACATTATGCTACGTGAAATAAACTCGACACAGAAGAATAAATCCTGCTTGATCCCACTTACATAAGGCACCTGAAATAATCAAAGTCATAGATGCCAAGAGTGAAATCATGGTTTCCAGGGGCTGGGGTGAGGGGTTGGATCAGGCGATGTTGGTCAAAGGTGCATACTTTCACTTATGTAAGAAGAAGTCCCAGAGTGCCTATAAGTTTAATAAGACTGTATTGTATACATAAACATTTGTTAAGAGGGTAAATTTTATGTTAAGTGTTCTTATCACCAAAAACAAAACCCAAAAAAACCCTAGTTGCAGTGTTACTCCTCCTGAAGTGCTTTCCAGAACCCCATGCAAACCTGCCTCCCTGGTTTACCAGGTATGTGCTCCGTCGCTCAGACGTGTCCAACTCTCTGTAACCCCATGGACCGCAGCCCACTGGGCTCCTCTGTCCATGGGATCTCCCAGGCAAGATACTGGAGTGGTTACCATATCCTCCTCCAGGGGACAGACTTCAATCATTTTACCAAGCATAAGGTTTGCTCAGAACATTGTAGAGGTTGAAGCCCTGGGGTCTGCCTGGCCTCAGCAGGGGGTGGATCTTAAGCCTCATTGCCTCACACATTACACAGAGACCAGCAATGCTCCCACCTTCAGGGGTATTTCTAGGAATTAAATGTCTAATTTGCATGGGACGTTGAGCACATTTTAAGGGTTCAACAAATAACTGACTTCTTACTGGACAGCTTGTGTTCACAAGTCGAGTTAGTGGGTTGTATCCTTCTTCCCCAGCGAGGTTGTGGGCTGCCCAGGGTGCGTGCATGCATGCGTGCATGCTAAGTTGCTCTGTCGTGTCCGACTCTTGCGACCTCATGGACTGTAGCCCACCAGGCTCCTCTGTCCACGGAATTCTCGGGGCAGGAATACTGGAGTGGGTTGCCATGCCCTCCTCCACTTCTCTGGTGGTGCTAGTGGTAAAGAGCCCATCTGCCAATACAAGAGATGTAAGAGACACAGGTTCTGTCCCTGGGTGGGGAAGATCCCCTGGAGGAAGGCTGCTGAGGGTGAATCCTGTATTTGTCTACCTTCCTGCTTCTGCGTCATGTGGCCAGTACCTGTGATGAAGTGAGTTGAATGGAACTGACCTGAAGTCGCACAAGATGGCAGTAGCCACCAGTCCCAGAATCTTCCTTCTGGAACCCTACTCCAAAGCTGGACAGGCCAAAGTGACCCTCCTTTAATTGGCAGGAAGCAGCTGGTGGAGCTGAGGTCATTCCCAGCTTCCTGCCACCAGTGGCTATTTATTGTGGTGCCACCACCACGGATGAAGCCAGAGAGAGAGCAGGGAGCTGAGCTCCTCCTCCCCACCCTGGGATCAGAGTCCTCGCGGGTCTTCTTGGTGTGAGGATGGTCCAGGGGAAGGCAGATGGCTGAAGGGAGGGTGTGAGTGTTCCTCACTCAGTCGTGTCTGACTCTTTGCGACCCTGTGGACTGTAGCCCACCAGCCCCTCTGCCAATGGGATTCTCCAGGCAAAAATACTGGAGTGGGTTGCCATGCCCTTCTCCAGGGCATCTTCCCAACCCAGGAATCAAACCCAGGTCCCCTGCATCGCAGGCAGATTCTTTACCGTCTGAGCCAATGCAGAGGGAGGGGGCGGAAACGAAATACCAGAACTTCTGACAATAGACTAGGAGCCGAAGAATGGATCGCCGTGTAGCCTGCAAGCCTTGAGGAAAAAGCAAGGGAGGAAGGGGGGAACAAGCCAGCACAGGTGTCGGTGGGACCAGAGCCTCTTCCTGGTCATCAGAGGAACCCTCAGGACATGTCCTGATGGCAGGACTTTCGTACACAGGGCGGGTGCACCCTGCCTCTCCATCTTAAATGGAATGTGCTTTAGCTCTGAGTCACAGACTGAAATTTGCAGCAGGAGGAAAATATGGAGAATCATTAATTAAAATTTCTTTATGTGCTTGTCTAAGTGAGACCCAATTAGCATCCCCAGGATTGCTGTCTTCATCATCGTCGCCCCAGTTGTCATCTCTTCTACTAATCAAAATTTACATGGGACTAGTGCAAGTCAGTCAATACACTGATTTTTTAATGTGACGAATAATCAATACATTCATTTCTTGTGCCCTCAAGGTCTGAACGCTCCCTTCGCCACTGATTTATTCTTTAATTAATGGGGGAGTAAATTGTTATACAAGACTATTTCACCTGTATTCATTCCCCCATTAGAGACATCACCTGCTCTGAATCCAGCTTTTTAAAGAAGTATCTAGCTCCTGTTTTCCAAAGTCTTTATTTTCCACAGTTCAAGGGGAAGGGTGACTAGCTCACATCCTCGTCCTTGTATTTAAAAGGTCATCATCATGTTAGCATAGTCTCCCACCCGGAATACAAGCTCTGTGCTCTTCTCTGGAGAGCTGGTTGCGCACCACCTGGGTTCGCAGCCCTGCGCCATCATTGCCCATAGTTTAGCTGTGGTTCTCAGACCTTAACGATATCAGGTCACCTGGAGGGCATGCTGATGTGCCAAGGGCTGGGCCCCACCCTTCCCAGGTGATGCTAACACCTTCCCAGCTTTTAACACCTTCCCAGGTGATGCTAATGGTGCTGGTCCAGGAACCACACTGATAAGAACCACGGAGTAGGAGGAGTAGGAGGGTCTAGGACTCCAGCGCTCGTTCTGCTCAGTAGGTTCTAGAATCCAGGGCCATGGTCAAGAAGACACTTGCTTTTGCTTAACTGGTATGAAGATGTGTGTGTGTGAGTGCTTAGTCGCTCAGTCATGTCCAACTCTTTGCGACCATGGGCTGTAGCCAGCCAGGCTCCTCTGTCCGTGGAATTCTCCAGGCAAGAATACTGGAGTGGGTTGCTATTCCCTTCTGCAGGGGATCTCTCTGACCCAGGTATCAAACCTGCATCTCCTGCATTGCAGGCAGATTCTTTACCGTCTGAGCCACCAGGGAAGCCCGTGTGATTTCTTTTTATTTATTTATTTATTTATTTATCTGGCTACACCAGGTTTTAGTTGTGGCATGTGGGATCTAGTTCCCTGACCAGGGGTTGAACCGGAGCCCCCTGCATTGGGAGTGCAGAGTCTTAGCCAATGGACCACTAGAGAAGTCCCAGTGTGTGTTTATATTAATTCAAACAGTACTTTGGAAATGCCCCCACCCAGACTCACCGCTCATTTGAATGCTAGTGTAGGAAAAGAAGCTTAACTTAGAGGTTTGGGGGAGGTGATGATTTTTAAATGCATTTGTATGTTTGTGATTGAGTTAGGAAACTTTCCTGACTCTCAAAACGTCCTTCCCACACTAGCTGGGATTCTGGACGCCTCAGAATTCCCAGAGGACTGGATTCTAAAGAAAGAAAATGCCTGATTATAGGCTGTGTGTGTGTGTGTGTGTGTGTTGTCACTTGGTCGTGTCCGACCGACTCTTTGCAACCCCAGGGACTGTAGCTCGCCAAGCTCTGCCCATGGGATTCTCTAGGCAGGAATACTGGAGTGGGTTACCATTCCCTTCTCCAGGATTATAGGCTGTATGAATCATTTTTTCTTTAAAAAAAAAAAAAAAGAATTCAAAAGAAGAAAATAAGAGGTGCAAAAGGAAACTATAATCTACCAGGAGGTCTGGGAAGGCTGTTCAGTATATATGAATCACTGAAGCATCAGAAAAGAGGTGAAAAATCAGAGTCAAGTGAGTGTTGTTAGTTTCAGCAACATCTCAAGTAACTGGAAGGTAATTAGGAATGTATTTTATTTTAGCAAATATAGTCTTACCCTTCTTACAACGTTCTCCAGTGACAGAGAGGGTCCTTTTAAAGTGAAGTCTCCAGCCCTAAAGCCTTATCAAGTCATTAATGTTTCATCCGAAAGAACATAATATCTTAAACTGAAAGCCAAGAGTAAGATTTGGACACACACATTCCAAGACGAGCGTATGCTACAGCTGTGATCTGGTGAGCGTGACATGATTTTTACTTTCTCTTTCTTTCTCTTTTAGAAACAGGAAAGATCGACCAAGAGATCCACAAGTACAACACCCCGGGATTCACCGGGTGCCTCTCCAGAGTCCAGTTCAACCAAATCGCCCCTCTCAAGGCGGCCTTGAGGCAGACCAACGCCTCAGCTCACGTGCACATCCAGGGCGAGCTGGTGGAATCCAACTGTGGGGCCTCCCCGCTCACCCTGTCACCCATGTCGTCCGCCACCGACCCCTGGCACTTGGACCACCTGGATTCAGGTAAAGTCCAAAGCCCTGTCTTGGGTGGGATGCTTTCTTTCTTTAAGCCTCAGTCTTCTCATCTGTAAAATGGGAATTAATAACAGACCATCGCTGGTGACGTAGTTGGGGGATTAAGGAAGTGAAGGAGCGTGTGAACACAGAGTACTTAGCACCTCCAAGGCTCAAAACGTACCACTGTATTCTTGCTCGGGGCCAGAAGTAAATAAGTTGAAGGGAAGGAGTATAACATTATTGACTCTTCTGCATTTAAGGGAAATAATGAGATGCCTAAATGGATATCTTCAACGTGACTGTTGGATGATCTGATCAAATCACTTCCTTGCTTCTGCCTTTGTGATTCAGCTGTCTTGCAGCCCCACCATCCACATTCTAATATTAAAAGGTTACCTAGAACTGTACAGATTCCTCTCCCAACCGTGTATGTATACAAACAACCCTGTAGCCATCCAGGCTTTAGGGGTGCACGTAGGCTAAGAAAGCTCAGTGGATTTTTACCACTTCTGCAGATAATAATACTGGTCATTTGAAAGAATATCACTAAAATGAAGGGATGCAGCGGTCAGCTGCAAAATTAATTGGATGCAAATTCAGTGTCCACGTGGCTCTGAGTGGTGGGGAGCCCATGGGTCCCCCTCCTCACTCTACCAGATGAGTAAGGCTCTCCAAGTCTCAGCTTTTTCACCCCTAAGGTATGAAGTGGGCGAGATCTCAGAGACACCTCCAGACCTACTGATGAGTCTCCAAAGTGATGGCTGACTTTTGCTGATGCCCAAGACAGGAAGGGGCGAGGCAGGGGCGGGAGGCCTGGGGTCTGATACCATCACTGCCTCTGCCCAGCAGTTTTCTTAACCTTGTTCCTCAGTCTCCCCACATCTGAAATCAAGACCTAACTTAGAGAATTCCTTGCAAGATGATGGATTTAAAACACTTGGCAGAGCGAGCCATCGACATGGAGCAAACTGGACAGAAGTTTAGCTGCAAAGCTAAACACTAACAAAGTGGTTGCTTTTATTATATTAGACACAACTTGCTGTGATGTGTGAATGTCCAGTCAAGGCTTTCTGGTCCTCCCCGACCCTAGCTTCTGATTTGTAACAGTTCATCATGGAAACATCGTGTGTTTGATTGCTTATTATACATATTCCACCCCCAAATACAGTTATTTATCAGCTTCCAGGAAGCTCTTGTCATCATGAATTCTTACCAGGATTTGCCTGCTAAGAGTTGTGAAGCTTCAAAAAGAAGCCAGAATTGCCCCGTTGTCAGAATAGACAAACTAAACAGTCCTCTTTGTTCCTCACACATGGGTTCCAATACCATGGACAGGGTGTGTGCCAGGAGTACTTAAAAAGAATTCCCTTCTATGAGAACTGCTAGGATGACACAGCCGCTGGCTTTTCCTCGTGGGCTGGCTTGAACAAAGGAAAGCAGGCCTGGTGCTGCAAGAAGAAAAGTAGTGAAGATATGAGATGGGCCAAGGCCTTGTCGGGGCTGCGGAGGACAGACTTCTCAGATAGAGTCTTCCAAATGCGAGGGTGGGTGGAGACAGGGCCTAGCTTTGAAACAGGCAGGTTCCTAGGCTGTTACAGGTTCTCACTGCTTGAGGCCATCAGTGTGTGTGGTCTCCGTTGTCAGCTGCCAAGAAATCAGTTTCAAAAGCCTCTAGACGCTCCTTTGGTCTAATGGGAGTTCGTATTCGTTCTTGCCTTAATTAGCAAATTATTTGCTTGATGGTCTTTGAGATCCAGTTGTAAAGGCCAAAGTTTGAGTTGTTTGTTTTTCATGTTTATTTATTTGGCGGTACACGGTATCCTTAGCTGTGGTGTGTGGGATCTAGTTCCCTGATCAGGGGATCAAACCCGGGCCCCTGCATTGGGAATGCAGTCTTAGCCACTGGGCCACCAGGGAAGTCCCAAGTTCATTTATTTTTTAAAAAAATCATGCTTTATATGTGACAGTTTCATTCTTCTGATTGATGTAGTAATGTGTATAGGGAACATTTCAATGTTCAAATCAGAGTCTATAACCCAGGTATTATGGTGGCCTGACCTACGTAACATGAGATCCATTTGCAGAAATTTTGTTTGTACTTGGGTAGAAAGTTCTTACTTGGTGTTTACCATTTGCTATATGAATCTCATCAACATAGGTTATTCCGCAATTGGAATTCCAGGTTAATTTCCGTAATGGATAAATGCTTATAAAGAAATATGTGTCTCCATCTCACAAACTTTATTAAGAGAACAGAAAACCACTTATGAAATGTAATACAGAAGGCTTGTTTGGGTACAATTTTTTTGTTTTAGGTGAGTGGGAAAAAGAAAGAATGGGGGTTGGGGGCTGGACGAGGGGCAGAGAAAGAAACAGATATAAGGGAAGAATTACTTAATATCAGACTCCAGAGGCCTATTGTCTAGGAGGCCAAACTTTCCCTCTACTTTTCTTTTCTTCGCAGAGAAAAGGAAGGTGGGGGAAACCTCTGGGAAGAACAAATGGGCTTCTAAAGGAAAAACAGGAGATAAAGTTTGTGATAATGTTTGTTCATGCCAGCTTGAGTGGTCTTTGTCCTTTTCAAGGCCATAAAACCTCCCCTGGAAAGGGTGATTTCAGGTAGCTTTGCTCTTGGCCTCCTTCCTGGGACTTAAAAGCTCCCAGAAAAGGAGATTTATGGTCTCATTCTATTTGTAGTCTGATATGGGAAGTTCCCAAAAGATTTCTTTCTGCATTTGTCAAATCCCAAATATCCTTGGCTTAAAATAATCTTCATACCAACTCTGGAGTTCTTAGTAGGTCCTCACATCAGCAATTGCAGCCTAGTTCTTGTGAACCTAAATTCGTCGCTCTGAATTCTGATTCCGGGGTTTTGCTTTTCTGGATAATCTTTTTTGTATGCTTCAGAAGCCTCACTATCAGATATTCAGAAACAAAACAACAGTGCATACACAAAGATGCCATTTCTAGCTGTAAATCGTGTTACTTGAGTCTGTGCAGGTACAGGACAGGAAGAGCTCCTTAGTCCTGGTTTGAATAGAAGGTACTAGGAAGGAGATTCATGTCATCTGGTGCCTTGAAAAGTGTGGTCCTCACCAGCGGTATGAGTATCACCTGGAAGCTTGTTGGAAATGCAAAGCCCAGGCCCTATCCCAGACCCACTGAATTGGCACCACATTTTGGCCGGATTCCCCCCATGACTTATCATGTGCACAACAAAGTCAAAAGCACTCGCCTCTATGGCAGATGCATTTCACATCACCTAGGGAGCTTTTCAAACCCCTGATTTCCAGGCCGCACCCCTGACCAGTTAAATCAGATACTTTAGGGGTAAGATGCAGATGGCCAGAGATGTAAAACCTCCCCCAGGTGATTCTAATGTGTGACAAGATGGAGAATCACTCAATCACTAAATAAGAGAGCTTAATAATGGCCCTCTTGGCAAACCCTTCAAAGTAAGGTTACCAAAAGAAAAGAACAGCAAATACCCAGAAACAAGTTTATGAAAAACAATGAGGCCCTTCTGTGGTGAAATCCCAAATTGAAAGGCTATGGCAGTGAGCTTGCCAAAGATTGGGCTCCTCTGACCATTTCACAAGAAAGCTCATGGGGACTGAGTTTTTATTGGTACTTGAGGAAAACTAGTCTGCCTACTGGCAACTGGAAAAACACACTTGGAACAAACAAACAAGAAATCACAGTGTGGGGTCAGACTCAAGGCATCCCATGAAAATGCATCTTCATAGAAGGAGCTTCAGCTGGAGGAAGATGCCAAGTTATTATTCAGTTTTTTTAAATCAGTTGCAAGCTTAATTTGGAAGGATATCAGGGGGGAAAATGCTGCTTTAAAATGAAGCATGCACATTTATTTTAAAATAAAGCATGCCCCTTGCTGTGAAGATAGGGTATCTGTGCCTTTAGTATTAAAGGGAACTTCATGATCAACTGGGGCTTCTCCGCTGGCTCAGATGGTAAAGAATCTGCCTGCAGTGCAGGAGACCTGGGTTCGATCCCTGAGTCGGGAAGATCCCCTGGAGAAGGGAATGGCAACCCACTCCAGTTTTCTTGCCTGGAGAATTCCGTGGACAAAGCCAGGTGGGCTACAGTCCATGAGGCCACAAAGAGCTGGTCAGGACCCAGCAACTAACACAACCCAGTGAACAACTAAGGGCTCTTCACTTCATGCTCACACTGGAATATTTGCTTTGCAGAGACCTGGAAACTGGAATTCCAGACATCCACCCTTTGGTCTTACGTTCTTTCTGCTCCCTTATATTTCTTTCTTATATCTTAGATGATATCAAATGATAAAGACAGAGTGGATTCCAAGGTATGCTGCCTTCATGTAATAAGATTCTTTTTCTCTTCTGGAACACTACTGACTGAGCTGCTCATTGCCTCTCTAACGCCTGTTAGGCTCTATCAGTGTTTTTTAAAGTGAGGAACATTCACGGTTGGTCAGGCTGTGCACTGCACAACTACAAAGGATGCATTTGCATTGTAGTCTGTGGTTCCTGGAGCAGGGCTACATGGTGGCCTTGCTAGGGGCTCGCCAGATCATTATGTGAAGAAAGTGGGTATATCATCACGTGGCATAATGTAAAGTTATTTCCTTTTCATCTCTTTTTCTGTCCTTCTAATTTTATTAAAGAGAGAGTCTCTATTTGGTTCTGGCATGCCTTTAGCAGCTCTCTCACCCACCCTATTCACCCTTTAATAAAGAGCAGGCTTCTGTTTAGAGCCTTGACAGGCCGTAGAAGTACTCAGTAGGGTTATAAAGTTTTATCACTGCATTAGTTTAAATAAGAAATCAGGTCAATTTAATGAGAATAAGTAAACAATAATTAGGTTTTACATGTATATGACAAAAAACATGATTCCCATGTGCATGGAGTTTGGCAGCCACTGGGTGGAATGTCAGGGTGATCACAAACACAAGGCCTGGAGCTGTGAGAGTGCATTTTTTTATAGGGGGAAATGGTAAAATTATGTTGATTTCTTAAACCAATTCCATTCTATTAGAAATGACCAGTCAGTTCTTTTTCTGCCTAATTTTTTCCGCCTTTTGATAATAGGTACGGCCTGTTTCTAAACCACCGCATTCTGGTCCTCTGAGTTACAAGGGAGAAAATGCAACCCCTGACCCTGAGTTCTGGTTCACTTACAGGGTGCAGAGCACCAGACGGTAGCTGTGACTCACCTCTCAGAACCATGGGCTCTGTGTTTTCTCTTTGTCAGATTCAGGGGAGCTTATTTCCTTGGAACGGCAGGGATTTGCCAGCAGAAAGATGACTACAGATGGCAATGCACGTCTGTAAAATGTAAAAACAAAACAAACAGAAAAAAATAATCTGATGCCACAAATTTCTGCACTAAGGAACAACTCCAAACTGTATACCAGCTGTTTTGTGAGGCTTTGGTGTTAAGTCTTAGGGTTTTTGTTTTTTTAAATCACATTCATAATATTGAATACAGAATATATCAGACCAAAGGCCACATTGGGGGGTTTTATTAAAATAGTATTAAGATTGGCAAGGCACTTTAAGATGTCATTTCATTTCCCTAGGAATCTTCTCATGTGTTGCTATTGTTCAGTCGCTAAGTCGTGTCCACCTCTTTGCGACCCCATGGGATACAGCATGCCAGGCTCCTCTGTCCTCCACTGTTTCCTGGAGTTTGCTCAAATTCATGTCCATTGTGTCGGTGATGTCTTCCAACCATTTCATCCTCTGCCGCCCGCTTCTCCTGGCATCAGGGTCTTTTCCAATGAGTCAGTTGTTCGCATCAGGCGACCAAAGTATTGGAGCTTCATTCAGCATAAAGTGTCTAGTGTAAAGATTATTATAAGGATTTCCTGGAACCTTGAGTTTCTGGCTCCCCACCTAAAGCTAGTCTGCATCTGATGTTGATTCCTGCTTCTGGACCAGGAATTCTCACAGCCCCTCTGAGAGGGAAGTGGGCAGAAGCACTGAGTAAATAATAGTCCTCTGAGAACTGTCAGGAATTCAGGAATCCAAACCCAAACCTGTCCCATCGAGGCACACAGGTTCACGGAGCAGTTGGAAAAACCAGCTCTCTCAGCAGTGCAGCTCTTCAACCAAATAAATTGGGACTGGTTGGAACATGGTACCTAGCATCATTAAATGAAACGACCACATGCCCCAGATAGATCTAGAATACACAGGCTGCCCAGGTACCGTGAACTAAGAACAAAGGCATCTGCTTGCCACATCAGACGTTGCACCACTGAAAACAGAGTTTGATTTCTAAAGACACCTCTTTCTCTCTTGCTGTGGTTTTTAGTGACGTGGTTTCTTACCTATGTTCCAAATTATTTTTCTGCCATCTAAAGATAAAATATTTTTATGTATGCACGTGTGAAAGAATTATGATGAACATTTAAAAACTGCATTTATCTATTCAGTTTCCATCATAATTACAAGCTGGTAGTGGTTTTCTTTACCACCTGCAAGCACTTAAAATAATCTTTCCAGCTCTTATATCTTAATTATTTCTAAGCCGATCCCTTTTTTTCCTCCTGATGCTAAGATTGCGTGATTAATTTGTTTAACCTCTGATACCTAATTTCTTATTATCTTTTGTGTCTTTTGTTCTCTTCAATGACCGACACAGATGTTTATTCAAGTCCAAAAAATAATTATCATCTCTTCTGATGTGTGCTTTTCCTGCAAATGATCCAAATTCTGCTTTTCTGTAAAGCACCAAGCACATTTATATAGCTCGTCAAATAAAATATTAGTTACAGGTTTTTTTGATCTAATGGTTATTTTTCCCATCTTTTATTTCCATATGAATAGCTTTATACATATTATTTTGTCAAGGGATGTGTTTTTAATTTTGATCGTATTACAAATCACCCTCCAGTGACCTAATACCTCCAATTCCATAAGATATGAATGTCTTTTGCCCCACACCCTCATCAACACAGTACCTCATAATATTCTTCTAAGTCTTGCTATACTGTATTTGAAAAGTGGTTTTGTTGTCTTAATTTGGATTTTGTTAGTCATGAGTGAGATTAAGTATCTTTGTTCATAAGTCACTTGTATGTATTTTTCTCTGAACTGCCTGTTGATACTCCTTGACCAACGAATTATTTGTACATTCATATTGTTTCCCATTGGTCTGTTGGTCATTTACTGACTCATAAGGATTTTTATATATTAGGTAAATTGACATTTTACTACATGTTTTGATGATTTCCCAGTTTGATATCTACTTTTTTAATTTATGGGTTTTTCCTTCCATGTAAAAAAAAAATCTCTAAATTTTATCTGATGAAAGATAAAGTGTTTCCTGGCTTTGGAGTTTTATGTAATGCCTTCTCCATTTAGAAATGTTTTAAAAATTATTCCACTTTTTTTTCTAATAATTCTAGATTTCATCCGTGAAATATACATACTTACTGCACTTGAAATTTATTTGGGTGGTAAGAATAAGATAGGAACCCAGCTTTATTTTTCCTTGCTCACCCCCGGCCAGTCAGTAGTTCCAGCACTATTGGTTGGGGTGTCATCAACCAATTTTCCCCGACCTTTATCATATTCAAAATTGCCCTTTATGTTTAAGTCTGCTTCTGGCCTCTCTGATCTGGTGCACTAATCTAACTCTTCCTGAGATAGTAGCAAGCTGTGGTTATGATTGAGCTTTTATATTAGCATTTAATTTCTCATAGAGCTAATTTCCCTTTTACTCTCTTTTTCAGAATGTTCCTGTCCTCGAACATTGCTTTTCCCAAGTAATTTTAGTGTTCTGATCATTTTATTGGCATTACCTAGAGATTTTATGGGGATTGAATTTTATATATAAGTTAACTGCAGAGTAATTGACACCTACACAAATAACGTTTTCCTGTTCAGCAATGGAATGTCTTTCCACTTAACATGTGTCTTCCTTTTATAGTATACAAAATCCGTATGAAGACAGCCTTAAAATACTTCCTGATAAGTTAATTTCTAACTAGTTCCTCTGCCTTGGCAAAGTGCAAAATCTAAAAGTTATTTGAAAAAAAAAAAAGACAGCTAATTTAGTACCTGACTATATCAGCAAACACTTTCACTGCAAACCTAACGAGTGTTTAATTGAATATAATTGGGAAAAGGTGTGTGCCCCCCAGGACCAAGAACCTGAGCGGGCTGTCTTAGTTTTCTGCCCAAGTACAGACACATCTTCTATGCACATACCTTTAGGATTTTTATATGTAGATGATACCTTGAGGATTCCTGTTTTGATAAGGGTCTCATCTGGACTAGGTGGTAAATAGTATCTAATGCCACCTCAACATCTATTAGAGATAACCATACACTTTTTCTTCTGTTGATAGATTTCCAAACAGTGAGCCATGCTTTTATTCCTAGCGTTAACCACATTTAGTCACGGTGAAGCATTCTCTCAAGGTATAACTAAAGTCATTTAAAAACAGTTTTCTTTTTCTTTTTTAAGCTTTGTTTATTTTTGGATGCTCTGGGTCTTTGTTGCTTTGCACAGATTTTCTCTAGTTGCAGCGAGCAAGGGCTACTTTTCATTGTGGTGCATGGCCTCCTCATTTCAGTGGCCCCTCATGCAGTTATGGAGCACGGACTCTAGGGCACACAGGCTCAGTAGCTGCGGCTCATTGGCCCTAGAGCACAGGGGCCCCAGTAGTTGCGGCTCAGGGGCTCAGTTGCTCCGCAGCACGTGGGATCTTCCCAGACCAGGGATAGAACCTGTGTCCCCTGCCTTGGGAGCATGGAGTCTTAGCCACTTGACCACCAGGGAAGTCCTAGTTTTGTTTTTTTACAAAAGTAATTCTTGGATAAGACGGAATTGTAGCATCCTTTTACTTTGGGGGAGTGCAAGTTGGGTTTTTATACTTAGGCCAACTTCATAAAAAGGAAGAAGAAGGGGCCACCCAGCAAGGAATGTGGGATGCCCCCAGGAGAGCTGTTCCGGTCAGACCAGGAAGGAGCCTGGGACCTCAGTCCCCCAACCTCAAAGGTCAAATTCTAGCAACATCAAGGGTGAGCTTGGAAGCACATTTTCCCCCAGGGCTTCCAGAAGGGAACTCAGGCCTGCCCAAACCTTGACTTCAGGCTCGGATACGCAATCCCGACCTTGGCGGGACTTCTCCATCACTCTCTAACCAGTGGAGTAACTCCAAGAAGCCCCCCTCCAAACTTGAACGTGCTTGGACTCACCTGGGGAAGATGAACGAACGCAGATTCAGCAGGTCAGGGGTGGGACCTGAGACGCTGCCGCTCCCACAACCTCCCAGGCGATGCTGCTGCTGCTGGTTCATGGACCACACTCTGCGTTGCAAAGATAGAAATAGCCCTGGAGGCTTTCCTACCTGTACTTTGTAAGTTAAGTGAACTTCAGCTGTAAAACCACGGGAGCTGGCTGTTTTCTCATGTGTGTGTGAGCAGAGCTCCTTAGCAACTCTCTCAACTTCTTTTATGATCATGGTCTAATTAGAGTCTCTTTCTCATCTGCTATAATTTCTGTTCTTTACGTTTTTCTAGAAATTCATAGACATAATCTATGTTTTCCAATTTACTTCTGCAGAGTTGAAGAAAATACATTTTTATAATTTCCATTCTCTCCTTAGAAAATTTCTATACATATATTTTTATATTGTAGCTTTAGATTTTTCCCTTTTTTCTCAATTAGATTATCTGACAGATTTTTTTCTCCCCCAAATGACCAGCTCTGGATTTGTTTATTATCAGTTCTATCATTTTTCCGTTTTCTTTTGCCACTTGCTTTTATCCTGACTTCTTTACATTTGTCTTTGCTGCTCTTGATGTCATTTGAATATTTCTTTATTGTCATTTTTGGCTTGTGTGTAACATCCTCCTTCAGAGGAACATGAACCAAAGTTAGCAAATCTAAGCTCTAAGACTCTGGCCTCCCAGACCGCACATGCCAGATGCAGTGTCTTGGCATGAATATTGTTGACTAGACTCTCATGTAAGGGACCTGGGCAGTCTTTAGAGGTCTCCTTAAGTGCAAAGCCTTCAGACATTGCTGCAAAAGCAGGTCGGCAGGTGTGTGTTCCGATTGCAATGGGGCAGGTGAGGAACTGATGTAGGGAAACATCACCTGAGTGGCTGAAGTGCAGGGCGGTGGGTTGATCCCCTCTCAGCCCCCGACACCCTCTGCACGCTGTCCCACGTGTCCAACCATGTCTGGGGCTGCGTTCACTCAGGCTTCTCTGCTTCCCTAACCAGGACTGTCCAACACCACCATGGAAAAGTCCAGAGGGGCGCCAACCCCCACCTCTGGGACAACTTCCCAGCTCCTTGATTCCTCCTTCCTATGGGCTTCTCTTTAATCCCAGTGTTGTCCTCTTTCCCTTCTTCCCACACAACAGATTTTGAAGCCCAAGGAGGTTGGGGTTCTGTCCAGTAATCTGTTCAAGCCGTCACCCCCACCCTGGCACCATCCTTAGAGGCGCATCCCTGCTCCCTGCCTGCCAGGACTCTCAGCTGTCCCCTCCATCACATGGGGCTAGGGAGGGCCAGAGTCACAGGTGATGCATGTTGCTATAGCAACTTCTCTATGGATGGCAGAACCCCTCCAATGAGTCACAGTGTTCGCTCTGTCTTGCTCTTATGCCGCTGCAGTGCTGTGAGAAGCCTGTGAAAGGGAAGTCTCTCTGAGCCCATGGTTGTCCCCCATTGTCTGTGTCTGTCATTGCCTCTCTCAAGGCCCGGTGCAAACTCTTCCTACTACACTGCATTGCTGAACATCCTTGTATATCCCTTGGAGCCATTCGAGGGAGCTCAGCCTGCCAGATTAATCTGGTAGCACTTCCTTTTCTGACTTGTCATCCAGAAAGACTTCCATCAGGATCCCTGGCTGTGATTCCTCCCCGGGAGATTCCCTGCCAGGCCCCACCTATTAATAGAAGTACTGATTCCACCTTTGCTGGCAGTTCAGGGCCTGTGTCCTGCCTCTGGTTTCTGAGGTTGCAGAAACATTGTGCTAGATGAGGTTTTTGACCCAATGTCAGTTTTTTCACCATTGGAGATCTTCCATTGATTCCCCACGCTTTGCACAAGTCTATATTCAGAAGTGTTTAAAAACCAGGCAGATCCTTGATTGTGCTGTTGAGTTTCTTTCTGCCTGGAAAAAGTCCCAAAAGGCTTTTTTTAAAAAAAGGTAAAGTCAATTCTATGCTAAAACATAAACGTACATAAAAATTCATCTGATCATGGGGTGCAATTATTTTAAACATAGAGAATGAGAAATTCATTGTGAAATTTCCCTGTGAGAAAAGGCTGAAGGTGGTTTTCAGAAGTTTAGTTGAGAATTTTAACTTTTAGGAAAAAGGAAAGGATAAAGCCAGGCATGATACATCTGTAAATAACTTGGCTGAAATGCTTTCAGGTCATGATTTTGTTTCATCCTGATAGTAGATCTGTGTGGTCTGAGTGGACATTACTGACCACATTTTAAAGATTAAAAAAAAGTGTGACTCGGAAAGTGCTTCATCCCTCAGTAAACACCTAATGAGTGACTGCAGAGGTGGTGCTTGTTAGCATCCTCTGGGGAACTTTTTGGACCCCCCTGACACCTGCCTCCCATCCCCAAAGAGTCTGAATACACTGTCAGGACCATGAACCCCAGGTCCCAGTGTTTACAGCACTTTGCTCAAAGGTATACAGAGAACTTGGTGGCTCAGATGGTAACGAATCTGCCCACAATGTGGGAGACTCAGGTTCCATCCCTGGGTCAAGAAGATCCCCTGAAGAAAGGAACAGCACCCCACTCCAGTATTCTTGCCTGGAGAATTCCATGGAAAGGGGAGCCTGGTGGGCTACAGTCCATGGGATCACAAACAGTTGGACACGACTGAGCGACTAATACTTTCACTTCCATACAGAGAACAGCATCATCAGGTCTGAAGTTCAAGCATGTTTACCTCCGATTCAGTGCTTTTTCCACTTTTCCTTTCTCTCAATGAAACACCTGAATTAAACATAAAAGGATTCCAGTTCTTTCCTCTGAACTGCTGTCCGATCTTCTGCCATCCCTTCTGTATGATGCAGAAGTCCCCAGTAACCAGCAGCTTGCACCACCTGTGGGCGAAAGCCCTGCCACTGGATACACCTTCCTTTTCCTTTCCACTCTCCTATTTTTGATATGCAATAAATCATCCCCCAGACTGCTGGAGCCAGTTAAGCCTTATTTCACACTCTGTGGCCATCAATGAGAAGAAGGGCTCTGACAGCGCGCGTGGCTTGTGCAGAAGTTTCTCAGGTGACCTTGATAACATGTAAGCCAGCACCAAGGAGGAGCCTCTTTGTGGGGAACATCGGGAAGCTCTCATGAGCAAGGGTCATTTGTTTCCCAGGATTCTCTTTGATGACCGTTCCACCTGCCACCAGCAAAGACAGTTGCATTTAGAGATCTGAGATTAATTCAAGGAAAGAACAGTTCAAAACACAGTGAAAATATCAAGCATGGGGTTATATATTCTGCTTTCTGAGGTCAGCCTCAGAAGAAAAGACACTGTCTTGAGGCTGAAATTTAAAACTTTGACTTGTGCTAATATAGCCAGCAAAAGTATTTCAAAAACAAGAGTCCACCAGGGCATTGATAAAAGACTAAATGTGTATAGACTTACTGTCTAAAGCCCTTTAGTTTTGGTCTACTAGGGTCCCCTCTAGTAGACCCCAGTGAAGGCAGAGTCCTGATGGCCAGCTGTGATCTGGGTTAGACACCTCTGGGTTCTCAGAAACCACTCTCATCTCTATACTGGTTTCTGAACACTTAGGGCCAATTTTTGGTTTAGATGAAATAGCAGTTACAACACAGATAATCCTGCATAGCCAGAGCCCCAGGGATGTTGACAGAGCTGGTCCACAGAGAACTGGAGTATAAACATCTTTTACTGAAGACAACTTTATCTGCAAGTTGAGATATAGAGTTGTAGCAGAAGATTAGATGTTTTTTTAAATGCATTTTATTATTCATTCTACTTCCTTGAAAGACATACGATGGTAACAAAATCAGTAATATGTGGGCGTTTCCAAAAGAGCCACCCTCAGTCAAATTATGGCCTTTGAATTTACTAGAAATTTCCACAAAACAAGAGTGAAAGAAGACCCTTCATCTTTGGTTCCTCAAATGATTAACTGTGCCTAAATATTCTTCCAAATGAGGAGACTCATCTTTTGACTAGATTTGCTGTTTGCTGTTTTGCTGCTAAATCGTGTCCGACTCTTTGCCACCCCATAGACTGTAGTCCACCAGGCTCCTCTGGCCATGGGATTCTCCAGGCAAGAATACTGGAGTGGGTTGCCATGCTCTCCTCCAGGGGATTTTCCCAACCCAGGGATTGAACCCAGGTCTCCTGCATTGGCAGGCAGAGCCACCTGGAAGCCCTGACTAGATTTAGGTGATTTTTAAAAAATGTTATTTTCACTAAACTCCCAGCCACAGATTCTCCAAGTCCAAAGTCTTTGTTGGGACTTGCTTGGTGTCTCGAGGGTGTTTTTCTCAGCAGAATTCTGAAGGTAGTCTCTCCAGGGTCTCCTGAAAACATGGGTATTCTGAATGGTGCCAACTCTTGACCACCGTCTAGAAGAAAAGGTAAAATATATCAGGGAATGTCTTTAAAAAACATATTTTGGCTTATTCACTGTGATGGATTACTTTCTTCTTCTTTGTCATCATTGTTAGTCTCTAAGTCATGTCCAGCTCTTTGCAACCCCATGGACTGCAGCACGCCAGGGTTCTCGTCCTTCACTATCTCCCAGAGTTTGCTCAAACTGAAGTCGGTTGAATCAGTTATCCCATCCAACCATTTATCCTCTGCCACCCCCTTCTTTTGCCTTCAATCTTTCCCAGCATCAGGGTCTTATCCCGTGAGTTGGCTCTTCGCATCAGGTGGCCAAAGTATTGGAGCTTCAGCATCAGTTCTTCCAATGAGTATCCAGGGTTGATTTCCTTTAGGATTGACTGGTTGGATCTCCATGAAGTCCGAGGGACTCTTAAGAGTCTTCTCCAGCACCACAGTTCGAAAGCATCAATTCTGTGTTCAGCCACCTTTGTGGTCCAACTCTCACACTCATACATGACTACTAGAAAAACCATAGCATTGACTCTATGGACCTTTGTCAGCAAAGTTATGTCTTTGCTTTTTAATACACTATCTAGGTTTGTCATAGCTTTCCTTCCAAGGAGTTGTTCAGTTGCCAAGTCAAGCCTGACTCTTTGCGACCCTATAGACTGTAGCAAGCCAGGCTTCCCTGTCCCTCACCATCTCCCAGAGTTTGCCCTAGTTCATGTCCATTGAATCAGTGATACCATCCAACCATCTCATCCTCTGTCACCCCCTTCTCCTACTGCCTTCAATCTTTCCCAGCATCAGAGTCTTTTCCAGTGAGTTAGCTCTTCCCATCAGGTGGCCAAAGTACTGGAGCTTCAGCTTCAGCCTCAGTTCTTCCAAAGAGTCTTCATGGTTGATTTCCTGAAAGATTGACAGGTTTGATCTTCCAAGGAGTCTTTTAATTTTATGGCTGCTGTCACTGTCCACAGTGATTTTGAAGACCAGGAAGATAAAACATATCACTGCTTCCACTTTTTCCCCTCTGTTTGCCATGAAGTCATGGGACTGGATGCCATGATCTTCGTTTTTTGAATGTTGAGCATTAAGCCAGCTTTTTCACTCTCCTCTTTTACCCTCATCATGAGGCTCTTTAGTTCTGTTTCAGTTTTTCTTTCTTACTATTGTTAATTTCTCAACTACTCCCTCCTTAGAAACTGAGGCCATTCCCATGATTCAGCAGACACATCTGGCTAAGAGTGCCCTGCTGATCAGGAGCCCACAGATTGTACTAGCTGAGCCCACCGCTTAGCCGGGGTGTTCGCTGGACTTGACGGCCAGCATGACCATGTTGCAGTGTTTCACCAAGTAGGAGTCAGTCGCTCTGATGCTGTGGGACCCTGGACACCATGGTCCTGTGTGGTGCTGTGTGGCCTCAGGCTTTCCCCCCAGCTGACTGCATTCTGCCACCGCACAACCCACTCGTGCAAGACCCAGCAGCAAGGAGACAATTCCTTCAAACAAAACCAATAAACTCCAGAGAAACCAATAGCCCAGTGTGTTTAAAACTACCTTGGTTTTCTCTCAGATATGCCTGTGGATGCATCTGTACTGTCAGAAAGCTATATGCCGACATCACAGTGTTACCGAATCAGATCCGGCTGCTCACCACTTGAAAAATCAATAACTTGAGAGAGACTGATGTTAGTAGAAAGGAAAATTGCTTTTAATCAGAACACCACAATCTGGGGAGATTCAGCATCCCCAGAAACCTTCTCCAAAAGTTCTGCTGGGCCATGAATGTTGTTTAAGGGAGAAAGGGAAGTGATCTCAGTTGACTGCAGAGATATGGGGGTCAGGGTCCTTGCCACCCCCACTGTGTGCAGGCTGGCCGACTCCTCCCGGTCTTTTCTCAGATGCCGTCTTATTCTTGCGGTTTGTCCGTGAGCTCCCCGAAGACATCTGGTCATCTGTTACTTATTCTTCAGTTCTGCTTCTGTGATCTATGAAAAGAACCAACAGACTAGACAAGGAACTGTGTGATCACAAGATCTGAAAGATGTGCTGGGCAGAAGATGAGTAGAGCAGGGGGCTGCCTGGTTTAGAAGTTAGTGACAGGACAAAAGGGGCCTCCAGCAAAGAGCTTTTCCTGCCAAAAGCTACTTACAGAAATATTTTTCCTCCCTGATACACCTGCTTTAGAGAATTAGGTGTCTTAAACCAGAAAAGGTCTCCAAGGACTTATCTAAGATAACCATTTATTAAACTCCTTGGCGATAGGGCTTCCCAGGTGGCTCAGTGGTAGAGAACCCACCTGCCAATGCAGGAGACTCAGCAGACAGGGATTTGATCCCTGCGTCGGGACGATGCCCTGGAGGAGGGCATGGCAACCCAATTCAGTATTCTTGCCTGGAGACTCTCATGGACAGAGGATCCTGGTGGGCTATATAGTCCATGGGGTCACAGAGTCAGAAACGACTGAGCACGCATGCACGAACAGGTTTTTTCTTAGACAGCTCTGAATATTGATCAGTAATAGATTCTCCCGCTCTACGTTCAAAATATTTAATACTACAGAATTGTCCTCCTAAATGAAAGCAGGGTTCCTAGTAGTAGCTTTCGCAAGACTCAAAAGAAAGAGGCTTAAAGGAAGTGGCACTGTGGGGTGTTCTGTCATACCTCTCATTTAAAAAGCACCCAAGGAGTCAGCCCCTCCAAAAAAAAAGACACAGTCTGAGAAGCAATCATTTCCGCTCCTTCTCGGGCATCACATTAAATTAAAACACACACACACAGAAACAGCAGGAGATGCAAACCACCGTGAGCCTCAATTAAAGCTCTGCTGCTCAAAGAGCGGTATGTACACTCAAGCTCCCCTGCAGCCCAACACACAGGCTCCCAGCCCAAGGCCGTCAGAACGTGCGTCTTAAGCAGATCCCAGGTGGTTTGTCTGAGCCTTCCAGTTGGAAAGCTCTGAACCAAAGCACTCAGGAGTCAGTTCATTTGTTTTCTCCTAAAGGCACATTGGAATAAGGCATGCAAGAGAAGACAAAGCATACGCAATCCACTCAAGGCCAGCGAACCCCCTCCTCCCGATTACTCAAGGCTGAGGCACTGCCTCCCTGATCTCGGGGGGCCTCCCTGACCTTGGGGGGCCCGTGTGAGTGCCGGCACCTGGAGATGGGGGGTGGGGGGCTGCGTGCAGTCTGGAAGCGTGTTTTCCCTCAGATGATGTATATGTGCTCGGTCGTGTCTGACCCTTCGCAACACCATGGACTGGAGCCTGCCAGGCTCTGTCCATGGGATTCTCCAGGCAAGAATACTGGAGTGGGTTGCCATCTTCCTCCTCCATTTTTCCCTCAGAAAGGGGTTTAAAGGGTGCTTCCGAGATTTGTCACAGGCCCTACATTTGGGCTTCCTCCTTCTTGCTCTCCTGTTAACGGCAACGTGGATTTATAAACCCCGGTGGCAGAGGGAAAGAGTGGTGGCCCACACACGATGGAGCGGTCATCCCCACAGAGGAAGAGTCTGCACACGCCGGGGCTCCCAGAGCTGGACTTTCCAGGCTCGACTTAGCCCTACAGCAGGATCCACAGAGGGCTTCCCCGGTGGCTCAGCTGGTAGAGAATCCGCCTGCAGTGCAGGAGACCGGGTTGGATCCCTGGGTTGGGAAGATCCCCTGGAGAAGGGAAAGGCTACCCACTCCAGTATTCTGGCCTGGAGAATTCCATGGGCTGTATAGTCCATAGGGGTCGCAAAAAAGTCAGACACGACTGAGCGACTTTCACTAGGATGCACAGAACGTCCTAAGTGAGCCCAGAGAGCTGGCTCTGGCGACCCTTGTACCAGCCAACCACGTGGCTCTGACCAAAGTGCCTTCCACGCTCTAGCTGAGGTCACAGACCAGCCCACGTGGCAGGCACTCTGGGTCGTGAGGATCCATGATCCATAGTGCCTGCCACATTAGTCAGCCAGAGCTTCAACAACTGACTTAGAAACAACTAGAATGAAATACGACAGAGGCGACCCTGCCCGCATGAAAAACAACCAGACATCTTTGGCGTGAAAAGGACATCATATGTCTTGTCTTGTGTTTACACGGAGTCTGAGTCAATAACGAGCTGCCTCTAACCCAGATGCCTCCTTACGGGTAAGCAGACAGAAGAACGCACTGCCACCCTCCCTGGGGAGCATCAATGGATCACTTTCCTGAAAGGCAACTGAGACAGCTTAAAAACGGATGGAAGGGGGGAATTTAGTAAAACTGGATTGTTCTTTTAGCACTTTAAAGTTGGCATTATTTAAATAGTCAAGACCTATAGCAGAGGATGACAAATTCCTTTATTCTATTTCCCTTCACCTAATTAAACTCTTTTGGTCACTGGATCTGAAATACTCATGCAAGCAGCTGTCGCTTGGCCTCGCTTTTTTTTTCTGGTTGCTCTGTGTCTTGCTGCTGTGCTTGGGTTTCCTCTCTTTGTGGTGAGCGAGGGCTACTCTCTAGATGCGGCACACGGGCTTCTCATTGCAGTGGCTTCTCGACGGCACCAGCTTCAGTAGTTGTGGGTGCTTGGGCTTAGTTGCCCTGAGGGATCTTCCTGGACAAGGGATTGAACCCTTCTTGCCTCCTGCATTGGCAATCAGATTCTTAACCACTGGACCACCAGGGAAGTTCTTAGCTGCTCTTTTAAGAAGCTAGAAATGTGAGCTTTGTTTACCTTCCCAAGTCGAACCCCAAAATTCATAATCTCTTCCCCACTTGGGCTCTCAAATTCTGGCTGGTCGTCTTTCTGGAGACATTGAGGGGAAAGGTATAGTAGAAACACAAAACTGAGGCTCACCCAGGTCCTGCCTCATAGTGTTTGCCTGAATAAAAGCCTGCTGACCTTGAGAAGCCTCTCCCTCCTGAAAACGGGATCAATAAATCGCCTTTCTTAAAACAAAGCCTGTCCCCTGAGCGCTTCATCATCTTAGCTAAGAACAGTTCATTTTCATATCAGTTTCTAAAATATCAGTTAATAATGAATGGCTAAAACAAATAGTTTGAAAAAAATAATTTTCTACCATAGAGCTCAGATTTGAAGAGAGTGCATAAAGTGAAAGGAAACAAAGATACTGGAAGAACAAAGACATATTTTCATCATCGAGCCCAGACTCCACTACAAAAAGAATGTTGCAATTTAAATTAAATTATAATTAATAGCAGCAGTTTTGTTAAAGTATCTCAAATTGCCCCATTAGAGGCTGAAGCCCAAGTGGTTTCCATGGCAATATTTTCTCTAGATGTCAGCTACTATCTAATTTTTTTGTCCCTGGTATGTGACAACCTGAAGCTTTTAGTACCTTTCATTTGGGGGAGTTTTCTGTTTGATAATCTCAATTTATTTTTGTATGCATTTAAATGTGTGTTTTATTTGCAATTGGCTTCTGAGCCTAAAGTCTACAATTTTACACATTTTGAAATTTAGTAAATAAGAATCACAGCTACCTCGTTTATATTCCGTATTTTTTTAAAAGCTTCATTAGCCCTTTTTCTCCCTACCTGCTCAATGAGACAAGCGAGAAATTAGAGGCTGAATAATTCAAATCTCTTTTCAATATTCTGTTCTTACAACTATCTTTTAAAACAGCTTATTGTGCTTAAGTACCTGGCTTGAAACATCCTCTCTTAATTTTTCACATTCTATAAAAGCAAACAAAATTAAAATTGGACAGTAATGTTTTAAAGTACAATTAGTGCTATTCATGATTTCACAAGTGTTGCTGTAATGGTGATAACCATCCTCGCTGTGCCATTTGGGTCCATGATGGAATTGTATCTGGGATACTGGCTTTCTGTTCCTCTTACAACGTTGGTTCAGAGTTCAGTTTATCACATTGCTCAGCTGATGCTGTCAGTACGTGGAATTATCTTTGTCAGATAAGAGGCCTCGCACACTCACTCTCGCAGCCAGACAAGTGCAGTCAGAAGCTTTTCGACATCTTTGGCCTCACCAGACAGCCCACCAACCACAGAGAAACCACTAGACTGAGTTAGTTGGCCACCCTGACCACGGTGATGAGTTGGTAGAGCCAGGCTGGCCCCCTGCTTCTCATCAGAGACAGTTCAGCTTAGTGCCTTGCCAGTGGCTTCTGGAGCCAGTTTCCTGGGTTCAGACCTTGGCTCCACCACTTCTTGTTCCTGGGACTCCAGCCAAGTTTTTGGCCTCCAAAATGGGATACAAACCCCAGCCTCACAAGGTTCACAGGAGGGTGAAATGAGCTAATCCATGAAAAGGACTTGAAACAGTGCCTGACGTACACGTAATATTATTTCCTGAACAGCATGCTCTCCAAATCTGAATTTCACGTCAATCTACATCTTGTGCCCCACAGTGAAAGTCAGTCCTAGGCCGGCTCTACCACAGCCAGCCGACCCACCACTTGCTCTTCTGGGCCCCAGAGAGTTTTAGGTGTGAGGAGAGTGGATCCAAAAGGTGCGTGATCTCACACAGTCTTAAAACTCAGAGCTTCACGACACGTGTGTCACCTGTAAGCAACCGCCGTGATAATTGGGCGGCGGGGCTTTGTGGTGCCACGTCCCTCACCTGGAGGCAGGTACAAGGTGGGCTCAGAAGTAGCACCCTCGCCCCGCCTGGCCGTGGACAGAGGAGGTGAGGCATAGACCTTCACTTTCCTGATGAAGTCTTCCTGGAACATAGCAAAGGGCAGGGAAGGGCCTTTAGAGATGGAGTCAAACATTCCTGGTTTCTCTCCTTTCGGTACAAGAAGGTGTGTTTTCACTCACCCGGTCCTAATTTCTGACCATTTTACAGACTGCAAGCAACAGCTCCCCCGGGCCGGCTCTGACAAACTCTGTGTTTTTCCCTCCCTGCCCCGACTTGAAGCTGGGGGCAGGAAAAGTGCTGAGCTGTGAGCTGGTTTCCCTCCCACAGGGAAGGCGAGACAAGACGACAGGAGAGAAGGCCGTCTGTGTGTGGAAGTGTCTGTGTGACCGTGTCCAACTGTGTTTGTGGGGGTGAGCCTTCTCTGTGAGCTCTGCGGTCACGGCCAGGCTGGTTCACAAGCTCGTCCTTGGAGAAGGATCCTCTGTCACCAGCTCCTGCAGTGACATGTCTGCCTGTCCCCTGCTGAGGGAGGCGAGGAGGGTGGATCGCTGGGTGGGTCAAAGGAAACGTGGTCTGTCAACATAATGGGGATGAGCAGACAAACAGGATGTGTGTGCCGGAAATGAGCAGAAACACGCTTCCATGAGACACTAAACTGGAGCGGAACAGCGCTTCAGGTGGTGTTATCGTGTAGTATGTCAACTGAAAAACCAGGCACAACCATGCTTTATGCGGTGGACATGCTGAGGACTTAAGTCCGGGAGAGAGACTCTCAGATAGCTCTGAGGGACTGATCCGAAGAGGTAGTGGAGGAGCCAGGAAATATGGGAGTTTTTTGCAACCAAAACAAGCAGTTGGAACATCAAAAGATTCAGTTCAGTTCAGTTCAGTCGCTCAGTCGTGTCCGACTCTTTGCCACCCCATGAATCGCAGCACGCCAGGCCTCCCTGTCCATCACCAACTCCCGGAGTTTACTCAAACTCACGTCCATCGAGTCGGTGATGCCATCCAGCCATCTCATCCTCTGTCATCCCCTTCTCCTCCTGCCCCCAGTCCCTCCCAGAATCAGGGTCTTTTCCAATGAGTCAACTCTTCGCATGAGGTGGCCAAAGTATTGAAGTTTCAGCTTCAGCATCAGTCCTTCCAATGAACACCCAGGACTGATCTCCTTTATTCATTAAAGCAAAACCAGACATCTCAAGTTAATGAATTTAACCATTTCTTATGTATGAGAAGATGCAAGAGTCTGGGTTGATGGAAATCATTCCTTTGATATACATCTTCACTCTCTAGGGCCAGTATCCTGTTTTCTCCAGCCTGAATCCTCTAAGGGTGCACTGTGTGGGTGGGTGTGGGGGCGGCTGGTGGCTTGATGGCCACAGCATCCTTTGGTCTGCATGCCAGGTGGCATTCTTTGTCCACAAGTGTCATTTGGGGATCCAGGAGAAAAGTATATTGAATGTAGTCTTTGCCTGTTTGACACAAGTCTGGGCCTGAGATTAAATATCTAAAGTCTATTTTGCACCTACTCAGGATGTTTCCCTAAATATGGGTAGGTTCCTTGATACTCTAGCACCACTCAAATGGCTCTCACAGCAAACTTGGATAGGGGTGTGAGGGCGTAAAAGTCGGCAGCAGAATGAGGTTTGTGGTTTGGCCTCATTGGTGTCTCTTGGCCTTTGTGTTCCTCTATGTGCATTTCCAAGAGGATGTTAGTACCCAGGGGAAAGAACGGTTACAATGAAATCATCTGAAATATATCTATCAAAGTAGCCTATAGGTCTGCCTGCCAGGATGAAATGGATTTGCCTCCAGGGAATAAGCGCTTACATGCATTTGGAGAAGCAAGCTCAAGTTATAAACAAAGTCATGAAAACAGGCATGCTCATGCGAACACAGGAGTCTGCCCTTGAATTTCGTGAGGACTTCTCTTGGACCTGGGGGTTTTCCACTGATTTTTTTCTGATAATAACCAGACAAGCAGACACAGAAATTATTAGGAGCTTTTCTGTATTCAATATGTTCCTTTCCTCTGTTGGGAAGAGTAAGGATGCTGCTTTGCTTTAAGAGTAGAATTGAGTCTAGGGAGTTGACTTCCAAGATTGTAGCTGCATAGGAGATTTTATTGGCTTCCCTAAGTGTGTCAGATGGGAAAAGAATCTGCCCACAATATGGGAGACCCAGGTTCAATCCCTGGATTGAGAAGATCCCCTAGAGAAGGGATTGGCAACCCACTCCAGTATTCTTGCCTGGAGAATTCCATGGACAAAGGAGTCTGGAGGCTACAGTCTTTTTTCACACAAATGTTTGCACACCTCTTAATGGACTGATTTTAATTATACCAGTCAGTTCAGGTCAGTTGCTTAGTCATGTCCAGCTCTTTGCGACCCCATGGACTGTAGCATGCCAGGCTTCCCTGTCTGTCACCAACTCCTGGACTTGCTCAAACTCATGTCCATGATGCCAGTTCTTCACATCAGGTGGCCAAAATATTGGAGTTTCAGCTTCAGCGTTAGTACTTCCAATGAATATTAAGGACTGCTTTCCTTTAGGATGGATGGGTTGGATCTCCTTGGAGTTCAAGGAACTCTCAAGAGTCTTCTCCCAACACCACAGTTCAAAAGCATCAATTCTTCGGTGCTCAGCTTTCTTTATAGTCCAACTCTCACATCCATACATGACCACTGGAAAAACCATAGCTCTAACTAGATGGACCTTTGTTGGCAAAGTAATGTCTCTGGTTTTTAATATGTTGTCTAGGTTGGTCATAGCTTTTCTTCCAAGGAGCAAGCATCTTTTAATTTCATGGCCGCAAGCACCATCTACAGTGATTTTGGAGCCCAAGAAAATAAAATCTCTCACTGTTTCCATTGTTTCCCCATCTATTTGCCATGAAGTGATGGGACCAGATACCATGATCTTCATTTTTTGAATGTTGAATTTTAAGCCAATTCATTCACTCTCCTCTTTCACTTTCATCAAGAGGCTCTTTAGTTTCTCTTCACTTTCTGCCATAAGGGTGGTATCATCTGCATATCTGAGGTTATTGATATTTCTCCTGGCAATCTTGATTTCAGCTTGTGCTTCCTCCAGTCCAGCATTTCTCATGATATACTCTGCATATAAGTCAAATAAGCAGGGTGACAGTATACAGCCTTGACGTACTCCTTTCCCAATTTGGAACCAGTCTGTTGTTCCATGTCCGGTTCTAACTGTTGCTTTTTGACCTGCATACAGATTTCTCAGGAGGCAGGTAAGGTGGTCTGGTATTCCCATCTCTTGAAGAATTTTCCACAGTTTGTTGTGATCTACACAGTCAAAGACTTTGGTGTAATCAATAAAGCAAAAGTAGGTGTTTTTCTGGTATTCTCTTGCTTTTTCGATGATCCAACAGATGTTGGCAATTTGACCCAGTTAGCTCTGCTACTTGTCATTGGGACTGCAAATATAATTAAGATTGGCCCCTGCCTTTAAGAAGATGAATACCCTGTATGGAGTGACAAGGATTAAGATGATAGCTATTAAAAAGAGGGCAGATAGTTCATCTGGAGTGGCTCAGAATGGTTTCAGGAAAGAGCTAAGATTTAAGGGACAAAGAGAAGAAAGGCAACCAGGTGTCCTGACAGAGCATGTCACATGGAGGAGCAAAGACATGTCCCCCTGAAGCATCAGAAATCCATGTGCCTGGAAGGGTGAGTGGGAAAAGTGACCCCATGAGGGAAGAAGCAGGAGAAGTTCAAGGGATACCTTCCACCCGATGTCAAGGAGTTTAAGTCACGTTCGTACCTTTCACTACTGTTTATGTCTGTAACTTCAAGAGAACCAATGGAGGAGGAAACAGCAACCCACTCCAGTGTTCTTGCCTGGAGAATCCCATGGACAGAGGAGCCTGGCGGGCTACAGTCCCTGGGGTCGGAAAGAGTCAGACACGACTGAGCAACAACAGCATGAGAGAGCCGGAGAGAGGTTGTCAGGGTCCCTAAGCATCTGTGTTTTTCTGCAGTTTTGTGGCCAAGGATGCAAAGCTCTCTTTCGGGCAGGAGCCATGCTGTGTTCCACCGTCTGTGTTACCATTTGCAGGAGAGCAGTCTTGTATCATGAATACAACACAATAGAATAATGACAGAATTGACACTGTAATTTTTTTGTTATTAAGTATATTTTGAAGCTGTATATTTTTTTAATGGTCAGGAGATTTCTGTGTTTATCAAAAGGAGAGGAGAAACATGACCCACTCACAGACTGCTCAAATATCTAGTAGAAGTCGCCACCTGAGTGTTCTGTAGGCACTTCAAGGCAGTGTGTCCAAACAAAATAAGTCTTTCTACCTAACATCCTAAAAATAGTTCTTCCTTCCATGGGTCCTACCTGAGCTGAACTGTCGGAGAGCGGGGGTTTTCTCAACAGCTGACCTGTCTGTGTCGTCTTAGCCCTTGAAAGGTAATATAGAAAAGACTATCGACTTTGAGATTAATGCTGCCTGGGAGTTAATCCCAGCTAGGCCATTTACAAGCTATCAAGCTTTTGACCTTTTAGAAGGACATGGACCAAACAGTGTTCAGAGAAGGGTAAATACAACTTCAGAAGACCTTGGAACTATGCCCAAGATGAGCAGTGAAAATTCAAGCTTTTATTCTTGAAAAGCACCATTCGGTCTTTGGAGGGTGGTTGACCTCAGGGAATATGTGTTTTGATGACCAAATCTTACTGTGTCCTCTGAGTATGTGAGTTACAACATGGGAGCTGCACTGTCATTTCAGGCAAGTCAGTATACATACACAGGACCATAACTAAAATCACATCCATGCTTCAGGTTAGTATTTTGACTATATAAACCAAATTCTTCAGTGAGGCATGAAAAGTTCTCATTGATAACAATTTTCATCTTTTTTACTCTTTACTGTATATCCCCAGCACTTAGAATAGCACCTGACACATGGTAGGCATTCTGCAAAGATTTGTTGAAATAGGTTCAGAAATAGAAAAATTATTAGGCAGTTAATATTCTTCCCAGCACTTATGAGATATCCCCTAACAAGTCCCTGAAGTGTACAGTATTTTACTGGAGCCATATAAGATACTTGTTTAAAAAAATGATTCCTTTTTAAAACAAAAACACTAATTCAAAAAGATGCATACACCCCAATATTTATGGCAGCGTTATTTACAATAGCCAAGATATGAAAGCAACCTAAGTGTCCATCCACAGGTGACTAGATAAAGAAGATGTAGTCCAGATATACAACGGAATACTACTCAGCCATAAAAAAGAATGAAATTTTGCCATTTGCAACAACATTGGTGGACTTGAAAGGTATTATGCTAAGTGAAGTAAATTAGAGAAAGGCAAAGACTATATGATGTCACTTATACATGGAACGTGAAGAACCCAACAAACTAGTGAATATGATAAAGAAGCAGACTCACAAATGTATAGAACTAGTGGTTACTAGTAGGAAGAGGGCATTGAGGCGAGGGGCCGTACAAGCATAGAGTGTCAAGAAGTATGAACTATTATGTATAAATATTACATATAAAACTATAAGGATAGACTGTAGTTTATCATAGGGAATATATCCAATAGTTTATAATAACTATAAATGGAATATAGCCTTTAAACCTTGTGAATCACTATATGGCACATCTGTAGCATATAATATTATACATCAACTATACTTCAATTTGTTTCTCTCATAGCTCAGTTGGTAAAGAATCCACCCGCAATGCAGGAGACCCTAGTTTGATTCCTGGGATGGGAAGATCCCCTAGAGAAGGGATATGCTACCCACTCCAATATTCTTGGGCTTCCCTTGTGGCTTAGCTGGTAAAGAATCAGCCTGCAGTGTGGGAGACCTGGGTTTGATCCCTGGGTTGGGAAGATTCTCTGGAGAAGGAAAAGGCTACCCACTCCAGTATTCTGGCCTGGAGAATTCCATGGACTGTATAGTCCATGGGGTCGCAAAGAGTCAGACACGACTGAGCGACTTTCACTTTGATACTTCAATTTATTTTTTAATTTTTAACGATTACTTATTAAACTAATACTGCAAGCTCTATAAAGCTCAACAGCAAACATACCCAACTCTACCAGTTGTGAAAGGGGTCAAAGTGGCTGGGAGGCAGATTTCAGCCAAACTTAAGAAGTTTGGCTCTACACACCGAGGAAACCAGATCTGAAAGAGACACATGCACCCCAATGTTCATCGCAGCACTGTTTATAATAGCCAGGACATGGAAGCAACCTGGATGCCCATCAGCAGACGAATGGATAAGGAAGCTGTGGTACATATACACCATGGAATATTACTCAGCCATTAAAAAGAATTCATTTGAATCAGTTCTAATGAGATGGATGAAACTGGAGCCCATTATACAGAGTGAAGTAAGCCAGAAAGATAAAGACCAATACAGTATACTAACACATATATATGGAATTTTAGAAGATGGTAACGATAACCCTATATGCAAAACAGAAAAAGAGACACAGATGTACAGAACAGACTTTTGGACTCTGTGGGAGAAGGCGAGGGTGGGATGTTCTGAGAGAACAGCATTGAAACAAGTATACTATCAAGTGTGATCTTGATAGTATCAGATCACCAGCCCAGGTTGGATGCATGAGACAAGTGCTCAGGGCTGGTACACTGGGAAGACCCAGAGGGATTGGATGGAGAGGGAGGTGGGAGGGGGGATCGGGATGGGGAACACATGTAAATCCATGGCTGATTCATGTCAATGTATGGCAAAAACCACTACAATATTGTAAAGTAATTTAGCCTCCAGCTAATAAAAATAAATTAAAAAAAAAAAGTATGCTCAACTTGTCTGTCAGTGGAACCTACAACGGACAGTCCTGCTCAGGTTGTTCTAAAATTTTTAATATTCTTCCCAAGGAGATATAGTGCTCGTCTGGGCCTTGTACAAAGGGAAACAGCAGGCATTGAGGTGGCTGTGATTCTTGTGGGCAACAACGGCAAAATGGGTTTAAATGAAACAGAGGTCTCATTTGGGAAAACAGGCAGTGTTGAAGGATTTTATGAAAAAACAGATATCAGATTATCTGGGATAAATACATGGCTTTTTATCTCTTCCTCTACAGCCAGTGCTGATTTTCCGTATAACCCAGGACAAGGCCAGGCGATAAGAAATGGAGTCAACAGAAACTCGGCCATCATCGGAGGTAGGTGATGCACAGGACAAGTGCTTCCTCACTTGTGGGGAGTAATCATTTTCAATAAAAGCATTGTCTAAAGGAAAAGGAGTCATCTAGACTTGTACTTTATTTATTTTGCTGTTTAAATATGGCTGAAGATTGAGAAGTACAGCTGTGGAAAAACTGATAAATGTAACCTAGCTCTTTTTTAATGCTGACTTACTTTAAAAGAACAGTAGTAGGAAGCTAGCCAGCATCTGAATACACAAGCGGGCTGTCATGGCAACAGCCAGGACATCTGTTTATGCCCTCATCATCCTCTTGCATATCAAATGGTCCAGAGTAGCTTGCTACAAAAATGGAAAGGACTATGCCAGGCTGGTTTCAGTTATCTTAATAAAAATTATCAGACCATTAATAAGCCAGAGTATCTGAATATTCCAGCTTTTCTTCGCACCATAGAAACCTGCATAATAGTTTGACTCTCCTAGTATAGTCCCTCGTGTTTGGATCAGTAAATATCACCTGTTGCCTTCTTCTCTCTCTGCTTCTTCCGCCTTATTTTATAAAGATGTTTCCTGTCTCTCTGAGGACAGCTAATACTGTAAGCATATGAAGGATTTTAAACTCAGCCAATCAACTCAGCTTAGTCAGTAGGTTTATTTTCCACAGGAAGAAAGTGGACACCTATATATATGTGACTATAAAATTAGAAACATTCCGAGCCTGTGTGCGTGCATGCTCAGTTGCTTTACTCGTGTCCGACTCTTTGCGACCCTATGGGTTATGGCCCACCACTCTCCTCTGTCTGTGGGATTCTCCAGGCAAGAATACTGGAGTGGGTTGCCATTTCCTCCTCCAGGGGATCTTCTCAACCCTGGGATCAAACCTGCGTCTCTTGTGTCTCCTGCATTACAGGCAGATTCTTTACCCACTGAGCCGCCTGGAAGCCCAAATATATTCAGGAATGATGCTTAAATCACATTGTTCAGAGTTCTGGTATGATCCTTATCCTCATTATTTTGCTTTTTTTAATATCAACTTTATTGAAGCGTAATAGGCACTTATTTAAATGTAACACATTATGACTTTTGACAAACACATATACCTATAGTGTTAGTCGCTCAGTCGTGTCCGACTCTTTGTGACCCCTTGAACTGCAGCCCACCAGGCTCCTCTGTCTGTGGAATTCTCCAGGCGAGAATACCGGAGCAGGTTGCCATTTCCTTCTCCAACATATTCCTATAACCACAGCCACAATCAAGATACAGAACATTTCCATCCACCAGAAGTTCTCCTGTACCCCCTTGTAATTCGCCCCTCCCCCACTTCAGTTGCATTTGTCATGTGGATTTCTTTTGCCTCTTTTTAGGGTTTCACAGAAATAGAATCACATAGTATGTAATCTGTTGTGCCTTCTTTCCCTCAACGTGTTTTTGAGACTCTGTCGACGTTGTTGTATTACCAATGGCCTGTTTATTTGTATTGCCAAGTTGTATTCTTTGTATGAATGAAGGACAGTTTGCTTCATCTACTCACCTGCTGATAGATGTTTGGTTTGTTTCCAGGCTTGGGCTGTTTGGACAAAAGCTGCTATGGATATTCTCGTCTTGGTTGAACAAAAGTTTTAGTTTCTCTGGTAATTTCTAGGAGTATAATTGCTGGGTTATTGTAGATATTTAACTTTACAGGAAATTGCCATATAGTTTTCCAAAATGGTTGAACCATTTTATGCTTCCATAAGCAACATCTGAGAGGTCAAATTGCTTCACAATCTTGCCAACATTTGGTACGGTCATTCTTTGTAGCCGTCTAGTTGATGAGTGGTGGTAACTCACTGTGCCTTGTTTGTTTTTAATAGTCTTTTTCTGTTTATAGCATCTTTTGTTTTTAATTTTATTTATTTATGACTGTGCTGGGTCTTCGTTGCTGTGCAGGCTTTTCCCTCGTTGTGGTGAGTGGGGGGCTACTCTCTAGTTGCAGTGTACAGGCTTCTCGCTGTGATGGCTTATCTTTTGTAGAACACAGGCTCTAGGGCGCTCAGGCTTCAGCAGTTGTGGCATGTGGGTTCAGTAGTTGTAGCCCCCAGGCTCTAGAGCACAGGCTTGGTAGTTGTGGCATCCGGGCCTAGTTGCTCCACAGCTCGAGGGATCTTCTGGCCCAGGGATCAAACCTGTGTCTCTTACATTGGCAGGTGGATTCTCTACCACTGAGCCGCCAGGAAAGCCCCCTCACTGAGGTTTTATTTATTTATTTTTTTTTTGGGGGGGGGGCTCACTGAGGTTTTAATGTGCAACTATCTGATGACTTATGAGCATCTTTTTACATGCTTATCGCTGTTTGCAAATCTTTTGTCAAGTGTCTATTTAAATCTTCCTCCTCTTTTAATTGGATTGTCTGACTTCTTTCTATTGAGTTGTAAGAGTTCTTCTTGTATTCTCATTGTTTCATTTTCTTAGTGGTAATTTTTGAAAAGCAGGAGATTTTAATTTTTATAAAGTCCAACTTTCTAACCTTTTTACAGTTTGTGATTTTTTTTAATCCTTTTTAAAAATCTGCCAACCCCAAGGTTATAAAGATTTTCTCCTGTGTTCTCCCGGAAGTTTTATACCTTTTGTTTTTATTATTCAGCCTATAATCATTTTGGGGGGCTTCCCTGGTGGCTCAGATGGTAAAGAATCTGTCTGCAATGTGGGAGACCCAGGTTTGAGCCCTGGGTTGGGAAGATCACCTGGAGAAGGAAATGGCAACCCACTCCAGTATTCTTGCCTAGAGAATCGCCAGGGGCAGAGGAGCCTGGTGGCCTAGAGTCTGTGGGGTCACAAATTGTTGAACACAGCTGAGCGACTAACACATACACATAGTCACTGTGAGTTAATACCTATATATAGTATGAGATAAAAGTCAAAAATCATCATTTGCCAAACACATACCTAGTTATTCTGAGATCACTTGAAAAGACTGTTTTTTTTCTGATTTAATTTCCGTGTTACTTTTGTCAAAAATCAATTGTCTATTTATTTGTATGTCTTTTTTCTGGACTCTATTCTGTTTTGTTGATTTACATCTATTTCTTTGGCCAATATTACGCTTACTTTATTATTGTATCTTTACAGTAAGGCTTGAAATACGCAATGTAAGTTCTACAATCATTTTTTTTAAAACTATTTTGACTATTCTGGGTCCTTTGCATTGCCATATAAAATTTAGAATCAGCTTATACATTTCTATAAAAAAAATTGCTATTATTTTCATTGGATTGCATTAAATCTACCAATGAACATCTTACAATATTGACATTGAAATACGCTATATGCATCCATTTATTTAGTTCTTCTTTAGTTTCTCTCAGCAAGTTTATATGATTTTCAGTGTATAGTCTTGAACCGCTGTGTTCCGTTCATTCTGTTATAAATGGCACTATTTTATTATTTTCATTTCCAAGTATTTCTTGCTAATATATAAAAATATAAATTTCACCTTGCTAAATTTACTGTTCCAGCAACTTTTTTTTATATATTCCTTAGTATTTTCTACATAGACAATCCTGTCACCTGAGAATAGAGTTCTCCTTCTCCATCAGTACATTTTGTTTTTCTTATTTTATTGCACTGTCTAGAACTTTTAGTACAGTCATGAATTAAGGTGATGAGAGTTGACACTCTTGCATTTTTCCATATTTTAGGGAGAATGTGTTTAATCTTTCACTGTTAAGTACAATATTAGCTGCAGATTTCTCAAAAATGCCCTTTATCAAAGTTGAAAGTTTCTTTCTTTTGATAGTTTCCTGAGAGGCTTCAAGATAAATGGGTGTTGAAATTTCTTATATTTTTTAGTCATGTGCATCTATTGATAAATAAAAGTTTTTCTCCTTTATTTCCTTAATGTGGTAAATTACATTATTTTTAAATGTTAAATCAATCTTACATTCCTAGAATTAATACCATTTTTGTTATAATCTATTCCCCTTTACATATTGCTGGGTTTGATTTGCTAAAATTTTACTTAGGAAGGACACTGCTCCATCATTTTCTTGTAGTGTGCTTGTCTGGCAATAGTGTCAGGATAATTCTGGCCTCTTAAAATGAGTTGAGTGGTATATCCTTCTCTGCTTTCAGACAGACGTGTAGGTCTGGTATTACTTCCTTAGGTCAAGTTCGTTAACAGTGTTTTGAGGCCTTCTGAACGCCGTGAAGAAAGCTGAGCGCCGAAAAATTGATGCTTTTGAACTGTGGTGTTGGAGAAGACTCTTGAGAGTCTCTTGGACTGCAAGGAGATCCAACCAGTCCATCCTAAAGGAGATCAGTCCTGGGTGTTCATTGAAAGGACTGATGTTGAAGCTGAAACTCCAATACTTTGGCCACCTCATGTGAAGAGTTGACTCATTGGAAAAGACCCTGATGCTGGGAGGGATTGGGGGCAGGAGGAGAAGGGGACAACAGAGGATGAGATGGCTGGATGGCATCCCAACTCGATGGACATGAGTTTGAGTAAACTCTGGGAGTTGGTGATGGACAGGGAGGCCTGGCGTGCTGCGATTCATGGGGTCGCAAAGAGTCGGACACGACTGAGTGACTAAACTGAACTGAACTGAACGCTGACTGATTTTCTGTTTCATCGTCCTACCAACTCCTAGGAGAAAAGTGTTGAAATCTCCAAACATAACTGTGGAAACCGGTCTCCTTCTCCCCTCGGTGCTGTTGGGTTTTGCTGTTTGGGAGTTCTGTGTCTCGTGTGGGAGAGGCTCCTTGAGGGAGCCGTGGTGAAGAGGGGAGGGGTGCTGGCGGGCTCCCCGGGCTGCCTTTAACCTCTCGCCCCTCTGTCCTGTGTCCCCCAGGGGTCATTGCCGTGGTGATCTTCACCATCCTCTGCACCTTGGTCTTCCTCATTCGCTACATGTTCCGTCACAAGGGCACCTACCACACCAACGAGGCGAAGGGGGCGGAGTCCGCCGAGAGCGCCGACGCCGCCATCATGAACAACGACCCCAACTTCACAGAGACCATCGACGAGAGCAAAAAGGAATGGCTCATCTGAGGCGCGGCTCTTTGGCTCCGGGAAGTGGGGGGCGAGGGAGGCGGGGAGCGTGACCAGGGAGGAGGGCAAGGGACGGAAGCCCCCTACTTCCTACCCCTGAGCACACCCTTCAGGTATCAGCACAAGCTGGGGGAGGCAAGCGACGGCAAACTCCTGGAGACTGATGGCCACAAAAAACAAACAAACAAATACTTTTTGATATTTCTTTATAGCTGAGTTTCCCCTTCTGTATGAAAAGAAAAATAATACAAAAACTGCTTTTAGAGTTTAAGCGATGGTCAACATTTGTAGGTACTATCTGTCGAATATTTTGTGTGTGTTTAGAGAGGTGTTCTGAAAACCCACAGTAACAGGGCCCATTTTCTACAATTTTCAGCGCCCTTAGAAAGTGGATATTTTCCCTGGAGAAAAGCTGATGCACATGTACATGGCCTCCCGCGTTTTCTTCTTTTTACATAGAGTCAGCCTCTAATGGGCTGTGGTAGTAACTAGTTCGTGTTCATAAGAGATTTCTTTGGTGTCCTGTGAATTGGAAAAGGAAAGGAAGGGACAGAGGGAAGCTGTGATTTACCAGTCTTCAGAGAGACCTCAGTGTGTGCCCGTTCTCTGAGAGCTCCCACTGGAAGGAGAGGGTCGCGGTCCCTCCTGTGTGACAGAACCGTCAGAACAACCCAGAGAAGCCCTCAGACCTGGGGAAGCAGTCCCTGTTGGATCGCTGGTTTTACTTTGGGTCAGATTCTACGCGATTACACCGCTCCGCATCTGTAGTCTTAGACCCATCCGGTGTCTGTAACTGTCAGCTGCAGCACCTGGTGATCAGCCAAGACAAAAGGTTTTCCCTCCTCTTTACCTACAAGATCCTGGGTTAGACTGTACGTGTGTCTGAGCACCCGCTGGGGAATTAGAGCCAGATGTTGAGATGTGTTCGCTCTGTGTCTTTTCTAGTTGGTAGCAGGAGTGTGGACACTTCTTAGAGAATGCGTAAGTTAGGTTGCTCTTCTTATTTTGCTTTATCTGCTCTTTATGCACCTGTGACAAGATCCTAGCAGTGTCCTCTGAATGGACGAACCAAAATAAAGCCAAGTTGTGACTGCGCTCGTCATTGCTATTATTCTGGAGTCATGTGGAAAACCCTGCCCTATTCTAACTCATCTACTCCATGTGTTATTCCATCCTAAATAGACGCATGGCCGTGATTCAGGGACTTTCTTTGACAGATAGATCTGAAGCTCAGGTTCATCACAACCTGGGAATTGACCGTTGCTGCTCAGAGAATGGACATGTCTGGTCAACCAGACCTCAGTGTAATCAGGAGCCTTGATCAACTAATTCCGGCAAGGAACTATTTATTTGAAACTAATCAACTGTTTCTGTAGACCAGTGGGACAACACTCCTATTGGAGCATCCAAAAAATAATTTCATGTATTTATTTTACAAGAAGATTACACAGAAGTTATTTCTAGAATAACAACATTTATGATCATTACAGTTCAGGCTGTTAGACTTAATAAGTATGTTAAAATTTTCTTAGACTCCAATGTTTTGAGGCATTAAATAACACTTTTTTCTTTCTCCTCCTGGAAGGAGGTAAGATGAGGTTAAAATGGTACTGTTGGTCGGGTGGCCTGCTTCAAGAAAATGGAAATTCTAGTTCGTTTGGGTTATGTATTCAGGACACTTTGGGATACCTTACTTATTAGAGGATCTCAGTTTCTTGAGTGATGGGACGTGTTATCTTCACTGCACCTGGCACCAGTGCCTGGCACATTCCAAAGGAGACAGTGGACCAGTTAATCCACATTTAAGTTGAGGTCACAGAACAAAAGGGAATCCTAGTGCCCTTTTACAGTTGCTGACCTCAGGCATGAGCATAAACGCCCTTTATATAAAACAGTCTTAATCATTCTTCCCTAAAATGCATTTAACATGAAAAGCATTCATTGTAAATAAATAATTAGAACATGACATTTACAAGGACATATTGAAAACAAAGATTATTAATTTGACCAAGATGACTGCCATTAAGGATTCTTTTCTATATTGTCAAATTGAAAAAGCAAACTTTAAACTTTATGTTTTAAAATGTTTCTGATTTCTTAAAACCTATTTGACAGGTAGCACTTTTACACTTGACAAATAACACCAGATGGAAATTTGTTATTTATTATATTTCCCATGATAGTTTTGTTCTACATACATTGTCTGAGCACTTTCCCTTTCTTTCCAAAATTATTAAGAATTTAAAACAATCAAACATAGCCCCTTCAACTAAAATGTTCCTACCCTTTCTCTCCTCTTTTCTCTTGTCACAGAAAAGTGGAAAATAAAACCTAACACTTCTCCCCAAATTTTCGAACGTAGGGCACCAGGATGCCTGCCGGGGCCGGTGTTTCTCCCATCACAGCATCATTTGAGACAGTCTCTGCCCTGAAGAGGGTAGCAGCCCAGCCAGTGGACAGGATGCCACACAGTGGATAAGGTGTTAAGTACTGAAGTAACGTGCCAAATGCGTGCTGGATGTCTCCTCTGTGGGACTGCAGTCTTCACCCAGATCCCTGACTCTATCTGTGAAGGTGCTATCTACAGCACCTTCTAAATGCTAAATAATTTTGTTTACTTGCAGAAAAGGAAGCTGCCCTCTTCTTTCCAGCTCCCCAGGCGGCCCAAGCTCGGTGCCCAGCCTTGCTTTGTCAATCACATCCGGCCAAAGCTGATCCCAACAGCTCACCGGTAGAGCGCTAAGAGGCTAGTGGTAGCTCTTTCAATGATAACCAGGAAAAAAAAAAAGTTTCCTTTAAATAAGAGGTTGTTTTAAAGTTTCAGGGGAAGCTGATGATTGATCCTGGGTTGTTCATGCAGGAAACATCGTCTGTGTACAAACCAAGCATCTCTGTTTTGAGTTGCTAGGATTGGAGACGTTGAACGAATGCAAAAATCAGTGCCAGTCTGAACTCTCAGCATATTTCCTTGAGCTCAAGGAAGCTAGCTCAGGAGGTAAGAAGTTATATTCTTAAGCTCTTCTCTGGCCCTTCTTAGCATAAAAGACTTATGACTTTCCCCTTATGACTTTCAAGCAACTGCTCAAAAAAAAAAAGAGATACCTGTTGTGTGGGAGTTTTTGTCGAGGAGTTGGAGACAAGAGTTTGAGAGTTTTTGTTGGAAAAGTCCCTGTTGCCCTGCGTTTGACAAGCAAGCATTCTTTACTTACAGGAGCGGGATTTCTGAGGGAGGGAAAAGAGATTGGCGTGAGCCCAAAAGTAGATTTCATGTTGTTGTTGAACATCTAAGGGGCAGCCACTAGATGGCGCTGAGAGTTGGGCACAATGACACAAACCGTAGTGACTTCCAAAGGAAAAGCACATGTCCCTGTTAGGAAAAGGCGGTGTCAGTGTGAAACTTTTACTTCCTTCTCCATCTGTTGTTTTCTATTCTTCCATGTGTTCTTTTTCACTCTCTCCTTTCTCTTATGGTGAAACGTTTTTATGGTCCCTTGACATCTCACATCTCCAAATGACGAGTACCTGACTGGAACCTGTTACTGTTTTTTCCTCCTTTTCACCATCCTGCCCAAGCAGTTTTCAAAGAGAAAGGCAACAATTGTTAAACTGAATTCCAATGAGCCAGCCAAAAATAGATCTAAATTGCTAGTCCCAATAGAACCGCCTCATCCTGAAATAGATGAGGAACAGTGTGTCCAACTGATTTGGGCTGAAGACCAATGGATGCTGTTTTTAAAATAATGTTTTGGTGAGAGTGGATCCTGAGAGTCAGCTGATGGAGTGCAAACCCTTTTCTCTCTCTGACATGCTCTGTGACCTCAGCCAGGTGGCTGACCCTCTCTGTTCCTCTTTGCCTTGTATGTTAGATCGAGCTGTTTTTTTATCTGCTTCATAACACAATGGGGAGGTGCCATGGATCCTTGACTGCAGATACTTTGAAACCCAAACATAAAGGCCAAGTCATTGGACCTATTGAAAGTCTTACTTCCCAGCTTGTGGTTGTAAGTCATCTCAAAAGAAACCAAGCAGTCAAGTCCAAGAGTGTGGAAACATGAGGCATTGTTGTACAACTATTAGATTCGGAGTCAGGTAGACTGCCAGGGAGCTATTCTGTCGACATCAGGAGATGCAACACAGCCAAGGGCCAGAGAAATCAGAACTCCTGTGTATAAAGCCCCAAGTTCCCACCTAGGTGTGATGTGACTTGCAGCTTACCGTACCCCAGTGTGACTGAAATGGCTTATAAATAAGACAACATGAACAGCTAATATGACTATTTCACATAGCCCAGTGGCTCTCTGCCTAAACTGCACACACCCTGCATGATGGAAACTTTAAATTTATTTCACAGCAGTATTTCTTTTGATACAACTGATATGTGCAACTCATGGTCAATGAAATAGGGAAACCATGTTGAAAAGTTGGTTACCTCCCATGGAGCAAAGACTGGCTGAAGGTAATGTAGATCACTGGGCACATGGATATTAATGCTCACCAGGCACTTACAAGTTTATTTTCCAGATGAAAACGTGCTTTAAGAGCCCGTCTACTTAGATGGGCTGCACCATTTTCTGAGTGTCAGTTTATTTACAGCAATTGCTGGATTTTGAGATGGTTCTAGAAACATGGAGATTCCTCCCATCTTATAGGCCAAGAAACAGTTCTCAATGTCACTGATTCTAAGTTTTGTTTTGTCAGGTATTTTGGGTTTGTTGTTGTTTTTTTTTTTTTTTTCAGTGAACATGGTGAACTGCAGAGGTTGAAGTTGTGAAAAGGCTGGGCTAATATTCTTTCTGTAAAGTCAATTAGGCTTTCTATTCCTGTGAAATAACCAGGAAATTTCACTCTCTAAAAGCAACAGCATGTAAACTAGAATGAAAGAAGGAAATTATGTATGTATGCCTACTCTTCTTTGTGAATGTCTTTCATTTAAGTAAAATTATATTAGAAACCAGATTGATAAATAAAGTCCAAAATAGTTTTAATTATCCTTAAAGCGATTCTTTGTGTTTTGTTCCACTTGTTTAACTTAGAAGCTCTTTTCAACCTTTCAGCAAAGAAAGTTCCAGGCACTGAACTACACATCTCTTTGGAAGGTAATCTTTCTAAAAGCGGTGCAGTTACGGTCACTCCCCAAAGACAGGTCTCAAACGCATGCAGCCTTCCTTAACCTTCATTTGCTGTGAACTTCTCCCCTCCCCCATTTTTCTTAAAAGGAGCTTAGTACATATTGGCTTTGTGTTTTGGATTAATTTACACAGCTTGGTTAAATTTGGTTAGAGTTATATGGTGTCTAGAATATATTCCGAGCCTAGTTTGAGATGAGGGCGTAGTGCCAGATAATGGATAAATGGATCCTGGCCAGTGAGCTAGGTAACAGGGATTTACAATGTGTCTGGAGGCGTAGATGGTTCTAAATGCACTTGTTCTACATTAAGAGCTGCGGTTCTTATTATTCACATTGCCTAGTCTTCACTTACCATTGGGAAGCCATTTCCTGCTGATCAATTTTCAGTGAAGCCTTGAAATGGACACCAAAGAAGTGTTAATTCCAGTTAAAAGCCCAACCTCTGTGCTTCAGGAATTCCCAAGGCCAATCAATAGCAATAACTCTGAGGTCCATTTAGAAGGCGCTGCACCCTGAGGTTCTTTGTCATGATTCCACTTTGGAAGTGTGATCCAACAGGTGCAGGAGAATGTCAGAAAGTCCCCTGAGAAAACTGGTACTTGTAAAAGTTCATAAGAAACGAATTTTAAAAAGAATGAGATGGCCCGTTCAAGATTTACCATCAGCAGCAAGGGCATCTGAGAACCACCTGCCTCCTCCCTCACGCAGGCCCCCTGCCATCTGCCGTGAGGACACGGAGGTCGGTGAGTCCAGGAAGATGGCGACTCTATTTTGCAGAACACGGTATCTGTTCAATAAACAGGGAGTAGAGAAGCTGAGGAGAGAGTATTAGGGACAAATGCACGCAGAGAGGTAATTAAAGAAACACCATTTTCTCTTTGTCAGTGATGACATGGCCTGGTGGTTGGAATAGAGGAAACAGTTGTATTAATATTTTTAGAGAGTTTATGTCCTCCCCAAAGAACCTATGTCTGAGAGCTAACTCTTTACAGCAAGTGTTATATGAGTTATCGTTCACAAATGCACGTCTTGCCTTGGTCACTCTGAAGACCATGAAGAAGAAGGAGAAACCTGGCTAAATAATCCCTGAACCGAAGATTCCTTTCTACCAGCAACCCGCCCCCCAACACATAAACATAACAACATGCTTGCAAAGGACCTAAGCTTAACAAATTTTGTCAGGAAGAGAAGGCAATGTTGCGGGGGGGGGGGGGGGTTCTTTTTTTTCTGCCTTTCCATTCATCTTAATTCAGTCTCTGGGTACATGATGAATAACATCTTTTGGGACAGGTAAGTAAACAGGTATGCCAAGACTTTACCAAAAGAATAAAGACAACATTTTCTTTTGAATACCTAGAACCAAAGCTTGAGAAAGTTTCATTTCTTCTAAATATAGAAATTCAAATTATAAAATGGAAATTAAGACATGGCCGAGGTGAAAAGGCCAAGATGATGAAAATCATGAACTTGTTTCCTGTTCACAAAAAGAAAATTGGAAGATAAAATTCTTAGGTCTAGGAAGGCAAGAGTTAAAATGAAACATGAGGGCAAGCTTTGAAGTCATGAAAGATATTAAAATGATATGACAAGAGCTTGGGCTTTCCTGGTGGCTCAGTGGTAAAGAAGCTGGCTGCCAATGCAGGAGACACAGGCTCAATCCCTGGGTCAGGAAGCTCCCCTGGAGGAGGAAATGGCAACCGCTCCAGTATTCTTGCCTGGAGAATCCCATGGACAGAGGAGTCTGGTGGGCTGGGGTCTATAGGGTCGCAGAGTCAGACACGACTGAGCCACTGAAGCACACACATGTACATACATGTGTGCATGCTAAGTCGCTTCCATCGTGTCCAACTGAAGCACACACATATGTACATACATGCATGCATGCTAAGCAGCTCAGTCGTGTCCAACTCTGTGAGACCCTATGGACTGTAGCCCACCAGGCTCCTCTGTCCATGGGATTCTCCAGGCAAGAATACTGGAGTGGGTTGCCATTTCCTTCTCCAGGGGATCTTCCCGACCCAGGGATCAAACCTGCATCTTTTATGTCTCCTGCATTGGCAAGCAGATTCTTTACCACTAGCGCCACCTGGGAAGCCATGTACATATATATCCTTCTACAAAATAAATTACATAGAAAACACAATATGGTAGTCATTAGTCCACTTGTGGAATGGTCATGAAGGAAGTGGGAGTTTGGGTGGGATGGAAATAAAGTAAAATGAAACAAGAGACACCTAGCATAGATAGATGATGGTTGAAAGAAAACAAAATCTGAGGATTATCATCAGCTTGACTCTCAGCCCAGCGGGAGTTGGAGGGATGAGAGAGTAGCCAGGAGAACAAGCAGGCCATCACAGAGCAGCACAATTAAATCCTGACTGCAGAGGGCTGATGCATGAGCGGATGGCAGGAAACGAACCGCTAATACAATCTATCAATGAATAAGTAATAGCAGATGAACAAAGACAATGTGGGAGGGGAGTGACAGCAGAGCGTTTCTGTTCTTTTAAATCCAATTACGCTCCTTATATTGTGGAACTGAAGGAAACTCGGGGTGGGGGGTGGTCTCCCTCCGGTTCTGCAGATAAACAGACAGTGACCCCTCTGCAAGGATTTGAAAGAAAGATGACCCCTCGCTGCTCCAACTACTCCCGACCCACCAGCGATGATGCGCCCCCAGCCCAACTGCCTCTTCGTGGACAGAATAAGGTGTGCACTCCTGTTGAGCAGATCAGAACAGCACTTCTTCCGGTCAAGTGCTAGTTCTGAAGCTGGTCCAGTGGGCAGGTGGCCCCATTCTGTACTCATTGAAAGGACGCTCCTGGTTAAACCAGAGATCTTGCGAGAAGCAAGCATTCCAGCAGCTTTAACAAAAACAAAATAAGTTTCTGTAATACATTTCTGGGTGATCACGGTATGCTGCTGCTGCTGCTAAGTAGCTTCAGTCGTGTCCGACTCTGTGCGACCCCAGAGACAGCAGCCCCCCAGGCTCCCCTGTCCCTGGGATTCTCCAGGCAAGAACACTGGAGTGGGTTGCCATTTCCTTCTCCAGTGCATGAAAGTGAAAAGCAAAAGTGAAGTCACTCAGTCGTGTCCGACTCTTCGCGACCCCATGGACTACAGCCTACCAGGCTCCTCCGTCCATGGGATTTTCCAGGCAAGAGTACTGGAGAGGGGTGCCATTGCCTTCTCCAGATCACAGTATAACTCCTCTAAATTAAATTTATAGAGTTTGTTCACTTTTATTCCAAGCGGTAGCCACAGCCTTCCCTCTAAATCACTGCAAGTGTAGCAGATACATTGATGACTGCCAGGCTTGTCATTACGAACCTCAGCTTAAGCACCACAGAAGCGAACTCTTAAAGTTTAATTGGTGTCCCCATCTGGTTTATAAATTACAAGCCCAGGACACGTGGCAAAGAAAAATGAGTTAACGTGAATCGCCTTAATATGAAACCAGCCAATGGAACAAAGCAGGTAGCTGAATTTATTCTGGATCAAAAGACTTTGCCTTGACACCTGTACTGTGTTATGTGATTGATTTGGGGAGAGAGAGTCTTCTCAGGAAGACAAGTATTTTCTGGGAGAATTGAGGCAAAGGAACGAATAGCAGACATTGGGTCATGTGACGAGATTACATGACAGTGTGTGGATTGCCTCCTTGGCCGTGTCCAGACATAACCACCAGGAGACACTCCACGGGACAAGTCCCTGAGAAACCAGCTGTCATCTGTGACGTCAACTCTGCACAGATGGGGTGTGGGGGTGTCACAGCAATGTCTCGTACATTTTGGGGCCACTGCCCTTCACATATGAGTGCAAACTGTTTAAAATTTAGTCTTCTTTACTGTTTATACCACCTTTAAGGTAACCATTTTGATTCACGAGAAGCACCAAATCAAGGCATGTTCACGGGTCCAGGAGTTAGAATGCCAGTATATCTTTTTAGGGACACAACTCAGCCCATAACAAGGCACATGGGCCAGTTCTAGAGAAGGGAATGGCCACCCACTCCAGTATTCTTGCCTGGAGAAACCCATGGACCGAGGAGCCTGGCAGGCTGCAGTCCACAGGGTCACAAAGAGTCGGACAAGGCTTAGCAACTGAGCACGCAGGCACGCTCTTTCTGATAAACTCCTAGAGGTGGGATTCTCTGTCAACTGGCATATATATTTCATTCACGTGCCAAAGGGGTCCTGCCAAAGATTTTACCAATTGACACTCCACACGCCCTCATCAACTCCAAGCCCTGGCATTTTTCCATAACTGCCAAATGAAGAGGTAGAAAGTGTTATCTGAATATTAATCTAATTTGCTTTGATTTGCATTACATTGATTGTGAATGAGGGTGAATTGCTTTTCGGATATTTTTCTTAGTCCTTTGAGCACTCCCTGTGGATATGAGCATTTATGAGGCTCTTGATTTTTTTTTCCACTTGGCACCAATTCACACTCCACCAGCAGTCTTTGGGGATGCCTGCTTTCAGAACAGGGATGTATCAGTGTGAACTGGACTCAACAGAGGATGATCCAGCAGGAAGACCACTAGGTCTGGGTAAGTTTGAACAGAAGGGCATTTTCATCAGGGAAACCGGGAGTGAGAGTGGGGCATGTTTTGGAAGGGGAGGATAAAGGTCTTGGTGAGAGCAGAGGGCAGTTAGCTGGGACTGACCAGGAAGAATATGAGATGAGCAGAGGGACCTCGGGAGGGAGAGACTTGAATTAAAGCCAAACTGCTTATCCCACAGGTGATGAGAAGCCATGACAGATTCTTAAGCAAGGGAGTAATTTACAACTACCATTAACTTTCTTGCTTGATCAAAAATCTAAATTCTCAACATGTTTTGTTGTTGTTGTTGCTAAGTCATGTCCAACCCTTTGGACCCCATGGACTGTAGCCTGCCAGGCTCCTCTGTCCATGGGGATTTCCCAAGCAAGAATACTGGAGTGGGTTGCCATTTCCTTCTCCAGGGGAATCTTCCTGAATCAAGGTTTGAACCAGTGTCTCCTGCATTGCAGGTGGATTCTTTGCCACTGAGTCACCAGGTTCTCCACATTTCAGATTAAACTTCACCCTGTTTACACTAATGGGGATCAGGGAAAAAAAGGAAATGATATCCTTTGGACAGTTACTTGGGAGAAGATCTTAAGATGTATTTATTCACAATACCAGGCATCCCAGTGAACCTACTGAGCCATTTTTTAACAACTTCTTTAATAATATCTTGACTGAAACTCAGTTCGTAATTTACCCCTGCCCTGTCTTTTACTGCTGCCTCTTGGTTCTTCCTGCATAAACTCTTACAGAGCCTCAGAGGGCCCCAGAGGCCAGATGGAGGAGCACTCAGCACTCAGGTAAAGGATGCCTTCCTTCCGTAGACCCTCATAGCCCACCCCCACCCCCACCCGTACCCCCACCCAGTGGTATTGCCTGTCTCTCGAGATTCTTTGTGTGGCTGCGGGTATTCCTCTGTAATGCAAATTCCCTGTTATCCTCATGAACACATGCACAGCCAGAGTTTAATCTACTAACCACGCTTGTCAGAAGCAGGTGGGCCTTTTTGTGGCTCTCTTCTGGGTTAGAGGGAAAGCCAGGAATATGAAAAATGTGCTTGTAATCATATTTGCCTGGACTCTGATTCACATGTATCCTACAAAGCTGGAAGAAGAAACTATTAAGAAACAGTCAAAAAAAAAAAAATAACCAATATTGTGGCAACAGCAAAGACCTAAGGTTCTCCTTTTTCTAAGACCTCTGGGATGGGGGCTGGGGGGGGCGTGCTGAACCAAGCGAGAAATGAGATCACAGGTGGGGAGATTAAGTCAATTCCAGGAAACAAGCCAAGTTGCTTCCTGGTTCAAAACAAAAACCTTGATTAAACGAATTTAAGAGCCCCCGGAAGGGGGGAGGCGTGGGGGAAAGAGGGGGTGCTCTTTGTACAAAGTGTAACTGTGGCAGGCGTGCTGTTCAATCAAGTCTGCAAACATATTACAGCCTGCAGTGTGCCAAGCACAGTTTTGAGCCCTGAAAATCAGTGTCTTCTCTCCAAAACCCATCCCATCAGGCAGTCAGGACATAACACACAAATAACTCTAATACTCAGGAGTCTGTGATGGTGGTTTGGTGGTTCAGTTGCTAAGTTGTGTCCAACTCTTGCAACTATGGACTGTAGCCCGCCAGGCCTCCTCTGTCCATGGGATTCTCCAGGCAAGAATACTGGAGTGGGTTGCCATTACCTTCTCCAGGGGATCTTCCCAACCCAGGAATCGAACCCAGGTCTCCTGCATTGTAGGCAGATTCTGAGTTATGAGGAAAGCCTGTAGTAGGTGCTAACTTAAAGGTTCAAACAGCAGTGATGTGGGCAAAGAAAACAAGGAAGGAGTTGTGGGACAACAAGGGCAATTGAGAAGGTAAGAATTGGAACCCAGCTCCAAATGACTGACTCAACCCTTAGAACCATTTGGCTTCATCTCGTTCATCCTCACCTGTAATATGAAGATGACAACCTCTTCATCATGCTATTCTTGAAAGGATTTTAAAAACAACTATGTGCCCTTCCCAGTATAGCACCTGGCACATAGAAAGTGCTTGGGAAAGGTTAATTTTCATCAGGGCAGCCCTCAATCATTTTATTTCTAATTATTATACTATCAAACTTTTCTATGAACACTGAATATTTATTTTAAAACTTTCCTTAATCAGGGGTTAACCTTGAAAACATTAAGTGAAATAAGCCAGACACAACAGGATGAATACTGTATGATTCCATTATATGCAGTATCTAGGCAAATTCACAGACATAGAAAGTAGAATAGAGGTTCTGGGTGGCCGGGAGGGCGAGAGGGATGCAAATACAGAAGCGAGTGAGTGTGCTCAGTCGTGTCTGACTCTGAGACCCCCAAGGACTGTAGCCCACCAGGTTCCTCTCTGCATGGGATTCTCCAGGCAAGAATACCAGAGTGGGTTGCCATTTCCTCTTCCAGGGGATCTTCCCAACCCAATGATCGAACTGGCGTCTCTTGTGTCACTATGGATTAGGGAGTGGGGAGTTTATTGCTTCCTGAGTACACTGCTTCTGCTTGAGTTTAAAGTTTGAAAGCAGCGTTGATGGATGCACAACAATGTGGAAGTCCTAAAGGCTGCTGAATCACAGTTACAAATGGGCAAAAGGGCAAGTTTCTATGCTGTAGATACTCTACCACAATGAGAACATATTTCCCTGTGGCTTCCCACCACGGACAGACAATACAAACTAGCGACTGTTTCCTAGAGAAACTTCTTAGAGAAGAAAGTTTATCTCCTGAACCACGGGCTGAGTTCTACAAACAGGTACTATGGGATGGTGGTTCTAGAGAGTTCTCTATAACCCTTCAGGCCAGTTCTGTGGCTCCCCTCTCTCCCCAGACAGAGCCCCACTTAGAAGTGATGCACAGACTGGAACTCGCGTCCCAAGCTGTTAAGGCGCAACAGAGACACTCAGCTGGGGCCGATAATTCCCCCAGGCGGGCCCTCCCCCGAGGATGCGGCGGCGATGGGAAGGATTTACCCAGGAGTCTGTGCGTCCGCGGGCCTGGGGGGCGGGCGCCATGTCCTCTGCTTTCCTGGGAGAGACGGAGAGAAGCGGGGATGTCCCTTGGGTCACCTCTGCTGGGGCTCCTGGTTCAGTCTATCCTCGAACCCAGTTTCCGTCTGTAAAGCTGACCACACCTCTTCCTAATCCAAGCTTGAGACTTCTCTACTCGGCCATTTCTCCAGCGCAAGATAGCCGGGCCACCGCCTAACAGAAGGGATGGACTGGTTTCCTTCTTGTTCTTCTGTGAGGCTAAACGGGTCGGAATATCAGAACAGGTACTTTTCCCGTTTTGTCTGAAAAATCCAAGAAAAGGTGTGAGGTTGTTCACGATGCAAGGTTGTGTATTCGGTTGATATGAATCAGGTGCTGTGAGAAATGGCTTCTGGTGGGTCTTAACCCAGGGTCAGGGTCCTGGGTTCCCTCAAGTGCTACCCCTGGGAAGCCCTGTGACCTAGTGTGGACCCGGTACCCCAACCCCTCCTCTACAAAACGCTTCAAGTATCCAGGTCTACAATTCTGCAGCAAAAGTCTATGAAATTAGTACCAGAAAGAAATAGAAATGGTTGCATATTTGAGCCTGAGCACCATTTTACAGATTGATGGGTTCATGATGTTAGCCGAAGGTCTCCAGCCGCTGCCGCTCAAAAGCCTGTAAACAGGACAGGTTGGTGGAAAGAAAAGTTTGCTTTATTTCAGTTGCTGGCAACTTTGTCGGGGGGGGGGGGGGGGGGGGGGGCGCGGGGAGAGGGTGACAGACATCTGTCTAAAGGCCAACTCCCCCCACCTGACAAGCAGGGGGTGAGAGCTTTTATAGACAGAGCGGGGAAGGCTTCATACAGAAGCAGCACAGTCATCTCTAATAGTCATCTTCAGTTGGTCATCAGTGGTCTGACTAGCATCATGTTCGTTTAGGTACAGTTAGAACAAAGCCAGTGGAGGTGATGGAATTCCAGTTGAGCTATTTCAAATCCTAAAAGATGATGCTGTGAAAGTACTACACTCAATATGCCAGCAAATTTGGAAAACTCAGCAGTGGCCACAGGACTGGAAAAGGTCAGTTTTCATTGCAATTCCAGAGAAAGGCAATGCCAAAGAATGTTCAAACTACCGCACAATTGCACTCATCTCACACGCTAGCAAAGTAATGCTCAAAATTCTCCAAGCCAGGTTTCAACAGTACATGAACCATGAACTTCCAGATATTCAAGCTGGATTTAGAAAAGGCAGAGGAACAAGAGATCAGATTGTCAACATCCACTGGATTATCGAAAAAGCAACAGTTCCAGAAAAACATCTGCTTCATAGACTGTGCCAAAGCCTTTGACTGTGTGGATCACAACAAACTGTGGAAAATTCTTCAACAGATGGGAATATCAGACCATCTGACCTGCCTCCTGAAAAATCTGTATGAAGATCGAGAAGCAACAGTTAGAACTGGACATGGAACAACAGACTGGTTCCAAATTGGGAAAGGAGTATGTCAAGGCTGTATATTGTCACTCTGCTTATTTAACTTATATGCAGAGTACATCATGAAAAATGCTGGACTGGATGAAGCACAAGCTGGAATCAAGATTGCCAAGAGAAATATCAATAACCTTAGATATGCAGATGACACCACCCTTATGGCAGAAAGCAAAGAAGAACTAAAGAGCCTCTTGATGAAAGTGAAAGAGGAGAGTAAAAAAGTTGACTTAAAACTCAACATTCAGAAAACTAATACATGGCATCTGGTTCCATTACTTCATGGCAAATAGATGGGGAAACAATGGAAACAGTGACAGACTTTATTTTCTTGGGTTCCAAAATCACTCCAGATGGTGACTGCAGCCATGAAATTAAAAAAAAAAAAAAAACACTCGCTCCTTGGAAGAAAAGTTATCACCAACCTAGACAGCTTATTAAAAAGCAGAGACATTTCTTTGCCAACAAAGGTCCGTCTATTCAAAGCTATGGTTTATCCAGTAGTCATGTATGGGTGGGAGAGTTGGACCATAAAGAAAGCTGAGAGCCAAAGAATTGTTGCTTTTGAACTGTGGTGTTGGAGAAGACTCTTGAGAGTCCCTTGTACAGCATGGAGACCCAACCAGTCCATCCTAAAGGAGATCAGTCCTGGGTGTTCATTGGAAGTTCTGATGCTGAAGCAAAACTCCAATACTTTGGCCACCTGATGTGAAGAACTGACTCATTGGAAAAGCCTCTGATGCTGGAAATGACTGAAGGCAGGAGGAGAAGGGGATGACAGAGGATGAGATGGTTGGATGGCATCACTGAGTTAATGGACATGAGTTTGAGTAATCTCCAGGAGTTAGTGATGGACAGGGAAGTCTGGCGTACTGCAGTCCATGGGGTCGCAAAGAGCCAGACACGACTGAGCAACTGAACTGAATCTTTAGTTCCGGAGTGCACTTGTTCCCATTTCTTTGCAGTCAATCCTCGGAATTGTGACAGCTCAAGCCCTGGGTACAGTCTGATCATCATGTAGTTAACTTCTTTATCTGGGACTTTGGTATCTATAAGACAGCTCACAGAATATGGCTCAGAATATTATCTACAGCCCTTAAGAAAGAACTAAAGGCCCTTGACTATGCTTAGTGACTATATTATTATCATTTAGTCTCTCTAGACTGTTTTCTTCTTTTTGAGCATTTCTCACTTCTCTGATTAAACTTACTCTTTGACTAAAGTTTTCCACTGGCAGAAAGTAGGCAGAGGACCTGGTTGCGGGGTAAGGACCACAGCTCCATTTCAGTGACTCAAAGCTGCTTTGTGCTAAATCGCCTTCTACTGGGTGTCTGGCATCAGATAGCAGCAGGTACCTCGGTTCTCAAGGTCTCCTGATCCTGGCTACAAAGCTCAGGTGTGCTGCTTGAGATCCAATTATAACCCTGAGTTGGCTCATTTCCCTTTTCATCAACATGCTGTTGAAAAATAATAACTTTAGAACCTTCTCTGGCTAGATGAGCTATGAGTAATTCTGGTTTCATTTTATTCAAATCTTATCCTTCAATTTTTATTATGACACCTATTTCAAACACTGCCTGAATACTTCCTAGAAACCATACCTGTCCCGGAATGGCACAGGAATTTCAACCTTCAGACTCACTTTCCTTCTGGGGCAGAACCAAGAGACCCTTCAGGGAAGTTGAGACCCATCACTGGGGCTGAGGTTTGGAGGGATGTGAGAGTCACACACAGAAGAGCTGGTTCCTCCAAAATTAACAAGGGGAAGGACTAAGACCTTGACAAGCATAGAGGCAAACAGCACAGTCATGGAATTGCTGGCTAAAATGTGACGAATGTTCTCCAACCCGGGAGGGACTTACACGCCACCGCAGGCAGGGACAGGATTCTGTTGTATTTCTCCGGTGTCACTGGGATAGAGCTTCTGCTTGGAGCGCCTTCAGTAATGGGGCTTCATGTTGATGATTTGGTGTGGACTTGAGCCCACCGCAGAGACCGTGGGACGTGGTCGCTGTGGAGGGCTCTCCTGAAGCCAGCAAAACATAGGACCTGCCCCACCTGCCATTACCCAGGAGGGGATGGTCATCATCAGAAAAGCCCTGACCAAACTCTGAACAGGGGCTGAGGGTAGGAACAAGGACTCTTCTGGTCATGATGTGACTTCGGGGTGAGAGAGAACCATCCTGGGCAGCCAGGGGCCACTGTTTGGTGAGGTTAGAGGCTACTGCACTTTGTTCCAGAAACATCAACATTGGTGTAGCAGGTGTGAATGTGCACTGGCCATTGACTCAGGGGGACAAGATGTACAACCAGACTTTTTCTGCCATCAGGAGCTCTCCATGCTACCTGGGAGCAGAAAATGCAATCCAGTCACTTTCTGATTCAGGGTGATGTCTCAACGAGGCAGAGTCTAAATTCCAGGAGTGTTTCCAACACTTCCCATTTCCTATGGGCTTCCCCAGTGGCTCAGAAGTGCAGGAGACACAAGTTTGATCCCTGGGTCAGGAAGATCCCCTGGAGAAAGACGTGGCAACCCACTCCAGTATTCTTGCCTGGGAAATCCCATGGACAGAGGAGCCTGGCTGGCTACAGTTCTTGGGGTCACAAAGAGTTGTACACGACTGAGCATGCATGTCACTGCCGGTTTCCTGCTGGCCGCTGTGGGTGATATACTACATCTTAAGTCCCAGTCATCAGCTTGTCTCCAAGCCGGCACTGGCTGGATAGACACCTTGTTCTTATCTGATCCCCATCTCTCTGCTAATACAGTCCTTTGTGCCCACTGACTTCTCCTCACTATGTGCCCTACTCATGGGTACAAGGAAGCCTGGACTGTTCTCCCCGGCTCTGAGTGTTCCAGATGTGGGGACAAGTGCCAAGACCCCAGGGCAGGACCCAGCACATCCAGGGAGACTGGGGTGACTGGAGAAGTGAGTGAGGAAACGGGGAAGGAGGGAGCCAGGAGCCAAGTCACACTGGGCCTTTTAGGCTGTAGTGGAGATTTTGTATAAATGTTTGCAGAAAGCCACTGGAGGACTTTGAGCAAGGGAGGGATGTATACACAGTCACCTTTCCAGGTGGGACAAAAGTAGATGGCATGACACTAGTTGGAGGGCTGTCCTGATAGTTGAAGTGAGAAATGACAACGGCTTGAAATAAAGTATAAATAGAAATTGTAGAATTGTAGAACCTGGATAATACGATATATTTTGCAGGTCAAGATAGTAGATCTTGCTGTTGGATTTAAGGTGTGAAAAAAGGAGAAGAATCTAAGGTTAATCCTGGATTTTGAAGGGTGGTGTCATTGATTGGACTGGCACAGACCAGGGTTGGGGAAGGCAGAGGTGGTTCGTTTGGAGGAGAAGTTGGCAAAGGAGGGGTGGGATCCGAGAGGTCTGTGGCCTTCTCCCTGTGGGATGGTGATTAGGCTTCTCAGTAGTGGAGGAATATAAGAGACAGTTTTGTGCCCATTAGCAAAGCCTAGTAAAATAACTTCGGAAAGAGAATTTAAGGGGTGCTTGATTGCAAGATATGCTGGGTTCATGGGAAAGATGAAACCAGCTCACATCACTGGGGCCAGCGGGGCAGAGGGCAAAGTTTTCTCTCCCCTGAGACATGTCTCCAGGGAGGTGAACAGGCCCAGAGAACTTAATTGGCTGGGTCTGGTTTTCAGCCTGCTGAGCTGGGACACGGCCTCCTGCCTGCATATTGGCACACCTTGTCTTGCAGGGAGCTGGGCCCTGTGCCTCTACCCTCCCAGGGGCAGCTAGTTGAAGGCCTGATCCAAATGGAGAGGAGACCGAGGCAATTTGTGCTTCTAAACACCAGCTTGACCCTCCGTGGAATGTTGAAGGTAGACTCAGTCAGGCTCCAGTTCATCACACCCTCTGGGCAGCCAACTACCCCACCCACTGCGACTCAGGTGCCCTCTGCCCCCGGCCAAAGTCCTGAGTCAGCGACCCCAGGCAGACTCTGACATTCCGAGGCTACACGATCTCTTGAAACATTTGGTGCACTTAAAATAGAGGCTTGATTTTCACATAATCTGTCAAGTCACAGGTGTTGTGGGATATGGGACCCACCTGTGGCAGAAAAAGTCAGAATGTGTTTAGTGAAATATACACTACTGTGTGTAAAATGTGTTGGAAGAATTGGACATGACTTAGCTACTAAACCACCACATATGTAAAATAGATGGCTAATGGGAAGTTGCTGTAAGCACAGGGACCTCAGCTTGGTGCTCTGTGACAACCTAGTGGGGTGGGAGGTGGGAGGAAAATTCAAGAGGAAGGGGACATGTGTATACCTATGGCTGATTCATGCTGATGAGTGGCAGAAACCAACACAACATTGTCAAGCAATTATCCTCCAATTAAAAATAAATTTTTAAAAGAAAACTAATGGGGGAGGCTAGCTGCCTCCAAACTTTCTTGGGAAACTTGTCCTAGTCACTGAAACAAATGACTGGCATAGATGACAATAAACATGCTTCTGAGAATTAACTGGGAATATCAGAAGCCCTGGCACCTGGGTTTCAAGCCACTCAGCTGGAATTAGGATGTCCATGCAGCTGCTAGCAAACAAAACTAGAAGGTCTCCAGAGAATGTTTTAATCTTGCTTCTAGTTGATTAACTGATGAAGTTCCTTGACTTTCACCAAGAAAACCTCTGGAGGACCTTGTCCGTCCTCTGCCCATGACTCACCTGTCTTGTAGACAAGGGAGCCCTCTGCTCCTGGGACAGTTTCTTGCTCCATTCACAGTGGGTGTGAGGGGTTGGGGCACCATACAGGTCTCCTGGGGTGACTGGCCATGCCCAGAGACCATCTGCACACTAAGCAGCCTTTCCTGCTTGGAGAGGCTTCTTGATGGAAAGTGACAGCCCGAGGGATTGTGCAGAAGCTGTCATCAGGGTGATGCTGAGAGATCGGCCTCTGTGCGCAGATGCCGAATCCAATCTCAGAGGCAGGAGTTCTAGGTGAAGTAGAAAACAATAGCTTTATTGCTCTGCCAGGCAAAGGGAGACACAGTGGGCTCCTGTCTCACAAAACTGTGTCCCAACCTGCAAGGTTGAGGAGCAAGCTTCAGGCGTTAGTGATGGACAGGGAAGCCTGGCGTGCTGCAGTCCATGGGGTTGCAAAGAGTCAGACAAAACTGAGCCGCCGAACTGAACTGACTGAACCCGTGAGGGTTTGGTGAGGAGTTTGACAGCAAGTCAAGGACAGCTAGGGTTGCTGATAAGAGTAGGGCCTGTGCTTCTCTAATGTGGTTCTGGTAATCTCTTGATGAACTTCTCTGGCTTCTCTTATCTGGCCTCAAGAGATCTTCTCTGGGGTGAAGAATGTGGACATCTTTCATTTATTGGGTTTTAGTTCTGTGAAGAGCTCAAAGATGTCAGTTCAGTTCAGTCGCTCAGTCATGTCCAACTCTGCAACCCCATGGGCTGCAGCGGGCCAGGCTTCCTTGTCAATCACCAACTCCCAGAGCTTACTCAAACTCATGTCCATTGAGTCGGTGATGCCACCCAACCATCTCATCCTCTGTCATCCCCTTCTCTGCCTGCCTTCAATCTTTCCCAGCATCAGGGTCTTTTCCAGTGAGTCATCTCTTCACATTAGGTGGCCAAAGTATTGGAGCTTCAGCATCAGTCCTTTCAATGAATATTCAGGACTGATTTCTTTTAGGATTGACTGGTTTGATCTCCTTGCAGTCCAAAGGACTCTCAAGAGTCTTCTCCAACACCGCAGTTCAAAAACATCAATTCTTCAGCACTCAGCTTTCTTTATGGTCCAACTCTCACATCCATACATGACTACTGGAAAAGCCATATTCTTTGACTAGATGGACCTTTGCTGGCAAAGTAATGTCTCTGGTTTTTAATATGCTGTCTAGGTTGATCATAGGTTTTCTTCCGAGGAGCAAGCCTCTTTTATTTCATGGTGCAATCACCATCTGCAGTGATTTTGGAACCCCAGAAATAGTCTCTCACTGTTTCCACTGTTTCCCCATCTAATTGCCATGAAGTGATGGAACCAGATGCCATGTATTAGTTTTCTGAATGTGGAGTTTTAAGCCAACATTTTCACTCTCCTCTTTCACTTTCATTAAGAGGCTCTTTAGTTCCTCTTCACTTTCTGCCATAAGGGTAGTGTCATCTGCATATCTGAGGTTATTGATATTTCTCCCAGCAATCTGATTCCAGCTGTGCTTCATCCAGCCTGGCATTTTGCTGATGTACTCTGCATATAAGTTGAATAAGCAAGATGACAATATGGTCTTGACATACTCCTTTCCCCATTTGGAACCCATCCATTGTTCCATGTCCAGTTCTAACTGTTGCTTCTTGACCTGCATACAGATTTCTCAGGAAGCAGGTCAGGTCATCTGGTATTCCCATCTGTTGAAGAATTTTCCACAGTTTGTTGTGATCCACAAAGTCAAAGGCTTTGGCATAGTCCATAAAGCAGAAGTAGATGTTTTTGTGGAATTCTCTTGCTTTTTCTATGTACCAACAGATGTTGGCTATTTGATTTCTGGTTCCTCTACCTTTTCTAAATTCACCTTGAACATCTGGACATTCTGGTTCATGTACAGTTAAAGCCTAGCTTGGAGAATTTTGAGCATTTTGCTAGCTTGTGAGATAAGTGCAATTGTGTGGTTGTTTGAACATTCTTTGGCATTGCCTTTCTTGGAATTGGAATGAAAACTGACCTTTCCAAATTTGCTGACATATTGAGTGCAGTACTTTCACAGCATCATATTTTAGGATTTGAAATAGCTCAACTGGAATTCCATCACCTCCACTAGCTTTGTTCATAGTGATGCTTCCTAAGGCCCACTTGACTTCACATTCCAGGATGTCTGGCTCTAGGTGAGTGATCACACCATCGTGGTTATCTGGGTCATGAAGATCTTTTTTGTATAGTTCTTCTGTGTTTTCTTACCACCTCTTCTTAATATCTTCTGTTTCTGTTAGATCCATTTCATTTCTGTCCTTTACTGTGCCCATCTTTGCATGGAAAGTTCCCTTGGTATCTCTAATTTTCTTGAAGAGATCTCTAGTCTTTCCCATTCTATGGTTTTCCTCTATTTCTTTGCATTGATCACTGAGGAAGGCTTTCTTATCTCTCCTTGCTGTTCTTTGTAACTCTGCATTCAGATGGATATATCTTTTCTTTTCTCCTTTGCCTTTTGCTTCTCTTCTTTTCTCAGCTGTTTGTAAGGCCTCCTCAGACAACCATTTTGCCTTTTTGCATTTTTCTTGGGGATGGTTTTGATCACCACCCCCTGTACAATGCTACTAACCTCCGTCCACAGTTCTTCGGGCACTCTGTCTATCAGATCTAGTCCCTTGAATCTATTTGTCATTTCCACTATATAATCGTAAGGGATTTGATTTAGGTCATACCTAAATGGTCTAGTGATTTTCCCTACTCTCTTCAGTTTATGTCTGAATTTGGCAAAAGGAGTCATGATCTGAGCTACAGTCAGCTCCAAGTCATGTTTTTGCTGACTATATAGAGCCTCTCCATTTTTGGCTGCAAAGAGTATAATCAATACGATTTTGGTATTGACCATCTGGTGATGTCCATGTGTAGAGTCATCTCTTGTGTTGTTGGAAGAGGGTGTTTGCTGTGGCCAGTGTGTTCTCTTGGCAAAACTCTGTTAGCCATTGCCCTGTTTCATTTTGTACTCCAAGGCCAAATTTGCCTGTTACTCCAGGTGTTTCTTGACTTCCTACTTTTGCATTCCAGTCCCCTATGATGAAAAGGACATCTTTTTTGGGTGTTAGTTCTGGAAGGTCTTATAGGTCTCCATAGAACCATTCAACTTCAGCTTGTTCTGCATTACTGGTTGGGGGCATAGACTTGGATTACTGTAATATCGAATGGTTTGCCTTGGAAACAAACAGAGGGCATTCTGTCGTTTTTGAGATTGCACCCAAGTACTGCATTTCGGACTCTTATGTTGACTATGATGGCTACTCCATTTCTTCTAACGGATTCTTGCCCACAGCAGTAGATATAATGATCATCTGAATTCAATTTGCCCATTCCAGTCCATTTTAGTTCACTGATTGCTAAGATGATTCTGCTCACTCTTGCCGTCTCCTGTTTGGCCACTTCCAGTTTACCTTGGTTCATTGCATGCATCCCTTGAGGTGAACCAGGACCCCGCCCCAGGGCTGCTGTACTGTTTCTCAGCCGCTCCTCCCTTCCCTGATGAGCAACTGTTCCGTGATTAGAATCTGCCCCCTTGGAACTCAGGGAAGGTCTTGGAGGCTGGACAGAAAGGCTCCCAGGTCCAGGAGCCCCATGGGGTCCTGCTCAGTTTAAAGGATAGAAGTTAAAACAGATTAGTTCTTGTTTGTGATTTTTGACCTACAGTGTGATTACTCAAGCTGACCTTCCCCTGGACCTATGTCATCCTTTCCAAGAGCCTTATTTCCATCTATGTCATCTGGGCACACTGCCCAGCGTAGTTTTTTATTTAATCCTATATATAGGGACTAACTTAGAGATAACAGTCATAAAAGATTATAAACTCCTATTAAAATTTATATGGTTATAAATTTGGTTCCCTCTTCTTCCACAGCTGTTGCCTACAGAATGCTTTTAAAATTTATTTGCAGTCATACCATTTTCTGTTTCTTTCTCCCAAATCCTTCTCAGTGAGAAGCCACAGAGCCCTGACAGCTAAGTCACCCTTTGTCAATTAGACAAACACCCAAACTTGCCTTTTTCTGGGGCCACCAAGCATATCAGATTTTTTGTGAAAGGAGCCTCTAGCCATTCTTTCCGGCCTGCCCACCACATTACTCTGCTGTGGCTGCCATAATGAAATACCACAGACCAGGCTTCCTAACTGGCACTAGTGGTAAAGAACCCACCTGCCAATACAGGAGACACAAGAGACTCAGGTTCGATCCCTGGGTCGGGAAGATCCCTTGGAGAAACAATGGCTACCCACTCCAGTATTCTTGCCTGGAGAATCCCATGGATAGAGACTGGCAGGCTACAGTCCCTAGTGTCGCGAAGAGGTGGACACAACTGAAGCCACTCGGCAGGCGGTAAACAACAGAGATTATTTCTCACAGTTCTAGGTGGAGGCTGAAAGTGCAGGATCACATATTGGCAGGGTCGTTTCCTTCTGAGATTTCTCTCCTTGCCTTGCAGACATCTGTCTTCCCTCTGTGCGTGTCTATGCCTTAATCTTGTCTTCTTAGAATGATACAGTCCTATTGGACTAGGACCCATAATAATGACTTCACTGTAATTTGACTGCCTCTTTAAATGCTATGTGGCTCAGACAGTAAATAATCCACCAGGAAGGAATGCAGGAGACCTGAGTTTGATCCCTGTGACGGGAAGATCCCGTGGAGGAGGGCATGGCAACCCACTCCAGTATTCTTGCCTGCAGAATCCTATGGACAGAGGAGCCTGGAGGGCTGCAGTCCATGGGGTCACAAAGAGTTGAACACAACTGAGTGACTAACCACAGCATATATCTAAATACGTCGCATTCTGAGGGCCTGGGGATTAGGATGTCGACATAGGAATTTGGGGGGACACATAGCATCCCATACACTCACTTTATAGTAGAGAAACTGCTCCTTTGAAAGACCCTTTTTCCAAGCAGCTCCTCCATGGAAAGCCACATTTCAGTTCCAGCTTACACAGCACTTGCTGCTAACAACGCAGAGAGCCAGTCAGCAGGGGAGGTGGCGCATCCCAGAGGGTCAGAGCGCCACAAGAACCTTCTGAGTCTCGACAGGCGTTCCCTCGAAGACTGCAGCATGGACCAGCTGTCTTTCTCAAAAACTAAGTAGGAGCATGGACTCTCCAAGAGCTTTCTTCTAGAAGGCATCACGTGTCTTCTCCTCTAGAAGGCGTCTTCCAAACCCAGGGATCGATCCCAGGTCTCCCGCATTGCAGGTGAATTCTTTACCATCTGAGCCACCGGGGAAGCCCCATCACATGCTCCAGGCTCCAGAATGCTCTGTGGTCTCTAGAAATCTGTCTCTCCTCTCCAGCTTTCCTTCTATGGTGGTAAAACCTGGTTTCCCACCATTGGAACTGGATGAAAGAGAACTCCTGTGAGAAAAGGGAGGCAGCCACGCTGATCCCACAGGGCTGAGTGGTTGCCATTTTCATCTCTGATAAAGCGGACAATGTGGAGAGAGCGTTCACTGTAACCCAGAGCTGTCTCTTCGTGTGACAGTTCATTCACCCACATGGTGATGCCTGTTGTTAAAAGGTGAAGACAGTACTCAGAAATGAGTGTGTTTCTCAGGGAACTGTGTGTTCTGACCACCCTTGATGAACTATGTGGTGGGGGATATTTACTCAAGTTCTGGGCCTGTTTTCTTACCTGACAAATGGGAAGTACTCAATAAATCAATACTCATAAAGTGATTTTCAAGGAATAATGGCCCATCAAACATTATTATTTTTATTAAAACAAACTTCAGGTATGAGAGTTTTAAAGACAAGGGTATTTCCTTTAGGTGGGCTAAGCCGGAGAGTTTTCATGGACAAAAGTTTTTTTTAGTGGATCTTAGCAGGATTTGTAAGATTAGGCAGGCAAATTTCCCGAAAAAAGAAGTGAAAGTGTTAGTCACTCAGTCGTGCCTGACTCTTTGCAACCCCATGGGCTGTAGACCACCAGGTTCCTCTGTCCATGGGATTTCCACACAAGAACACTGGAGTGGGTTGCCAGTCCCTTCCCCAGGGGATCTTTCAAACCCAGGTCTCCTGCATTGCAGGCAGATTCTTTACTGTCTGAGCCACCAGTGAATCCCAAATATGAGGAAAGGGCATTCTAAGTAGGCCGAGCTGTTCAAGTAATGACGTGGGGACAGAAAGCAGTACCCTCTGAATTGGCAAGAGCCGAGAATTGCTCCCAAGTGGGGTTTTTGACTTCTTACAGTGATCCTTATATCAGTGAAACCAGAAAAAAAAAAAACCTGACTTTCACTGTGGACTGACCACATTGCAGGCTGTACCTTTATGCCTCATCTCCACGGGCCCTCTCAGCCCCCCAGTTAGGAAGCACCCCACTGCCCAGACCACACTTCTAGCAAGAGGAGGAAACAGCATTTGAACCACTTGTTCTGAACAACAGAGCCCATGTATTTGAACAGAACTCACAGGAAGGCAAATTGCTAGACAGACCAGTGACAGGATAAACCACACAGAAAGAAAGATGAAGACTGGGCAGAACGCATGTCAACATGGGCCATATGGGACTCAGAGACCGGCAAGGTCAGGGGCAAATCAGTGTCAACGCTTTCAGGAAGAAGGGCTACAGGAGAAGCAGCAATGGAAGTGAAGGTGCAAAGCTTCAGCCCCCCTTCAGCCCCGTCCCCCCAAACACAGGGAGACACGCCCTCTCTGCACATCTGATGCTACAGGTCACATGGGGCAGAGTGCACTGACTCTACAAATACTGCTGCTGCTGCTGAGTCACTTCAGTCATTTCCAACTCTGTGCGACCCCATAGACGGCAGCCCACCAGGCTCCGCCCTCCCTGGGATTCTCCAGGCAAGAACAATGGAGTGGGTTGCCATTTCCTTCTCCAATGCATGAAAGTGAAAAGTGAAAGTGAAGTCACTCAGTCGTGTCCAACTCTTAGTGACCTCATGGACTGCAGCCTACCAGGCTCCTCCGTCCATGGGATTTTCCAGGCAAGGGTACTGGAGTGGGATGCAATTGCCTTGACAGCCGTAGTCATTTCAAGCCCAGGGCTACATAGCTTATGACTGTTCATCGCAGTAAAGAAGGAAGTAGATTACCTCGTCTCCACTGATTTCAGAAAACCCCAGGTTAAACACCGAGAGGAGATTATGATAAAGAAAAAGCCCTGCCCCTCAAATGCCTTCCCTTTTCTCTAGAAGCTTCCAGGTAGAGCAAGATCAGAGGAGGCTGAAGTCCCACCTCAGGTAGGGTCTGGCTGGCTTCTTCCTGGCAAGGCACTTTGGTGGCCTCAGGCTTGGTCATCCTGACCGGTCAGTTTATTTGCACAGTTGAAATGTGTTCTAAAATTGCAGAAATTTGTAGCGATGGAGCCGAGTCTCTCATGTGTCCTCAGATCAGAGGGCACTCGGGGTTCCTCCGAGTCAGCCCGTGTCCCAGAGCTGGACCGGCCGACACCGCAGATCCTGCGGCTCTGTCCCACGAGTGATGATGCTGTCACTCCCGCCCTGTGTGTGTCCCATGATTGTGTGTGAGTGTGCGCACATGTCTTCTTGGCCAGACTGAAAACAAAAGAAAAGAAAATCTATCACTTGGGAGACTTTCTATTCCCACACAGGCTCATGTCAACCCCACACTGAAGATCAAAATCTTTGCTGTTGTTCAACTGTGTTTAACGGCAGTCCATGAAATTTAACATTTGTGTTCAGTCAAGAGTGTACATTTTAAATGTGTCCCCAAGCTACGGGACTTCCCAGGTGGCACTAATGGTAAAGAATCCCCCTGCCAACGCAGGAAATGCAGGAGTTCAGTCCCTGGGTGGGGAAGACCTGCTGAAGGAGGGCATGACAACCCACTCCAGTGTTCTTGCCTGGAGAATCCCATGGACAGAGGGGCCTGGCGGGCTACAGTCCACGGGGTCGCAAAGAGTCAGACACAACTGAATGCAACTTAGCACGCACACCCAAATTACTCTGGTTTTTTTTTTTCTTTTTATTAGTGCTTCCAAATTTCTCCACCATCTGTTAGTCCATCTTCATTTCTCCACAGTGAGAGAGTTTTGGAGCAAGAGGGAGCAGCCCTGAACCTAGGAGGTGGCCCCACACCAGTCAGGCTGGTGCTGCCCTGTTATACGGCAGTGGCACGACATGCCAGCCTCGGAGCTCTGTGACCCAGGTGGAATGAGACAGGGACACCCCACCTTCGCGTCCAGACACAGACAAAACTAGGGCTGTGGTCCAAACCACCCCCGTGCTGGTAAATACGGTGGCCGCTACTCTCAGTGGTTCACCACCAGCCTGGATCTAGCCCATCCATCTTCCTGTCCCATCTGCTAAAATGCCTTATCACACCTGCTCCCTGACATTATCCCGTCTAGAGTGACGCCCCACTGCCTTGAACCAGCCCTGAGTCACTGAACACAAGCCCAAGTCCCATAACAAGTCCCCCCTAGCCATCCCCTGGCTAAAAAAGCCCCAGGTTTTCCATGTTGCCAGTTCCCCATCTCTGCAACAAACAATAAGCCTGACTTGCTGAAATATAGGCACGTCCCTGCAGTTTCCTGCCCCTGTCTGGGGGTAAAGGAGGTCTCACAGTCTTTCCACGTTGAATGCTGTTTTTCAACTTATACAGAAGAGCCTCAAATCGAGTTTTCAACATTTTCCATCTAAGTCTCTGCGTTCTCAACTTCGCGTTCAGTCATTCAGTCCGCAGACATTTGTTTGTGTCTGCTCTTGTGGATTTCTGTCTTCCACATCCCTTGGCACCCAATTCTGGAGACAAATCCAGCCCCAGGTTCCCACTGCCCATGGACTTTGTAGATAACAGTGTTAGAACCAGAAGGGACCTTCCTTTTATTAATACAGAGGGTTACACTGACACCCAAAGTTAAGCCATTCATTCTCTCGTGGGCTTGCTTTCTACCTGTAGCAAATGAGCGTCTTGGGCTGGGTCCCCAGAAGCAGACCCTCAGAAGAGGATTTGCCTGCATGTGATGACGTATTAAGGACGTGCTCCCAGGAGAGGAAGTGTGGGGACCAGACAGGGACGGGAGGACTAAGCCAGCCAAGGGTGTGATCACCAACAAAGCCTGAGGTATATTTAACCCGGCTGTCCCCAGTGAGGGTGATTTTCCCCACAGGGGGCGTTTAGCAATGGCTGGAGACATGTTGATGTCTCAGGCAAGTGGATACTGTTGACATCCGATGGGTAGAGGCCAGATGATGCTAACCATCCAACAGCCCCCCACTAGGACTTACCCAGATGGAAATGTCCGTGGTGCCGCCTGCAGTTGGGAGATTCTGGCAAACAATGATGACAGAAAAGAACAGGGAAGAAGCCTGAATTTGCATGGGAAGTTCAGAATCAGCTGAAGCACTTGACTGCTTTGCAAATTCAGCCAGCGCTTTTATTCATAGCTAAATTGCATTACTCTCTGATAAATCTGCCTCCTTTTTTCTTCAATTCCAAGCTTGACCTTCAGGAGAAATCATCACAGTGCAGTAGAAAGGGCAGAGAGAGAGCTTGGAGCTGACTTCGAACTTCAGTTTCATCATTTACCTGATAGTTTGTCCTCAGTTACTTAAGCTTTCCACACCTGGGAGGTGGAGAGCACCATTCTAGCCTTTAGAGGGTTGTTGTGAGAGTTAAAAGGAAGCAGTGAAAAAGAGTCTGGAAAGTGGTGGGCCCTGCGTTACTGAGAGCTGTTAGGAAGGGGACAATGAAACTCCAGCTTGTCTCCAGAGTCCTGCCAACTACTGGGTCACTAGTCTAGTGCCCAGGCAGGGAAGGACCGCCCCAGTGAGGGATGCCCCGGTACAGGTGAGTCAGAGAAGAGATGATCTTGTCTTCATGGAACCTGAGTTAAACACGCCAGTTAGACTTTAGCTCTTTGGGTAGGGCAGCAAATTTAAAGTGTTTCTGGCCATATTCTGAGAAATTTCACGCACGAAGGCTCTGTTCCCAGCTCTAGTTGCAGAGCAAAACTGTTCCACGTTGTGTGGTTTTGTCTCAAGAGAACTGACTCGGTTGCCGGGCTGATGGCTGTGCGGTACCCAGGACACATCGAGCCGTGTGTCCCCGCATCCCGTGCTTGCAGTGACTCATCCGGGCCCCTGCCCCCTTCCCTGGGGGGCCTCCTCTAACCTGTAGGAAACAGGGAGCCAGCTGGAGAGAAAGGGGACCCTCCCTTGTCTCCACAGCTTCAGGGTACTTCTGCAGGGACCCCAGAGCCAGCCGCACATGCGTGGCTTTGCAGACACAGCATTTCTGGAGCTCGGGGAGTGGGGGGGGGGGGGGGTACTCGAGGTGACCGACGTGAGTCACATGGTCTGTGACAGATGTGGCCCCGGAAAATGCCAGCATTAATGTTTAACAATATTTGAATACCTGCCCGGTTTGTGTCACTTGGCACAGCGGGCACCCAGGGCAGCTGGCTGCGTGTCTCCCCGGGGTGTGGGCGGATACGCAGATTGTAGGAGATGCTCTGTCAGCCTCGTGTGCAGCAATCATTGAGACGTGGGACTGGGGCTTGTTCTGAGATGTTACCTTTGTCCAGAGTCACCAAGGGAGACCTCCACAGCGCTGACTACACAGAATCCACTTCGTCCAAAGATAGTTACAGGTGCTGCTGAAAGGTACCCGAGGACCCCTGGATGACAGCCACTCAGGGCAGGTGTAACATCCAGCAAATAGTAAATGAAGCTCTTTATCAAAACAGGGCCATCAGGGCTCATTCCAGGTCTCCGGCGGGAGCAGAGAGCATCTTCTTTGTCTTTCTGTGCCCCTCCCCTCCGCTCCCCGCCCCCCCCCCCCACGCCCTCTGCTGTTCACGACCCAGGGCTTGTGCTGTAGACCCTCAGCAGCCCCCTAAAGCGCCACTCAGCTCTCAGGTCCCAAGACCCACATATTCCTCTTTTTAAATGCTTTTGTTCACCCACGTGGGCTTACAGCCACCTTCCTTGGGCTGCGTGTGTAAATAGTTCTTAGAGAGGCTGGGCCGATTGCAGTGCCCAGAACAACTTTCTAGGAGAGAGCTCGGTTCTGTTGATAGGAGGGAGAGCTGGAGCGATCCCAGGTGACTGAACTAGACGCTCACTTTGGGGGACACCCACCCTGAGCACCCCCCCAGAGCCTGGTAAGGGCCCCTGGAAGTGATCCTCAGCCGCTGGAAGGGCCTCGCAACCCTCAGGAAGCTTCGTCACCTTTGTCAGTGCTCTCCCACTGGTGTCCCCACCCCCGGGCCAGGACCAGGGGAGGCAGAGAAGCTGGGACCAGGGCACAGAGCCTGAGGGGCGCCGGCTGTCAGGGCTGGGCCAGCCGGGCCGTCCTGAGCCCAGGGAGGCTCCTGGGTGCAACCCGGGTGCCTTGCTGGCCTTTTCCTCCCGCCCAACCATCACACCCCCTTTCTTCAGTTCCTCCCTTTCAATCTGATAACATTATGTCAGAGTTCTGGGAAAACTGAACATGTCCAGGAGGCCCTCTTGTGTAGGAGGCCATTCATCAGCAGTCAGTGGTCCAGTTACATCTTGCAAAATGAGAGTCTCCCCAGCCCAAGTCAAGAGTCACTTTTTGAACATGTCCTTTGTTCAAGGCTTGTTTCTAGTCTGTGGGAGGATAAGCAGACCACCTGAGCAGAGGACCCCTCTCCCCCACCCAGGGCTCAGGGTTAGGAATGGAGGCTGGCAGTGGGAGGCTAGGGGCAGGGGGAGAGGCTGGGGGTAGGGGTGAGGCTGGGAGCCTGTTTAAGGGGCCCACGTGCAGGGAGCACCCACAGGCCAGCATCCCAGCACTGAGCTGGGGGCAGTGGGCTGCACCAGCTCTCTCCCCTGCCAGCCCCAACTCAGACCACACACAGATGGCTTAACCACTCAGCTGTGTCTCAGTCCCCTCGTTGTAGTACAGTCCCTCAGTCGTGTCCGACTCTTTGCAACCCCACAGACTGCAGCACGCCAGGCTTCCCTGTCCTTACTATCTCCCAGAGTTTGCTCAAAACTCATGTCCATGAGTCAGCGATGCCATTCGACCATCTTGTCTTCTGTCGTCCCCTTCTCCTCCTGCCCTCAGTCTTTCCCAGCATCAGGGTCTTTTCCAGTGAGTCGGCTCTTCGTATCAGGTGGCCAAAGGATTGGACCTTCAGCTTCAGCATCAGTCCTTCCAATGAATATTCAGTCCCCTCATGGAAAGTGGAAATGACACGGCCCCCATGTAGCGTGTGCGAGCCTGGGTTCTTCTGAGAAACAGAACCAATAGGAAGTGCAGTCGACCTTTGAACAACATGGGGGTCAGGGGCGCCAGCCCTCTGCACAGTGGAGAATCCTAGTATAACGTGTCGTCAGTCCTTCACATCCTGGGTTCTCCGTATTCATGGTTGTGCATCTGTGGATTCAACCAGTCACAGATGGAGTAGTACTACAGTATTTGCTGCTGAAAAATATCCCTGTACAAATGGACCTGCTCAGTCCAGACCTGTGTTGTTGAGGGTCATATGCACATACATAAAGAGATTTAGTATGCAGGATTGGCTCCATGGTTAGAGAGGCTGACAGGTCCCAAAACCTGCAGCTGGCACGCTGGAGACCCAGGAGAGCTCATGGTATGATTCCAACCCACATCTGAGTTCAGAGGCAAAACCAATGTCCTAACTTAAAGACAGTCAGGCAGAGAGAGCGGCTTTCCCCTGATCAGACTTTTTGTTCTATTCAGGCCTTCAGCAGACTGGCCGATTCACCAGCCCTGGGGAGAGAAGTCTGCTTTCCTCAGTCTACAGACTCAAATGTTAATCTCATCCAGAAACACCCTCACAGACACACACAGAATCATCTTTGATGAACTATGTGGGCATCCACAGAATTAAGCATCAGAGTGGTTGAGAGCATCGAAGGCTATAACACAGAAAAGGCATCAAAGCCAATTGGTCCCCACCAGTCCTGGGTGCCCCGCAGGGAGCCTATGCCAGGGACCCCCACCTTTCTGAAATTCTGCAGGACTACGCTGTGGTTTTTTTCAAGGCTTTTTTCTAGTTGTTGTTGTTCAGTCACTAAGTCTTGTCCGACTCTTTGAGACCCCATGGACTGCAGCATGCCAGGCTCCCCTGTCCTCCACTATCTCCCAAAGTTTGCACAAATTCATGTTTTTTCGTAAGCTTTATTAAACCTTTGGTTATCCTAATGTTCTCTATTCTGGAACATAGACCAAGATGCTGTCTTGATTGAACACAGACTTAGCTGTTTGATTGTTTTAGTTTTGATGTAGACTATAATACATTGTATGATGCTCTCAAAGAGCTCATGACTCACAAGTTGTTCTGGCATCTGGATAGATTTGAACATTCCTGGAAATAAGCACCTTCTTTCATGGGCACGTGGTCTCCTTTGGTGGAGGGGGCACCAGGCTCCCTGCCACTTGTCTTAAGAGAGTAGAGAACAGGCCTCAAGATGCCCAGCTGCCCAAAGCCTCTGGACACACAGTTTCCACTGGGATAGGGTCTGACCTACCACTGGGTCCTGCAGCCAAGTGTCATAACTGCCACCAGAATCTGAAGAAAGATGGACAAGACTTTGGTGGGGGGGATGGCTTGTGAGTCTTTAGACAGGTGGGATGTGGGGAAGGAGTAGAAGGGATGCCCACTTTTCTTGGGCAGAGACTGTAAGGACATTTGAATTAAATTGAGATGTCACTCACTCCATCTGAAATAATCAGTCACAATAAATCGTGTTTGATCTAGATTTAAATGATATGAAGGTGGTAGACGAAGGGATTGAAAACAGCAAAGTGAGTTTGCTCTGGTTCTTTTCTGGTCACTTGATAATTTTTCGCTTTAGTTTATCCAAACAGGATGCAGCTCTAGGTCCTTGAGGACAGGTTTTTTTTAAAAAAAAAAAAAAAGCAACGCTTTAGGAATAAAACATTAGCTGATCATGAGTTCCCTTTCCAGATGTGTATTCTCATGAGTTTTACATCTCCACTAGTCATGCTGTTGGACATTTTTCACTGACATGAACCTGCAGCTGCCCCTACTCCATATTTCCATGTGTGACACGGTGTCTGTGGAACAGAAGTAAAATTGCAGTGCCATCTTCAGGAAACGAGAAGTCTCTCTTTATAAAGCCCTCCATATGTAGCTCCAAGTGACCTAAAACTGTCCCGGGGTTTGAAGATAAATCTCTCCTTAACGTTTGGAGCAGAGTAGGTGAGGCAGAGGATAAACACGGGGCAGCTCCTTGCCGTGAAATGTAATAAATCTTCCAGATAACCGCAGAGGCACTAGGATTTAGTGCTCCGGGAACCAGAGAGGGTACAGCTTCCTTGTTTTACAGCTGTAAATTTTATGACAGATGGCTGGAAGAGAGGAGAACTTGAAAGGAGGAATCAAAGTTGCCTGGATCACAAGTGGGAGGCCACTGTTTTCCTGAACCTTCAGCGGACTGGTAAAGCCAGCAGAAAGCCTGCGTGGTTCCGGATGCTGGCTCCTGGCCTGGCAGGAGTTCATGCTTCGAGCTTTGGTGTGTCTGAGGAAGCGCACATGTGTGTGTTTAGATACGAGCATTGGAGAGACTGTGACAGACCACGGGAGGCTGCAGAAATTCAGGCCACAAGTGGTTACATCACAGGCTTGGCTTCAGAGAACCAGAGAAGGTTAGAGCCAGAAAGAAGTGTCTTTTACAGATGAGCAAACAGAGGCCAGGAGAGCAGACTCCCCTGGCCCAGGGCCACACAGCGAGCAGACATCTGGGAATTCCAGAAAGGGAAGCCTTGAAGGCCTAGAAAGTGGTCCCGTCTTTATGGAAGACTCCCAGGAAAACGGTCAAACACTTAGCATCTGGACTGCCTCTCAGATGGACTTAGTTCCCAAAGAATCGGGGGTGGGGGGTCCTTCCCCTCCCCTGCAGTTTAGAGAACACCTTCTTCTCACTCTCTTCCCACGTGGTCTTCCCCACGAGGCCAGGAGCCCACGGAGCTTAGGGGACATGCCCGAGCCCACTTCCGCATCTAGACCCCCCTCCAGAGACCTGGGACTCCGGAACCCCTGCCCAAACAGCCCCCGGCCAGCCTCCAGAGATGTCTCATGTCTCTTACACCCTTAGGGTAAGCAGAGTGTGAATGTTGGCCGGGAAGGAAAGAGCTTGAGTGTGCAGCCCAGGGTGTGAACACACACACTCACAGACAAGCCTCTCCCAGAAGGAGACAAAGCGGGGAGGGGTCAGGCCACGTGGCGGTGCCAGCGCCCTGTTCTCACACCAGGATGTTTGATCAGAGGACTCCGAGGAATCTAAAACTTCTCAAGTTGAACCTGGCATTTCAGGGCATTAGGAAGGTGTATTTGTCAAAGTAGAAGGTTAGCACATAGTTTTAAGTATTTGCATGTTAGATTTATAACTTTTAAATATTTAGACACATTTATACTCTTGCCTGGAGCTTTCCAGGTGGCGCTAGAGATAGAGAACCTTCCTCCCAATGAAGGAGAGATAAGAGACACGGGTTCAATCCCTGGGTCGGGAAGATCCACTAGAGAAGGAAATGGCAACCCACTCCAGTATTCTTGCCTGGAGAATTCCCTGGACAGAGGAGCCTGGTGGGCTACAGTCCTTGGGGTCACAAAGAGTCAGACACGACTGAGCACACAGGCACACATACTCTTTCCCTGGGCCCAGTAAATCGGTAAGAACCTGATTCTTCGTCTGGATGGTTATTCAAAAGACATCATCAGAGATGCTAACAAAGCTTCGTGCACAAAGATGAAATCTAAAGTGTATTTTATAAGAGCAAAGAAAAGTCTTAAAAGCCTAATATTAAAGGACATTATCAATTAAATTATATCCTAGATGTAAGATCATGCTAAGATTTTAGTCTGAAATGATTGAAAGGGAGAAGCAGGTCATGGAGGTGGGAGGATTCGCAAATCAAGAGCTTTGTTTCAAATCCACTGTGTTCAAGACACCTATAAGGTATTCAGTCACTAAGTCGCTCAGTTGTGTCCTACTCTCTGCGATCCCATGGACTGCAGCCTGCCAAGCTCCTCTGTCCATGGAATTCTCCAGGCAAGAATACTGGAGTAGGTTGCCATGCCTTCCTCCAAAGGATCTTCCCAACTCAGGGATTGAACCCAGGTCTCCCGCATTGCAGGTGGATTCTTTACTGTCTGAGCCACCAGGGAATTCCAAAGATATTCAGTAGGTAGCCAATTATACAGATCAGGAACACAGAACTGGAGATGTAAGTTTGTGTTTCATGTATATAGAATTATATATGTAACCATATTGACATAATTATATCTATATACAAAATCATTGAAATCATATATAATGATATAGATAGAAGTGATAGTTATATGATACGTCTCTGAAGCATGATTATAGGTAGAGGAAATAAGAGGGCTTGATACTGAGCACTGAAAGAGTCGTACATCTGGAGACTTGGTAGACAAAGTATTTGTGTTATGGACTGAATATTTCCAGACTTTCACCAAGAGGTGGCTCAGTGGTAAAGAATCTGCCTGCCAATGCAGGAGACACAGGAGGCAAGGCTTCGATCCCTGGGTCAGAAACATCCCCTGGAGTAGGAAATGGCAACCCACTCCAGTATTTTGCCTGGAAAATCCCATGGATAGAGGAGTCTGGTGGGCTGCAGTCTACAGGGTCACAAAAAGTCGGACATGACTGAGCACTTGTGAGATAATAGAAATATATATGCAGGTCTCTGCTCCCCAGTTACTAACACAGGGCTGCTAGATCCTTGAAATTTCCTGTGTGATTAGAAGTGTCTTAGTTCTAATGTCTCCTGGTGGCTCCTAGATACTTGAGGACTGGGGGCCATGGCTGAAAAGACCAAGCCAGGATTAGAAGCTTGGGGTTTTCAGCTGCCCCTCCATCCTCAGGGAAGGAGAAACAGACTAGAGATTAAGTAATGATCACTCACTCACTCCTTGGGCTTCCCTGGTAGCTCATATGGTAAAGACCCTGCCTGCAATGCAGGAGACCTGGGTTCAACCCCCGGGTCAGGAAGATCTCCTGGAGAAAGGAAAGGCAACCCACTCCAGTATTGTTGCCTAGAGAATTCCATGGACAGAGGAGCCTGGCAGGCTGCAGTCCATGAAGTCGCCAAGAGTGGGACATGACTGAGTGACTAACACACACACACCCCTACTTGATGAAGGTTGTAGAAAATCCCCAAAGCACAAGGTTCAGAGAGCTTCCGGCTTGGCGGACACATCTCCTTGCTGGGAGGGTAGCACACCCCAACTCCTCATGGACAGAGGCTGCCCAAGGGAGACCCTCCCATACTTCACCCTGTGTGTCTCTTCCTGCCCATCGTGTCGTTTATCATATCCTTTGTTACAGAATAAACTGGTCCACATAAGTCCGTGATTCCCTGGGTTCTGGGAGCTGTTCCGGCAGATGATGGAATCCAAGGAGGGGGTTATGGGGACCTCTGTTTGCAGCCACGTTGGACAGAAGTTGTAGGTGACCTGGGACCTACTGCCATTGACATCTGTGGGGCGGGGCAGGGGGGCAGTCTCGTGGGACTGAGCCCTCGCCCTGAAGGGGCTGCACTAACGCCAGGCGGTTAGTGCCAGAATCGCGTCACGTGCAAACACACAGGGCTGGTGCCAGAGGCGGTGTGAGCGTGAAGGAGACTCAGGGCATTCTCCCGTTCAGGCTCCTTCCCCTCAACACTTGCTGCCTCCCTCCGGAGATCTGAAAGCAACACACAGAGGGCGATCATTTGTCTCCAGGGTCAGTGGTAAACTGGAGGACTTTTCCTTTAAAAAAAAAAAAATTGCAAAAGCTCGCCCTTTCCGGGTGACACCCCCAAGGGTTGGATTCATCTCGTGTCTGCAACTGTTACGTCAGAAGCACCAGGCCCAGTTCACACTGTGGCGAAGTTCAGATCACCCCCCAGCCTGATGAGTTTGTAGGTCCCACAAGCTGGGGAGCACCTGTGGATTTGGGCAATTCTAATGGGCTAGAGACACACCCTGCAGCCAGTGATGGGAGCAGGGAGCGGCCAGGAGTGGCTCTTTTGATGCCATCAGGCCTCTACTTCTTTTTTTTAATTTATTTTATTGAAGTATAGTTGATTTACAGTCTTGTATTAATTTCCGCTGTACTGCAAAGTGACTCAGCTATACATGTGTGTGTGTGCGTGTGCCTGCTCAGTCGTGTCTGACTCTTTGTGACCCCGTGGACTGTAGCCCACCAGGCTCCTCTGTCCATGGGATTCTCCAGGCAAGAATACTGGAGTGGGTTGCCATATTCCCTTCTCCAGGGGATCTTCCCCACCCAGGAATCGAACCCTTGTCTCCTGCATTGGCAGGCGGATGATTATTTACCACTGTGCCACCTGGGAAGCCCTTGTATATGTGTATACACACACACACGTATATATATCTGCATATTATTTTCTTTTCCATTATGGTTTATCCCAGACTATTGATTATAGTTCCCTGTGCTATACAGTATGACCTTGTTATTTATCCACCCTATATATATAATAGTTGGCAATCCACAATCTGTTCTCCATGTCTGTGAGTCCATGTTGCAGAGAAGTTCATCTGTGTCGAATTTTAGATTCCCCATATAAATGGCACCATATAGAATTTGTCTTTGTTTTTCTGACTTTCTTCACTTAGTATGACCATCTCTAAGCATCAGGCCTCTACTTCTGACGCCTGCCTCCCTCTGAGCGTGTCTGGCCTTGTTCCATTAAGGCGTCTTCTGACTTCCTCCCTTTTACACCAGACCTGAGTGTGTCAGGGCTATTGATCTGGCCCAACGTTTGGTATGAGCTTTGGAAAAGGGCCAGTGATGGATTAACCCTCTGGATGCTGCGATCCGGGGCCCCTCCTGCTCCCCGAGGCAGGTGCAGTGAGACGAAATGGACCAGTGCTGGGCGCCTCCCCTTGGCCTCTGGCTAAGCTGCAGAAAGAGCCTGCAACCACCTCTTTTCTCTGGTTGAGCCCTCCGTGAGGAAGGGCGAGCTGAATCGTCCTTCGGGGTTATTTTTACCCTGGACACAGGGCCGCAGTGCTCCCCTCCGCGTGTGTAAGTGCTCGCATATGTGAGATTAAATAATTCCCAGTTCCACTTCAGAAGGGCACCCTAAAAAAACCACATTGCCCTCATGGGGTGTTTTTATCTATTTGTTGTTTTCTTCTTGGACGATGCTCATAACTGTGAAATCACGAAACAGGAAACAAGTCTTCCCCTTCTCTCCTGTTGACAAAAAATTTGTGTGGGGCTTGCCTGGAGGCTCAGTGGTAAAGAAGCCGCCTGCCAATGCAGGAGACGCTGGTCTGACCCCTGGTCCAGAAAGATTCCACTTGCCCCGGGGCAACGAAGCCGGTGCACCGCAACTGCTGAGCCTGTGCCCAAGAGCCCGGGAGCAGCAACTACTGAAGCCCGCGTGCGCTAGAGCCTGTGCTCCTGGAGAGAAACCACACAGTGAGAAGCTCACGCGGCAACTCGGCAGTAGCCCCCACTAGCCGCAACTAGAGAAAAGCCCGCACAGCAGCGAAGACCTAGCACAGCAAAAAATAAATAAATAAAATTGTTTTAAAATGGAAAAAAAAATCACGTGGAGTTAGGAGGTTTCATGGTTTCCTCCTTTTTCATATATCAGTTCAGTTCAGTTCAGTTCTGTCGCTCGGTCGGGTCTGCCTCTTTGTGACTCCATGGACTGCAGCACGCTAGGCTTCCCTGTCCATCACCAACTCCCGGAGTTTACTCAAACTCATGTCCATCACGTCGGTGATGCCATCCAACCATCTCATCCTCTGTTGCCCCTTCTCCTCCCGCCTTCAATCTTTTCCAGCATCAGGGTCTTTTCCAATGAGTCGGCTCTTCACGTTAGGTGACCAAAGGATTGGAGTTTCTGCTTCAGCATCAGTCCTTCCAATGAATATTCAGGACTAATTTCCTTAAGGATGGACTGGCTGGGTTTTCATATATGCGATTTATAATTTCAACATAACACATTTTACATCTTTAAAAGAAGAAAAATCAAAGAACTACATTTATCACATATCCAAAGGTGGAAATGGAAACACTGTTCATACAGTTGACTATATAGAAGCAAATAATGTAAATCTAAGGCAGTGACTGAGGTGTTAAAGATAGGAATACAATTAGAAAGACAGAGGATGGAAAACTAATACAAACGTAAGAATACTCAGCTGAAACATGTGAGCTCTCTCCCTTCTAAAGCAGGAAGTTCAATCCCTGTGTGCACTGCATGTATGTGAATGAGTCTGTGTATCCATCCATCCATCTACATACCCATTCATTCATCTACCCATCCCTCCCTCCTCACCTTTCTCCCCCCTCCATCACCTTCCAATCCAACTGGGAACTGGGAGTCAGAAGAGTTGCTTTGGGTGAAACTGTAAGGTCTTATCAACACCCCCTCACAACATTCCACGGCTGGCACCTTCCAGAATGCCCCCTCTTTTCACTTCCCACCTTCCCACCCACCTTGAGAAACCTGCATCTGTGACCGCCCCTGCTTCTGCAGCCTTCTGCTCCATGACCACATACCCCGGTGGTTGTCCTTCCTATCTTGTATCACCCACCTGACTGAGAAAAGGTGAAGGATTTGTTTTAAGTTGAAGTATAGTTAATTTTTCTAAAACCAGATTGAACATCTGGAAGTTCACAGTTCACATATTGCTGAAGCCTGGCTTGGAGAATTTTGAGCATTACTTTACTAGCGTGTGAGATGAGTGCAATTGTGCAGTAGTTTGACCATTCTTTGGCATTGCCTTTCTTTGGGTTTGGAATGAAAACTGACCTTTTCCAGTCCTGTGGCCATTGCTGAGTTTTCCAAATTTGCTGGCATATTGAGTGCAGCACTTTCACAGCATCATCTTTCAGGATTTGAAATAGCTCAACTGGAATTCCATCACCTCCACTAGCTTTGTTCATAGATGCTTTCTAAGGCCCAGTGACTTCACATTCCAGGATGTCTGGCTTCACATTCCAGGATGGTGATCACACCATCGTGATTATCTGGGTCATGAAGATCTTTTTTGTAAAGTTCTTCTGTGTATTCTTGCCACCTCTTCTTAATATCTTCTGCTTCTGTTAAGTCCATACCATTTCTGTCCTTTATCGAACCCATCTTTGCATGAAATGTTCCCTTGGTATCTCTAATTTTCTTGAAGAGATCTCTAGTCTTTCCCATTCTGTTGTTTTCCTCTATTTCTTTGCATTGATCACTGAGGAAGGCTTTCTTATCTCTCCTGGCTATTCTTTGGACCTCTGCATTCAAATGGGAATATCTTTCCTTTTCTCCTTTGCTTTTCGCTTTTCTTCTTTTCACAGCTATTTGTAAGGCCTCCTCAGACAACCATTTTGCCTTTTTGCATTTCTTTTCCATGGGAATGGTCTTGATCTCTGTCTCCTGTACAGTGTCACAAACCTCAGTTCATAGTTCATCAGGCACTCTGTCTATCAGATCTAGTCCCTTAAGTCTATTTCTCACTTCCACTGTATAGTCATATAGGATTTGATTTTGGTCATACCTGAATGGTCTAGTGGTTTTCCCCACTTTCTTCAATTTAAGTCTGAATGTGGCAATAAGGAGTTCATGATCTGAGCCACAGTCAGCTCCAGGTCTTGTTTTTGCTGACTGTATAGAGCTTCTCCATCTTTGGCTGCAAAGAATATAATCAATCTGATTTCGGTGTTGACCATCTGGTGATGTCCATGTGTAGAGTCTTCTCTTGTGTTGTTGGAAGAGGGTGTTTGCTATGACCAGTGAGTTCTCTTGGCAAAACTCTATTAGCCTTTGCCCTGCTTCATTCTGTACTCCAAGGCCAAATTTGGGAGAGAGTTCCAGAAAAACATCTATTTCTGCTTTATTGACTATGCCAAAGCCTTTGACTGTGTGGATCACAATAAACTGTGGAAAATTCTGAAAGAGATGGGCATACCAGACCACCTGACCTGCCTCTTGAGAAACCTGTATGCAGGTCAGGAAGCAACAGTTAGAACTGGACATGGAACAACAGACTGGTTCCAAATAGGAAAAGGAGTACGTCAAAGCTGTATATTGTCACCCTGCTTATTTAACTTATATGCAGAGTACATCATGAGAAACACTGGGCTGGAAGAAGCACAAGCTGGAATCAAGACTGCCAGGAGAAATATCAATAACCTCAGATATGCAGATGACACCACCTTTATGGCAGAAAGTGAAAAGGAACTAAAAAGCCTCTTGATGAAAGTGAAAGAGGAGAGTGAAAAAGTTGGCTTAAAGCTCAACATTCAGAAAACTAAGATCATGGCATCTGATCCCATCACTTCATGGGAAATAGATGGGAAGACAGTGGAAACAATGTCAGACTTTATTTTGGGGGGCTCCAAAATTACTGCAGATTGTGATTACAGCCATGAAATTAAAAGATGCTTGCTCCTTGGAAGGAAAGTTATGACCAACCTAGATAGCATATTAAAAAGCAGAGACATTACTTTGCCAACAAAGGTCCATCTAGTCAAGGCTATGGTTTTTCCAGTGGTCATGTATGGATGTGAGAGTTGGACTGTGAAGAAAGCTGAGCGCTGAAGAATTGATGCTTTTGAACTGTGGTGTTGGAGAAGACTCTTGAGAGTCCCGTGGACTGCAAGGAGATCCAACTAGTCCATCCTAAAGAAGATCAGTCCTGGGTGTTCATTGGAAGGACTGATGCTGAAGCTGAAACTCCAATACTTTGGCCACCTCGTGCGAAGAGTTGACTCATTGGAAAAGACCCTGATGCTGGGAGGGATTGGGGGCAGGAGGAGAAGGGGATGACAGAGGATGAGATGGCTGGATGGCATCACCGACTCGATGGGCATGAGTTTGAGTAAACTTCGGGAGTTGGTGATGGACAGGGAGGCCTGGCGTGCTGCGAATCATGGGGTCACAAAGAGACACGACTGAGCGACTGACCTGAACTGAACTGGTAGTTAATTTACAATTCTGTGTTAGTTTCAAGTATACATAGAGTCAGACTACTGAGTACACAGACAGCAAAGTGAGTCGGTTTTATATATATAGCAGAATATATATATCCTTTTTCAGATTCTTTTCCATTATAAGTCATTACAAGATACTGAGTGTAGTTCCTTGTGCTGTACAGTAGGTCCTTGTTGTTTATTTTATACACAGTAGTGTGTACCTGCTAATCCCAAACTCCTTATTTATCCCTCCCCGACTTCCTCTTTTGTAACCATAAGTCTTCTATGTCTACGAGACTATTTCTGTTTTGTAAATAATTTCATTTATATCATTGCTTTAGGTCCCACATGTAAGTGATATCATATGATGTTTGTTGATCTCAGTCTGACTTCACCTCACTTTGTAATCTCTAGGTGCATCTCACCCGCCTGACTCTTGTTTCTTCCATTCGTCACCTTGGAGATTTCAGATATCACAATAAATCCACCATTTCTTTATCAGTGTGACCTTGTATGTCAGTCTCCTCCTCTCTAAAGCAAAATTAATATTAGTTTGTGAAATTAATATTAGTCTGTGGCTAATAAGTCTGTTGTGAAGACATTAACACAAGAATAGTACTTAAAACAATATTGCACATGGCTCGTGGCATGCATTCAGCAGCTCGTAGCTTGAGTTACCATTCAAGACAGTAGTTCCTCACTTTGTGCAGTGAGGTATCAGCACGCCCACCCTTTTCCCACTGTCTCCTCCAGTCTCCCAATCTCTGTGAGCCTGGCCTTTATTTGTATATTATCAACACTTAGTCTTATAGTAACCTCTGATGAGACTTTCATGATTTGTCTGTGGATGGATTCTGAATTTGAAAACCATGTAGATCACAGCCATATAAGTATACATCAGCCAAGTAAGCAACATCAAGTGATGGCTATGATTACACTTCCTGAAAGTGAAAGTTACTCAGTGGTATCCAACTCTTTGCAATCCCATGGACTATACAGTCCATGGAATTCTCCAGGCCAGAATACTGGAGTGGGTGGCTGTTCCCTTCTCCAGGGGATCTTCACAACCCAGGAATCAAACCCAGGTCTCCTGCATTGCAGGTGGATTCTTTACCTTCTGAGCCACTAGGAAAGCCCAGGAATACTAACACTTCCTTCACCATGCTAATTCCTCCAACACTACACAAAGGAGAAGGCACCCCGCCCCCAGCCCACATGCAGCCCCCTGCCTGCACTGAGAGATCATTCTGAGGTTTCTGCATCAGAAACATCTGCTGAGCAAAGGGCAGCAGCAGCATTGTTCTGGGATGTTTGCTTCACAATCTTGGAGCCTGGAGATAGCATCTCCATCCTTAAAGGGCAGATTCGTTCTTAAGGATGGTGATCTCTCCAGCGCTGCCAGTCTAGAGTAGTGAAGCTGGACACGTCTTCCTTTTTTCCCCAAGGTCTTCCAGGGTAATGAAGCTAATGTCTCTCCCTGGAAGGAGAGGGGGGCAGGTTTGACGGCAATTCTCACAGGAGATCAGCATCTCCCAGGCTCCGCGCTGCTAGCTGTGTACAAACCCATCAGGCGTGTGGCATTCTCCTGAGCCTGCTTCACACTGTCCCCGTGAGACGGGGTGGGGGAGCAAAGGGACACAACACGACCATGAAACTCTGCAGCCTGCTCTGCTGCAGTGATGAGCTGTCTAGGTCCTTCTGGGCTCAGGGTCTCCTCACCAGCTGAATCTTTGCAAATCTGGCAAGTCAGGCAACTTCGCAGTTACAGTGGTCACTGTGCTTCACGATGGCTTGACTGCTCAATAGTTTACTCCAGTTGTTCAAAATCATGACATCGTTTGGTTCTCTTTTATGATTTGTGCCTCTCTTGTATGATGTACTGTTTCCCGGAATTAAGGACTTTTTCTTCATTGTGTAGCTTGGTCATAGCCGGGTTATTCCAAGCTATTGATCATACAAGTTGTCCCATTTTTTCCTAGATGAGCATCCTCTGATGGTCTCTGTGCTCCTCTTCTAGTATGGACTAATTCTCCAGACCTTCTCTGTAGCTGTCAACTTGGAACTTTTCTCCACGACTCTTTTGGACTGAATGTACTGTTTCCTAAAACCCATGTTATTCTTTCTTATGTCACTTTCTCATTTTGCTGGACCACGCCCACAAGTAACTTCCTAAGAAAAGGTACTTAGTGCTTGAGAAGTCAGAATGTTGAGTTTGCAGTTATTTAAAGGTATTTTATTCTTCTCTTACCTTTGATGATTCAGATTAGAATTGCAGTTACTTCCCTTTAGAGATTTGATGGCCTTGTTCCGTTGCTTATAGCATCTGTGGCTGTTAATAAGACCCCTTCACTTGTAGGTTATCTTTGTTATCTTCTGTTTTTTCTCTGAAACTTTTTGGCTTCTTTTCTTTATACTCAATGCCCTGAATAGCTCGAGGAGGGTTTTTGACATTAACTTTGCTTGAATCGTTCACTTAGAATATTCCTGCGCTCCTTTAATTCTGAGAAATATGGTCTCGTATCAGTGATACTTTCCAATCCTCTGTTAACTCACCTCCCTCTAGCTTGAATTCCTGTTGGTCAGGAATCTAGCTCCTGGACTGATTCTATGTACAGTTTTTTCTTTCCTTCATTAAAAAAAAAAAAAAAAAAACTCATTATCTTTTGTTCCACATACAGGAGAATTCCTAGAGCACATTTTCTATTTAACAGGACATTTAACAGCACAGCTATTTAACAGCACATTTCTATTTATCAGGATCTTGGCAGGAAACAAATGGCATGTGCAAAAGAGGGACTGAAGAAACAGTGATGCAGGAGCTTTACAGAGGAGTGGTCAGTATTAAAAATGAACAAAGGGTGGGGAGGCCTCCCGTGGACCAGCAGCAGCAGTGTGAGGCGCCTGGGGGTGGTGAGAGGCGGAGGAGAGGACACTGGTATCAGACTTCCAGTCGCCATGAAAGAGGGGCCGTCTGATGGGAGCTGTGGCCACAGGAGGAGAAGCAGCCCTTCCAGAACCAGAACTCAGCAGAGGAGGGGCTGAGGCAGGAGGTAGGAAGTCAATCTCCTCGGTGGTTTAGTTGCTATGTTGTGTCTGACACTTGTGACCCCATGGACTGTAGCCCGCCAGGCTCCTCTGTCCATGGGATTTTCCAGGCAAGAATACTGGAACAGGGTGCCATTTCCTTCTCCAGGGGATCTTCCCCACCCAGCGGTCAAACCCGAGTCTCCTGCACTTGATCTCCTTATTCCAATAATTATTTTCCATAAAGTCACCACAAACACAAGTCGTGAAGACTGAACCATCACACCTAGGAAAAATACCAGGTGAAGTTTCTGCAAGCCTCTGGCTGCTTTTCAGTCAACATACCATGCATAACCTTGCTTCTTGTGTGTTTCTATTTAAGGACCTCTTATTCCCTATATGGGGCTTCCCTAGTGTCTCAGACGGTAAAGCATCTGCCTGCAGTGTGGGAGACTTGGGTTTGATCCCTGGGTCGGGAAGATCCCCTGGAGAAGGAAATGGCAACCCAGTCCAGTATCCTTGCCTGGAAAATCCCATGGATGGAGAAGCCTGGGAGGAGCCTGGCAGGCTACAGTCCCACGGGGTCACAAAGAGTCGGACACAACTGAGCAACTTCACTTTCTTATATTTCCTATATATTGGTCGTTAACACTGAACTCAAAGCCAGCAGCCCTGTAACTCGTGCCTGCACAAAGCTCGTCTAACGCATGTATTTCCTCTGCAAGGCGCCCTCGGCACCATGCCTGGAGGCCATCTGAAACAGCAAAATGGCCAACAAAAAGCACAAAAATGTGAAATCGTGGCACTGAATAGGCCACGGAAAGGACACTTCTTTATAGTTAAGAGCTTAAACAAGAAGGCAGAGCTTGCCTGGTTGGCCCTCGGCTGGGAATGTGTATGTCAGGCAAGTAAAATTCTTGGCTCTCTGTCTACAAATGAGGGAGAAGCAACATGAGTGTTGATGTGAAGATTATAAAGCAAGAATGCAAACTCGCATAGGTGGAATCTGGGAATAGCAAAGATGCCTGTCTTCAGATCACTGGCAGCTCCTTTCATTGGCTGAACCCAACCAAAAGTCAGATGCCACAAAACACTAGACACTGATTGGTAGAAGGCAGTGTGCCAGGCTTCCATCAAGGCAGAGCAGAGCCGAGAGAGGGTCTGGAGGGCACACAGAGAAAGCCAGCCTGCTCTTTCTGTTGACTTCACATGTGGCAGGTGTGTTTTTAATTTCCAGGAGAGCTTCCTTTCTGTAATTGCTCCTCTTCTGTGATACTTTGTACAGAGAGAGGTATCTTCTCAAATCTCCATGAAGAGACAACAGAAGTTACTGCTGACAGTGGTGTGGATGTGTGCTTTTAATTCTCTTTAGTTCCCTGTACTGTCTCTATTGCTTCAGGCATTCTTTTTGTGTTAATCAGTAGAGATGTTTCTTTTTCATGTCATAGTGTCTCATCAACTATCTGGTCCTTTTTTTTGTGGTTTTTTTTGGCCATTGATTTTATTTAGTTTTGGTTGTGCTGAGTTTTCGTTGCTCTGCAGGGGCTTTTCTCTGATTGCGGTGCACTGGCTTCTGATCATGGAGTACAGGCTCTAGGGTGCATATGCCCTGTAGCATGGTGCACAGACTTAGTTGCTCCGAGGCGTGTGGAATCCTCCCAGACCAGGGATCAAACCGGTGTCCCCTGCATTGCAAGACAGATTCCTCACTGCTATACCACCAGGGAAGCCCCTGGTCAAATTTTACAATGAGGTAGTAGAAGCGGTAACTAAAAGTTTCTCATCAAAAATGGGGTCTGTTGACTGGTCAGCTTCACTCACCATCAGAGTTTCTCCAGCTTGGCGTTACTGACATGTAGGGCTGATTAACTCTGTGTTGTGGGGACTGTACTGAGCATCGTAGGGTGTTTAACAACATCCCCAGCCTCTACCCATTAGATGCCAGAAGCACTACCCCTTATTTATCACCATCAAAAATGTCTCCATAACCCTGGTACACCGTTGGTGGGAATGTAAAATGGTGTATAGTCACTCTGGAAGCATCAGTGGGTAGGGACCCTACTCCTTGGTTCAAGGCAGTTATTATTCTCTATGGCACATAACCCTGTGGAGGGTGTGTGTGTGTGGACACACACGCATTCAGGCACGCACATGTGTGCTCAGTTGTGTCTGACTCTTTGCAAACCCAGGGATTGTAGCCCTCTGTCCATGGGATTTTTCCAGGCAAGAATACTGGAGCAGGTTGCCATTTCCTACTTCAGGGGAATCTCCCAACCCAGGGATCACACCCACATCTCTTGTGTCTCCTGCATTGGCAGGCAGATTCTTTTACCACTGCACCATCTGGGAAATCCAGAGTCAGTTAGTGATTAAAAGGGGGTGAATCAACTCCTTTTCCTCTCAGGGATGGCCTGGTGGTTGGACGTGAGTTGGTTCCTGTAAAAAATCCCTTTTACAGGAGGGACTGCATTTCCTTGTCCACCAGTTTGAGTCACAGTTCCTGTCTCCTGCAGCCAGAATAATCCAAACTCGCATAGGTGGACATCTGAGTTCCATTAAACACACAAAGCTCAGAGATGTTAAGTCACTTCCCCAAAATAGACCAGGAGCAGAGTCAGCACTTACCAACACCCCTGGTACAAGTATTCCAATGCATTCTACTACATCCGAGGGCATCCAGCTGACACTGAACTCCAGCCTCATGTATTCAGCTCACATTTTATTTATCAAAGCCTCAAAGACGCCTGGTTCTGGGGGAGACACTGTTGGAGGCACAAAAAGCATGTCACTCTTGTTCACAACAGAATCGTCCCTGTGTACACTTACCTATCCCGCCAGTTGGCATAATCTCAGGGCGGCAGTTCAGTAGCCATCTGCTCAGCA